>NW_024870728.1:23562500-24253956 GCF_019054845.1 Dipodomys spectabilis
AGGAAAAGAAGATCAAAGGTACTATGTGAGTAGAACAGTACTATTAAACAAGTAATTGTTCAAGCTCAGTTATCACACCATATAAAATGTTCTAACTCTTAACTTTTAGTCCTAAAGGAAATCTTAGAACTGGTGTATTGAATAAATTAAACTATCTAAGCTTTCTTATATAGTCATGACTACAAAATCAGTGTTAACAATTTGCTTGCTTTTGTAAAGGCACAAAAGGGACATATAGTAGGTTAAAAAAGACACTCCTTTACCTCATATAATTGTCCTCCTTATCATCAGAAAGACAGGATTCAACTCAGATCATTAAATGAGCAAATGAAAATATTGTGGAATTCTCCTATCAGGATTCTGTGTCATCTATATAAGGTTATCCAAGCACTTCAAAAGATTTTAAAGATATTGGAAGCTAACTTTACTTTAAAAAAAGAATGTAGGGGGCTGGGAAGGTGGCTCAGTGATAGAGTGCTTGCATGCATGAGGCCCTGGGTTCGATTCCTCAGCACCACATAAGCAAAAAGAAAAAAGCCGGAAATGGAGCTGTGGCTCAAGTGGTAGAGTGCTAGCCTTGAGCTGAAGAGCTGAGGGACAGCGCCCAGGCCCAGAGTTCAGGCCCCACGACTGGACCCAAAAAAAAAAAAAAAAAAAGAATGTAGGAATAAAATGTAGTAAAAACAAAAAACAAATCTATTGACAACATGATTTTAAATTCAACAGACATTCAGCCTCCTCCAACAGTCACAGTACACAATGCTATATTAAAATTCCATACAATAGAATATGAGTTTTAAAGTTTATCTGTTCCCAACCTACTCCAAACATTGGAAACATTTCCTTTATTATCCAATAGTATATGTACAGTCAGGGAGCTACATTAATTTGCTTAACTTTATATGTTTCAATGTTTCAAATGACCTTTATTCACTGTTGCTCTCATATCACACAGTCAGAAGAATTTCCTTTAAGCATTTTATATATAATGCCTATTTTTCATGAGTCCATTCTTGAGCGCCTTTCCTTGTATCACCCGCCATGGATTGCTGAAGTTTTTCTCACTATTTTCCCCATAAGAATAGAGGCTCTATGAAGGAAGACAGTGTTTCAACTTTTCCTTATAAGGAAGGAAGGAAGGAAGGAAGGAGGGAGGGAGGGAGGGAGGGGAGGAGGTAGGGAGGGAGAGAGGGAGGGAGAGAGGCAGGATTGATTTACACTTGCCTTGTTCATCCCTGAAAATAAGATGCTTAGGGCAGCCTGACTTGAAACATGTTTTTAAAGTCTATTCTTCCTGCACTAAATTTGATAGTAGCATGCACCTTGTAGTTTTGCCTTCCACTCTTGCGCCAAAACAGTTTAACCTTTTTTTTAAGTGTCTCTGGTCCAAAAAAAAAACATTAAAATTGGGCAGCACTAATAAATACTACTACATAATGACTCACTCTAGTTCTCTGTAGTAATTAGTACTCTGGTGGTGAAATGTGCCTCTAGGTTCAAAATTTTATAATGTTTTGACAGTTGGAATCTTACCAAGCATGAAATGAACCAATAAAAAATTTCTTTTTGTTTTCATTCTTTAAGTATTAAGGGGGAAATAAAACTATTTACAATGTATCAGAGTAGTACTCTAAGAAAAGAAAAAAGAGAGTGACCCCCTCCAATTCAAAGGGGAGAGTTTATGTAGCATTCAAATGAAGACAAGATAAATGTGAAATCTCTGATAACTAAAAGCCAAGAGCAAGTTATATTTAACAGGCATGTGAATCTCAATGACCTTGATTAGCAAAGCAAGATAATGTGCATTAAAATCTTCATGCCAGTCAAATATCCCATAAACACTGTGAATTTCACATTCCATCTTTAACTGTTTGCTGACCATTGTGTCTTTAATCACTTCAGGATTAAACATTATTTTTATTTGAATAAGTTATTCTCTCAAAATGCTTGCATTTCAAAGAAAACACACCTGACTCTGACAACATCTCAAAATCTGGGCAAAGAATTCAGCTGCACTGTAGATTTCATGTGTTTTATCTCAAGTAATAACAGCTAAAATTTCAAAGTTCACATCTACATATATTGAAAACCCAAACCTTTTAAAGGTTCAAAGCATCTTTATCAATTCAAACATATCCTTGATGATAGATATAGAAGGTAATTCAAAATAAGGAATATCTTAGCTGGACACTGCTGGCTCAAGCCTGTAATCCTAGCTATTCAGGAAGCTGAGATCTAAGGATCACAGTTGAGAATCTACAAGGGCAGAAAAATCTGTGAAACTCTAATTTTTGCTTAACCACCAAAAAGCTAGAATTGAAGGTATGCCTCAAGTTGTAGAATACCACCCTTGAGCAAAAAAGCAAAGGGAAAGTGGAAGGTCCTAAGTTCTAAGCTCAACATAAGTACAAAAGAAGGAAAAAAGGAAAGAAAAGAGGAAGGGAAGAAAGGAGAGAGGGAAGGACAGAGGGAAAGAATGAGAGATAGAGAAAGGAAGGAATGATGAAAGAAAGAATGAGAGAGGAAGAAAAGTAGGAAGGAAGAAAGGAAGGGAAAAAGGGAAAAAGGAAGGGAAGAAGGAGGGAGGGGGGAAGGGTGGAAAAAAGGAAAAGGAAACAACAAATGTTTTTATGGTAAAAATAAAAAAAAGTCCTGCAAACAAGTAGTGGTGAACTTTGTCAAACAATAGCAATGTACTCAATGCTACTTAAAAATAAGATGGTTAAGATGGAAAATTTTGTGTACATTACCACAAAAAAATGAGAAGTTTTTTATGAGCACCTTGTTCATGACTGAACATTAATTTCCTTACATCTTATTCTGAGATATCTGTGTTTAATCTGAAGATAGTTTATAATTTATTTCCTAAATTGATGCTATGGCACTATGCAACAGGTTCCAATGAACCTTTTTGATAGTTGGCACTCATTAATGTCCTTGAATGTTTATGGAGCCAAGAAAACTGTTACAGAAATGTGCTTACATGATGGCAGCCAATTTGGTTTTTTTGGTTGATAAATTTGTATTTGAATCCCACTATCCCTTACCTGATTTCTTTTTTTTCTTTGTGAAAATACCATACAGAGGGGTCACAATTACATGTACAAAGTAATGAGTACATTTCTTACCAGGCATCGTTGCCTCCTCCTTTGTTTCCCCTTACCATCCCTTCCCATCTCTTCCCGCCTTTCCCCCACCTGCCCCCCCCACATCAAAGTTGTAAAGTTTGTTTTTCTTTTTTTTCTGTTAAAATGTCTTTTTTGTGTGTGTGTGAGAATACCATACAGAGGGATTACAATTACATGGGCAAGGTAATGAGCACATTTCTTATCAAGAATTGTTGCCTCTTCGTTGTTTCCCCTTCCCGGAAAAAAACAAATCATTTAACTAGGGATACAGGTGAACCCATTGCAACAATAAGATGTACAAGTCCTTATGTCGAAAAACGAACTTAACAACTTTGGTGGGGGGTGGGGGAAGGATCAGGTGGGGGAGGCAGGGAGTATGGGAAGGGATGGGAAGGGGAAACAATTTGTTACCATAGAATATGGATTTGATTTATAAATTGTGCAGTCACAAGGGATAATCTGTGTTGGTGCAGTATGAGCATTCTCAATATGTGGTGGTCATGAAGCAGATTGTAGGAGCATCTTCACAGGTGATAGTGTAACTATACCCCTTGAACATGAATGCTATGCTTATAAATTGGTTATTTTTAAATAATTAAGCTAACGAGTTCTGAACTTTTAACCTATATGAGTTTCCTAATTACACAGCTTGAAATCCTCATCAGAAAATCTGTCTGCTCCTGAAATTCAAATCATTTTATAATCTTGAATAATGCATATCAACTCTAAAAATTAAAACATTCATAAAAGTAAAGAAATTCACAGTCTTTCTAAAAAAAATTTTTCAAGAGCATAAAGCAACAGAAATAAATTAGTTGTCACTTTCACTGACTCTCAGCCCAAACTCCCCCCTCCCATCTCTTTAGCTACAGGCACCAATTTATTTTTCATATACTACAGAATGACACTGATTCACTTCGCAAACTCTTTGACTATGAAACAAAGTAGAGACACTTGGTGAGAGGTTCCAAAAAATACCACAAGGGTGGCAAAAGAAATTCTGTGTGAAAACATAGTGGTTAAGAAGTCTGGCTTTGGAAACCAAGTGGTTTGACTTGGATTTCTTTTTTCTTTCTTTTTTTTTTTTTTTGGGTCCAGTCGTGGGGCCTGAACTCTGGGCCTGGGCACTGTCCCTCAGCTCTTCAGCTCAAGGCTAGCACTCTACCACTTGAGTCACAGCACCACTTCCAGCTTTTTTCTTTTTGCTTATGTGGTGCTGAGGAATCGAACCCAGGGCCTCTGGCATGCAAGGCAAGCGCTCTACCACTGAGCCACCTTCCCAGCCCCTTGACTTGGATTTCCGAGACTCGGTGATAACCATAGAAGGCCTTCACTTCCTCATCTGTAAAAGTGGGGATGATAGTTCATCTCACTGAGCAATCTCAAATACTCAATGCAAGGACAAATACTTTCGGTGTGTGCCCAGTAATAAACTAGTAATAAGTAACACAATCATATTAGCATTCTAGTTACTATTTCTTAGTTCCACAATAACAAACTTTGTTTTAAAATACTCCTTTGCTAGAAGGCATTCCACAAGTACATCCCTTTTCAATTGACAAAATGGCATTCTATGGCATTCATAAAATACAAAAAAAGTTAAAAAGATTAAATGAACATAGTCAAACTAAAATAGAATGTTAAGATTTTGCCTCTGTTTTGTGTACATTTATTAAGATTAAAATATTTTCTAAAGCAAACAACATATATCTTATAATTCACCAATGATACCCTATGAACTAAAGAGAAATTTCTCTTCTAAACACCAGAGCAGAGATTAGAAATACTGGGCAGTCACAAAGTATTCCCAATAATAATTCATGCTGTACTCAGAGTGCTCAGGCATTTTCCTAAAATACCCCAAGTCTTTATCCTGAAAATATATCTTGCTCTTAAATATTAATTGTAGTAATTATTGATCCAAAAGATAACAAAATTTTCAAATTGAAAGAAAGAATAATGATAAAAAATAAAGTGATAAAACATAAGGGAGACATTACAAAAAGCATTTTGCAAACAAATACAACGTGAGCAAACCCGGCACCAGTAGCTCATGCCGGTAATCTTATTCAGGAGACTGAGATCTGAGAATTGAGCTTAGAAGATAGCCAGGCATGAAAGTTCATGAGATTCTTATCTTCAGTAAACTACCCAGAAAAAGCTGGAAGTGGCGCTTTGGCTCAAGTGGTAGCACACTAGCCTTGACCACAAGGAGGTTCAAGGATAGGCCCTGAGTTCAAGACCCAGGGAAACAACAACAACCAAAAAAAACTCCCAAAACCCTGATGTTGAGGCAAAGAAAAGTGTGTTACTTTGATCATATGCATTACATTAAAAATTATAGGCCAATTTTTTTCTTGTTTTATTTTTATTTTTTTAATTATTAAGTTTTTTTTATTGTGAAAGCACCATACAGAGGGGTTACAATTACATGAGCAAGGTAATGAGCACATTTCTTATCAAGCATTGTTGCCTCCTCCTTTGTTTCCCCTTACCAGCCTGCCCCCAACCCACAAAAGTTGTAAAGTTCATTTTTGACTCAGCATTTTGTACATTTCATTGTTACAATAGGTCCACCTGTATCCCTATTTAAACAATTTGGTATTTCCTTTCTCCTCCACAAATTATACCAACATCAAATAACAGTGAAAACTGGGGTTATACCGTAGGAGAGGGACATACAACGCAACAAAAAAATCACCTTATAAATATGCTAGAAGCAATAGCAAGAACGAAAACCCATTTGAGTCCTTATCTTGGGGTTCATTTTGCCTAACATCAACTTATCTGACCGTTTCTGCTTGTCTCAGACATATACTAGTATTGCAAATAAAGGAAATCATGGGACCTATGTTTCTTTGGGCCTGGCTTACTCCTAATATAATTTTTTCCAAGTCTTTCCATTTCCTAACAAATGAGGCAATGTCATTCTTTCTGATTGAGGCATAGAATTCCATTGTGTATATATACCACATTTTCTTGATTCATTCATCTACTGGGTTGGTTCCATATCTTAGCTATAGTAAATAATGCTGCAATACAATATAGTTATACAAATCAAAACAACACTGAGATACAACCTCACCCCAGTTAGAATGGCTATAATCAAGAACTCTAACAACAGATGCTAGAGGAGATGTGGCCAGAAGGAAACCCTACTGCATTGTTAAACCACTTTGGAAAGTAGTATGGAGGTTCCTCAAAAGATTCCACATAGAGCTCCCTTATGACCCACCAATCTCACTTTTGGGCATTTACCCAAATGATCACAAATAAGACCATACTAAAGCTATAGGCGAAGTTTTTTGACAATACTGTGTTTAAACTCAGGACCTCATACTTAATAAACAAGCAGTCTATATTTGTTTGTTGTTTATTCAAAGCAGTACTGAGCTTTGAATTAAGAAATTTGCACTTGCTAGGAAGGCATTTAGCTGTTTCAATTCTTTTGCTCTGTTTATTTTTAAGATAGTCTCAATTGTTGTTTTTTGTTTTGTTCTTTGTTTTTTTGGTGGTGGTAGGGCTTGAACTCTGGGCATGGGCGTTGTCCCTCAGCTCTTCAGCTCAAGGAGAGTGCTCTACCACTTAAGCCACAACACCATTTCCAGTTTTCTGAGTAGTTTTTTGGATATAAGAGTCTCACATACTTTCCTGTCCAGGCTGGCTTTGAACCGTGATCCAGATCTCAGCCTCCTAAGAGTAGGATTACAGGCGTAAGCCAGCAGTGCCCAATAGTCTCAATTTTTTGACTGAATGAGTGGGACTGGACTCTGATCTTCCTATTGATGAGGAGAAATATGCGTAACTATGTCTACATCTTCTATTGATATGATGTTCTTCATGAACTTTTTCTTTTTTATCCGGGATTGGCCTGGTACCACAATTCTCCCAATTTCAGTTTATTATGTACCTAGGATTACAGATATAACCCACTGGCCGTTTGAGCAACACCTCTGCCCTTTTTTTTTTTTCACATGAATAAAAACATTTAATTGCTCTGTCTTTGCTTTAAAAGGGACTTAGCTGTCCCCTTGTCCACTCCCAAGTGAATACCAGTTCTCAGCAGAGTTGGGAAGGAGCTGGGTTGTGTAAGTCAACAAATTTGTTTCTTTTTTCTTTGGGCCAGCAATAGGACTTGACCTCGAGGTTTCAGCTCTTGCTTGTCTTTTTAATTCTTTTTTTTTCCTCTCTCTCTCTCTTTTTTTTTTTTGTTGTGAAAATACTGTACAGAGGGGTTACAATTACATGGGCAAGATAATGAGTACATTTCTTATCAAGCATTGTTGCCTCCTTCTTTGTTTCCCCTTCCCATCCCATCCTCCACCCATCCCCCACCCCCCTTAACCAATCCTCCCCGGTCCCCCACCAAAGTTGTAAAGTTCGTTTTCAACATAATGTCTTGTACATCTCATTGTTGCAATGGGTCCACCTGTATCCCTATTTAAACGATTTGGTATTTCCTTTCCCCTCCACAAATTATACCAACATCAAATACAGTGAAAACAGGGGTTATACTGTGGGGGAGGGACATACAAAGCAACAAAGAAATAATCTTATGAACACGTTAGTAACAATTGCATAAAAGAAAAAAAAACATTTGAATACATATCTTAGGGTTCATTTCCCTAACATCAACTTATCTGACCTTTTCTGCTTGACTCAGACATATACTAGTTATTGCAAATAAGGGAAACCATGAGACCTATGTTTCTTTGGGTCTGGCTTGCTTCACTTAATATAATTTTTTTCCAAGTCTTTCCATTTCCTAACAAATGGGGCAATGTCATTCTTTCTGATGGCAGCATAGAATTCCATTGTGTACATATACCACATTTTCTTGATCCATTCATCTACTGAAGGGCATCTGGGTTGGTTCCATATCTTAGCTATGGTAAATAATGCTGCAATAAATATAGTTGTGCTGGTAGCTTTAGTGTGGTCTTGTTTGTGATCATTTGGGTAAATGCCCCAAAGTGGGATTGGTAGGTCATAGGTTTTGCTTTAGGCATTTTTAATTGGTTCTCACATTTTTGCCTGGACCTATTTGGACCACAGTCCTCCATTTTATAGCTTCCTCATAGCTGTGGAAACAGGATGTAACACTACACAGAGCTTTATTGGAGAAGATGAGTGATCTAACTTGTGGCCCAGGCTGGCCACATAGCACAATCTCCTCTACTTCCTAACTGGCTAATAGGCATGATTAACCACACTTGACTATTACCAAACTTTCAGTAATAACCACTTCTGGTAGATATATCGACACATGATTCAGGTTTGCGCCTTTATATTTCATTGTATTTTTAATATTTGTAATTTGATAGGCATCAATTTTTTAGTAGACCAATGGTTTCAAATAACTTTTAAATATAAGAAAAATGCTAAATGGTGATTCTTGTTTTTTTTTTTTAAATCCTGCACTACTACTTTTTATTTTAAGAAAGTATTTTAACACTTTCTGAGTACAGATCCGAACAAGAAAGCCATGTATAACAATTGTTCTGCCCCAGATAAATTCTTATTCAGTCTATACTTTAAACATTATAACCAAGATACTGGCACTTCCTCAAAGTCAGTGCTGAAGAATACAGAGCAGATGCCAGACTTCATTTATGCTTGCAGATCCAGACCTAATGGATAGTGAAAGGCGATATTTTAAAACAATGATTTGGCTGAAGTATTAATCAACTAACTGTCATAATAAGTGATTGTGTGTCAAAAATTCAATCTGGTTCTGTGTTTCTCTCCTTATATAGGGATGCTAACAATTTTTTAAATCTATGTGTTATTTACTTCATACAAAGAAAATTACTGTCAAAATCAGGCTCAGAGTATTTTGGCCATAATTATTTTTACTGTGCAAGTACTACACTTACCATTTTACTTATAAATACAATTTTAAAAACTTTTTAAATCCCGATAGCCATTTTTTTTCAGTGACCTTAGGCCATCAGACAATATAAATGAATATTTGAAACATCTTTCTATTTCACAAGAAATTGGTTAGTATTAGAAACATTAATATGTTGAATTAAAGTTATCAGAAAACAAGCTTCTCTACATGTTTAATAAATCTTACTCATTTTCAGTTTCTTATTTCAAACAAACAGACGAGATTTGAAGAATGGTGCTTTAAATTTTAAATATTCTACTGTTATTTGGCTATCCATGATAAATATGAAGGGGGTAAGACATATACAAGTATTCATTTAAATTTTCTTAGAACAGGACATCTTGACAAATTCTGTGTGTGTGTGTGTGTGTGTGTGTGTGTGTGTGTGTGTGTGTGTGTGCGTGAGTGTACATAGCAGTTACTAAAGTTTAAAATTAACTTGCCAGCCATAAGTTGCATTCCATATTTTGATGCATTATAAATGAGTACAAGATTCATTTCAGTTTGAAGTCTCGGTTAAGTATAAAATATTTCATCCATTATATTCAGTCATTGTTGTTAAATACTTAACTGCCTTAAATAGAAGTTTCCATTTTGGAAAGCGACATCTAAATAGTCAAGAATGTTTATGCCTTTGACACTAGGTTTCCCTAAGGAAATGTCAATACTATTTTATCATTTTTCTATCGCTGTCTTATGCATATTATTCTTTGTTGCTTTTTGTATTGCGACACCAACCATAGCATCTTTTCTACTCATCAGGATGCTGAATCTGCAATTTACTTCATTCTTTTTGTCTCATCCATTCCCCCCAAACGCCAGATAACTGCAGGTTCCAAGTCAAGATTGATGATAAGAGTTGCCTCACTCCACACTATGTCTCAGAGAATCCCTCTCTCTGGCTTTGGTTATAATGTGCCTACCTCTCACTAGACACTATACTAGCTACGAAGAATCAGAAGAAACCAGTACAAAAATGCAAAAAGGAAAATACGCTCATTCCCTGAAAGTGTCAGCAAACCACTCGTGGATCAAATCACTTGAGTATCTGAGCATTTCCAAAGTAGCCACAGGGAACTGGAACACTGATGAAGGGCCAAATGTGGATATTCATATGGTAAACCATATGGGCCCAGACAACTAAACAAAGTAAGAAGGAGAAAGGAGGAGGATTGATGCTAAGTAAGCAAATAACACTGCACTACAACCACCTATATAGGGTAACCCCGTATTTCTAGATTGTACTATGTGTTTCCCAGGATGATGGTGGGCCTATGGAGTTCTATAATTGAATCTCAAAACTCTACAAGGAATTTCTGGCAAGCATTAGCTCAATTCATGCTTGTACTACTATGACTAAGAGTTCATGCTTTACAAAGCAATATAGACTTCATTATATTGAAATGAAATGCACTTCCTTGAAAATTCATTGACCCCATTTCTGAATTCATCTCTTCTTTTCTATTATCGTCCAAATATGTGAAAAAACATAGCAGGTTCTCACTGAACCGTCTCTTCCCAAGTATGTTTCCAGTCTCAACATTACATTTTTTTTTTATCAGTTTTAAATAAGTCAAGCAAGAGCGGAGAAAAATTTCCATTAGAAAGTTGATCTATTTAGAATATTTCTCCATACCATCAAACAGGGTCTTTTTGTTAGTTTTGTTTTGTTTGGATTTTTTTTTTTTTTGTTAGTCATGGGGGCTGAACTCTGGGCCTGGGTGCTGTCCCACAGCTCTTCAGCTCAAGGCTAGTGCCCTACCACTTGAGCCACAGCACCACTTCTGGCTTTTTTCTGTTTATGTGGTGCTGAGGAATCGAACCCAGGGACTCATGCATGAGAGGCAAGCACTCCACCATTGAGCCACCTTCCCAGCCCCAAACAGGGTGTATTTGAGCAACTAAGCTATTAGTCTAGAAAATCAGGTTCTAATCCTATCATCAAGTAAGAAGATGCAACTCTTCTACATTGTGCATATTTCAGGTTGTTAAGCTAGTAGAGTCATCTCATATGTTGCTATTTTGCAGTCTCTCTACTCTGTATACAGATGAATATTATATAAATGTGTTTAAACTGTACATGTTTAAGGCTGAAATTTTTAAAAAGCCTGTATCTAAACATACTTCTATACTATTTTATTCCTCTGATTAAAGTCTGCACTGAGAGGCTTTCTTCTTTATTGCTATGGAAATGTCACTTGATCTTTCAAAACTGATTCATAACATCAAAAGAAAGAGAGCTGAAGCGAGAACTTAAAGTTAAAACAGTAAATATTAAATTCAGTAATCCTGCATGATTCTATTAATGATGCTGTGTTCACATGATGAGGGAGGCACACTCTCTTCTTGAACAGGAAATTATATATTTACAGGACTTTAAAAGTAACACTTTAAAAGACCATGATGGTTGTAGTAAGGCATGCCTTTTATCCAACCTACTTGGGAAGCAGGAGAATCATGAGTTTAAGGCTAGCCACTTCATCATTAGTGATGAAGAGTCTCTATGAGACTCTTATCTAAATTTAACCACTCAAAAAACTGAAAGTAGAGCTATGGTTCAAGTGGTATAATGCTAGCCTTGAGTACAAAGAGGCTCGGGGACAGTGCCCAGGCCCTGAGTTCAAGTCCCACAACTAAAAAGAAAAAGGAAACATGCATGATAACATATGCAAGATCATACACCACACATACACAAACACACACACACACACACACACAACAAATTGACTACAGGTTGGTATATCTAGGGAAGGAGTCCAATGGTGTATGTCCTCATAACAACTGATGTACCATTTAACAAAATGAATACTAGGAAACTGAAACATTTTCTTGGAGAAGAGAATAAGGAGAACACAAATGGATGCAGATACAGTGCAAGCAGGGGTTAAACTGTGGGGGAGGGACATACAAAGCAACAAAGAAATCATCTTATAAATGTGTTAGAAACAATTGCATGAAAGAAAAAAAACATTTGAATACATATCTTAGGGTTCATTTCCCTAACATCACCTTATCTGACCTTTTCTGCTGTCAGTATAATTTGTGGAGGGGAAGGGGAAAAAGAAATCATTTAAATAGGGATACAGGTGACCCATTGCAACAATGAGAAGTACGAGCCATTAGGTGGAAAACAAACTTTACAACTGTGGTGCGGGGCGGGGCGGGGGGGGGGGGGATCAGAACGGGAAACAAAGAAGGAGGCAACAATGCTTGATAAGAAATGTACTCATTATCTTGCCCATGTAATTGTAACTCCTCTGTTCAGTATTTTCACAATAAAAAAAATTATATACAGAAAAAAAAACCAAATGGATGCAGAAAGGGTGAAAATTCAGTCATTATATTCAATGCACATTTTTAGTATATAGCTTGTGGGATGGGAGGGGGAAAGATGAAGGAGAATGATAGAAGGGGTGACATTGATCAACCTTCATTATATCCAACAGACAGAATTAAAAACACTTCATACAACTAATTAATTAAAAATAAATAACTGCCATGAAAGTGCAAGAGATATAGCTTGGTGGTAGAGTGCCTTTGTTCGAACTCTAGCATTGCCAAGAATAAAAAATAAACAAAAGGGTTGGGGGCATAACTCAAACAGTAAAGTATCTGCCTAACCTATGTGAGGCATGAGGTTCAAACTCCAGCACACAAGGTTAATACACTAATCAAAAATAAATAAATAAAATAAAAGCCTAGGCCTAAGGAAACTGATCATTCTTATTTATTAAGTATGTACCTAAAAATATAAGGTGCATAAGTGAAATTTGGAACAAGTACCACACAGAACTGTTAAAAAAAACACCAGTTAAGAGCAGCCCAAAGTGTCTATTAGATTCACAATGCAACTAATTAATAAAATAAGGAGAGTCTAAGCTTCTGAAAATAGAAGAACCTGCATAGTAAAATGCTAAGTCTGAAAACATGGCTACTCTCATGAGTGGTGATCTCTTTACAAAGCTATCAAGAAACTGGTCAGTTGCTTGCTTAAGCTTCTGCGAGTGTGGAATGGCATCCTTGTTATTGGCCTTCTGGACTATCTCCCCGCAAACATACACACCTCCTTTTATCAGAGTATCTTAGGCATTTGGATGGTTTTCTCCTCATAGCTTTCTGCCATATTTCTTGAGTTCTCTTATCTCCTGAGACACAGATACCTTCATTCATACTCCTTACTTCTTTGAAGAAGCATCATTTCTCATTTCATAAAATTTTCTGGTAACAAAGTAGGTAGTAAGCATAAACATAGCTTTTCTAAAGGTTCCAGAATCCTGGGATGCTCTGGGCAACTGCCTCTATGGTTGGAGCCTTCCTCCTTGGAAGCCTTCCTATTTGAAAGCACTGTCAAAATTCTTCCCACCCACACTCAATTTCTACAAACAATCTATTACCCTCCTTTCTGTGATTTGCCTCTTCTTATCTTCATTACTCCCTCTTTTCTGAATAATTCTCTGCATGGCAAGAAGAAAGAACAGTGGATCCTTTTGGGCCACTAGTATGAGAGTGAATGTTTTGGAGCTCCCAAAGTTCTCACACATTTCACTGTGTGTCTCTGCTACCCCATGGGAAGGCCCTCTGGGATGACTTGGAAATGTTTGCTTGCATATCTCAGGATTGCTGCTGTAAAGGTAGTAACACATGTGATATATGTGTTGACACTGAGGTTCTAAGAGTTACTGTACACTTCACTTCATTTGAACCCCTTCCTAATTCAATGTGGTAGATGGAGTAGGCATAGCTAATTCTACAAATGAGAAAAGTGAGGTTGAGAGACACAACAAGAGGTAAACCTTGGATTCAGACTAGCGATGGCCAGTCTTGTGCCAGATAACACTGCAATCTTGCTTTGGTGAAGCTGATTTCAGCGAGGTATTATTAGAGTGAAATCTGATTAAATCAATACCCAGATGATTAGTGATGAGGTCACTAATGAGTATTTTCGACATTTGGACTTTTAAGAGGATGTTTTATAAGTTGTATAGCATTCTATCTGGTATATTTTCAATTATCAGTGAAATTATAATTCATAAGTTACATAAAACATATAATACATACACAAATACATAATACATAAATACATAAATAAATAAAAACATATATTTAAAGAAGAAAGGAAGAACTGTTCCATAATACTGGGAATAGACATGCCTATTCAAATGTGGGTGAGAAAATATATAGACTATAATAGATGCCTAAAGACATTGCTAAAAAAATGAATGTGTTTGATTTCTTTTCTGAATTACATTTTAGCACTAAACACAGCATTGTTATGATAGTGAATTTTGTTATTTATTTCTACTTCAAACTTAAAACTTTATGCCTATCACTGAAGTGTTCTCTGTGCATTCTTTATTTTACTTACATGTTTAGCTAAGTTAATTGCAATGTCAATTTGATAATGTGTTTTCTTTCTGGTCTCTGATGACACTTGAGTGTCACAGCCATGAACAACAAGCCACCACACTCAGAGAACATATACATTCCCATACATACATATACACATACACACACACACACACACACACACACACGCACACATCTGTGCAGATTCTGTTTCTCATTGCTACACACACACACACACACACACACACACACACACACACACACACACACACACACACAGTGGTTGCCAACCAGCTCAATCACAGAAGGCACCAGGGAGAACATATTCGACATGGTCATCATCAAGATTACTTTAGTTTAAGTTACTATCTCCCAGCACCATTTGTCTTTGCCACAGTAAGGTCACAAAGGTATTGATTCCAAAGTGTTCCTCTGGGGTTGGAACATGCTCACAAACTGCTTCCCTATGAAATATTTAAAAGACACAGCATAGTTTAGTGGAAGAAAAAAGGAGGACAATTAGAGATCTTCAATTCTAGTTCCACTTCTATCAATGACTAAAACCAAAGATATTTATTAAACACTAAACTACAAGTACAAAGTTCAGGTGCTAAAAAACACACAAAAAAGTATTTTACAAGACCTTCTCAGGTCTAACTAAAAATATAAGACAAGTTTAGGGCGAGAACACTAAGGCTTAAAAACTTAAAAACTTCCTCAGAAGAATTTCAGAATTTCAAGAAAATAATGAATATCGATTTGTGACACTAACAAGCAGGGATCCCACACACCCCTTAATCACCTCTCTAAATGTGCAGAGCATAGCGGATTACTTGAAGACTACATGGAAGACCTATGTGGAAACAATACAATTTGGCTTAGATTTTGAAGAACTGAAGTAGAAAAATAAATACATATTTCATGTATCAACACTGCTGTGTCATTTTCATTGTATTTTCACATATAAATTGCCAAATTTTCAATGATAATTTGAGGAACATTACTTACCATTATCATTTTAACAGTGAGAAAACTGGAGGTCACAGTAGTTGAGTGCCATCAGTCTTCAAAACATGCATTCATTTATTCTTTCTTTCATTCGCTTTACAATTATTTATATTAGTTCAGAAAGGACTAGCCTGAGTTCAACCATTTCTAATGTCTTAGTGAACAAAACTAAGATTCTTACAAAGCTAAAATTCTTACAGTGCAACATAAACTGAATCCTAGCTAACCGGGAAACTAGGACAAAGACAAGGACACAGTTCACAGTTAGGACATTTGCAAGGCATTGGCTTCAGGATTCTATTCAAATATCAAGTCCCTTTTATGCAAGAATTTGCATATAACCTATATATAACCTCCATATACTTAAAAATTGTGGGTAGCTCCCTTATATGACTGAATATGTTATGCAAGTAGGTGTTAGTGTTTATGGAATAGTAACAAAGGAAAGGAAAAGAAGTAAAGGCATGTTTACTACAGATTCAACTGTCATTGACATAGGGCTTACAAAGGTCAAGTAAGTGTTAGAGAAAAACTGGCATCTGGAAGATGGGAGACTGTAACAGGGCATACCTTCGCCATTTGTGTGGATTCTGTGCAAATGTCTGCCATAGCTCAGTTCTTGCTTTTAGGGGGATTTCTGGAAATTTTTTTCTGAATGTTTTTAATTCATTGTTAGTTGAATTTACAGATGGTGCATCTGTGGATACAAACAGCCAACCCAATACCCTGAAAGGAATATGATGATTTAAGCAACACTTTTGGAATAAATGCAATCTCTATTACATCAATACAATGTGTTAATTATAATAACACCTAATGCTTATTGATGACTTATTATTCATTCTCCTGAATATTTGAACACGTACTAAGTTGGAAAATTACCATTATTTAGCTCAATTACCCATGAGGAAACTAAGGCTCAAAGGAGTTAAGTTGCTGAAAGCATGCAGGTAAAAGAGCCAAGAAATGAATTGACTTTTCCTGTCCAGAATCTTGGCCCTTGGCCAGTGTGTTAATACTCATGGTACAGAACAGCCGGAACATAAGGAGAAGACTAAATTGGCTGGAGAAAAACTCAACTGGTAGTGTGAGGATCTGAGTTCAAACCTCAGTATGACAAATAATAAACCTAAGAAGACAAATTC
Source organism: Dipodomys spectabilis (assembly GCF_019054845.1). NCBI lineage: Eukaryota > Metazoa > Chordata > Mammalia > Rodentia > Heteromyidae > Dipodomys > Dipodomys spectabilis. The sequence goes on from NW_024870728.1 coordinate 23,579,021, forward strand.
CATTATCAGTCACAATTACTTCAGATTTTATTAATTTAAAGTTGGTAGCTATGTAAGTTCAAAGAGGAGCAAAATTCACAAGAAATAGAATAGAGATTAAAAACGAACTGGCTTTAGTAAGTAAAACTAATTTTTTATAATTACAAATTCAAGTCTTAAGGATAAGGAGTAGGTACATTTGTTGACAAAAAAAAGCAAAAACAAAAAAGAACATAAAATAAAAGAAAAAAACTGCATCAGGATTCCAATGTAGGAAGCCAACCGGAAACAGTAGTTTTGATTTACATGAGATGTTACCAGAATCTCAGGAAGGAAACACAGAAATGGACTTAGGAAGGGAATTGGAGTCCTATAAACTCTTTCTGGTTTGGCTAGCTCTTTTTGGAAGATGTTGAGGTTAGGCCACATATTTCCTGCAGTATCTTTCAGCTCCATGATTCTATAATTTCGTAATTCTATAGGCAGAAAGTACTCTTGAAAATTTTAGAGATAGATTTTCTTGGCTAAGGTGTATCTTTTGCTTTCTAGATTCCTTCTGAACCTCCATTCAAACCTCTCAATGTACTTTCATGTATGCAGCATGTACTTCTATACTTCCAGACCAGAGTAAAACTCTAAGAAGAAAATAATATATATGTATTTATGTATGTATGTATGTGTGTGTATTTTATTTCAAAAATACATATGTATGCTTTAAACTAAGCTTGAAGCATTACTGGAAGGCTCAGAACTGAATTCAGGATTGTTTAAAGCCCAATTTAGCAACTGCCTTCCCCAGCAAAACATTGAAAACATTATAAACCATCACAATAGTGAATCACCCAAAAACAAAGTTTTATGATGACAAAGAATTTCTTTTATTCTTTCTTAGGAACTTCTGAAACTATATCATGTAAATTTTTGTTTTACTATCCATGTCTGATTCTATGAGTTGTATTAAAAATATACTGGAATTTTTTTTTAATGAAGTAGGGCCAAATTGTTCCATTTCAGGAAGTATTTCCTATGAGCTGATTTCTAGGTGACAGTGGCGTCCACTAGAGGGCAACAGAATGTGCTCAGAAAACTGTCAAGATGAACGAGTGCCTGGTTTTAGGTAACTAGTCATTCCTTGTGCAAACTAGTCTACCTTAAAATTATATTAGGTCTCCGAATGAGACTTAGGTTACTAGATAGTATGTTCTGATCCAAATACTCTTATTTTAAATATCATCAAATTTCCCTTTCCTTTCTCCAATAATAATAAATTAATATAACTATTTTGTCATAGTAATCAAGTACAGTCCTATAAACTTACCTTTAACCAAACTACATATAAGTTATACTAACTTCACAAAAATAATAAGGTAAGTAAAAACTGTTAAAATGGCCAGATACCAGTAGCTCTTGCCTGTCATTCCACATACATGGGAAGATCACAATTCCAGGCCAGCCTGAGTAGAAAAATCCATGAAACTTCATCTCAATGAAAGAATCTGGGTGTGTGCTTGTTATTACAGCTGAGAAGTAAAAACAAAAAACAACACCAATAAAAAAACACACACACAGAAACAAAACAGGGGGATCATGGTTCCTGCACATGCCAAAGCAGGATATAAGTCCTTATTTCAAAAATAACCAGTGCAAAAAATGGCTAAAGGCATGGCTCAGTGGTAAACCATTTTCTTGGAAAGTGTATGACCCTGAGTTCAAACATTAGTACCACCAAAATAAAGAAAAATAATAACAGCTAACAAGGCATGCATTCTTTGGCTGGTGGTACTTTCTTCCACATTCAAAGCCATTATTGGCTGGCTGAGTCTTTGTTACACTCTATCATATATTACAATACAGGTGAATAGGAGGAATTATTCTGCCTTTTATAGGCACCACAGTTTATAATTCACATATATACTACAATCTATACTATTGCAATACAAAATTTATTTTCCTTTGCAACTACATATGATAGACTCCAAATATTATCTATAAAGTCCAACTGGAATTAAACTGCATTTGACCCGAGTCATCTGAGTGCTGGATAAAGGAGATGCAAGAAAAACAACTGATAGGACCTTATAATGAGTAAGATGCAAGCAGAGCGTTGAAGTGAACTCAATGTGTATGACATACTAATTCTGGATTTTATTATACTCCCTCGTTGACTCTATTACCTCATTTTTTAGTAATAGTGGTATCTATGCTTTTTTTAATGATGAATTGATTTACCAACTAGAAATTATTGGTAAAAACACCTAACACACTACTTGGTATTTCATAAAGGAAAAAAGTAACAGTGTATTAGTTTCACTTTAAGGTTCCAGAGTCTGGTTCTATCATTTGCTTCCTGTGTGATCTTATAAGTTATTTACAGTTTCTGCAGCTATTCTAGAAATTAAAATAGATGTGATAATACCTCTTGCCTGAAGGATTGCTCTAACATAAAATAAAATACCTTAGTACCAAAAATATTCTGAGTACTGCTAGTGCTCAATAAAATGCTGAGGTGTGATTAGTAGGCAAACTAAGTTGGTTACCTTTGGCAAGCAGAAATAAACATCAGTGTAATGCTATCCCTCTTAAACTAATCCCAAAATTCTTGAATCAGGAGTCTGATGGATAAAACAGGATGATATTCAGAATAACTGTCATGACTAAATAATTAACTTTTTAAAAAAGTATTTTAAATAAACACTAGTTACCATAAAATGCAAACTTTCCAAGCTTCTGAAATATTATTTTGACAAAATAGAGGGTAGCAATAATGTTAGATGGGAAAAAAAACAGCTCCCCTTGAAGGGACTCTTAACAGGAAAACAAGTTAAAAGCAAAATAAAACTCCCTCAAAAAAGACAGCATTTGGTAAGACCAAAGATGAACTTCTTCAGGTCAAAGGTTTTAAAAGTCATCTCTTTAGGAAACTGCTTAATCTCTGTTTGATCCTTCTCTGATTTTACATCAAATATCATTTAACCTCTAGCTTTAGTCCTTCCTGAACTGCACTGGACGGCTTTTCCATACACCAAATGGCTTAAGCATACACTGCTTTCTCAGTTTTTGTCTTTTCTGCCTTGTCCTTTGCTATTAGACTATCCACAGCTCCTATGCCACCTCTCCTCTGCAACGAGCTTGCCCTGGAGTGGATGTATTTCACCTTTACACAGTGATTATGTGCACCCATCCAGGCTCTCCCATGCCTACGTACCTCTGTTCTACTCACATTAATATTAATTACCTAAATTAGATAGTCAATGTGCAAATAAGGGAGTTGTTAATATAAGCTCCATTCTGCCTCAGATAATCTTGGGTAAGTTTGTTATGACACCAGATAAACACAAGGCATCTTTTAAAATTCCTGGTTAATCTGGATTGATAAAAATGTAAGGTATAATGAAGTTTAGCAGAGCCTAGTTTCCACATTGGACCTAGGGATTATGTAGAAATCTTAAGATTGTAAAACCAAAGTCTAAAAAATGCATGGTCTTCTTATTTCTTTTTTATTGTTATTATAGAGGTGATGTACAGAGGGGTTACAGTTACGTAAGTCAGGTAATGAGTTACATTTGGTTCAGGTAATGTCCTTCATGTGCCCAGTTTTTTCCCCACCAACAAGATGTATGGTTCATTTTCAATACGGAGTCTAGTATTGTCTTCTTATTCTTTTTTTTGTGTGTGTGTGTCACTTGTGGGACCTGAACTCTGGGACTGGGAACTGTCCCTCAGCTCTTTAGCTCAAGGCTAGCTCTCTACCACTTGAGTCACAGTGCCATTTCCAGCTTTTTCTGCGTATGTGGTGCTGAGAAATTGAACTCAGGACCTCATGCATTCAAGGCAAGCATTCTACCACTAAGCCACCTTCCCAGCCCCTCATTTATTTTTTTTAAGGAAGAAAAATAGGGAGTCATTTTCTCTGGCAACATCTAATGGGTGAATTCTTATGGACTCTACAAAGCAATACCACTTAGGCTTCAGGAAGAACCATTAAGGGACTAGGATTGTTAGAGCTATACCCAAGGTATAGGAATCCTCTTTTGAGATTTTAACTGATTATGTCACTTTGTCACCTTTATTAATAGTGGTGACAGAGTTCCATTCAAAGAGAGATTACCTCTAATCAAGCTGTTTTTGTAGCCCCCAAATCAATTTTGTTTAAAAAGAAAACAGAACGCATTCTCAAAATTGTTAAAAGAATGCTACAGAGGAAAAGTTCTGTTGGACACATTATTTCCCTTGGGACCATTCATGGAATCATCTGTTTTGTAATGAAGTTTTAGAAAAGTCTCAGGTAAGTCTTTTTCTTTTGGTCTTTCCTAAATTTGCCACTTTTCAGCTTTTTAATTCATTGACATTAGTATCTTGAAAAGAGTATTCTCCACATTTTAAATGTTTTATATTAGAGATGTCTTTATCACACACTTGTCAAATATATAATATATATATATATATATATATATATATATATATATATATTAGTCCCAATGTTACCTTTTTTTGTTGTAGATGTTAATCGCATGCTCTTACTAAGTACACTATTTTTCCCTATGTAATACCTTTTTGTTTTTTTTGTGATTCAAATATATTCTTTCCTTAAAAAAAAAAGAAAATTTTAAAGGACGGAGGAGGTCATAGGGAATAAGCAGAAAGTTAAATAGAAAAAAAAAGGAAAAGATTTGCCCTAGCATCCTGATGGAAAATCTTGTAAGCTATTTTCACTTGAAAATAACTACATTAAAAGGAAGTATTCGTTAACTGTAGAAAGTAAGGTTTTCTTTCTTACCCATTAATTTAGTAAGTTCCTTAAGAATCAAGTGTTTGTAAGACACTATACCAGATACTCTTAACACACTGTACACAAAAGATAGAAAAAAACCTTCTGATCCCTGTCCTCTAGGAGCCGATATATATTTAGGGAGATAAATCCTTCATGACATGGCTAATCATCATATAAATCAAACCAAATTTGACTTCCAACAGAAAGTATGAAACACAAATATATAGTATGCCTGTCAAGTTTAAGGTAAATTTGAACAGTTAGAAAGGTCTTATGGAAAAAAGTAAAAGTACAAATTTTATCTAAATTCAGCAAGTTATTTATAATTTAGTCCAAGTTGACACATAAATACATATGTAGACACACACACACAACTCAAGAATGTAAAAAATGCAGACAAGCATGTATACCAAGATGTTAGCCAACTACAAACAATTCTAAGGATGTACAGTAAAACAACAAAAACAACAGCAACCCTACAACTTTAGAATTAGCTCAATTTTGCAGGCTGTATTACCCACTGAAAAAAAGAACCCAACTCAGAGTTTATGGTAAAGGATATGTTTCACTAGCAATAATCCAGGGTATTACCATTGTGTAATTCATTTTTACATCTTTCTCCACTTATATCTGAAGAAAAATACCATCTACACAATAGTTTATGGGATTATACCCGGTATATGGCAAAACATAGTCAAACATTTTTAAATACTCGAGTTAGTGTCTCCTTTTTATTTTAGCACTGAAAACCATTCAAGGTAGTTTAATTGTTGGTTTATTTATCTAGTTGTTTTTACAGTGCTTATTCAGCTCATTTATTTAGTGTTTATATAGAGTTTGTCCTGGAGCTTATATGTAGGTCCTGGGGCCTGTCTCTGAGCTTTTGTGCATTCTACCACTTGAGCCACAATTGGCTTCTATATTTTTGGGTGATTACTTGGAGATAAGAGTCTCATGAACTTTCCTGCCTAGGCTGGCTTCAAACTTCAATCCTCAAATCTCAGTCATTTTAGCAGCTAGGATTAAAGGTGTGAGCCACCAGCACCTGGTACCTACTTGGCATCCACCTCAAGATAGGATGTTGCCAGCTATTTTAAGAAAAATTCTCATCGTACTTCTTCATGAGACCTTCTTTCCTACTGTATTCAGTAGTTTCAAACCTCAAGCTTTAAGTTAACTATTTACCTGGGGAAGGGAAAAACTACAAAATCAGCAGCGACATAAAACCCTTAACTGCCTCAGAGGTTAACACTAACTCATTGAGATATATTAACAACTCGTGGGAATGAAACATCTGCTAATTAGGCTACCACAAGCAGGTTCCAAAACCTCGATAAACTTTTCCCAAACATCTGATGAAGAACTTTGATTTATGGGCTGTCAAGGTGAAACTGGAACAGATGGTATCTTTTAATAATAATTGACACATGAGTTTGTTAGGAATTTGAATCTCTTGGAAACATGTAGGTGTACAGAAGCAAACAAAGAGGAACATTTATAGAGTCATCTACCTTATCTTTGTCTTCAACAACATCTGCCAAGATGTCATCTGGATCCAGGATCCCTCCATCTGTATATTCCAAGTGATGAATCTTCACCCAGTAACTAGGATCCTGTGGTAGGACAAATAAGTTTCATGATTCTATCTTTTGCTTTAAAAACTAAGACATTTGAAGAGAAATCATTTGACTAATTAAAATGTGCTCTGGTATCAATAAAACTTCCAATCCTTAAAATTACATTTACATATTTGGTATTTTTACCTTGTTTTACTTAATCAAAGTATACAAAGCTCATCAATTTTCCTGGGAGATAAACTGTATTGCAAAATTGAATTGTCTCACAACCTTAAAGAACAAGTTGTTTGTTTTTTTTAAAGTAACTTCCAACTTAGGTAATGCTAAGAAGATTGTAGATGAATGATCTTAAGAGTGCTTTCTTGAGCTGGGGATTGAAGTCCCAATTGCAGAATAAAAGTCCTTATAGGCAGAAATCAGTGATTCCAATAGCTATCACTGCAGAATATATACCTGCAACAGAGGAGGCCACAAATCCCTTTAGCTCTTTAAGTCTCCATGGTCAGTGTGCATCCTCAACTCCAGGATTTGAAATGATAGGCAGAGCAAAGAGCTCCAGCCTTGGTTTGTTTCCATTGCCTGTGTCACTGCAGCAAGTAGGTAACTTTGTGTTCCAAAGGGAGTCTCTTAATTAGATCAGTGATTTAAGGAATTTACAGCTTTTTAATAAGTGTCAGGTTTTTAATACTGTTCATTCTAATGTTAGATAAAATGAAATGACCTTGCTCATTCAATTGATTGTGTACTACCTATTTCAGAAAAGGTTGGAAAGGGAACCGCTGTAACAGTGGGACAAGAGTATGACCAAGGAATGAAGAAAGCAGTGGAAAAGATTTTACCAGAATATCCAATCAGTTTGATTCTGTGATTCTTAGGCCTCAAAGCCTGAGACTATTAAGCTATAAAGCACTTGGTAATCAATAAAGTATTAGATACAAGTTCATGAAAAGACAATGAAAATTCTTCCAGAATAAAACTCTAATTTTATCACACGTATCTCTATTTAGGCTAAATACTAACATAACTATAGAATGCAATTGGTAATTTCCTGAAAGCAAACAGAAATAATTGTCATATAATTTTCTCTTTGACTTCTGATAAAAAGCAAGAAATTCTATTAAATAATAGAATTCACTGAAATGTGTCCAATGTACACAGCTTTTGAATCATCCAACTTGATGTAAAAAATCTAAAGGATTTCTCCTTAAGTAGGGCTTAGATATTTAAAAATTAAGTTTTCTACAGTGTATCTAAAGAATAATCCCATAAAAATAATATTTCATTTGTTTCTAGTACAAGTCTAATTGTGAAACCTCTAATGATTTACTGGAAAATTTTTAACTCTGTGGCACAGGTGAAACAGGCAATGACAAACTATCAGGTAAGAACATTTCATAACACCCACTCTCTATACTAGCTCTCTATACCAAAGATCTTTTTACACGAAGGTCTATGAACTATAAAGAAACAGTAAGTAATTCTCCAAAGAGAAAGGATCCTGTGGTACACAAAAAGTTAGAATTATGAACTTCCCCACATTTTTAGACTTGAATCCCTTTGAGATGTCAGTGCTACAAGCAATGCATTTCAATAAATCCACTTGGGCTTTCTGCATTGAGCTTCCTTTGTAAAAAAAAAAAAATAGCTCATTATTTATGAAAGAAGTCCAATTTAATTAAGTTTTATAAACTCGCATGGAATTTGTTTTTGATAACTTACAGTCTTGTTGATGAAATCTGCTTATTCAAACCATGTTTTAAAACAACCTATCTATAAAAAACATGTTTATATATTCTAAAATGTTTCTTTGTTAATATTTTTACATAAAGGAAAACAATATAAACTTGTCTATTTACTTATGCTTAGTTTTAAAAAGCAGATTTTATCACCTAGAACAAAGGTAAACAGGTACCCCTAACAATTGAAGTATAAATTAAAGTCCACCTCACTTCCTGCCTAGAGGTAAAAAAAGGGAAAAGAAAACCAGAATCGTATTATTATTATTATTTTGTCAGTAGTGGGGCTTGAACTCTTGGCCTTGGCACTGTCCCTCAGCTTTTCAGCTCAAGGCAAACACTCTACCACTTGAGCCACAGAACCACTTCTGGTTTTCTGGTGGTTTATTGGAGATCAGAATCTCATAGACTTGACTGCCCCGGGCTGGCTTTGAACCATGATCCTCAGATCTCAGCCTCCAGAGGAGCTGGGATTACAGGTGTGAGCCACCGGCACCTAGCCAGAATCTTAATTTTAAAGAAGAAAGCTAAAATTTAAAACGCAGGAAATAGGACCAGATCAGTGAAAAGAATGGAAGACAAGTGGTAGGAAGATGAGGTCATTACGTCCCTCAGTACTCATCCCACACACATACTCATGGGTTCTACGGCATTCTGGAAAATAAGACCAAGTGGAAATGAAGATACTTCTCTCTAATTTGACTTGAGAGTGAAAAACTAAATCAAGTAAAATCAGCCTGATAAGTTCAGAATCATACATATGACAAAAAATTTAAATGGCACATATGACGCCAGAATTTTAACATAAACACTACAATTTAAATTCCCTATTCTCAGCAAGGCTCATATTTTTATACTTTAAAAAATAGTGTCATGGTGGTCAAATATCTAACTCTGAACAAAAATATAGGAAAGAATTCACAGGGTTAATATTTTATACAGCCAAGATAGGGAAATCAATAAGCAAGTATGTACCAACTCTATTCTAACCCAGTGGTATTTGCCCAGGGTGCCATAGATCACTTTAAGACTCGACATTCAATATTAGCAGCCTACAGGCATCATAAGACCATAAATTTACTCTGACTCTTTTATGCATATAAAATTTTCAGCCATTACACTGCAGTCAACATTTTGCATTTCATTTACTTGGCTTTATTGCCATCAGAAATCAAGCTAATCAAATATGAAAAAAATGTTCATATGTGTATTAGTTCATATATTCTCATGTAAGTCTTTACCATATGTCTATCATGATCATGGCACTTAGTTTACTTTTATGTTGCTCAAATTTATTTAAAATGTATATTTTTCAGTTATTTTCAAAATATCTCTATACATATACATATGCGTACTTTGAAATCCAATATATCTTATTGCCTGTACTCTTAGGCTCACTAATGTATTGAAAAATAACATACATTCTGCTTTCTTCACTTCTAGCAGCATCTTGTCTATTTTTAAATGATACATAGTTAATTTAAATACCAAAGGATTTTAAAACTAAAATAATCTGGTCTACAAATTGAACTGGAAAAAGAGACTGTAACAAAAAGTTATGCACTAGAAGAAGAAGGCACTCATTGGGTATTTTTTGCTAATTGAACGTAGACAGAGGCACTGTTACTAATAGCAACAAATAATTTTCACTGTGAATACATGATGTGATAGTTGATCCTAAACCTTGAAAATATATTATTCAAATAATCAAAGAGCAATTATTTTCTATCTATAATACTTTCTAAAGGAGCAAACTTGAAAGGCCTGTACTATAATACTGTGGGATTATGCCAAAAATCAGAAGAGAGGAAATCTGGATTTCCAAACAAATTATCCATGGTGCAAGAGGAAAAAAATTAGCTTATAATAGTAACAAGGTTCAAAGTGAGGAGCACACGATATAGAAGAACAGTTGCATTTATTGGTGGCATTTACAATGCTCAACCTTGCACCTGGCTTCTGAGAATACTTTACCCACTGGAACACAATAAATAGAAACTATTGAATAGACATTAATGGAAAAACAGAAATTTTTTGTAGCTTTTACCTTTGCAAATTTGATATCTATCTACAAAAAAATGGGATTTCACTATTTTCAGTCATTGTAAGTGGCAGCTGATTTGTCTTAGTTCTAAATGCCCAGGTACTACAGATACTATGTGTCATATATAATTAACTCAGCTACCCTCATACAGCCTCATAAAATAATCATTAATACACCTTACTGATGAGGAAACTAAGGAATGGGTAAGCGAACTAACTTCTTAAGGTTAGGTATTTCATATACAGCAAAGCCAAAAATCTTATTTTTCTGAGTAACAAAATTATATTTTTAGAGCAAAAATGAAAATTCAGTTATAGGCAGGGAATTGAGTAAAACTTTCCTTAAGCAGGTTGTCATGTTGTTGTACCTCATTAGTTGAGTCTGGAGGCTTCATGGCTTTATAAAGGATGTGCTACAAGGAGGTCAAAGTGTGGAGGACACAAGACAATGCAATGGGGAGAGTTCCACATTATTCTCCTAATGTGTCCAAATGGTGCTACAGACATGTGAAGAGCAAGTGAGGATAGCCTCAAAATGTTCCTGAAAGTACAGAACTTGGGGCTTGAGAACCATCATGAAAACATTGTACTGCTAAGAACAGGGAGTGCATTTGAGGCATTGGGAATTGGATGACAAATTATGGAAATGTGCGTGCAAAAAAAACCTTCACTGTGTTTAGTATTATCCTCCAGGGTCATCCTCTCCTCTACTAAGGACCAGAAGAGAATCAGTTGCTCTCAAATGCAGTAAGGGAATGTGGTAATACATGTCTACAAACAGGCCAGACTGAATAGATGCCTAAATAACCAGTCATATGGCTGCAGAAACCACCATTTCTGGAAAAAAAAATGTCTAAGTAAAGTCTGGCACAGTGGCACTGATATGCAAAAGGAAAGAATCAAGCTAGAAAAGGCAGTAATGAGGGTACAGGTTGTTATATGCCAGTCCTAATTGGCTTCAAAATATGTGCTTACTTTCTGAAAGTAGGGCAACTAAGTAGAAACTTCAAGAGAAAAACTAAGCCGAGAACCACGGGTTGAGGCCCATTTATTCAACTGCGCTTCCAAAGAATCGAGAGCTGTAATAGGTACGAGGGTTTTCACGCTAGACTGAGAGTAACACTTAATGAATTAGTAACAAAACGGTAAATGTCAACTTATAGATAAATTGAGGGTAAATGAGTACATATATAAATGTGCTTTAAACTCTAAATGGATACCTATACAAATAGTAAATAAAGGGAATTTCCAGGAGAGAATATTACTACAGATAAAAGGGGACACTGATATAGAACAGAAAGGGTACTCAGTATCTTTTCCGAAAGAAATTCCAAAAATGGACATGCGTATTCCACACATGTACATATGAAGATTATAAGAACTCTCCTCAAAAACAAGAAGAAAATGATTAAAACAATACAAAATTAACCCAATTAATTTATATTATATTTATTGAAACAAAAATACAATTTTCATATATAACACAAAGAGATTAGAAAACATGTTCTTTTTAAGTGTACATGAAAGAAATACTGAACTTCAAAGCTCCAGAATCTTTCAAAATATGCTCTCTGATCACAGTCAAATCAACTACAGAAGGACACCCAAGAAAAATGCTTAACTGTTGAATATTAGGAAACAAAATTCTGAATGATCTGAAATTAAGGAATTCAAGGAAATAAGGAAATATTTTAACTTAACAACTAAAATAAAAATTTGTACAAAGAAACTAAAACACTGTGTAAAGCAGTGATAGCATTGAATGCATAGAGTAGAATGAATCTCAAGTGTTTGCAGTTCTGGGGTTTTTTCTTCTTTCAAAACATAGTTATTATTTTTAAGTATTTATACAAAGGAGTTACCACTGTTTTCAATTTATATGAATTTATCAAAATCTTTGAAAACATTTAATATCTGTTTTTACATATAAAATGTAACTGGTACCAAAATAATAATTAAAGAATTGAACCTATTGCTAAAAATCCTTTCCACAAGGAAAATTTCAGGTTCAGATGATGCCACAGGTAAAAATCCCCTAATATTTGAGGAACAAATAATGTCTATATATACATTTATATGAATATTTCTACAGACCAGGGAAAGAAAAAAATTCTCTTGGCTATTTTTATGAGTATATTATAACTTTGAAATCAATAACTTAAAAGATATTTCAAGGAAAACACATAGGCCTATATCTTTTCCTCTTATGGATATATTTGCATAAATAGCAAACATTTTAAGATAAATTTCACAACCAAGTGAGATTTGCAAGAGTGATTTGTAATTCAACAATAACCCTGATTAGTCACCAAATTAATTCTTGGGTAAAAGGATGAACTACAATAAAAGCAGAAAGGGCATTTGTAAATACTCACTACTAGTTTACAATAAAAAATATCAAAAACAAGACAAAATGTAACAAAACAAAATCAGTAAAAAAAAAAAAACAGAAAAAAATAATGTCAGCATTTAAAATACTCTCAAAATATCAAGTGTTTAGTAATAAGTATAATAGAATTATGTAAAATATGATGATAAAATCATGAAATGTTAGGAAATATTAAACAGTGTAATGGATTGAATAATTCAGTCTGTGATGACATTATTTATCTTGTTCAAATTAGACCAAATTAGGATTTAAGGTCAGAAGTATGAGCAAATGGAGAGCTAAGAAGTGTAAGATACTGATACAAGTGAAACTATGTACAGTGATTTCTCCCTGAGGGAGAAACGATATTGAAAATGAACACGTGTCACATGCATCCTCTCAATATTCCAATACTTTCTGTTTTCATCCAGGATTAGAGTATATTATTTACTATATTTTCAGCTGAAAGCCAGGTAAAGCATCTGGATTTTGGAGAAGACCATGTTTGGTGGGGGGAGAGGGAAGAAAAACAACTTAGATTCATACTCAGGACAGGGGTGAACACACTACAATTAGTACCTCAGAATTGAGATAACGAAGGTAAAGCGATGTCTCTCATTGTATCCTTATTTTGAGATAAATGTTCACTGCTTATACAAATTAAAGAAATAATTGCTATTCAAATTATTATAGCCATCTTTTCTTTGGTTGAACATATAGATGAACATATCAAAGTTAAATGATTATAGGAAGACCGCCTTTAGAAGATCTAAGACTTGACATGTTCTGTGCTGCTCCCAAAAAACACTGCACAGACAACAAATTGGTAGCCTGACACTCAGCATAAGAAATATATACCAAGGATCATCTAGGAGTATAATAGCCTGTATAATTTGACAGATACTCTTCACTCTTCTAAGTACTCAAACTAAGGCTGTGGGGTCATATCTCACGGATGTGATAGGATTAGAAGTCAGAACTGTGCAAACCTGAAGAACTATTGTAGTCTCAGAAATATAGCACCTGAAACATCAAGAGACCTTTATGACTCTAAATCCTCATTTAGAGAAACTTGGTGAAAGAAATCTGTACTAATGGTAACAACAATGGGTGTGGTAGTTCAGAATGATTCCAGAATTACAGTACATCACCAAGCAGCAAGTCAATATGTACATCATATTTTAAATGTTCCAATTTATCAGTTATTAATGACTACATACCCTAAAACTTTATAAACAAAGTGAAGATCTCTTTAAAAATAAAAGTATTATTCTTTCACTTTTTTTTACTAAAAAAAACATTGAGAATTTATTTGAGAATATTCATTTTTTTGGTCAATAGGTTGTTTTCTTATTCTAAAAAACTGCTTTCCCCCAATAAAAATGGGGGGGGGAGGGAGGAGTTGGGGAGGTGGGGAGGAAAGGGATGGTAGGGGAAAAAAAGGAAGAGGGTAAATAAGGATACAGGTGGACCTGTTGCAACAATGAGAAGTACAAGTTGTCATGTCGAAAACGAACTTTAAAACTTGGTGGGGGGGAGGATTGGGTGGAGGGGCAGAGGGAGGATGGGAAGGGATGGGAAGGGTAAACAAAGGAGGAGGCTATAATGCTTGATAAGAAATGTATTCACTATCTTGCCCATGTATTTGTAACCCCTCTGTACAGCATTTTCAATAAAGAATGAAAAAAAAAAGGAAAGAGGGTAACTATTCCCCATAGGAAATGTACTCATTACCTTACTCATATAACTGTAACCCCTCTGTACAGTATCTTTACAATAAAAATATATATTTAATTAAAAATGGGGAAGAGGATTTCAAGTATACATAGATATATTCATAAGATCAAAGACGGGTGACTCATGCCTTAGGTTAGAGCACCTCCGCACATAACAGGGTAAATTGCAAGCAACAGAGGTTAAGCCAAGAAAAGAGAGTCGTTTCCTTGTGATGTAAAACTTTAAACAAAAATGACTTCAGCATAAAAGCACCAACAATCCTGGGGAACTCTTTATTTCTATCTCATAATCTAACGTTTGGTAATAGTACTTACAATCCTTTTTTCAAAGAGAAAAAAAAACAACACAATAAACACCAAGGCACACTTCACTGCCTTGTTCACAGGGTACTGTCTATTAAAAACAATGTCAATTACTCTGTGTCATTATTCTCTCAGCTTTATAGTAGTTTTCTATTGAGGATTATAGGTTCATATCTTTTATCTATTCACTAACCTAAATTAATTTGAGGGAAAATTTTTAGATAGATAAATGAAGTTTTTATTGTAAAATAAAAAAATGTTAATTTTTTCCCAATATACTGGCTGTCATCACAACATACAATGACTCATGATAAGAATGTGGAAATTCCCCTTTCCTATAGATCTAAGACTAAATTAAATATTTACTCAAGTATATAAAGGTATAATCCTTAGATATCTTTGGGATTAAATACAGTAGAATTTTAAAACTGGATCTATAGCAGGAATATCAAATATTAAAAACTTTTAACAAAAATTTTCAAATGTATTTTAGGTGTTGCATTTATTTTAGCAATTCTCTCTATGAAAGACTTTTAACCACTAAACTATTACTAATAATATCAAAATACAATGGTTTAAAAATTGAAAAAATAGGGGCTGGGAAGGTGGCTCAGTGGTAGAGCGCTTGCCTTGCATGCTCGAGGCCCTGGGTTCGATTCCTTAGCACCACATAAGCAAAAAGAAAAAAGCCGGAAGTGGCGCTGTGGCTCAAGTGGTAGAGCGCTAGCCTTGAGCTGAAGAGCTGAGGGACAGCACCCAGGCCCAGAGTTCAGGCCCCACTACCGGACCCAAAAAAAAAAATTGAAAAAATAGCTGATCCTTTAAAAATCATGTTTTCCATTATTTGTTTCCAATGAAATTTTATAGTCCAAAGTCTGCAAAACCAAATATTTAGAAGCATGTGTGGTCCAAAGGAATGTAAAACACACAGCCAAAAAATGAGAAGTCCTTTTTCCAAAGAGAAGGAAAAGCTATTAATTTTTTAAATAGTTCATCCATTATAAAACCTAACAAAGTATCCTGCTACAAAATGAATTTTAATATGAATAAATTTTATAGTGAAAAGTCATACAACTCTTGGCTTACTTAATGCAATTAAATTCAAACTGCCTTTCTGCTACAAAGCTGACATTTTTGTACACTAATTCCAAAAAGTAAAAATAAAAAATCCCTTTGGCAGGCTCCCAATTGTGTGTATTTTTATGTGTATTAATGAATAGGAAAGGTTTAAAGCATTCTAAAGATAAAAGCCATTGCCTGTAGCTTTTTTACTTGAACATAGTTTTATGACTCTATCACTGACAAGATTGAGACAAAGAATGGAAAATTTTAATTTATAGCAGAAGAATGCTAGTAGCAGTGTTTATAAAAGTACTGTAACTCTAAGATAAATACCTCATCAACTATATCTGCTTGTCACTGTTTATAACACTGCTTTTCAGTATAGCAGCAATAAGAATAGTGAGAGAATGTCTCTTAACTTCAAAAGCATTGGGGATATTACTTGCTACTGTTACCTTTGTTTCTCCACAACAAGGCCATTCCTCTAGATTGCTATAGATGGATCATAGGAGTAGCTAAAGGAAACATAGCAAGCACAGGAAAGGAATGTATCTGAGTAAGGAATGCTTGAACTGAACTCAGGCTCAGAGACAAGCCTACCAACCTCTTAATCTAAAGCTAAACCTCACTGAGTATCATAAAGGTGGATATAATAAGATATTTTTCAAATATTTAGGGCTTTATCTGATTGGATTTTGGCAGTAGTAGAGTTTGAACTCAGTGCCTCATGCTTGGCTCAGTTTGCATGCTTGGTTGGTGATCTACCACTTTGAGCCACATCTCCAGCCCAAAATTTTGTTTATTATTTTGGAGTCTCCAGTATTTTTCTGCCTGGGCTGGCTTTGAACCACAATCCTCCAGATCTCAGCCTCCTGGAGTAGCTAGAATTATAGGCATGAGCTACAATAATCAAAACCTGTTCATCATTATTGCTTCGTTTCCTTCAATTTAAACATAGGCCCATGAATTAGAAACCTTATTTCTTTTACTTACTTTCATATCCCAGCACCTAAAACCATTTCTGAAATTTGTTGTACATTTGTCATAAAAATGAGGACAAAGAGAACAAGAAAGTAAGGGGCAGACTATCACAAAAGGTCTTATCATTTATTCCTAGAACAAATGACCTAGATTTTTGATATAGGCAGTCAGTATGGAAGAAATAGAAATACTTTGGACTGGATGTCAATGGCTACATTTATGCCACAACTATATGTTGTGTATTTACAACATCTATGAACAAAGTAAGGGATAGAGTCCCTTCCATTAGAAAGAATCAAGTTGAAATTTCAGTGTGGGGAGGGACAGACAATAATTAAATATAGAAAGTAAATCAAATGATAATTAGTATTCCTGTTATAGCATAGGATGAGGACAGGGGGTACAAGAACCTATACTTTTAAACAGAAAGTCAGATCTAGAGTAATTGAAAAGTACCATCTGAGTAAAGACTCAAAGAAAAACTTTGGAGAGAAGCTAGAGAAAGGAAGTCAGGTCTACTAACTAATAACTGAATCTTCAGGCAAGTCTCTCTGCCAGCATATGTAGAAATAACACTAGAGAAGGAACTCTTATAGGAATGGGAGAATTAGCTTACTTCTCAGGCTGAACAAACATAGCAGAGTCAATAGATAACAAACATAGCATGACAACAGAACACCAATTGGTACTAACTCCTCCCTCACCAAGAGTACCTTGCACACCAAAGTACCATTTTTGCTCCTCTACAAAATGAACCAAAGTTCTACTAGCTTTACATAATCATTAAACATGTTTAAAAGTATCTTTTGTTTTAAGATGAAATATTTCCAGAAATGTCTGCCCTCACAATGATGATATTAGTTTTGATTTGGCATGTCCTACCTAATGAAGACAATCTAGTCACTTCAAAAATTGTGGGGGAAAAATGAGCTCAAAAACTGCCCAGTACTGCCAATAATCTAGCTGCTTCAGTGGTAGGGACTAAGAAAACCATGATTCAAGACCAGAAGGTCCCATCTCAACCAACAATATCTTCAAGTAATGGCATGTGCCTGTCACCCTAGCTCTGTGGGATCATGTTTTTAGTAAATTCCCACCATGAAAAGATTCACAAGACCCCACCTCAACAGAAAAGGCTGGGCATGGTGGTATGCATCTGTTATGTTAGGTAAGGTAAGAAGGGCTAACAAGAGAACCAGGGTGCAAGCTGGAATAGACAAAAAGTGAGACCCTGTCTCAAAAAATAACCAAAACAGAAAGGGCTAGAGGAATGGTCCAAAATGGTAGATTACCTGCCTAGCAAGTATGAAGCCTTGAGTTCCAATCCCACTACTCCCCAAAAAAATAAAGTAGCACTATAACCCCATTATCTAATATTGCTGTTTACTCATAGTAAATATAAACAAACAATGGCCATTATTATTACTACCATATGTAACTCCTCAAAACAAGAGTTCTGGAGAGGAAAACAAAAAAACCTCTAGGCCCAGAAAGATAGTAAGAGGATGTCAGCCAGAAGCTCAGGAACAAAAGAATCTGAATACAAGAGAAGTTTTTCATGTCAAAATTTTAGCCAGGAGGAAATGCTCTTTCCATTTTTTCTCTGTGCTTAAGATTAAAACATTCTGTAGACCAATGTAATCCATATCTGCTTTTCATGTCAACCATACAAATATTGAGAGTAAGCATTTAAAAGCATTTAAAAATTTTATGCAATTTTTCTTACTACAACATCCATGTATATGACTTTGAGATTTCTAACAATATCTGTTTGCTATAGAGAAATAAACCTAAAAATCTGGTACTCCACCACAAATAATTCGTGAAGCCCAGGTAGACTGGTCATCTTCCCTTGATATCCAATAATGTGGCACATGAGAATATAGACAAAGATGAGGAAAATACATGTAGTTATAGAGTAGAGAAAAGGTTTTATACACAAACACTAATTTGTAGAAATGTAGAAGAATAAAAGTAGAAGCAAAAACCAACAATAAAAAAAAGGACTCAAAGCTCACCCTCTGAAGGAGGAAAAAAACCTGGTAGGAAAATAAAATTCTGAAGAAAATATTTTTCTGAGAGTGCTATCACATTATCAGTTGCATATATTTAACTATACGTTTTATATATATATATATACACACACATATATATATATACACACACATATATATATACACACAAACATGACCAAAATATTAATTTTTAAAAAATTCTAGGAAAAGGCATAATACTTATGTGCCTCTGATCAGATAAAATAAAATTTAACGAAATGAACTACAGGAAATGGAATCTAGAAGTTTTTTTTTAATTTGTTACTGCTTTTCTTTTCTTTTTATCTTATTTGTTCCTTTATATGTCTTTGGGAAGGTGAGATACACAGAAATGGAAGGACAAAGGGTGAACAAATAGAGCAGTGATACTATGCTGGAAATGAGTGGGAACAGGCAGGAAAAACTGGGAAAGAAAAGAATGAAGGTGACATTGTCCAAAAAAAAAATGTAATGTACTCATTACCTGACTTATGTAATTGTACCTCACCTTTATAGTGACAATAAAAAATTACCAGGAAAAACACACATGGTTATAATCATGAAAATCATGAAGACGATGCTTCTATCCATGCTCCTCTGAGAAATCATCATCAAATGAGGAAATGGCAGGGGAAATGGAACTATGACTATCTTCAAGAAAGCAGGAGATTCCTACAAGTCAAAGCACAATAGGAAAAGAAAAAATGCATAATCAAAAAATGACTTCCCAGAGAGAAGAAAGATCAAACATAAGCACCTGTAGTTAGAAACAACTCCAATCCACTTCTACAAGTTTTATTTTTTATTTTTTTATTTTTTTGCTTATGTGGTGCTGAGGAATCCAACCCAGGGCCTCATGCATGCAAGGCAAGCACTCTACCACTGAGCCACCTTCCTAGCCCCTTCTACAAGGTTTAGAAACACCAAGTCCCATGAAAAATAGAGGAAGGTCAGAATTGAAAAATTGTTAGGCACAGAGAAGATCTAAATACACAGGCTACAGGCTGAAAGTAAGATCTACTTAATGACTGCTACACATGTCACCTCAACCTTGTTTCTCATTAAAACCCAGAAAATCAAGCCAGGCATCGGGTCAATCCTCTTCCCCAGACCCTCCTCACAGGAAATTAGATGAATATGAGCTACTAAAAGGAAGAACCCAGGAACAAGAGAACACAACACAGACAACATAAAAATATTTCAAATATTGACAGCAATTAACAGGCCAACCATTTAGACTAAAGAACTCTCTGATCAGATCAGGACAACAAAGCACTTACAGGAGCATGTTGTCAGGAGGGGAAAAGACACTCAAATTTAAATTTATCGTGGCCTTAACTCATAAATGTAGTGAGAGTTCTTTTATATAATCATTAAGAAGTTGAGAGATTCAGAACTAATATACAAAGAAAATACATCAGCTCCAGGTAAAGCAAAATTTACAACAAGCAACAATCATTGTTATTGACTCAAGAGTGAATGATATCTGCATGTCTATAAAAGTGCAACATTGTTTATAGATTTGAATAAAAATTCCAAAAGTTATTTTTGGAAGTAAAAAAGAAAGTGACAAAGTTGCTGCAAAAAGACTTTCAAGCCACCATAGTAGAATATAAGCAAAAAATATTTAAAATTGACAGCAGTAATGTCATATATACAAAGAAGCTAAAGGCTGGGTACAAATGGCTCATGCCTATAATCCCTCCTACTCAGGATGCTGAGATCTGAAGATAACGGTTCAAAGCTAGGCTATGCAGAAAAGTCCATGAGATTTTTATCCCCAATGAACCACAAATAAAGCCAAAAATGGAACTATGATTCAAGTGGTAGCGCACATACATACACATACACACATAACAACAACAACAAGAACACCAACAAATGAAAGGGCTGAGGGTGACTGCTTCTTGGCATAGATAGTGCCAATTCTACTTGCACTCACAAAGGAAAAACTGTGCCAGAGGGCAGTAGGAAATGCTCATTCATCATTCAATGAATAGTTACTAAACAGCTTTATGCTCTTCCCAAGGACAAAGTCATGGTCAAAACTTTAGAGTGTGCAGAGTCACATATATTGTGAAAGATACCGGCATCATGTCACTGGAGAGCTCTAGAACTTGGTAAACAGTACACTGAGCAATGGCAGTGTTAAACCTCATTTATCCCAACAATCCATAGTTATGTGCAACACAATCTGGTAGTGAGAATATTACTAACTAAACATCACAGACTGTCAAAAAGAACCTTCCATCTAATTACTACATTTCATAGATGAGGACACTGAGACCCAGAAAACAAACAAAGAAAAAAAACAAACAAACATACTTCTGTTGGATGCACTGTTGACAAATATCAGAGACAAGATCACTAGTTTCCTGAGTCTAGGTCCAGTGAGTTAGTACTTGATGATCAGTGTAAAATGGAAAGGATCAGACGCCCTGTGCATGGGAATGGCTAGAATCTCTCATCTACTGGTTGAGGAATGTGGTTCACTCCTTATAAAAGAAGAAAATCTGCCGTTGGGTGTGAGTCCACTGCCCTAAACCAGATGGCAGAGAACCATGCCAGAGGAACATCTTTGTTCCAGAAGTCTTTGTAGCCCTTTTAATAACAGCCAAACAGCTGGTGGGTGGGGCATTGCCAGGCTGGGGACCTGTAGTCAAAAGCCTTAGCCTATGCACATTTTTCAAGTCTAGACCAACATCTTTCACAACCACACAAGTACAGTGTGTGGAGGGGTATAAAATACTATGTATGTGTTATATATGAAAATGCTGTAAGGGAAGCATTTCGTATTTTTAAAGAATTTTGAAAATTAAAAAAATCAAGGAAATCCTAGCCACAAGTATGATTAGCATATTGCAGGATGATTAACATATTTCAGGATTCTGAGGAACCACTCTCCACATTCTTAACATTCCTAAATCAGTACTGACATTTTCTCTGCAATCTTCTTTATGAGAGCAATGGATATGTTAAAACTGGACTTCTTAGTACCTACACCAAATATTTACACTTGCCAAACTTCTCATTAAACACAAAGCTTTTAAACTAATGCCTAATAAACACAGTGACAAATGAGATGAAGTAGAGAGAACTGGAAGATTGTGATTACTCCCCAGAGGGCCTTATGCTATCTCACTCTGTACACATTCACAAATGAGTACTGGAGACAAAGACCACTTCTCTTCTCTGGCATTCGCATACCCAACAGAAAACTATTATCAGAAAACATAGACAGGGAAATAAGACCTGCTAATGACCTTAAATTCTCAATTTGCCTATAAATTCTTCAGAATGGATTCTTCTACAAATGGGATAACTCTTTATGCAACACTTGTAGCTAAACATTATGAACAGTTTTATACAGATGAAAAAACACAATAAAACTTGAAAAGGTAGCTCACCTTCTAAAGTGAAAGATCTTGTAAGAGGAACAATAACACCTGGAATGTTCCAGCCCTAGACTAACCTCATACGTTGAATACTTCAAACCCTAACCATAGTCCTTTAAAACATCTCTATATTAAAATCAAACAAAGTGAAATAATTTTCTTCGTTTGGTGAAAATCAGTGAAATTCTATGAGTTTGCTTTCCAGAAATATGATCATAACACTCATATTTCACACAATAGATGCACATTCTGGAAATATTTTTTAAGGACTGACAGTACAACAAAGGAATAGCAGTAACATTCTCAGAAAAAAAATAAACTCAGTGGAAGGATGTCTCAGGAAGCTGAGCAGAACTCACATCAGAACGCAGAGATACGCCAAGAGGGCATGTGTGAATCAGCTTTGCCTCTAACAAGCAGGACCAAGCTGCAGAAAGTGGCAACTAAGGTTAAAGAGTGGACTGAGGACATGCTGAAATGCTCATAATGATAAATCAAGATAAGGAATGACTAAAATGTGGCAAACAAAAATATCTGTTTGTATAGTTTTGATGTTTGGATAAGATATGGAATGAACCATAATCCTACTTCTTCTTGATGTAGAATAGTGGTAAAGTAGTTTGAGAGTAAATCTGATAAGGCAACCTGTAGATTTAGAATATAGTCATACAGCAGTGTTTCTCAAACTTGATCCACAGACCAAGACTCAAGAGTTTCTCAGGGAGACAAATTGTCAGAAAAATTTCAATAATAATCTTGTCATATCATTTGCCTTAATCACTGTGTTTCCATTTGGGCAGATACTGCTGGTGCCATAGTATAAATTACGGCGGAGACACCAAAATGTAGTCAGCATGTTTCTCACAACTAACCATTTCCATTTCTAAACAAAAATTTAAAAAATCAAAATGCTCAGTTCTTTCATTGAAGAAGGTCTTCAATAAAGCAGTAGACAATGAACATTTTACTAAACTTCACCCTGTGAACTTATACTTTTTTAATATTCTGTGTGACAAAATAAGAGAGATGCATAAAGCATTCCTGATGTTTGATGGTTCCAATGTGATTTAAGTTGTAAGCTGAACAAGTTGCTCTTTTTATGGAATGTTGTTTTTACTTGAACAAGTGACTGATAAGTGACAGTTCACCCAGTTTTGGGTATTTGGCAGAAACATTGTTGAAAATGAAGATAATAACTTCAAAGAAAATAATTTATAGCATCTATTATCAATAATAAAATTATAGCTTTTCAATGAAAATTAGAATTTTGAAGAACCCGAATTTGTCACAGTGAGCTTGAAAGCTTCATAATATCCAAAGGCCTTTTTGGTAAGATTGGTAAAAATGTTAGTGATATGATAACTCTAGTATCATACAATGCAATATGCCAAAACCTGAAAGATATGATATAGTTACAGGTATTTTTCAAAGGACAATATATATGGGATTACAAACTCATATGTGGGTAAAAAATACATTCAGAATAAAAGATAGAATAATGTATTTTAACTTGACAGGGTATGATAAGTTCTTGGTTCTGTTTCAGTTTTCCATGTAAGAAATCCTTAAGAAACTACTATTTGTGAAGTTCAAATATAGAATGAGAAGAATTTCCACAATTACCTCAATAGACTATTAAAACAATTCTTTTATCCACTACAGATACATGTGAGGCCCAACTTTCTGCATATACCTCAGCCAAAATATATATCACAACAGACTGAATGTAGAAAAAGATATGAGAATCCAGCTGCCTTTAATTAAATCAGATGTTTAAAAAAATCACTAAAATATACAACAAAACTTCTTTCATTAAAGTTTTTTATTTTAAATAGTTATTTTCACAAAATATGTCAGTCTAGCTGGGTGCCAATAGCTCATGTGTATAATCCATATCTAGTGAGGAAGCTGAGATCTGAGGATGATAGTTCGAAGCCAGCTGGCAGAAAAGCCTGTGAGATTCTGATCAATTAACCACTAAAATGCCAGAAGTGGAGCTGTGGCTGAAGAGGTAGAGTGCTAGCCTTGAGAAAATATCTCAGGGTCAGTGCAGAGGCCCTTTATTCAAGCCCCAGAACTGGCACAATAAACAATAAACAAACAAACAAAACAAAACATGCTGCTCTACAATACCTTGCAGTGGGTCTATATTTAAACACATTGTCTCAGCTCTGATGTCTAATCCAAATATTTATAAATATAAACCATATGAACTTAAGCTTTTTGAGATACTCAAGGATGCAAGACAATAAAGAAGTCCTGAAGACAGCAGATCTATATTCTGCACACAGAATTAGTGCTTAGTTATCAGGGCTCTTATAGCTTCTAGCCCAGAGATGCTGTATTAAAATACAAGTGCCATCTTTAGAAATCTTTAGAGATGGGTTTACTTCTCTGGCCTGAGGAGATCCCATAGCCTTCAACAACAGCATCTTCCTGATACTCTTTTGAATATTCTTGTTTGGCAGGTAGAAAATATAAGCTAGCAAAAAGAGAAAACTCATCAGCCCCAGGATAAGACTGGAAAAATTACGTTTTCCCACTTACTGTGAATGATGTCACCTAGAA
Organism: Dipodomys spectabilis; assembly: GCF_019054845.1. NCBI lineage: Eukaryota > Metazoa > Chordata > Mammalia > Rodentia > Heteromyidae > Dipodomys > Dipodomys spectabilis. The sequence goes on from NW_024870728.1 coordinate 23,603,573, forward strand.
ATGCTTGCAAGAACATCATTTGATGGTTAAGATGGGGGAAAATAAAAGATTAATACCTCTTCAGGAAAAGCAACCAAACAAGTATAGCTGAAGAAGTAAGGTCTCAAATGTTCGTGAAACTACCAGCTTTTGCAATGAAGAATACCTGTTAACTAATAAAATGACTTTAAAAGGAATCTTGAGCTGTATGAATAGTGGGTAGTGAGCTGACAAGACATCAGTAGTCAACTGTAAAAGGAGGATATTATGGTTTAAACCCAACTCTACAATGACCTCATTTGTGCTATGATTCATCAAGCAATATCATATGTGTTATTTATCCATTCATTAGTACTGTAAATTTCAAGTCCTCTATGGTAAGATATGCTAGATTTTGGTAGCACACTTTTTTAGAAATTATAAGACATCACACAATTCATATTATTAGTTGTAACTAATGAGTTGTAATCCTTTTTTTAAAAAAAAGGCAATTAAATTTGCAGAGGAGAACAAAATCACAGACAGGATTAAGAGCAACTTGTTTAAAGGATCAAAATTTAGTAGCAGAATCACTTTAGAAATACACTATTATGACCTTGAGGAACACAGATCAGTACTTAACAGGTCGCTGGCTTGCTCTACTAATGATTTATTATATATCGGCTGAACTCTTTTCAGACACTGTATTGACATAACAATATATTAGCATTTTAAAGATGTGTTATGCATTTTCATAGGCACTTCCCCTAACTTAGTATTTTCCTTGGCAAACTATGGATATTCAACAAATAATTTTGTTTAAAATGTTTAATAGTTGAACTGCATGAGGGAGAATATTTTTTCCTTAGGAAATATCTGGTTGTTGATTTCATTCCAAGAAATTGAAAATATAAACTGGGAGAAAATAGTAAACTGTAATAATAAACACAGTTAGACTGGAAAACTACTGATTGAAGGAGAAAAATCTACAGATGAAGCTACACACACGGGGTGGAGCAGAAATTGAGATTTTGGAAGGTCTACTACTCAAAAAAGATTTATTGAATAGCCTCTTTCCAAAAGGAAACATGAAAAAGAAGTACATTCTCTAGAGACCTCACTGAGAGTGATCAGCAAACTGCACACCTCTCTTCCTCATCCCTGGACCTTGAAGGTTAAGGTGAGTTATCTAGGAGAATTTTCAAGTAGATTCATGTTTCATGTTGTACTATGTATCTCATGCAGACTGAAAATAGGCATAGGGCAGAGTCTTCCTGTGTCAGAAAGGGAATGGCATTAATACTAGAATTAAAATAAGCAGGAACACTTGTAAATTTATGTTTAGTGTAAAAAGTTACTCTGGTTTAGCCAGAGTTTATAATCATTTTGGTATACAGTATTTGGTATACAGTATACAGTATATGTTCATAAAGGCAGGTTAATGTTATTCAAACCTTCTGCTAAACCATATATGATAGTACTAAAGATGGTGATATCTCCATCCATGTAAGGAAAGCTGGATCAACAGTGATGCAAAACACAGCCTCAAAAATGTTTTGTTCAAAGCTCAATAGCTATGTATATACGATCATATAAAATGATGATTATCGAAATGAACTCCAAGAAATGGAAGCGAGGTGTTTTTGTTATTTTACAGTTTGTTTTTGTTTTGTTTTCTTTATTGTTGCTATTTTGATAGCTGTATTTTTTGTCTTATATATAAGTTTATCTGTTTGAGCAGGATTAGGAGAAACAAAGGAGGAGGCAACAATGCTTGATAAGAAATGTACTCATTACCTTGCTCATGTAATTGTAACCCCTCTGTACCTTATTTTCACAATAAAAAAAAAGAAAAATTGCTATTGATTACTGTTTAGATCTACTGCAATTGATAGCACTCAAAAGAATAGAAACATATCTAAATCTTCAAATTGAGGAGTTAGCATATTCTAAGGTCGCCAGATCCAGACTGCTGCTACAGAAATGGGATGCTAAAACACCTGAAACAATGTGCTAATTGGCATGGCTACTTAAAGTTTCAAGGATGCAGCTATTTTATGTGTATCCGACCAAAGCAATGGAACCAAAATAGTCCCTTTTAACATTCTATTAGCTTTCTAAAATAGTTGCAAAGATTATAGAGATTGACTGGGTACTTAATTATTGCATGGCATATGTTATCAGGGAAGAATGAAACAGATACATGTAATACTCTAGAAACTAGACACACTGAACTACGATGGATTTTGTAGGATCCTGGAATAATTTTTTTTTCAATAGCAATAGTTGACATAATAATAATGAATAGAAATTATTTAAACCTCACATTAGCTTTTGATAATTTCTAGAAATCTATGTGCTATGTAACCTGAGTTGTTAAGCTCCTTGAAATGTGAAAAGGGAAAAAAAAGTTTCTCTTGAGTATGTATTCTAGAGGTTATACAGCTTGTTGCTTTTTTACCACTTCTCAGCTTGGAAGTAACTGGTAACTAAGCATGATTACATTTGTCTCTTTCCTTACTGCTTTGGCCAAGAATTCCAGTACTATATTGAAGAAGAGTGGAGAGAACAGACATCCTTGTTGTGATCCTGGTTTTAGAGGAAATGGTTTTAACTTTTCACATAAAGTATAATGCTGGTTGTAGGTTTGTCATATACAGCCTTTATTATGTTGAGTAATGTTCCATGTGTTCCTAGCTTCTCCACAGCTTTTATCATAAAGGGGTGTTAGGTCTTATCAATGCTTTTTCTGCAACTATTGAGATGATCATGAATTTCTTGTTCTTGTTGATGTGTTGAATTACATTCATGAACTTTCATATATTGAACCAGCTTTGTATCCCTGGAATGAATCTCATTTGATCATAGTATATAAATTTTTGGTTGAACTTGGTTAGCCAGAATTTTATTGAGAGGTTTTATATCTATGTTCATCAAAGAGATAGGTCTATAGTTCTCTTTCTGTGATGAGTTCTTATCTGGTTTTAGGATGAGGGTTATACTGGCTTCATAAAATGAGTTTGGTAGTGATCTTTTGCTTTCAATTTTATGGAAGAGATTCAGGAGTTCTCCTTTGAAGGCCTTATAAAATGTGGCTGTGAATCCATCTAGTCCTGGGCTTTCCTTGGATGGCAGGTTTTTTTTATTGCCATTTCTAGTTCATTATTTGTTATGGATCTATTTAGTTGGTTTAAATCTCTTTGGTTTAGTTTGGGAATTCCAACATTTTCAAGAAATTGTAACATTTCTTCCAGATTCTCCAATTTGTTGCATAAAGGTTTGCGAAGTATTTCCTTAGAATGTTCTGGATCTTGCTTGTTACTGTCATGATGTTCTTATTCTCATCTCAAATTGTTCAAAAAGAACAGTGCTTCTGGGTTGGTTCCATATCTTAGCTATGGAGAATAATGCTACGATAAACATAGTTGTGCTGGTAGCTTTAGTGTGGCCTTGTTTGTGATAATTTGGGTAAATGCCCAATGGAATTCCATGCTTCCATTAGAAAGAATGATTCTGTCCCATTTGTTAGGAAATGTAAAGACTTGGAAAAAATCATATTAAGTAAGCCAGATCCAAAGAAATAAAGGTTCCATGGTTTCCCTCATCTGCAATAATTAGTATACATCTAGGATAATTTTATCAGATGAGCAGAAAAGCTCAAGGGCTATGTACATATGACCATATGAAATTATACTAAGTGAAATGAACCCAAAAATATGTATACAAGATGTCCTTCTTTGTTTTTTTTAATGTACTATGTGATTTTTTTTGTTTCCTTTGTATGTTCTTCCCCCTATGGTATATCCCCTTTTGATTTTGGTACCTTGCATCTAGTATATACACTTGTCTAATTTGGGGAAGGAAAGGGGAATACGATAATGCTGAAACAAGGACACAGGATGACCCACTGCAACAACGATACCCACAAGACACTATATTGGAAATGAACTTTACAACTTGGGGAGGAGGTGAGGGAGATGGGGGAGGAAAGGGACAGTGGGAGAACAACAAAGAAGGGGAAACAATGCTCAACGAGAAATGTACTCATTACTTTACTCATGTAACTGTAACCCTTCTGTACAGCTTCTTTACAATAAAATAAAATTTAAAAAAAAAACAGTACTGGAGGAATATCAATGCCAAGTTTCAAACTCTATCACCAAGCTGTAGTAATAAAAACAGCTTGGTACTGGCACAAGCCTAGGCCTGAGAAGCAATAAAATAGAAGACCCAGAAATGAACCTACAGACGTATACCCACCTAATATTTGATAAGGGAGCCAAAAACACAGCCTTTTCAACAAATGGTGTTGGACGAATTGGCTGTACACATGCAGAAAACTGAAGTTAGATTCTTATTTAACACCCTGCATCAGAATCAACTCCAAATGGATCAAAGACCTTAATGTAAGACCAGATACCCTGAAAATATTACAAGAAGGGATAGAGGAAACACTAGTACTCCTTGGCACAGGTCAAAATTTCATAAGTAATGACCCAGAATAACAAAAAATTAAAGAACGACTAGGTAAAATGGTATTACATCAAAGTAAAAAGTTTCTACATGGCAAAGGACATAGCTAGCAAGATAAACTGAAAGCCCACAGAATGGGAGGAGATCTTTACTAGCTATGTATCAGACAAGGGCCTCAAGTCTAAAAGATACTCAGAACTCAAAAAACAAATCCTCAAAGAAACAACATCCCAATCAATAATGACTTAAAGGAGACTCATAGACTCTGAAGAAGAAATAAGAATGGCCAATAAACATGAAGAGATGTTAACGTCTCTGTCCATAAATGAAATGCAACTCAAAACAACATCAAGATTCCACCTAACCCCAGTTAGAATGGCCATTATCAAGAAAACTCACAATAACAGATGTTGATGGGGCTGTGGCCAAAAGGGAACACTACTACACTGTTGGTGGACATGTAAACTTTTCAACAGCTCTGGAAAGCAGTATAGAGGTTCATCAAAAGACTAAACATAGAGCTTCCTTATGAGCCACCAATCTCACTTCTGTGAATCTATCCAATTGACCACAAACCAGGCCACCCTAAAGCTACCAGAACAACTATGCTCATTGCAGCATTGCTTACCATAGCCAACATTCAACCCAGATGCCCCTCAGTGAATGAATGGATCAAGAAATGGTGGAATTCTATGCTTCCATCAGAAAAAAATGAGATTGCACCATTTTCAAGGAAATGGAAAGATGGGAAAATTATACTAAGTGAAGTAAGCCAGACCCAAAGAAACATAAGCTGCATGGTTTCCCTCATTTGTAATATTGTACCTCTAAATCTACAAGTAAACTCAATGTATAATTACCCCTGGAAAAATAATTACCCTGGACATGATTAACTAAACAGCAGTCTAAACATTCACAGTGAGAACAAAGGAGGAAATTCTTAGGAAAGGATCACAAGAGTTCAATAGCTATTTGCATAAGATCATATAAAATGATGCTTATTGAAATGAACTCCAAGAAGTGGAAGAAAGAGGTTTTATTATTATACTGTTTGTGGTTATTTTTTCCTTTCTTCCTTCCTTTTCTCTTTGGTTAATTCTCTCTGTCACTGTTTTTTTTTATTTCTGTATCCTTTGTCTTGTATATATGTTTAAATGATTTGGGGAGGAATAGAGGAAGCACAGAAATGGTGGGACAAAGGATGAACCAATTCAGCAATGAAACCTGCTAGAAATGAACTTGGAAATGAACTACTAAAGAAAGGGAAGTCAGCAGGGAACAATTGTGAAAGAATGAGGGAAGGGGTGACACTGTTCAAATAAATGACTCATAACGACTTGAACATCTCATTGTTGCAATGGGTCCACCTGTATCCCTAGTTAAACGATTTGTTTTTGCCCTTCCTCTCCACAAATTATACCAACATCAAATACAGTGAAAGCAGGGGTTATACCATGGAGGATGGACATACAAAGCAACATAGAAATCATCTTAAATTTGGTGTGTGTGGGGGGAGAGGTTCCGATGGGGGGGTAGAGTATGGGAAGGGATGGGAAGGGGAAACAAAGAGGAGGCAACAATGCTTGATAAGAAATGTATTCGTTATCTTGCCCATGTAATTGTAACTCCTCTGTATGGTATTCTCACAATAAAAAAAAAAAATGACTCCTGTAACTGTAACCACTCTGAACTTCACCTTAATAAGTATTTTTTGAAAAGGAGAGAGGATACACTAAAAATGTATAAAATAAAACATAGTATAGTTACAAGTTTTCACAAGACACCATCCTTCCCAAAGAAGATACTAACCCTAGAATCTTTTGCTCAGGATGCTGACTAAGACCACAACATGTTTTCAAATTGTATGGGTAATAATTAATTTGTGTTCTTTTTTTGGGGGCGGGGGCCGGGGTCCAGTCGTGGGGCCTGAACTCTGGGCCAGGGCACTGTCCCTCAGCTCTTCAGCTCAAGGCTAGCGCTCTACCGCTTGAGCCACAGTGCCACTTCTGGCTTTTTTTTTTCTGCTTATGTGGTGCTGAGGAATCGAACCCAGGGCCTCAAGCATGCAAGGCAAGTGCTCTACCACTGAGCTACCTTCCCAGCCCCTGTTTTTAAGCTGCAAAATGCAATAAAGTGGTAAGTTTTCATCCACCATTTTATTGCATGGAAGAAATTCTATTTCTAAACACAATCTCAATATAGCAGGTCAATTTCCTTCTTCCCTTGCATAATAGTTTGAATTCAAGGAGCACTATGGAGGTTATTTTTTTAAGTTTAGGATTCAAAATGTCTTTGAATAAAGGTCAAAATATAAAATTCTACAGGTGGACCCATTGCAACAATGAGATGTACAAGACGTTATGTCGAAAAATGAACTTTACAACTTTGACGGGGGAGGGGAGGGAAGGGGGGATGTGGGGGGAAATGGGAAGGAGTGGAAAGGGGAAACAAAGGAGGAGGCAACAATGATGTTGTACTCATTACCTTGCCCATGTAATTGTAACCCCTCTGTACGGTATTTTCAAAATAAAATTAATTAATTAATTAATTTAAAAAATTCTGGCATATCCCAAACGCAAATTAGAAAATTAATGCCCTATATGAATGAGAAAAATGATCTACCATAGCAGAGCACTTTGTAATAGCTGTGCATTTGTCTTTCTTGACCTGGATCATATCTCAGGTATCATTGTTTGCAGATTCCACTCATGATCTATAGAAAATAGAGATCAAATGAATATGGAAATTACTAAAAATTTCTTATTTGTTCATTTTTATTTTTAGGCGTATTTTTTAAAACTACTTCAAGTTGTAGTTGTATGCAATCATGGCTTCCAAATATATCTCATCCAAATAATGCAATGAGTAAGATTGGTAGACCATATGTTCAGCAAGAGCAAGGACCTCAATTTAATCCCTGACAGCAAATAAAAAAAAAAAAAAAAAAGACTTCAGAATAGAGTTCATTTTGCTATATAGTCTAAATGAAACTTTCAAAAATATCCACAGAAAAGTGGCTAAACTTTTATATAATGTCTTGAAAATGTATGGCTCATAAAATTCATGCTTTAATAAACATGAATATAAAACTTTCATCCAAGTGTCACCATACTTCTAATTTTCTTTGTTTTCTCATGTTTTCTTCAGCAGCAATCAAATTATGAATCATAATTGGTAATACATGGTTAAGTGTGAACAACTGTGTAATAAACAGGAACATACCAGAGTTGTTGTCTTCTATTTTCCTCCATGTCTCACTAGGTTTTTACTGGTAGAAACAAGTGACATAGCAGTAGGTCAAACAACATGGCCTAGAATTCACTTAAAACTGGTTATAACCACCTGATACTGGTCCCCAAAAAGCAATCTAATAAGGCTACTAATAAGGCTGCAGCACTTACGGTGGGTATCCAGAGACATCACTATCTCACTTTCAATAGTACAAGCTATGACCTCAAGACTTTTCAACTGTGTCTAAAACACAAAGGCACAGATGTCAGAGGGAGACAACACAGAGTTGCTCCATCTAAATCATTTAAAGATTATTAAATCCTCAATGTGAAGCAGAGGTAGCACATGATGATTAGGCATTTGCCCTCTATAGTTACCTAAGTTTCTTTGACTATCTAAATCCTAGTGAGCAATGTTATCAAATAATATCCAGATTATAGAAGGCAACTCACACTTAAACCTGCACATGAGACACACATGACTTTCAGAAATGTAAAATCAGAAGCACATGGAAATAGTCAACACCACTTGTGTCAAGGTGATTTAAGAACTGCATTCTCTTCACAATTCTATGCATGTCTTCAATTACAAGGGATTAGCCTAAGAGTTTCTCCTTATCTCTAAAACATTAGAACTATGTAAACAGTGATAGAAGGAAAATGTCACAAAGACAAGTTACTGTATCAGAAACAATTGTGATCTTAATTTGTTCATTTTGTACGAACATTTATTATCTAAATGCTTAGCGTATCCATACTCAAGGCTTTCCATCCCCTTTTCCATGTAAGAGAAGTCCAGTTATTCATTAAAGCTCTAATCAAGGCTAATATATAATGTTAGATTGTAAAAAAAAATAGTGCAGGATTTTCTGCCCCCTGGATTTAAAGCCTTTGCCATGAGACTGCAGCACTTCTCCAGAAAAGTAGAATCTACTTCCATTCACACTGCATGGTGGCTGGATTTGTTACTTGTTTTGGACAACAGAACACTACAATAATGAAAGCGTAAATTTTAAGACAAAAAAAGGGCTTTGAACAAGTCTGCTTACTCCTTGGACAGAGAGCCTGCCAGAGGAGAAACCTCCTAAAATAATTCTTGCTAGATGAGATCATTCTAGACCATCCTATAGCTTTCTTGACCTCCAAATGCCCAAATGATTCCAGTCTATATCATCAGAGACAAGTTCCTACCTATAGCTGACTAGACAAGTACAGAAACAGTTAAAAAAAAACCATAATAGTTTTCCTAATCTATTGGCTGATAGGCAACAATCAGTGTGTGTTGTTGTGCACTAGAGCTGTACAGTGCTTGGTTATACAGCACTTGTTACCTAATAGAGATGGACATATTGATCTTTGAGTCTTCAGAACACGTAGAAGATATGATTCAGTGTGTCCACAGGACATACTAATAGACTTAGCACTTTACTGAAACATTTCCCAGATAACATAGGTACATCCTGGGTCCTGATCTCCTCCAGAACTACACTCTATTGATCTTTGTATCCCTAAACTTTCATTATGCATAGATGGTTAACACCTGTTGAGTGAAAATGAATACATACAATCAAAAATATTCTAAGTAAGAAAAGAGTGTGGAAAATTTCTGGAAGATGGAATGATTTTTCTACTTGGATAGCACTGGGAAAGAAAAACAGTAGGAATGCAGGCTTCAAAGAGGAGCATCTTACATATAATAGACAAGCATGGCTGGGCAGAGAAGGCAGAGGACCTGAAGGAAAACAGAAAGGACCACAGTTTCCATGAGGAAATCAAAATAACACTATTATACAACTTTAGGGAGAATTATCAATTTACCGAATCAGTGAGCAATCTATTGGCTTCAACATGAGAGTATTACTTAAAACAGAAAAGAGTTCTCCAAAAGGAGAAACTTCCTGGTAATTGGGCAAGGAATTCAGCTACAGAACTAAGGGAAGAATCAATATGAAGAGATCTGTATTTCCAGCAAACGAAAGGATACATCTCTAAAGTCATGAGAGTCATTTTTTTACTCTTAGATAAGAGTCACAGTGTGTGTAATGAAGGGGGAAAATAAACACCACAAATCTAATTATTTCAGGGGAAAAGGAAATGCTCCTATGAAAGGGCTGCATCACAGCAGTACATTTCCCAAATCCTCCTGGGTCAGAGAGGCCTCTAAGAGCTCTACTCTGAAAGTATCAGATAGTCTGCTGAGTCCAATAGAGGCTATGAAGAAAAAAAAATCTACCATTTCAGAAATTCATTTTTTAGGGGATAAACTCACTCCCATCAAGAGACTGGGCAAGGTGCCCAGAAATAAACAAGAAATAAAATATTTATTCCTATTCAAGTACATATTGTGCTTTGAAATAAAAACTCTAACGAAGCAGCTTACGAACAACACTGAAGTTCCAGCTCCTTCACAATCATTTCCGGAGCATATGCAATTACTGTCTGAGAAGAAAAAGATCATTTCCTCCCCCATTCTTTTCCTTATTAGTAACTCTTCATTTGCACTTTGGTTTAAACAAATAGTATCACCTTGTTCAATGGAAAAGAAAAAGTAGCAATGGTTGTATATACTGTATATGGGTGATTGATAAATGTTAATTAGTTCTCTGAATCTTTTTACTGAAACCAACATGGGAAAAATAAAACAAAAACAAATCAGACAAATTAAAATCTCAAAATCCATTATCCTTGCTGTAGTAGAAAATTAATCCTAATAAATGGTCGTTTAAACAAAAGAAACAAAACATGGGATGAGAACTTCATGTCTACAGAAAGCCCATCTCCTTAAACATACTGCAATGGCAGAGCAAACCAATGCTACTACCGTCTAAGTTTCCAACTACATCACAGTCCACCACCAGCTAACTAGAAATATCAAAGATGTTGCTGAAGGAGATTCCCTGAGGAACACTGAGGAAAGAAGCATCTATTCCTCCATGAGACTAAGAATATGACTATGATTACGAACCCACTTCAAAGCTTGAAACTAACCCTTTTAAACCAAAAACATTTACAAACTTGTCATCATGATTTCTTGCTTAGAAGGTTTTCCTCAACCCAGATAAATAATTTTCCTTGTAGAAAGAGGATTGGATGAATGTAGTGCTCTTAATTCCTTGTAAATAAGCCAAGAAGTAAGGTGCTTGGCAAACACTCAGCTTTCTCCAAACTCCATATTTCAAAAGATTATCCTTGCATTGGGACCTTATTGCAAAAAAACAAAAAGATTCATTCACAAAAAAAAATGTTGGATCTTGAAAGCAGTAGAGCTATGGCACCCAAAAAGAGGGATACAGAATGATTCTTCCACAGGTTTTTTAAACTAGGGTCTTTAGATGAAGTTAGGTTTGTGAAGCATCATGTGATTGCATGCACAATGTATATATATATATATATATATATATATATATATATATACACACACACACACACACACACACACACATATATATATGTGTATATATATATACATATATATATATGTATATATATATATATATATATATATATATATATATACACACACACATATATATGCTCCTAAATGAACTTTTTCCTTGGGAGAAGAGATATACCTGTCATCAGATTCTCAAAACTTTCTCCCTAGATATAAGAAGAACAAGTGCTCTGTAGGGTCAAACTAGTCACAGACATCAGGTTTCTCCAAATGCGTAATTTATCATTTTTTTAAATGATCATTTTTAGGAGTTACCTAAAGCTGACAAAGACCCTGAGAGGTGACAGTAAGAATCTGTCATCTAAAACAACATATTATTTTAAGATCAAAAACACATCATACTGACAAACATCCAACTTACTATTATAATTGAAAAAGAGATCAGACTTAAAGTATAAGAGGAACTTTCTTTTAATCTTCCCAAACATTCACAAATACACAATAAAAATTCAAGGAAAATCCTGCATGGGGAAGAGTCGTTTGGGATGCAAGTATTCAAAATGGACAAGAAAATAGCCAAGTTACTTTTGTGTGTGTGTGTGTGTGTGTGTGTGTGTGTTTAATTTTTTTATTGTAAAAATACAGTACAGAGGGGTTACAGTTATATGAGCAAGGTAATGAGTACATTTCCTATCAAGCATTGTTGCCTCCTCCTTTGTTTTCCCCCTACCATCCCTTCCCTCTAGCCAAGTACTTTTAATGACACAATTATTAAAATGTTGTAATTCTCCTTAGAATACAGTGCAAAAAAACTGAACTCCAAAATACATTTTAAAAATTCTGGAAACTCAATAGGCCGTTATTGACAGGAATGTAAAATGGTACAACCACTCTAGAAAATGATTTAGAAGTATTCTATAAAGTATCTGTATGCTTGTTAGAATTTTCACTATGAAGTATTTACTGATGGGAAAAGAAGCATATGACTAAATGTAAACTTGTACATGAATATTCCTAACAATTTCGTTTGTTATAGCAAAATCAGACCATGGAATACCTCACATAGCTAGATATTCGATAGTAGATGTATGAGCGTACATTCATTTGTCAAAACTCTAATGGAACACATCAAGTGGATGTATCTTATTTAATGTAAACTATAACTAAATTATTTTTAAATATACAGTGTGGTCATAAATACAATTTAATTCTTGTAGCTAAATGAATACACAACTACCTATAATTTATGTGGTCATAAGTGTGATTCCGAGTATCCTTCAAAATTTAAAAAGCCATAGTATTTTCTAAATACACAGATGGTCCCAAATATCACTCCCTTAAAATGTGTACTTTTACACATATTTATAATTAAAATCAATCTTGCCATTGTGATATTACCTTATCCAATACAAATGCCATACGAAGTATAAATGTATTTAAATTTTTATAGTAATAGTCATAATAATATATAGAGTTCAGTCATTACATTGAATGACTCTAGGGGACAAGTGACACTTCATTTCTTAGAAATCACGTTTTGGACCGGAGAAGAGAGTATATACAGAGCATGCATTAGACAGCATAAATTTTTTTAAACTATACATGCTTATGCAAGTGTGTACATCTCCCATTTTTAAAAGTGTTTAAATGAGCAAACTACTGAAATAAATATAAAAAATACCAACAAGTAAACTAGTGCTTAAACTAGAACCAGAAAGCACTTGAGAAGAAATACGATAGAAATGTTCTTTCAGTTACAGCTAAAGGTGAGATTCTTTTGAAAAGCTAGGGAAAAGAAATTGATTAACCAGAAACCATATCTCAAAATAATACTTCCATGAAAGAAATTGGGGGAGGGGTAGATACAGTATTCTGTTCAGGTTCTACTGGAATTTGAAATTGTGTCCTTTTGATGTTTAGGGATATGCTATAGTTAGTCAATAGAATCTACATAGTATTTTGACCTATTAAATAATATATTGTCATTTAGAAAAACTTATGGAGTGAGATTTACTCACAAGAAGGGACTATGAAGATGAATCTGATGGCACTCACACCAAAATTTGACAGCTAACTTACAGGCTAAAGAATGGTAATGTTATTCTATGAGTCAAGGTTTAACAAGGCCCAGAATTTCCAAACACAGGAAAATTCCTTAACCAGTATGTCACATTAAACTAAAGCATAGACTATTACATCCAAAATTCAGAAACTGAATTTTTTTCTCTTCACATAATTTGGGACCTGATTGAGAAAGAAAATAAAAACATATGAATATTTTCTTCAATAATCTTAGTTACTAAAGAGTTGTTAAATAAAAAAGAAAGTCATTGACTTCTGCATTGAACTTTGTGGGAACATTTTCCTCTTTTTAAATAAATTTTCATGCTTGAAGACTTCCATATTTTATACAGAGTGTCTGAGGTTCCCTTCGATATTTGTTTAATACAGCAAGGCAAATATTGTAGAGCTAGTGAAGTAACTCTCAGTTTACTTCCTTCCTTGCCCTCAGTGACAGGGTGATGCAGAATAACATTTCCCTATTTACATTCTTATGGCTTTATCACCAAATAAAAACTCTCCCAGAATCCTTTTAAGACTCTACAGGCGCTAGCACTTCTGAATGTATTTTGCCTAAACCACTCAGGATGTAGCTGGTCAACAATTGTCACTGAGCATCTGCATCTTAGGTAAGCAGTAATGAAGAACAAAACCATAATTTCCTGGTTCTCTGTGTTTACAAAGGCATTCCTATCTGCCATTTTCTTTTATTCCCTAGTTCTTCAGGGAGGAGTATTTTGTTCCATAAAAGAAGCATAAGCATTTGCAACATATAAACCAAAAAATGCACTTTTAACTCTTCTTTAAAGTTGTAATATCATATACAATATATATCAGTGGAAGTTGGTGCATTTTAACATGTTAAAATTACATATACTTAAGGGAGCAACTATATATAATAAAAAACCCATGTGTATCCACAAATGCACTCTTTTTGTTAATAAACTGAGGAAATTTTCTAATTTGAAATTGTAATAAATTGAATAAAATAAATGTTTTGATAGCTTAATAAATTTTATCAAATTTTAATAAATAAAGTTTGCATTTGTTAAAATAACCAGTGGAATAACTTTCCACATTCATGTACCAGCATTGTAGTAAGGTGCTGAAGAGAGTATGCTGGTACTTCAAAAATGTTTTAGTTGGCAATTGTGGCTCAGAACTATAAGTTCTACCTAATCCAGAGGTTGAGATCTGATAATCATAGTTTGAAATGAGCCAGAGCATGAAGGACTCCGAGACTCTTATCACCATTTAAGCACCAAAATTTCAGAAGTGGAACTGTAGCTCAAGAGGCAGAATGCTGACCTTAAGCAATAAAGCTAAGGGACTGTGACCAGGCCCTGAGATCAAATACAAGAATTAGCATATATATATATATATATATATATATATATATATATATATATATATATATATAATTTATGAAGACAAAGTAATCAGCACTGAAGTGCTCATCATGCAGCCTCAAAATAAAAATTTCTTGGGATATCTGTGCTATGCACTTTGGTAGTTTTCAAATACTTGCAATACTTAGAGAAATATATACTCTTGAAAAGTTAGAGGAGTCAAATCCACAGAAAAAAACACTTTTATTTTAGACATGCTGTATTTGAGGTGCTAATGAGATAGTTTAAAAAATATGTCCACAAGTGTGTAGAATTGAAGAATAAGTTTCAAGACAGAATGAGATAAGCCATTATAAGGAATCCCTGGAATTCATTCTGCAAAGAGAAAGACACTTTACCCTTCTCTAGAGGAGCATTGGAACAGTCAATTTGTCACACCAGAATGAATAGATTCTTCAATATTATAGAAAAGTAATGCATATCTTGATAGCTACAACCTCATATAGGTGTCTTTATGCCATTGTTGGCTATAGTCAGAAATGGAACATTTGCCTAGTATCAGAAAACCAACTTGAAATTCTGCTATGTAATCTTGGTGCCAAATTGGCACCCTTCCCTTTGAAGATGTCCATATAAATCTCCAGGAAAAGTATAAATAATTAAATTCCTATGTACAGTTAATAAAAAATAAAAATAAACAGCATTCCAACCGGTTTCCAATTGAAGTAATGGCCTAATTAAAAAGGAAAAAAAACCTACCCAAGCACCAGGATCATCTGTGATGTTACTCAGGTGCAATTGCTCATGCCAGACTGGACAATGGCTTCAGTCTGTGCTATTAGTTTGAAGCTAAGTGGACTCTGCAGAGAACAGTGCACTGCTACCTAAATAGAAGCAAGTTCAGGAAGACAGAAGAGATCTCATATAGCTATGGCTATCTAGGAACACCATAATACAAAAGGAATGATAGGATCAAACAGGCTCACCCCAGTATGAGAGAGAGAGAGAGAGAACACAAGAGAGCGAGAGAGATCTTCTCTCATAAATCCCCATCCCAACATAGACTTGAACCAGCTTAGTTTCTAAACAAGGCAAAGTATACTCTTAAGCCTTCAGGCTATTTTTCCCCCAAGGTAGTTTTATGATTTGTTCTTTTCTCTCAATATTTCTAAATAGACATAAGTCTTTTGTGAATATTCTTTTTGATTTAAAGTTTTCTTTTTTAGGTTCTACAAAGAGCTGCCATCTCAGAAAGAAGAATTTTATTAGACATCAGTTTTGTTTTGAAGTACAATAGAAGCTGATTTCTTAGAAATTCAATCATTAGAAAAATTATTGTGACAACTGGTACTAAGCACACTTATTTCAGTACTCTAAATACTGGAATGGTTCCAAAAGAATGGATTTTATTGCTATAATTACAAAGTAATGGTAATTAGATATGAAAGTGTTATTAGAACCAGAGCATGAATTACAACCATGGTGTGTCCAAACACAACTATAGGCCTGACACAGAATAAACAGATACTCAAAGAATCTAGCTTCCTCACCATAAAAGGCATTGTTACTATTTTAATACAGTTCTTATTTACATAATCACAAAAAAGTATAAATATAATGTGAATTTGGGTATCATTTTGCAAAAATCAACAAAAAAAATGACCAAATTATTTTTCCACATACATGTGTGTATATATATATATATATAAGTATATATATATATATATATATATATATATACGGGTGTGTGTGTGTATCATCTATACCCATTATTCCTTCAAAAAGTCTACAGCCCCACTTAGATTTTATTGTTCATTATCCCCACAACACATTTTGCAAGTTTCTGGTTATTTTTAGTAAGCCATATTAGTTCTTAAAAGTTTTTTTTTTTTGTTGGTCGGTCGTGAGGCTTGAACTCTGGGCCTGGGCGCTGTCCCTCAGCTCTTCAGCTCAAGGCGAGCGCTCTACCACTTGAGCTACAGCGCCACTTCCGGGTTTTGTGGTGGTTTATTGGAGATAGGAGTCTCACGGTCTCTCCTGCCCGGGCTGGCTTTGAACCGCGATCCTCAGATCTCAGCCTCCTGAGTAGCTAGGATTACAGGCGTGAGCCACCAGCGCCTGGCTAGTTCTTAAAAGTTTAACCTTGTGCCCACTCAATACATCTGCTGAAAGCTACAGAGAGTTTTGTAGACTGATTTCATGTTGTATTTAGCTTGTGACAATTGCATTGTCATTTTCAATGTACTATCTTTCTTCATAGCCATCATTTTCCTATTTATCATTTGTTTTGTGGGTGGAACCCTTGGACCTTGCTTAGTCATTCTACCACATCTAGTGCTTCATTCTTAAATGTTTACCAATTGCCAAAAAGACAAGCATTCTCCTTTGTGTGACTAATCTCTTCAAAAGAAAAGAACTCGGTGCCAGTGTATTATGCCTGTAATCATAGGTACTCAGGAGGCTGAGATCTGAGGATCAAGGCTCAAAGCCAGCCCAGAAAGTAACATTGGTGAGATTCCATTTATTACCCAAAAAGGTCAGAAGTAGAACTCTGGCTCAAGTATTCACTACAGAGTAAGTTCTTGAACAAACATTATACATAACAATAGTAGCAATAGTAATAATTATTATTTTTATTCTCATTAAAATTTTACTTACCTGGAAATTCTGTTGTGGAAATACTGGTCTTCAGCTAATAATGAAACTAAGAATATTTGAATTTCATTTTCTTTTGAATTTTATGTTTTGCCCTACCTTCCACTTCCAATCTGATTCTGATTTGAATTACAGGACTATATGTGGAGATTTTGCAAATTTGCTTTTTCCATGAACTCTGGATCCAGAGGCTTCGTCCACAGCTTCTTGCAGTTCTACCTGAACTGTAGTTCTCAGAGAACTGGGCATCAGCCAGTCAAGGACAATAGACTGAGCTTTGCTGGGATTTACTAAAATCTACGATTTACTGATCAAAAAAAAGTCAACTTCACAAGAGTTCAAAGACACTGGCCTGAGGACATGTAGCTAATGAGCACACAAGTCAGAGATGGCTGCCTGGCCATGAAGGAACCACAAGGCCTAATAAAGGACAGAATGGGGCCTAGAATTTAAGGATGATACTCTGAGCTTCAAAAGAGACCAAAATTCTGCAAAACATCTAGCTGTGTCATCATATGTCTTCAGTTCCTTCAGGAAATAGGCTGAGTGCTAAATGATCGAATACTTAAGACAAATTTTTACCAAGAAGTATAATTAGTATGTAGTTATTTAAAAACATTTGTTTTTAAGCATCATCTCTAATAAGCTATAAAAATTCAAACTGAATAGACAGAACAAGAAATTCAAACATTCCATGTTTCTTCATTAGCTGAAGTTCCAGAAAGAAATTCCTAGGAAAGTATGCTTTTGTGTTTTGTTTTGATTTTGTGCCAATTTTTGGTCTTAAACTCAGGAACTGGACAATGTCCCCTAGCTTTTTCTGCTCGGAGTTGGTGCTCTACCATTTGAGCCACTGCTCCACTTCTAGCATTTTTATGCTTAAGATAAGCTTCTCACAGACTTTCCTGCCCTGGCTGGCTTTAAACCATGATCCTCAGAAAGATCCTGCTAGAAAGTATGAAGTTTCAATACGGATGAGGTAACAATTATTGCTATTTTTAAATCTAAATTTGTTTAAGTACTAACTCTGCACCATACTCTGAAATTGCCAGTGAAATAATGAAATTATTTAGCATAACATTTGTTCTTATTATACTCTTGAATGGCTAACTGAAATCCCATTATAAAATCTAGTTTACTCTGGATACCCAAATCATATTTTACTAAAGCCAGTTTAAATATATATAGCTAGCTGTAATATTCCAAGTGAGAAAATTAATTCACTATTTTGCAGTGTTAGATGTGGTCTTTGAATGAATGTCCCCTTCATTCAAGCAAGATCTGAAGTACTGAATGACTATTTCATAAAGCAGTAGATGGTACATCTGAAATCATTTCAATAAACTGTGTAGTTGCTAATCAATGCAGATTCTTCAATGATTTCCTGCAAAATTGTAAACTTACATGCTTTCATAACACAAAAGTTCCTAATTCTGAAATCCGGTTACCAAGAAAACAAAACAAAAACTTCAGTAAAACATAAAATACAGGGCTGGGAAGGTGGCTCAGTGTTAGAGCGCTTGCCTTGCATGCATGAGGCCCTGGGTTCAATTCCTCAGCACCACATAAGCAAAAAGAAAAAAGCCGGAAGTGGTGCTGTGGCTCAAGTGGTAGAGCACTAGCCTTGAGCTGAAGAGCTGAGGGACAGCGCCCAGGCCCAGAGTTCAGGCCCTACGACCGGACCCAAAAAACAAAAACAAAAACAAAAACATAAAAAACATACTACTCCTTATAAATGTAGAGAGCATTTCTTATTTTTCTATTGCACGACTTGATTGAGGAGAATCTAACCTTGTGTTTTCAAAAGCTAGTCACAGGTTTGCACTTTAACTCAGGACAGTGGTACCTTCATAGCATAGAAACATTTATAGCTTATCAGAGATGAAGTTAGAAAAACCTAGCAAATCCACTTCTGTCTTCCTTTGCCCTTCTCCCCCACTCCTTCCATTTTCCACATCTCTACTTGAGCTTTAGGCTTGTGTGCTTTCCCTGAGCTTCTCTTGCTCAAAGCTTTTTCTGTGTCCTGTATTGGAGATAAGAATCTCACAGACTTTCCTGCCTGGGTTGGCTTCGAACCAGGATCCTCAGATCTCAGCCTCCTGAGTACCTAGGATTACAGGCGTGAGCCACCAGTGTACAGCTCTCTTCTGCATCTTTCCTCATTCCCTGATACACAAATTTTCTCATTTCCAAATCCAAAAGGACTTCTAAAGGAAAGGCTTTAACTATTTTGAAGCTTAAAGGACATAAATAAACCTCCAACAAGGAAATGAGAAAATGAGCACTGAAGGTTATAGGAAGATTATGTAAGAAAACAAAATAGCCAACAATTTGCTCCAAGTATCATAAAAAGTTACAGCCCAGAAATAATATAAAAGAAAATAAAAACTTTCCTCTTTTCTACAAATACAAAAAATAAAAATTGTTACTCTAACTTGGTTATATAACTTCTGGGATTCTAATATAAAGGTTTAAATATCTTTTAAAATCCATGTTCAGCAAAAAGTTCAACAAAAGTATTTATAATCATAAAAGTATTAGAATGTATAAATGTCTAAAAAGAAACAGTTAAACATGGTTTTTATATATCTCAGATATTATACAGCTTTTAAATTGATGTGTATATTAAATCTGGAGATATATCTGGGGATTTCTTATAAATTTAAATAATGTATTTTTAAAGAAATTATTAGGATGTTTTACTATGTCAGCAGACAAACCACTTAAATTTCTTTTAGGGCTGAAGGCATGGCTCATTAGAAGAGTTACCTGCCTACCAAGTGCAAGCCCAAATTCAAACCCTAATACTGCCAAAAAAATTAAAAACAATAAAATAATTTTCTTCCTATGTTAACTATAAATCTTATAAACACACATAAAATATTGTACATGCATATTGTATTTGAGTTATAGGGATAATAAAAAAAACAAATGTACTCTAACCTGTGCAGAAAATAATGAAGAACACACAAAAAGGAGCAAAAATTAATAACAAAGGAACCTAAAGAGTAATAAGATTATGTATTTTCTTTATTTTACAAAGTTTTGTCTTGTAAGTATTCTATTTCATGAAGAATAACAACTATATTAATCTCTTTTGGGGACATAATTTTTCATAAGAGCATTATGAATCTACATATGGATATATCATAAAGGGGATTTAAAAGCCCAGGCTACATAGAAAAGACCACTGCCAACTGCAAAGATGGTCTACTATTGCTAGAAAGGGTAGAATGAAGTTGTTAACATAGTGAATCATAAGCTAGGAATGTGGTTTAGTGGTAGAGTGCTTGCCTAGCATGCATGAAGCCCTGGGTTTGATTCCTTAGTACCATGTAAACAAAAAAAGCTGGAAGTAGCACTGTGGCCCAAGTGAGAGAGCTCTATCTAGCCTCGAGCAAAAGAAGCTCAGGGACAGTGCCCAGGCCCTGAGTTCAAGCCCTAGGACTAGCAAAACACAAAGTGAATCATGTGTTTTAGAATATTATATTTGACAACTGGGATTTAAAGAAAGAAACCTAAGAGCAAGAAGCTTAGACTGAATAAAGTCAGGTTCAAGTGTGTATTCTTAGCTACTCAGAAACCTGGCGGAAAAAAAAAAAAAAAAACAAGTCCACAAGTCTCCATCTCCATTTAACCAGCAAAAATCTGGGTTTAAAAGTGACAAAGCATCACCTATGAAGCAAGAATATTCTCGAAGGCTATGTAACCAGAGAAAAGGCTACATGTGGGCCTTTAGAACAGAAGACAACAGGAATATAATCAAAAAACAGGGCTCTTAAAGGCAGCATTAGGAGAGTCAGGAAGAGCAAACTGGCAACTTTTCTTTTAGAGCTCAAGTGGATAAACATGACATTAAGACAGAAAAGCACCCATTCTTCTGGAATTTAAAAAGACATGTTTGTCAGACTTTACCTCAGTACATCATTATACTCTTAGCTAAGAAAGGCATATCAGAAAAGCCTGATGTTGTTTTCTACCTCATAAATATATTTAAACCACATATATATCCAGAGGGACAAATCTGGGTTGACAGTGGTCCCTGATACTGCATAAGGGAAATAAGGAATAGACTTTGATGAAAGAAAACAACAATAAAAGAGTGTACATTGCTACCCCTTTCTATGCCTACATTATAACATTATAATTAATATAAGATTTAATCAAGTCTTAAACCAAATATTTAATCCAAAGAGTACCCATCTCAAGAGATGCTTACAAACACATATACATTTAACATAGAGAAGAAGATCCACTAACGAACATAATTAGGAAGACTTCCTTAGCAACTTAACAAAAAAGAAAAATGGGCCTTATAAGAGTAAACAAATCTTGAGGAAAAAGTTAATCAAAAACCCAGTGGTTCAGATTATCTTATTATTTTTAATAAGATGGGGAAATTATTTCTATTATGATATATGAATAATTTACAAAGCATTTTCACATATACTATCTTCCATGGAAAACTTGGGAGGTAGATCGTTATTACCCACATATTACAAGACAAGAAAATGAAATGATAGATTACTTTACAGAACCAGATCTCAATCCCATATCCTGCAATCTGTCTTTAACAACTGGATGTACATCAAGAATTGTTTTTAGTATAATTGTTAAGTATATCTTGGCCTGACTAGGAAAAGTTCTACATTATTTGGTATGTAATTATATACAGTGTTGGATAAATTAGTATGTCCTTTGTAGATAGAAACCTGAGATAATAGCTTCACCTGAAATAGAATGTAAGTAAAATAAAATCCCTGCTTTTTAATGAAACACATTATTTGGCAAAAACAGTATGAGATTACAGAGATAGAGGAGATGTAAGTGAAATAATTCATGTCAAAGGCTTAAGTAAGAGCCATGGGCCCTGGTGGCACCACTCGGGTGTTATTGCTGGTGGTGGTGGCAACAGCAGTAGTGATGGTAGTGATGCAGCTGTTACTATTGCTCAAGATTCTATTTTGTTATTGCTATTGCTACTGAGCCATCAATTATGAGCAAGAATAAAAGTATAAGGGGGAAGAAATAATAAAAAGAAAGAAGAGAAATAAATCAAGCTATTGATAGATAATCTGAAGGAACTAAAGGAGTAACCACTTAGGCTTCCTTATTAAAGTGATGCCTGAACCTGAGCTTTGAAGCATAATGAAATTGAGAAGCGTTCTTCCAGTTGGAACCAAGAACACAGCCAAGGGCAGGAAAAGCAGAACACTTCATGGGAATAGAAAAAAAATCAAAGGACTTTGTAGGCATGTGATATGGAAAAACGAAAAAGAAAAGAAAAACAGTAAAACAAAGAAACAGAGTGAATTTCTAATTCTTGAAAAAAAAATAAATGTACTCATTACCTTGTCCATGTAATTGTAACCCTTTGTACGGTATTTTCACAGTAAAAAAATAAAATAAAGCCTCAGTGAAGGCCAGGGGCCAGTGGCTTGTGACGTTAATCCTAGGTTCTCAGGAGACTGAGACTTGGAGAATCTCAGGTTGAAAAATCCCAAGCAGAAAAGTTCTTGAGACTCCCATCTTCAATTAATTAGCAAAAAGCTGAACAAGATGTGGCTCAAGGAGCAGAGCACCAGTGGGGAGCAAACCAGCAGAGTCAGAGTGTAAATCACTGAGTTCAAGTCCCATAACAGGGAAAAAAATAAAAGAAAAAAATCCCACTACCACTAGAGTGGATGTATTAACAAAGAATATGAGAGATAGGTGACAAAATAAACACTCAAACAATAAAATAGGACAAATAATTATGATTACAAACCTGCAAGATTAAGAGACAAATGTAGACATTTATGGGGGTAGAAGGTATAGCTGAAATCAAAACTAAAGGCGTTCAATGAAATTATTGCAGAAAATTCCCCAAAATCTTGGCAATGACACAGACACCCACATACAGAGGTCATTTTGAACTCTAAACAGACATAATTGAAGAGGAACAAATCCACATCACAGTATAATTAAAATTCCAAGGTTTTAGAATTAAAAAGGAATCTTACTGGAAGCTGAAGTGGTCAGCTTGCATGCAAAGGTAAACATAAAACTTATAAACGGGGAGATGTGACTATAAGTCTAGGATTCATTGAGGGGGCACATCGGGAGGGAGACAGGGCAAGAGAATGACAGAGGGTAAATAATGCTGAAATACATTGTGTTTGTGTGTAAGTGGGGCATCAAGAGATTCACTGAACGCCAAAGAATAATAAGAGAGGTTTTAAGAAGAGACCAAAAGCTTGGGTTGGCATGAGTGTGAAAACCTATAGAAAACTTGTAATGGGAAGGTAATGTCCCTTGAGAAAGGATTGAGGTCCTGCAAAAGCAACACAAATTTTGTGTTTATAAGTTTTATGTTTACCTTTGCATGCAAATTATACCAACAACAAATTATACCAACAACATCAAATACAGTGAAAACAGGGGTTATACAGCGGGGGAGGGACATACAAAGCAACAAAGAAATATCTTATGAATATGTTAGAAACAATAGCAAGAAAGAAAAGCTTTGGCAATTCTAACAAATTTCTTGATTTTCTTTTCTTTTACAATTTCCAATTCCTTGCTGAATTTCTCATCCATGTTGCTTACTTTCTTGTCTGTGTCTTGAATTGCTTTCCTAACTTCATTTATGGGATTGCTTAAATCCTTTTTGAGGTGTTGATCATTTTTAAAAGTAGAGTTTTGAGCTGGGTACCCATGGCTTATGTTTGTAATCCTAGTTACTCAGGAGGCTGAGATCTGAGGATTATAGTGCAAAGCCAACCCAGGTAAGTAAGTTCTGATACTCTTATCTCCAATTAACCACCAAAAAACTACAGGTGAAGCTGTGGTCCAAGAGGTAAAGCCTTAGTCTTGAGCAAAAAAGCTCAGAGATAGAGCCCAGGCCCTGAGTTCAAGTCCCAGATTTGTGCACACATAGAAAATCAGACTTTTGAATTTCTTTATCAGATATTTGAGTCACTTCTTTATTATTGGATTCCGGAGGTATATTTCTGTGATTCTTTTTATTGAAAGTATTATAACAGATGGTGATTTTCAAATCTGTTGGGGTGTTCCCTTTTACTTCCTCTCACATGAGAGAAAGCCAAACTAACTAACATTTTACTTTAGCATTAAAAAATGGACAACTGAATTTGTCAAAGGTTTGAAACATGAGCATTTAAAATACAAAAAATACAGAGAAGAAAACAGTTTTAATTTCCTTTTAGTTTCTTATCTCTAACTTGTTTGTTTTAATCTGGGTTTATTTTCTATTATGAAAGAAAAGAATTTCCAAATCACATGTATCTTCTATCAGCATCTAAATAAGTATAATTATGTTCATTTGCCTTAGATTCAAGGCTAATAAAAATAGTGTTTTCCAGGTCTTAAATGGGGCAATGTCATTCTTTCTGATGGAGGCATAGAATTCCATTGTGTATATATACCACATTTTCTTGATCCATTCATCTACTGAGGGGCATCTGGGTTGGTTCCATATCTTAGCTATGGTAAAGAATGCTGCAATAAACATAGTCGTGCTGGTAGCTTTAGTGTGGTCTTGTTTGTGAACATTTGGGTAAATGCCCACAAGTGGGATTGCTGTGTCATAGGGGAGCTCTATGTGGAGTCTTCTGAGGAACCTCCATACTGCTTTCCAAAGTGGTTGAACAAGTTTACACTCCCACCAACAATGAAGTAGGGTTCCCTTCTGACATCTCTTCCAGCTTCTGTTATTATTAGAGTTCTTGATTATAATCATTCTTACTGGAGTGAGGCAGAATCTCAATATTGTTTTGATTTGCATTTCTTTTATGGCTATAGAAGTTCAGCATTTCTTCATTCTTATTTCCTCTTCAGGGAAGTTTCTCTTTAAGTCTTCAGCCCACTTATTTAAATTATATTAAGTAAACCAGGCCCAAAGAAACATAGGTCCCATGGTTTCCCTTATTTACAATAACTAGTACATGTGTAGGCCAAGCAGAAAAACCCAAAAGCTATGTACATATGACCATATAAGATGAAGTTAAACGAAATGAACCACAAGATAAGGACACATAACTTTTTTCATTCTTGCTATTGTTTCTAAAGTATTTATAATGTAGCAGGTGATTTTTTTTTTGCTTCTTGGTTATGTTCCTCCCCCAGGGTATAAACCCTGTTTTCACTGTATTTGATGTTGGTGCCCTGCATCTTGTAAATACACTTCTCTAATTTGGGGTGGGGAAGAGACAAAACAAAATGCTTAAATAAGGATACAAGGTGACCCATTGTAACAATGAGATGTACAAAACAATATGTTGAAAACAAACTTTACAACTTTGGGGTTGGGGAGGGAGGGAGTATTTGGGGAGGTGGGGAGGAAAGGGATGATAGGGAAAAAACAAAGGAGAAGGTAACAATGCTCAATAGGAAATGTACTCATTACCTTACTCTTGTAACTGCAACCCTCTGTACCGCATTTTTACAATAAACAACATACAAAAAATAGTGTTACAAAAACCTCAAACATTACTGGTGGAAAGTTTCACTACAGTAATAGACCAAAATGAAAACAAAATTGCTTTGTTCTCAAATTAAGAGTTAAAAGAAAGGGAAAGAATTGCCACCTGAATGTATAATCTACCATGTATCCATAATTCCCTATTTGTTGGCTTCCAACCAACTATGGATCAGAAATAATTAGTAAAATTGTTTCTGTAATGACCGTGTACCCTATACAATTTACTTTAACAACTATGTACTTAGAATTAAGAATGCACTAGGTATTCTAAATACCTAGAGATAATTTGAGTATTTAAGAATATATGCATAGGTTATATGCAAGCATTATGCAATGTTATGGGAGAGATCTGAATATTCTTGAGGTGATTCAATAGAAATCTCACTAATAGACAAAGAAATAGCTGAGCTTAAGGAGTTTATTTTTGTTTGTTTGTTTGGAGGGGGAAGTACTGGAGTTTGAACTGAGAGTCTCCCATTTACCAAATTTTGCTTGTTTGATGGGTTCTTTAACACTTGAGCCACATCTCTAGAACTGCTTTCTGCAGTTAACTGGATATAGAGAATCATGGACATATCTGGGTTGGCATTGAACTTGAATCATCTGGATCTCAGCCTCCAGATGCTGAGATTAGGATTACATACATGATCCAGCTGTATCTAACTTTTAAAGTCATATTCACTGCAATATTTCCAGGGGAAAAGTAGGCCCAACAGAAAACTGATTTGCAAAACATACACTGACAGGCTCTTTTCTAGTTATATGAAGAAAACTCAAATAAGAATCTGCTACCATTCACCTAAACATTCCTGATTTGTCAATCTGTAGGGATTACTACTTGTAATTCTTTATTTACCTAATTATAAGTAGCTCTATAAAACCAAAGTAAAAAAATAGTAATTAAACTTTTTGAGAAAATGACCGACAAATTTTCATGCTGCCATGAAAATGTGTAGTCTGCGAAACTAAAATCTTGCAGGAAAGGTAAATACAGCTATAAATGGATACATTAGTAAGTCATGTATTCCAAAAAGATTATCTTTATATTATGTAAACATGTTTATATATATATATATATATATATATATATTTGTTTGTTTGTTTGTTTTGGGTCCGGTTGTGGGGCCTGAACTCTGGGCCTGGGCGCTGTACCTCAGCTCTTCAGCTCAAGGCTAGTGCTCTACCACCTGAGCCACAGAGCCACTTCCGGCTTTTTCCTTTTTGCTTATGTGGTTGCTGAGGAATCAAACCCAGGGCCTCATGCATGCAAGGCATGCTCTCTACCACTGAGCCACTTTCCCAGCCCTGTTTATATTATAAAGAAAAAACCTACCCCTTTTCAGTGTTCCCAGATTTCATAAAAACCTATTAAATAACCTAGTTTAAAAAAAGGGGAGAGGGGACTGGGAAGGTGGCTCAGTGGTAGAGTGTTTGCCCTTGCATGCATAAGGCCTTGGGTTTGATTCCTCAGCATCACATAAGTAGAAAAGGCTGGAAGTGGTGCTGTGGTTCAAGTGGTGGAGCGCTAGCCTTGAGACAAAGAGTTGAGGGACAGCACCCAAGCCAAGAGTTCAAGCCCCATGGCCGGGTTGTGGAGGTGGGGAAGGAAAGCATGGTAGGGAAAAAAAAAAAAAAAAAAAAACAAAGGAGGAGGCAACAATGCTCGACAGGAAATGTACTAATTACCTTACTCATGTAATTGTAACCCCTCTGTACAATATTTTTACAATAAAAAAATGTATTAAAAAAGGAAAAAAGAAAAAGAAAAAAAACTAGTTCGGTCTTCATTGAAAATGTCATTTGAAGGCCTGTGTTTTAAAGACATCTAAACCTAATAGCAATGGATTGTTTTAATTAGACATAAGTATTTAATCACTTGGGATGAACAAAGCTGAGGCAGGCACATGATGTCTGAAATCAGCTGGTGCCAACGTCATGTCTTTTATTGATTACCTTGATTGCTGTTGCTTTACCAAGAGACTTAATGTTGTTCTAAGTCAACAATTCCGCTATCCTGGAAGGGATCAATTTTGTTTTTATTTTCATTATATGTATTAATGGGACAAAGTAATGGGTGACTACTGAATGGCAATATCTGAGCAAAAGGTGAAAGGCCCTGTCTAGTTGCACCCTAAGGAGTCGCATTCCTTCTCTCTCCTTGCCCCTGTTCAGGTTGTGAAACTGAAAACTGATGCCCAGGCTGCTGCAGATGGCCCTCTTTCCTCTGCCACAGGTGCCTATGAACGTCTTTGAGTAGAGGACAGGCAAATACAGCAATGTCCAATGATTCGAGGTTACTATTGCCTTAGAGAAAAGATTCATTTGCACTTTAACTCAACAAAAGGTAGAATGAGAGGACAAATTACCAAGTGAGAGAAAATACTAGCAAAGTGAACCTGACAATTCATATCCAGAAATACAAAGGATTCAAAAGATTAGCAGTAGAAATAAAAATCAAATTTAAAAATGGGCTAGTGTGAAGTAATAGTTCTCTAGTCCTAAGAACAGTTATTGGAACCACTTAAAACCACAACAATGTGACACAATCCAAATGCTAGTGTTGTGAGACTACAGAAAGGTGAAGGAGATTTTTGGCAGTGATGGAACAGACTTTAATCTTTGGGTATTACAAAAATATACATATGACACACTGTATGTGAGCTGTATTCTTTGAACCTCAAGAATCTATAATTATTAAAAAATGTTTCAAGTAAGAGCAACTGATGTATGGGACATAGCCACTGGCGTGTGTGTGTGTGTGTGTGTGTGTGTGTGTGTGTGTGTGTGTGTGTGTGTGTGTGTGTGTGTGTGTGTGTGTGTGTGTGTGTGTGTGTGTGTGTGTGTGTGTGTGTGTGTGTGTGTGTGTGTGTGTGTGTGTGTGTGTGTGTGTGTGTCATGGGTCTTGAACTCTGGGCCTAGGTGCTGTCCCTGAGCTCTTCAGGTCAAGGTGAGCGCTGTCCCACTTGAGCTAGAGAGCCACTTCCCCACCAGTTATTCTTAAACAGAAAGGAAACCCTCACTAGTTTGTATTCTAGTTATTCAGAACTCCAGAACCTATTTATAGGCAGGGAAGGTAAAGGGAAACAAAGGAGGAGGCAACAATGCTTGGTGAGAAATGTACTCATTACCTTGCCCATGTAATTGTAACCCCTCTGTATGGTATTTTCACAATAAAAAACTTATTAATAATTAAAATAAATAAATAAAATAAACATATTGTTTCCAAAAAAGAATCTTTGATGAAGCACTGTATAAGCAAATGAAACAGGTATCTACCATAATAGGAAACTAACCAATCATCTATACTTTAACAATACATATGCATATTACAATCTTAAGCTATAGATTTCCTATCCCAAACTCCTATAGAGTAAATTTTGACATCTGTTGATATCTACAACATTTTGATAGTCTTTGTGGAACATAAAGGAAAAGCATAAAAGAGTATTGAAGATTAGAGTTGGATGGTATGAATTCATAAATGGGCCCAACATTACTATCGCATACTGGACAAGCTAGCCTCTTTGGGACTGTGGGCCATCCATAAAATGATGATAGAAATGTAATGAACATAACATTAACTGTAAATATCATAGCATATAAATGTAATTCTATAAACAAAATTATAAAACAATAAACGATTATGTTAACATTACAGTCTAATGCTGTGATTAATCAGGTAATTTATGTGCCAAGCTGTGAGCAGTTTCCATCTTAAAGAACTTTAGATAAATGTAGGAAAGCAGTGGTGCATAGTTGCATTGAGTAAGCTGAACATGCTCAGTAGCAAATGGCCTTCACAGATAACATGAGCATCATGGAAGTTACAAAAGAGGAATCACTTTGGATACAAGGGACGAGGGCTGGGCTTTGTGGAAGGAGTGTCTCTTGAGTGAGTGGTTTTTGAAGCATGTATAGGAAGGATGTTAACTATAAAAAAGCAAGATTGTATCTTTCAGGTCAGTGAGTACCACACGCTTGGTTGTGGGAAGAGCAGACAGGGAGAGACACACTCCAGTTATTCGGTCTCCAAGAAACAGAAGACACTGTAAGAAAGGAAAGGTACTCATTACCTGACTCATGTAATTGAAATCCCTCTGTACATCATCCTCTACAATAACAATAAAGTAAATTAATTATTAAAAATAGTAATCACAAAGACAGACCTAAACTGGAAGATTTCTGTTCAGGAAATTTCTGAAGATCCCAGACAAGGCTGTAAGTAATGAGATCCCTTGCAAAGTGTCTCTATATACTAGAAGCCACAAAAATATTTTTGCTTCCACACCCTTACCGCCTTTAGAAAGAAAAATGCTAAGATCTGTGTCAGAGTTGAAATAACCAGTTTGCCTTCATAAAGTAGCAAGAGATTACTGAAGATTAAAACAATGACTAAACGACTGATCATTTTAAACATGAACAAACTGAATAGCCATTAGAACTTGAGGGAGACTTTAACCAATGCATCTTACTGATAAATATATAAATATAAACCATATTTGTCCAAATAAATTAAGCAATATCTAATTTAAATTAGAATGCTGAACAACTATCTTTATTCCTCCAACTCAAAAACAGCCTTATCTTGAAAAATATGATATGAAGCTATTCAGGAATAAGTAGGTAATGGGTTTCTTGAAATGCTGTGCCATGGTTGAGATGGAAACTAGAAAGTTAACTATACAATGTGTTTATAAGAAATTTAAATGAAGACATGGAAAAAACAGATTAAGAAATTAGAGAACACATTTTACTCTAATTCTCAAGTAATGTGAACACTATCAAAATTAATTCAGGATAATTATAAATTAAGTATGAGGGACTGGGTAACATTATTTAGAAGAAATACTAATATGACAAATAAGTTTCTGGAATTATTAAGGCATAGGACTCAGGAAGTTTGAGCAAGAACTCAAGTGGGAGCAAGAACACAAATGAAACTGATTAAGCTGACTGACTTAGCACCAAGGAACAAATATAAATGCCCATCTACAGGTGACCTTCATTGTTGCCTTTTACTAGTTAATATTCACTCTTTATAACTGCCAGTATTTCTTTTGCTATCATTTGAATTACCCATAAGATGTTAAAGTCTTTTATAGTGAAGTTGTAATATCTTTGTAATCTATTCACTGAAGAATTTATTGATTGCCATCCATCTTTTTGTTCTTACTTTGCCTTTCAGATAAGAGTCTGATGCTTTTACCAAGGCTAACTTTGGATCACAGTCTCTGACCTTCATCTTTCAGCTAGCTGGGATTACAAGAATATACCCCTATGCCCAGTCCCAGAATGTTCAACGAACTACCGTGCAATACAGGTATTCATACTTCTAACTAAAATTGTAGTATCTATATAATTTGTTATAAACGTGGATCAAAATCTATCAAGTAGGAAAAGAGAATTCATAATAGACTAATTTTTCAAATTCTTTCTTTTCTCCATTCCCTTAGTATTTTCAAACACAACTAAACAGAAAGCCCTTGCCTTAGCAAGACTATGTCATTATTGCCAGGAGGACAGGTTTTCCTCTATTGTACGCATGAATGCTGATAATATCTAGCATCCAAAATAAAGTTAAATATATGGTTTGAGCACTATTCATGCTTTTTATTGTTGACTTATGCAAGGGTCCCCTACATTCATAACTTGCTTGAACACCTTCCTCTATCTTCTACATAATCTACCGTTATTTCAATGTACCAACTGTTATAGATATTAGAGCTGTTCACAAATATTCTAGCTTCCCTTCCCAGTACACAATAGCCTCAATTTATCAATACCCATAGAAGTTTAGGTTCTATATTGGTTTACTTTTACCATAACTTGTACATATAGATAATGTCTAATTTTTCTTGGCCCCAAGTAATTCAATATAGCATTTTTCTACCTCTGTGTTTAGAAAGGCTATGTTAATATGAATCTTCTAGTTTAAACTGTAAGTAGAAGACTTTCCAACTCACAATGAACAACTAATATGACCAAACAGTAAGCCTCAGTTATATTAAGCCATTGAGGGTATTATCTGAAATGATCTGAAATATACTGATTTCTAAGTTGAAATATAATGATTTCTAACATGATTAATTTTCTAAATTCTAACTTCTAGTATCATTTCCTCCGAAAGACTTAAGTCTTCTTATCTTTCTCTCCTATTCCTTCTCAATTTTTACATAAAAGTTTGGCCTTTTAACACAATTCCTTTTTTTTTACAGTTTGTTTTCTTTTTTTATTATTGTGAAAATACCGTACATGAGCAAGGTAATGAGTACATTTCTTCTTTTTTTATTGTGAAATGTAATGGATGTATTTAGTAGATGGATTATTTCCATTGAGTTTTGTTTTTTCTTTTTCTTTCCTTTCTTTCTTTTTATTTTTCCAGTCCTGGGGCTTGAACTCAGGGCCTGGGCATTGTCCCTCAGCTGAAGCTCAAGGCTAGATCTCTACTACTTCAGCCACAGAGCCACTTCTGGCTTTTTCTGTTTATATGGTGCTGCAGAATCAAACCCGGAGCCTCATGCATGCAAGGCAAGCACTCTACCACTGAGCTATCTTCCCAGCCCTTAACACAATTTCTAACAGGGTAGAAAACATTTTTTCTGCAGACACCTGAGCTCTCACATTCAATGTATACAACTTGCAAACTTCTATAATTCTGTACAAAATTTTATAGCTGGCTTTTAAGCTATCTCTTCAGGAAATTTTTTTAAAAAATAGAAGTACATGTAATTAATATATATAAATATAGGTGGGCAGGTAGGAGGGATGAAAA
Source organism: Dipodomys spectabilis (assembly GCF_019054845.1). Lineage (NCBI taxonomy): Eukaryota > Metazoa > Chordata > Mammalia > Rodentia > Heteromyidae > Dipodomys > Dipodomys spectabilis. The sequence goes on from NW_024870728.1 coordinate 23,635,947, forward strand.
AGGAAGTTTACATGAGCATTCAAAGAGCTTATAAAAAGCTAAAAGGGTTCTACAAGACTCCTACAAAATTGTAAGATTATTCCTCAATAAAGTAATAGCAAGTGCCTTCAAAAACGAAAATAAAGGCGCTGGAAATGTGGCTTACAGGTAGAATGCCTGCCTAGCATGCATAAAGCCCTGGGTTCAATTCTTCAGTACCACATACACAGAAAAAGCTAGAAGTGGCACTGTGGCTCAAGTGGTAGAATGCTAGCCTTGAGCAAAAGAAAGTAAACCCTATGTGTTCTTATTTAATAACAAATAATAACAATAATAATAGTAAGAGGAAACTTTTGGAAGTAATGGATATATTTATGGCATTAACTGTGATAATTTCATGGGTATACATGAAACTGTATGCATTAAACATGCACTTCTTTTATAGATTAAATCAGGCCTGAAGTGTTTTAAAATGTCTTAAAGTCAAACTCTTCATTTAATAATAAAGACACTTGTAAAGTTAAAACAGCAATTCATTCAAAGTATTTGTCTTGCTAGGTGGTAGCTAAGCCTCAGGCTAATTTGAACTATAGGTTAAGTTTTTTTTTCAATTCCTCATAACTGGACCATTCTATAAGATAGCACATCAAGTGCAATTGTTTTATATTGCTTTTTAAGGCAACTCAAGGATTTCATAGGTATAAAAATTTTAAGAAGATTGCTTTAATAGAGCATGACCTCTATAATGACTGGTTCACATAATCTGAGATGTGGATGTCTACAAGTTATATTCCATTGGTAGCTTTTCATTTATTATTGAAATAAAGCAACTCTACTAGATACAAGAAGATTATCTTGATCCTTTCTACCACTGTTATTTGCTCTTATTTTTGTCATGTCATTCACTCTGCAAAAGGATGCTATAAATATCACTGCTTGACAATAGTGACAACTAGTGATATCTTTGAGATGTGCTCAAGACATTTTGTACTTGTACTTTTGTAGGGAAGAAATGAGTGAACCGAAAAAGGACAACTCTGTATTCTGCCACCAAGAACCGATGATGAAATGTCTGCCAGTTCATTCTCCTGTAAACACCCTCAGCTCATAGCCAGGATGGAAGACATGAGCTCAGCAGTAGTCATGCGGTAAGGCAACTGGACAGCTCACACTGAGAATGCAAAGTGATGCTTGAGCAGTAACCTTCTCTGCCCAGGCATCCCAATCCCAGTCACAAACCCAAGATTCCATCCTCTAGCACAAAGAAACAAAAAGAGGTGAGGAAAAGGATTTCTTGCAAAAGAAAATGCACAATGAATGCTTGATAAGAAATGTACTCATTATCTTGCCCATGTAATTGTAACCCCTCTATACGGTATTTTCACAATAAAAATAATAATAATAAAAAAAGAAAATGTGGCACAGTCAGTGGTCACATCCATGTAGCAGGGCCAATCTCATTAAAAAAAAACTACTGACACAAATAAAGCAAGAAGCTAAAGTAAAGATAGGAGAAAATAACACCTTAATGAGAATATGTGTTTATTATGTAACTACTAAAGAAAACAATGAAAGAAAAAAATTCAGTAATGCAGGAAAGACAAACAGGTTCCCTAAGTGCTTCAAGTCACATGTGTGGGTGTTAAAAGACATACACATCCAAAAGCTAGCATACAAAAAAATACTCTTAGATGAAACTAAATGTGCTCAATCCTTTCCTATTCTGTTTATTCATTCTATACATATTCTCTTATATGAAGTATGATATCACTGGCTGACTTAACTGCAAAATAGTACTCTACAAAGATGTTACACTAGGAAATTAACAGTTAAATGGATTACTTCTAACTACATTATTATAAAAATTGCTTTTAAAAAGTCTTAATTTCACTAGAAGATACATTCTTTAGGTGGCATCCTTGTTGCTGTAACTGTAGTAATGGGCATGTCCACTAATGGTGGTACCAAAAGGATTCCAGAGCTCGAAACAGCACCTTATCCAACTTCATTCATTCACTTTAATCCTCACTACAACCTAATAATGTATTGTTTTACAAGGACAGAAATGGATATTGACTGATATAGATACTACAGTCATTCTGATTTAGGTATTAAATACTTGTTAAAAAAAATTAAATGTAGTGAACCTATCCCTTCAAGAATAACAGCCAACAGTCCTTATTATCAAAGTTAAAATTCAGACTTTCAATCCAAAAGAAGGGTTAAGATAAACTGTATCCACTATCAAAAGACTAATAGTTTCCCATGCTTGAAGATTTTTATGAGGATACTGATGGAAACATAAGCAAGCGTGATCTTCTGATACCAAATAATGAAATATGTCAACATTTGGAAAACTGTTACAATTACGTGAACCTATGTTTTCCAAACGTTGAATGTGCTCACAAACAGTTACAACCTTATACAGGATAAAATAATCAATTTAAATAGCCCAATAATAAGTGGGATTTAATAAAATAACAAAAATTTCACTGATATAACTTTAGATTTCAACCTGCAACTTGCCTTTAGGCAAACACCAATAGTTAAGTTTTGGTGTAGTATCAATGTTTTGGCATAGTATCAAAAAGAATATCCACAATTATATGAAGAAACTATGAAAATATTCCTCTCTTTCCCTTATTTGCAATATCTAGTATAGGTATGAGTCAAGCGGAAAAAGTCAGAGAATGTGATGTTAGGAAAACGAACCCTCAAATATGTATTTTAATGTTTTTGTTTCATTCATGCATGTGTTTCTAACGCATTTATAATATTATTTCTTTGTTGCTTTGTATGTCCCTCCCCCACAGTGTAACCCCCGCTTTCACTATATTTGATGTCAGTATAACATGTGGAGGAGACGGGGACAAACAAGTCGTTTAAGGATTCAGGTGGACCTGTTGCAACAATGAGAAGTACAAAATGTCATGTCAAAACCAGCTTTACAATGTCGGAGGGGGGAGAGGGGGGGTATGATTGGGTGGGGGGGAGGGGGGAGGCTGGGAAGGGAGGTGAAGGGTAAACAAAGGAGGAGGTTGCAATGCTTGGTAAGAAATGTATGCATTTTCCTGCCCATGTAATTGTAACCCCTCTGTACAGTATGTTTTCAAATAAAATAAAATAAAAAAAAAAAAAAGAAAATATTCCTCTCATTTCCAACAACTAATATACATTTGTGTGTCTGACCATCTTCCTATACATATTACAATTGACAGATAGAAAGATTATGATTCAACTATATTCTATCAAGACATATTATGGATTTTACACAGATATAATAAAAATAATGGTACTCTTCTTACAAAGTTTTGTCTTCAACAGTCATTTTGCAAAAAAAAAAAAAAAAGTTATGTGGGCTAATATGCAATAGATTCCTGGGGCTGGGAAGGTGGCTCAGTGGTAGAGTGCTTGCCTTACATGCATGAGGCCCTGGGTTCGATTCCTCAGCACCACATAAGAAGAAAAGCCAAAGTGGCACTGTGTCTCAAATGGTAGAGTGCTAGCCTTGAGCTAAGAGCTGAGGGACAGTGCACAGGCCCAGAGTTCAATGGATTCCTGAACTATTATTAAAAGACACTACTTTCTATGTTTTCAGTTTCTCTTTCCAATATTATAGTAAATAATGGCAGATATAGCACATATAAATGAAAGCTATAAAGTTATGCTGTTGATTTAGTAGAATAAAAAATACAATGAATTGCAAAGATATCACTTAAAAAGTGACATACCTATCTCCAGATAGATAGGTAAAGATATCTATACATAGATGTACATATATATTATAATTGAAACAAAATTTTTGATTTGTATGATTGAATAAACCCTTAATTTCATCCTTTTTCTCTAAATTTGACTACTAAAAATAAAAATACATGCACAGCTAATATTTTTATTTGTATTATATTTCTATTGTACACCATTGTTCTATAATGATTCTAGATAACTTTTAAATATGTAAAGGAGTCATGAGAATAAAGGTTTAAGATTTATTGCTTGGTGGACTAGTATAAAGACAGACACATAAGGAGCCCAATAGAGCATAGAATGGACCTACGGGGAAACCAGCAATTGATAAGGCCAGAACAGAGAGTCACTGAGCATAAATATATAGTGAAATTCACCAGACATTGTAGAAATTCTCTAACATGAAAGTAAGAGACTAACATAAATAAAAATAAAAATATATAACCTTATTTAAAGATTGTACAAACAGCACAGGAAAACTTCAAAAATATCTAAAATAGGGGCTGGGAAGGTGTCTCAGTGGTAGAGTGCTTGCCTTGCATGCCTGAGGCTCTGGGTTCGAGTCCTCAGCACCACTTAAGCAAAAAGAAAAAAGCCGGAAGTGGCACTGTGGCTCAAGTGGTAGAGCGCTACCCTTGAGTGGAAGAGCTGAGGGACAGTGCCCAGGCCCAGAGTTCAGGCCCCACGACCGGAACCCCCCCCCAAAAAAAATATTTAACCACAGAAAGATGAGAAAATATCCTATCTATAAATATGAATAAAATATGCTTAAAAGGAATAAAGAAACATTCAAAAATGAATAAAAAGTTCTTAGAAACTAAAATTCTGAGGACAGAAATTATACTCAGTGCAAAATTAAGATAACCAGTCATGGTAGTCAATGTCTGTAATAATTATTTGGGAGGCTGAAGCAGGATTAGGAGTTCAAAGCTATCTTAGGCTACATAGGGAGTTCAAGGCCAATTGTTACATGTAGTGAGACTTTGCCTAAAACAAAATAAAATCAAAATTATAAACCAGAAGGAGGGAAGGATGAGAGGAAGGAAGGAAGGGAGGGAAGAAAGGAGGGAGAAAGGAAGGGAGGAAGGCAGGAAGGAAGGAAAGAAATGTCAGATTTCTCATTAAAAAAATAGAACAAAAAGAAAAAGTAGGTGTGAAAATAAGATATTAAAAAAATAGAAAAGTAGTCCAGAGGGCTGCAAAACTGAAGAATCAGAAAAAGACCAACTGACCAGTTGTATATTGAGGTGGGGTCAAAACATAAAAAATGTGCCTTTCAAACTCACAGATAGAAAGGCCCAATAAATGTCCAAACAGCACAGGGAAACAAATGATTTACAACTGTACACACATCATAAATAATTTCAAAAACTTGGAGAAAAGATGGTGAGATTTGGAGGTATAAAGCCAGTTTAAAAGGGCCCATTTCAACAAGAAGACTGAAAATTGAAAATAATAGCATAGTCTCTAAAATTCTGAAAGATTGACTTCTACCTAAAATTTCAGATACCGGTAATTAATTATGTATAAAATATAAATATTTTCAAGTATAAATGTCAAAAAATACATATCTGGCTGGGCACTGGTAGTTCATGCCTGTACTCTTAGCTACTCAGGAGGCTGAGATCTGAGGCTCATGGTTCAAAGCCAGCTGGAGCAAGCCACTGTGAGCATCTATCTCCAACAAACTACTTAAGAAAGCCGGAAGTGACACTGTGGCTCAAGTGGTAGAGTCCTTACCTTGAGCAAAAGAAGTTCAGGGAGAGCAATCAGGCCCAAGGTTTGAGCCCCAGGACCGGCAAGAAAGAAGACTTTGCAATAACTAGTATATGTCTGAGTCAAGCAAAAAAGGTCAGTTAAGTTGATGTTAGGGAAATGAACCCTAAGATATGTATTCAAATGTTTTTTTTTTTCATGCGATTTTTTCTAACATATTTATAAGATTATTTCTTTGTTGCTTTGTATGTCCCTCCCCCACAGTATAACCCCTGCTTTCACTGTATTTGATGTTGTTATAATTTGTGGAGGGGAAGGGAATAAACAAATCATTTAAATAGGGATACAGGTGGACCCATTGCAACAATGAGATGTACAAGTCATTATGTCGAAAATGAACTTTACAACTTTGGTGGGGGAGGAGGGTTGGGAGGGAGATGGGATCAAAAGGGGAAACAAAGGAAGAGGCAACAATGCTTGATAAGAAATGTACTCATTATCTTGTAATTGTAACCCCTCTGTACAGTATTTTCACAATTAAAAAAAAAGAAAGAAGACAGACAGACAGAAAGCAAGCAAGCAAGCAAGGATATCTGAACAATTCTTTCCCAGAAACTGACTGGGTATGTTCAAAATATATTTGAAGGAATATTAACAAAATGGAGCAATTTTAAACCAGGAAAACAACTTGCATAAGTATACTGTTGTACAGTGAGTGAACAGAGAAGCCACATTTTGAGAGATCGAATCAGGAGTCTTTATTAGAGCACCAGCAGTCTGCAGATGGACTTCTGTCCCAAAGATCTGCAGCCTTTGACAGAGCTAGCACATAGCTTTCTTTTTTTTGGGGGGGGGGGGGTCTGGTCGTGGGGCCTGAACTCTGGGCCTGGGCGCTGTCCTTCAGCTCTTCAGCTTAAGGTTAGCGCTCTACCACTCGAGCCACAGCACCACTTCTGGCTTTTTTTCTTTTTGCTTATGTGGTGCTGAGGAATCGAACCCAAGGCCTCAGGCATGCAAGGCAAGAGCTCTACCACTGAGTCATCTTCCCAGCCCAAGCACATAGATTTTAAAGACAAAAACCACATGCTCAGGGTGAAGACCATACTTGGGGTGTTAAGGCCTGAACAGCCTTAACAAAAGTGTTATGCCTAAAATATAGCAAGCTAGATGAGGTTACTTACTTCTAATAAAAGTGTTATACAAAGGCAGAGCAGAAATATCTAGTATATGTCTGAGTCAAGCAGAAAAGGTCAGATAAGGTGATGTTAGGGAAATGAACCCTAAGATAGGTATTCAAATGTTTTCTTTTTCTTTCATGCAATTGTTTCTAATGCATTTATAAGATTATTTCTTGTTGCTTTGTATGTCCCTCCCCCATAGTATAACCCTTGCTTTTCACTGTATTTGATGTTGGTATAATTTGTGGAGGGGAAGGGGAAAAGCAAGTTGTTTAAATAAGGATACAGGTGGGCCCATTGCAACAATGAGATGTACAAGTTGTTATGTCGAAAACGAACTTTACAACTTTGGTGGGGGGGGCGATTGTGGGGGACAGGGCGAGGCTGGGAAGGGAGGTGAAGGGTAAACCAAAGGAGGAGGCTGCAATGCTTGGTAAGAAATGTACGCATTATCTTGCCCATGTAATTGTAACCCCTCTGTACAGTATTTTCACAATAAGAAATAAATAAAAAATTAAAAAAAAAAAAAAACAAAGGCAGAGCAGACTATCCAGGGGAAAAATAAAGGGCAATCTGAACTCCAATTATCCAGAGGGAGCATGAATTTCTTGGGACTCAATAACTCATGACATATTTACCATACAAACAGTGTCCTCTATTACCTCTAGAGTTATCAGAAAATCCTGGACTCCTATTAAGATACCAAGATGACATTACTTAGATCCAGTATCCTTATTTCATTTCCCACTAGCTTTATGGACATGAAATCAAATCACTGATTTCCTAGGGAGAGAACTGCATTGGGCTCTTAGGACCAAGTGCTTGCCCAACTTACTTTAACCAAAAGTTGCAAGAGATTCTTCTGTACTAACCCAGTTCAATTAACATTAAACAACATGTGTTTCCTAAGGCTGTTGAGAGTTCCCCTTTAGTTTTTGCCTGGGCTGTTCCCTCCTGTAATTTAAGGGGTCTCCAGCAGTTAAAGTTGGCTCCATTTGAATTTCCTTTTCCAGGTCAGGCTGGGTAAGGTTTACAAATCTATGTACCACAGAAAAAATGTCACACAGCAAAAATCTAAATTCCAGCAGATCCAAAGCAGTCTTCCATCAGGAATTAGCCACGTGTGATAGAACCACGTAGGGATAGATCCTGTCTACTTTTATCATGGTGGAGGTGGTCAGGATGACAATATAGAGTTTCTACCAGATGGCTGCTAGTCTTCTTAGCAAACTTAACCAAAAGGGTACTCTAGGTTGGGAGGAATGGGCTCAACAGCAACAGTGTCTGCCAGCTTCTCAGACTGATTGCTCACCTCCTGCTGATTTGCCTGCAAATTTCTGTACAGACTAGTTAAGGATGTATTACATAGGCTTGGCAGGCTGGGGCCCCATGGGTTTCTAATGTAACCTTTTAGGCAGTGGCCCCCTAGCTAATTTACCAGGGCAACGACTTTGCTAAACAGGTATTTTTTTTCCCAATAAGGCTAGGATTTCCTGGGCACACAGAAGGCTTGAAACTGTAATCATCTTTCACAAGTACAGTCTCGACACTTGCATACTTGTTGCCACTGTTTTCTATGCCTCTTCCTTTAATTTATCCTGCCTTATTTTTCCAAAGATGATTCTGATCCCTTGATTTTAAGGGGAGTTGTTGGGCTCTCACCTTCTGTAACTTCTTCAAGCTGACTCAGGGATGCTGATCCTGCCTAGCCAGGGACCTAAAACCTTAGGCTATTTTACCAAGGAGTTGCCAGGGTCAGAGATCATTAGGAGAAATATTTTAACTCCAAATTAGGTATTACATACAACATTTAACTTCTAACAACTGCACAGACCTTTTTTCTGGGCTACCGTGTAGCCCATGACACAGCTTCAAATATTTTAAGATTACAATAGTGTACAAAACAAATACTAATCTTTAAAATATTTTAGTTGGTGCATCGAGAAAAATGGGAATGTGAATTGGGAAGAAGGAATGAAAAATAGCTCATTCTTATGCATAATAGATCAACTGAAAATATCTTCAACTTTAAATCTAGAAATACACTTTTAACTCAAGCCTATTTTTGAGAAATGAGCAGAAACATTAGATGAAGTTGGATGAGGGGTGGAACACAGAACTGTGGGTATTTATTAAGTCCTCAGCAACATGTATGCAATTTAGATACTGTACTTCAATTACTTTAAAGTGAAACACAATATTTAAAGCCATGCCGAATAACAGAAGAGGAATACAGGAATATGTATTCAACTTAATAAAATGAAGCATATTTACAAAACAATAGACATTTCCAAAAAAAAAAAAAGTAGAGCATATGGATTCTGTTGACAAAGCAAACTAATCTCTGAAAAACAAAATCAAACAAATGTATTTGTAATTCTGTGAATAAGCTTCCTGCCCAATTTGTACTTTAAATTAGTCCTAACTGGGAAGAAAATTGGCCACTATTGAGTGATTTCACCAGGAATCTCAATCTAAGAAACAATATGGTGACTTAGCCTGCAGACCTGTAATGTTGGGCCATGTAGATTGTTGCTACTCTTTGAAAATTTAGATTGCATCTTCTCTTCCAAAAGCTAACGTTTGGCCACAGATGAGCTGAACATCTTTAAGCAGAGACAGTCCATCATTTCCCCAAAACTTAGGATAATATATTTAATAATGTAGATTTTCTGCACAGACATATTAAAAATAAGATCCAAAGGTCAAAGATTTCATATTTTGAGGACAATCTGAAATATCACACTTATTTGTAGAAATGGAAAAATCCTCTAAAATTCAATAGTAGTTTATCTCACCAGCTAGTTTTCTAGACACTGAAATAATTTGCATCTCATCATGCTGTTTCAAAAGATGATTGGCTTAAGTAGACTCATAATCCTTAAAGACCCATTTAATTCATACCAGTTATGTACTACAAGGTTGATTTTACTTGTTTTTCCTATATCCTGTACAGGTTTTTCCCTTTATTGTATGATATCTACTGACCAAATTAAAATAAGTCTGTTAATGTTTCCTAAATTGCAGATTTTCTTCTACTTAATCTTTAACTGTATGCAATAACATCATAAATTTAATATTCTCATCATTTCATTATACATATATCATATATATATATATATATTATAATCCTATTCCTGCTAAAACTCTGTAAGGCATAAACCTTTCAAAGGAGATGAGGAAGAAGGGCAGAGGCAGTGTAACTGAAACAAAGAATTTATGCTATTTTTATTTACAAGCCACAAGACAATCTCCAAATGACCTTGGCCTTCCAAAGTAGCATTAGAACTAAAGTGACAGAGAATGGAATGCTACATTAGAATTGAAAGCAAGATAAAAGGTAGGAGTCCTAATCTCCTGTTCTACATAGCATTATTCATGACAAGGGTTTCCAGCTTTCTCAGACAGGGTTCAAAATGTCAGCTTTAACTATGTAGCAAATTTTAATAGGATGTTTCTAAATGGGTACCAGAAAAGAGCTACAAGTATTTCTCCTTCTGTAACATGTTCAAAATGACACCAGCTACAGTACTTCGCACCTGACCCCAAGAGTAAAATCTCCCCAACCCATTTCTTTAATCTCTGATGCATTTGGAAACATGCTGAGCTAACCACTCCCCTAGCAGGATTGGAACCAGAATGAGAGTTTTGTTTTGTGTTTACAAAACATCAAATTATGAGCAAGAAAACTCTTGCTAAAGGCCTCCCTGCACTGGTTACAGAATTACTCTGCCAGCAAGATGCTATTCCTCCTTCTAACTGGGTCTGGAGGAATGGCATCTGAGAAACAGTTTGGAGAAGTAGAAAATGCAGTTTTCAAACAACTATTTTTAGTATAAATTGAGGTCTTTAAACTTTTTAGATAGTTTTTTCCCAAGCATGTATCAATTGGATTTATGTGGCAGATAAAGTAATGCAAATAATAAAGTTGGTGGACAGTGGTGATATAGTATGATCAATAGGCCAAGTATTGTTTCTAAAGTGATCAGCTATGAGATGAGGCTATAAGGAAAACCTCCAATGCAGTAAACCAATACAACAAAGTGCTTCTATAAAGAAAGGAACAAGAAGTAGAACAATGCAAATAAACTATTTATCATGTCTCTACTAACATCTGTTCCATGAAACTAGAAAACGCAGATTTGATCATCTCTCTGTACATGAATTTCAATCCTACATAAGTAATGTGCTCTAAGTGAAAAATATGTTGGAATTTTTTAAATGTTAGAAGACATTACTTAAGACAAGACTTTACTTTGATACTTTGAAAGACCTCAAATTTTAAACAGCAAGATTTTTTTTCAATTAGATCCAAAAGTCCTCTAGAGAATAAAATACCTTTAAAACATTCAAATTTACCTTTTAGAAACCAATGACTACATGAACTTACGATGTTTGGCCAGTGTTATATTTAAAGCAGAGCTACTCCACAGCAATATAGTTAGGTTGACCTGGACCATTGTGATGATGCAACTGGAACTTTGTAAAATACGGTAATATAGGAAGCCAAAGCCAGATAACAGAAGACAAAGATATTCACAAACCTGCAGTTTAAGTCAGACTTTCAAACTTGTTTCTCAGTCACAACACTACACATTGTAACCTATTTTTGCTGTTACTATGAGAACACTAAAAGTTTGAAACCCTGTTCCTTTCCCCAGTACTATCAGAACCACACAAACACGCATGTACTGTGTGCATATATAAGAGAGAAAGGAGGCAGAGAAAGATCCTTAAGTATTATAATACACGCGAGTAAAATTAGGCCCCTGAATCTGTGGATCTTATATGTATGGGCCTGGATTCAACCAATTTCAGATAACAGATACTTAACAAAACAACAACAACATGACAGGCATCAGTGACTCATCTCTATAATCCTAGCTCAGAGGCTGAGACTAGGAAGGAAATTCTGTGAGATTTGTATTTCCAATTAACCAGCAAAAAGCCAGAAGTGGAGCTGTGGATGAAAGCTCTAGAGCACTAGACTTGAGCAAAAAGGGACAGTACCCAGGGCCTGAGTTCAAGACCCAGTCCCCAATACCAGCGTGAGCACACATGTGTACACATACAGAGAGAGGGAGGGAGGAAGAGAGAAATGGGGGAGGGAGGGAGGGAAGCAGACCCAGTACCCAATACCAGCGTGAGCACACATGTGTACACATACAGAGAGAGGGAGGGAGGAAGAGAGAAATGGGGGAGGGAGGGAGGGAAGCAGACCCAGTCCCCAATGCCAGCGTGAGCACACATGTGTACACATACAGAGAGAGGGAGGGAGGGAGAGAGAAGTGGGGGAGGGAGGGAGGGAAGCAGACCCAGTCCCCAATGCCAGCGTGAGCACACATGTGTACACATACAGAGAGAGGGAGGGAGGGAGAGAGAAGTGGGGGAGGGAGGGAGGGAAGAAGACCCAGTACCCAATACCAGTGTGAGCACACATGCATACACATACAGAGAGAGGGAGGGAGGGAGAGAGAAGTGGGGGAGGGAGGGAGGGAAGAAGACTCAGTACCAAATACCAGTGTGACCTACACACATACACAAACACACATACACACACACAGATGGGGGAGAAGGAGGGAGGGAGGGAGGGAAGGAGGGAGGCCAGGAGAAGGAGGAAGGACGGAAGGAAGGACGGAAGGAAGGAAGGAAGGAAGGAAGGAAGGAAGGAAGGAAGGAAGGAAGGAAGGAAGGAAGGAAGGAAGGAAGGAAGGAAGGAAGGAAGGAATCTCTACTGATCACATACAGGCTATTCTTCTTATTGTATTAACCTCTAAACAATACACTAGAACAACTATTTGCATAAATAACAACTATTTACATCAAATTAGATATAGTTAATAATCTAGAAATGGTTTGGTGAATACAAGGATTTTTTTTAGGCATATACTACATCATTTTTATACAAGGAACTTGAACAGTCAGATTTTGGAATCTCTGGGAAGTCCTAGAATCCATTCCTCACTGACATTGAGGGCAGACTATATATGTTAAATAACCAATATCCCTCTGTAATGAATATTACCAGTACTCCCCAAACACACAGAGCTAAATGCTTGATTTATTAGTGCCAATAACAGGCCCTATTACACCCAATCTTGTTTTCTTCCAGGCATGAGCCTGAGAAAATCAGATTCAGCCAATTCAGAATAATTCCACTTGGCTTTAGATTCTGGACTCAAAGGAGCAATCTGCAAGCTTTACTCCGGTACCCTCCCCACAGAGATGCACAGCCACCCACACACACACTGCTGAGGGTAGAAGATTGGGAAAGGGCAGATATCTCTTTCCTGGGAAAAAAGCCAGAAAGAAAGTTTTAGAGGAAATAAATAAACATACAACAGATAGTGCAAAGCCATGGAAACCCTCTTCCCAAGCACATGTGCATTGTTGTAAACTTTCCTTGCCCCTTAGGATATTTAGTGTTGTGTTAAAGCAAATATTTTTTTAATCCTCAAGCATGTGCTGATTATAAGGCCTAAAATTAAAAACAAACAATTTCCCCTTTATTGCCTGTCTGTAACCACTGATGCATCTTACCCTATATTGGTGCAGATATTTATGAAATAGCTAACTACTGGGAATATGAACCATGTTGTTCACTTCCTCCCTCTGATGGTTCACAAAGCACTTGAAACTAAACATGTAAATCCTTTTATACAGAAGCTCGTAAAATGTCCAGAGTCAAAGGAGACCAAATCCTTAGAAAAAAGTAACAGTAGCAGTATTATAATTCACTTTAACAAGTCAAATCTTCTAGTCATCTGAACCAGTTACACTACAACTCCTATAAAACAGAACACTGAGCAACCTTTCAAGTTAGTGCCCCTCTCAGGAAGTCCTTCAGTGTGGTTCTCTTGTGAGGCTACCCACTGAACTCCAAAACTCTGGGAATTTAGGATATCTGGATACTTTCATGGGATAGGCATTACCACATCCTTCACTAGAACATTTTCCAATCCTTTACTCCCACAGCATTAACTATTCTGTAACAATTGCAGACCATTCTGAACCTTTATGTTTTTAATATTATTTGCAAGTGGCCACAGCTATACAACATTGTCTTCTAGTCTTTAGAAGATCCAGTTAAAGACATACTGTTACCAATTTAAATTTGAAAAAGCCTCACTTTGTTGACATTTTCAGTCAAACGATAAACTCATGTCCTAACTGCCATCCATATCTCTTATAAGCTAATTCCACATTAGTCTATAAATACTGCATGTCCCTAGATGAGTATGTTTTATTCCTGAAAAGCCCTTAAAGCATAGTTCTGTGATGAGCCTGTTTAAGTACTATACTAAACATAAAGCAAATAAAAACTTTTCTCATTTGTTAAGGAGATTTAGGCTAGGTGCCAGTAACTCACATTTGTAATTCTAGCTAGTAAAAGGCTGTGATCTGAAGAGGTTCTAAGCCAGGCCAGGCAGCAAGGTATGTGAGACTCCTATCGCCAATTAATCACCAAAAGTTAAAAATGTGGCTCGAGTGGAAGAGTATCAGCCTTAAGCAAAAAACCTAAGCAACAGCACCCAGGCCCTGAGTTCAAGCCTTTACACTGACATAAAAGAGACAGAGAGAGAGAAAGAATGAGAGACAGAGACAGAGAAAGAGAAAGAGAGTGCAAGAGAGTGTGTGTGTGTTATTCTTTCTCTTTCTCTATACATGCCCCATAAATTCCTTTTGGCTGCTATTTTAAACTAAGAGCCACTGATCATTATCATATATGGATGGTATATATTTCAAATTTATAAAGATCAATATTACTTTGTTATTAAATATAGGTGATATGGTTAAAATCAGAAACCTATCTTAAGGATTCTATTTTGCAGTCCCCCAGTAAGAGTTCTTTTTTTTTTTATGGTGAAAATACTGTACAGAGGGGTTACAATTACATGGGCAAGATAATGAGTACATTTCTTATCAAGCACTGTAGCCTCCTCCTGTTTCCCCTTCCCATCCCTTCCCATCTTCCCCGCCCCCCCTCACCCCCCCCACCGCCCTCCCACCTAATCCTCCTGCCCCGCTGCCCAAGATGTAAAGAGAGTTCTTGCATGCTGTAACACCATCTTGCATGCCTTGCCACCCAGCTTTTACTTTAAAGCAGGATCAAGTTGAAAAGCAGTGAGACAAAAGTAATACTTTTTTCATATGTAAAAACAGGTGAGAGTATTAAAGCTGTAAAAAGGTGAAAAGATTAAGACTGTAAGAAAGTGAGAGGACCAAGACTATAAAGTTTCTAAGAAAAAAAGTCAGACACACGAAACTTCTACAGCACTGATTCTGTTTTCCTTTTCTCTAGTACCACAACCTCCAAATGAGCTGGAAGGAAGTATCTATAGTCTTGAATAACTTGAATGATGTGACTTAATGAGGTGCACACTGGTGAAACCATTGTAGCAGTTTGAAAATATTAACGAAGAAGTATCTTACAGAAAGAAGCAATGCTAATTGCAAGTCATGTGTGGTAGCCATTGCTGCTTGTTCACAAATGGTTGATTCCCTTGTTTGGAGTACATAAGAATCAGGTTTTTCTATCTGTTTGAACTCAAGTTTGACCATGTAACTCTCAAGCCAATAAAATTTGAGCAGAGGTGTCATTGGGCTTCCTGGTACAGATGCTTTAAGTGGCTAGTGCATGGATTTTTACTTTTCTTCACTGTAATCACAAAGGCATGTTTGAAATGGGGCATCCATTAAAAGGGATGTGAAATAATAGGTTGAGAAAATCTGTGGATTTACAGCAGGACTGAAAAAGCAACTGCTGTACAGCCACCGAGTTTTTCAGATTGTTTGTTATTGCAGAATAACCCAACCTTTTTTGACTCATGCTCTAATTTTAAACAAACAATGCTTCACATCATGCTACATGCACAGGAAACTCAAAGGGAAAATCAGACCCAGGTTCTTCCTCAAAATGTACATATTAGAATGGGAAGGACAAAACATGACCATACGCAAGAGTGATATGACATTCCAGCATGCCCCTATTGAAAGACATGATCTAAAGGTGAAGGGGAGAGAAGGTCATTTTCCATTGAAAGGCAATATTATGAATAAAGGGAACGCCAGAAAATCAGCAGGCAGCACTGGAGATGGTTGAGTGATGATGCAGTATGCCATAGTCACAAGAAATGAGCCTGGGAATATAAAGTGCAAAAAGGCATGAAAGACCTCTAATGCTATGCCAAAAAAAATATGGAAGATGAAAATAATAAAAATCAGCATATTCTAAGGACCTCATGGGTACAATTCACTTAATTCTCACAACTGCTTTACAGCTAATAAGCATAAGATGCCCATGGCGTGCATTGCCCAAGGCTACAACCTAAGTAATTAGCAAAAGTGAGACTTGAACCAAACAGTCATGCCCCAGAGCCTGCGATATTAACCACTGCACAATACTTCCATCTACAGAACTTGAAACCACAGAGACAGTTTCTGTAATAGGCAATGAGTCATTCCATTTATAGTATCTGGAAAGACCTTCTCAATCAATATCATGCTTTACAAAGATGACTTGCATAATATATAGACTTTTTTAAAAAATTGAAACTGCTATGTAGGTAGATAATGTTTTAAAAAGCACTGAAACAAATCAAGTAGAAGTTCAGTCCTATATTATGTTAAGATAGCAACTATGAAACAATAATTCAGAAACTTGTGACATGTCTATATCATCATGCTTTATGCCTATTAGTTAGTGGATATTTAGCCCTGGCTATGAATTTTATTCTTCTTCTCTCATTCACTAAGTGCTTCTTGAATCTAGGATTTCTTTCAGGCTCATAACCAAGGGACTGGGGGCAAAAGTGATGTTGGACACTTCTGACTACAGGCAGAAAGATGCTGCAGGTCCCCCTGGCTCTTCTGAAGCACTCACACTCCTGGCAAAACTGTAAGAGTTCTGAGTCGCTATGTACATAGTCAACAAACCCTTTGCTTAGAGGCTTTGTCAAAAGCCCCAACAGTACATGGAGAGGGTCCCACTTGGACTCAGCCTTCCTTCCAGCCATCACTACTAGTGTTAGGCATACAAACCAAGCCACCTTAAATCTCCAATATCGGCGAACAGCTGAAGATCCCAAGGTGACTCTAGTTGGAATTTCACGGTTAGAAGAATATCTCAGCCCAGTGGGGCCAAATTCCTCACCCATGGCCCAAGAGATACAACAAAGTAGATACTTATGAAAGGCTCTCTGAAGTTCAACCAATAATACCAAAATCACTCACTTTTTACTTAGCTCTTCACTTTACCCTAAATGAATCTGAATCTGTGCAAAGGGAACCAAGAACCAGCATTTTCAGCTAGTCCCACCATCTGACATGCTTTTCACTCCTATGAAAGCTTGGCCAGTGTTACGTCACCTTAAAAGTCAAAACTATGGGATGACTTTAACTAAGTATCACTATTCCACAATACTGTGAAATATGTGAAATGTATGTAATCACCTACTCTCGGTAATTAAAAAAAAGAACGAGACAGTGAATCCTTCCAGCCTTGCACAACCTCAGGTCTCTGGGGCAACTGCTCAACCCTGACATCATGATGTACATGTAAAATGTAAACCAGTTCATGCAGCTGTGTTCCAATAAACTTTATTTGTGGATATAAAAAAAAAGCCAAAACTATGTATGCAATAAAAATAGAAGCAGGGGCTGGGAAGGTGGCTCAGTGGTAGAGGGCTTGCCTTGCATGCCTGGGGCCCTGGGTTCAATTCCTCAGCACCACATAAGCAAAAAGAAAAAAAAGCCGGAAGTAGCACTGTGGCTCAAGTGGTAGAGTGCTAGCCTTGAGCTGAAGAGCTGAGGGACATCGCCCAGGCCAAGAGTTCAGGCCCCATGACTAGAACCCCCCCCCAAAAAATAGAAGGAAAGTACTGGATTATTACAAAATGAGTGCTATACAGAAAACTTACAATGACACTTGTCTCTCATTCTCTCCTCTTACATTCTTTACCCTGGCTGCTACAAAATCACCTTGATAGCTTTGAAAAACTTGCCAGATTCTGAACTCTACCATAAACTAGTCACAGAAGAACATCCAGATGGTTCTACTATGCAGCCTGGCTTGGGAAGGGATGCTCTTCAGCTCAACATGAATACTTGATGGCTTTATGAACAATGAAGATAGCAAATCTCTTCCTAGAAAAGAGTCAATCAAAATATAAATAATGTTTAGACTTATTTTTCCAGAGCCAAGATGAGTGATCTTCAGGTCTTCCTTGAGTTGGGTAGATATGAAATAGAATTACTAAAAAATTCTAAAATTACTTGCATAAATATATAATTTGGACCCAACAACATCATCTTAAGTATATAAAGTAAAACTTTAAAGTATGAGACTGTTTTAGGAAGCAGTCTAAAACATATAACTTTCATAAGTAGATTCATATTTCTGTTTTAAATGTATCCATTGGGAAGACAGAATGCTAAATAGCCTTTAAAGGGAGAAGCTAAATATTAAAATGTTTAATTTATAACCTAGGAGTGTCACCAACTCATAGAAATTGTACTTTTCTCACTGAGCTGTCATGAAAAGAAATTTAATACAAAAAATAAAATTCAGAACAGAATCTTAAGGATATAAATAACTCCTCACTCCTCATCCTACTAAAACTAAGACTTGCTTCTATCCAGTTCTCAGTGGGGAAGAAAAGCACTCAGGATATCAAAGACACAGGAGAGTAGGTGACTATTTTGTGTAAGACAACTACTCTCTCTGAGCAGTGTTAACATTCAGAGATTAGAAAATGAGGTCATCAATGAAGGTAATAGTCTCAGCAGCTACTCCTCAGATTCATACCAAGTGCTATTCAAGTCTTAATAGAAATGACCAATTACTCTTCAATCAATATTTATTATTTCCCCCATAAAACAATACCTACTATGTGCTAGGTCATAAATTATCAGGTGAAAGAAAATCTCCCAAGGGTTTACCAAAAACTAAGCTGAAAATGATACTGCTTCAAACTGGGCCAAAGTAGGATTATTTAGGAAGATGCAAAGTTGTTTTCTGAAGCAAAAAAAATAGCAAGGAAACAAGCAAAATTCTTTCACAGTGTATGAAACACTGCTTGGAATTTGAATTGCTCTTCCAGCATTCCTACTGGGGTTATGTGAATAGTTCATGCAGTTTTTGTTTGAATCTTCTTTGCCAACAAATAGCATTTGTGGCTGCAGTGAAGCAAGTACAGGTTGTAGAGTTTTTCATTAGATACAATTAAAATGAATGATGTACTGCTATATTTTTTCTAACACCATCATGTAGATTATGAAAAATGTCTTCTGTACTGATCTAAAAATAATACTAAACATTGTTAGAATAAACTTTCCAATGTTTTCATTACTGTCCCTGATAGTCCTCTGGGATCCAAACAATTCTCACTGACTTTGTAGATTATTTCTCACCACTTAACTTGCCCCAATAGAGAAATTAACAAACAATAACTGCTAGAACACTTTTTATGTAGATTCCTGAAATAATACTGATAAATTAATCATGACCTACAAAGTATTTCAACCACAACTAAAATACAGTCTTTCTAATACAATGCGTGCTATTACAAAGTCATATACAGAAAAAGAAAAAAAATTCACAAAAGAGGTTGACAGACTGAAAAATCTAATACAATAGAAGTCAGAAAAGCATAACAGAAAAGTAAATTGGATAATTCAGGTTATAAGGATTCTGTATTTTCAACTTCTCTGACTTGAAGACTATTCCATCTATACATTATTATTCCTGTAGTGAACAGGAAAGCTTTTTCGTAGACCACTTTAAAAGATAAATAAAGGAACAAACTATATAATTTACAGAAGCAAATTTGCTCTCTTTAGGGTTTCTCAGGATGCTATTTACCTGGCTGTGAGTAATGCCTGTCCTGTGGACTGTTTCTCTAAAAGTAGAAAGGGATTTCTTTCAATTACCTCATCCTATAGCTTGATTCAACATATGTCTTGAGTATCTATTGAGGAAACAACTGTATTTGTAAACATGACAACAGACAGTGGAATTAAAATAGCTCCATATTTCAGTTAGTCAGAGAAAAAGAATATAATTTAGATAATCCAAAAGACCAAATGAATGGTTGAGAGGCACCATTAATTAGCATGTATATTACCTTGTGACCACAGTAATTAATACACCAGGTCATCCACTGATGGTATACCCCAACCATCAGCAGAGAGCCATTCACACAGGTAAGTTAAAAAAATTAATTTAGCCTTTCTTTTAGTAGGGATTCTCACTAATAAGAATTGGCTATGCATTCAGTGACAATGGAACAAAGAAATGAGCCACAATTAGCTGACATGTTGCTAACCACAAATTCAGAATGGTGTATGTAGACTACTAATACTATTCTGTCTCCTATTGAGCTCAGTACTAGTCAGAATGTATTATTTGTCTCTTTTTTATTTTCACTTATTTTTTTCTGAGCTTCAAATGGTTGTACAAGGAAGGGGGTTACAATTTAACTTGCTCATTTAAATGTCCAGTGCTTGTTGACCACAATCACCCCTTCCATCATTCTTCCTCATTCCATTTGTTTAAAAGCCTTTTCAGATTTGTGGAAAATGGAAAAATTAAAACATTGAACACTAACAGAAAACTGAGCTTACCCAGCTTATGGAAGACTTACGTAGGAGATAAAAAAAAAAAAACCATGTACCTAGAAAGTAACAAGGGAAAATCAGGCACTGGTACTATTTTTCAAGTTTACAATGTATTTTCTTGATTAGAATCTCATTTATTCTGTCCATGTGATCATGTTCCACTGTGGTCCATCATACAAAACAGAATATTTGGGCTTAAGGAGGGAAGGGCAAGTGACAAAGCTGAGGTACAAATTCAGAAAGGATTACCAACCAACCACACGTCATCTCTGGAAGTGTTGCTGAGTTTATATACAGAGTGCTGAGTTTTATATACAGTTTATATAAACTTTATTGTGGTTAAACAAAGTGGAAATGTCCACGTTTCTATTAAGATGTAATTAAATATTTATTTAAAAGTTAATGCTAAGTTTAAAATTGGCTTTTAAAACATTAGCTATTAAAATAAATTAGGTGAAATCTTCCAATCGAACTATTCAAGATTGCCAGTAGAGCTTGACTTTCAATCTTATAGTGCCCACCAGCATAAATTTTCATCTATATTTGAATCATAGCATTCCTAGGGTAGTGATGCATAGTGATATTCACTCTGACCAGTTTTCTTAGGTAGACTAATGCAGTACATAAACTGCTTACGTTTTATGGCTTTTTTTTTCTCATGAAACAATAAATCTAAATAGAAAAGCGCACTTCCTACTTCACAAAGAAATTCCTTTAGGGGAGTCTATTTGTTTCAAAAGTATCATTTACATATGAGAATTCAAAATTCATATCACATACAATAATCATTCTTCAATTAATCAAATTTGATGAGGAATTCTAATAAGGTTCTACAATTAAGCTTTTTATATATTAAGAAACAATGTAGCAATCATCATCTAATGTGTAAGACCTAACCACTGCAAAGATGATATGCTAAATTTGAACTTGAAAGGAAAACCCATCAGCGTGCCTGGTTGATTTCTTTAATCTATTCATGTAGGTTAATTACCTGACACTCATTAAGATGACTCTGGGCTTCTTTAAATTTCTGACCATATTAACCTCTCAAACTAATCCTTATTAGAAAAATATTAAAGAGTGTTCATCGCTATTACAAATTGAATCTGAAATGATGAAATAATTATCAAATAAATGGAGGAGAAAACGAGGTTATGTGCATGAGAAGATTCAATGCATCAAATATTTTATTCCCATTATTATAAAATACAGGTCCTGAAGGTCTATATCCATGAAATGTGCTTAAAGATCAGTCCTTAAAAAGAAATACCTCTTCTTCATTCTTGTCCAATAGACTGACAAACAGAAGCCCTAAGTTCATCTTGAAACAATTATCTCAAGACAAACTTGTTTTAATTAAACAGACAAAAAGATCAATCTGTCTAGTATGCATGCATACAATGGTCATTTAAAACACAAGTCTCATATTCCGTATCATTTATTTTGCAAAGGAAATAGTGGAGAGAGACCAGTCAACATAGTAACAGTTTTGAGTATGGAATATGGGTCAATATATAGCAAAAGGATGCTATGTGAATGAGTTGTAACTATTCAAAAATGAAGTCCTATTAGCTCAGGCTATGACCAAAACAGAAATTCAAAGGTGTTTTTCCTCCAGAAAAACAGCATTTAATATTTTTCCTATGGCCTATCATCTATAAATTCCCACCCTCTCTCTGTACATTTTTTTCAAACTGTAAACAGCAACAAGCAAAGACAGAACACAAATGTCCAACCTACTTATACAGCAAAAATTTAATTTCATTTATAAGTTTAATAGGGAAAAATATATTCTCTGTACTAATAAAAAAAGTGAGAGAAATTGCATTCGCAACATTAGTCCAGTAGTTCCAATTAGTAGTTCCATTAGTCCAGTAGCTCCAATTGAATATACCTAAGAAAATAACAACAGATAAAATAAAATAAAAACAGCTTCCAGATTTATATAGCACAAGTGATTATAAATGAATTAAGTTACTCAGAATCTATGGAGAACACAAATAGTAAAAAAAAAAAAAAAAAAGTAAAAGTCCCCCCCTTTTTTTAGGAAATGGATATTGCAAAGGGATGATCAAGAGGAGAGAGTCAGAAGAATGGAGAAAATGATTAGAATGCAGGAAAGAATGCATTGTATATGGCACAGAACTGAGAAAAGTAAAGGGAGGGTGGGTGGAAGGGAATAAAGATATTGAAGGAATGATAGCTATCAAGATGCACTATATACATAAATTGCTTTGTTAAATGACAAAAATATTCAATATAGAGCCTGGGAAGGTGGCTCAGTGGTAGAGTGCTTGCCTCACATGCATGAGGCCCTGGGTTCGATTCCTTAGCACCACATAAGCAGAAAAAGCCAGAAGTGGTGCTGTCGTTCAAGTGGTAGAGTGCTGACGCTGAGCTGAAGAGCTGAGGGACAGCACCAAGGCCCAAAATTCAAGCCCCATAACCAAACTCTCTCTCTCTCTCTCTCTCTCTCTCTCTCTCTCTCTCTCTCTCTCACACACACACACACACACACACACACACAAATTCACTGCATAACCTACAAATTAAGAGAAGTGAAGGAGAGGTAGGGGACTAAGAATATTTAAGGGGTAACACTGAACAAGAGGCTCTGTATTCATAAATTGCTCTGTGAATGGCAATTCCTTTTTACAAGTACCTTTAGAAATTAAAAATATATTTTTAAAAAACTGAGGAATGCTGTTTCCTACAGTTTACCATGGCAAAGATTTTTAACAAGCTTCATATGCTACAGTGTGGCACTTCTTCAAATTTTTGTGATTAATTTGTGATATACGCATGCAATGTCATATTTTACACATAGATACTGCACATAGATTTATACATCGCTTAGGAATGGGGTAAGCTCTGAGACAATTTCCTTGTTGCAAGTGAATACCACCAGAGTATGACTTATTACACATCTAGGGTGGATGGTACAGCCTATTTCCCGTAGGCCACAAAATTATACTGTACTCAATACCTTAGGCAGTGGGAATAACATAGTGGGGAGTATTTGTGTATCTAATCATGTCTACAGACTGAAAAGGTACAGTAATAATAATCAGAGTTAGGAAGAGTTCCATAATACTCTTAAGGGTCCACCATTGTATATAGTCCATTACTAACCCAAATGTCATGATGGTATATATATGACTGTAACATGCCAATTATTATTATATGCATTTTACAAATATTTTTTAATTTTATTTTCATAAGAGCCCTATTATATGGGCATTATCATTTCCCTTTACTACCAATAGGAGAATTAAGGCTTCAGGCTAAATATCTTGCCTCAAGTTGCACAGCCAGCAATAGGAATGATGGTATCTGAAACTGCACAGCCAGCAATAGGAATGATGGTATCTGAAACCAGACAGTCTAGTTCTGGCTGTCTCTGAAACAGTTACATGTGAGTAATATTATGACTATGAATATATTCTCTTATTATCAACTTGAATATATATTACAATTTTAAGAACAAAGAATTGTTGGTATTTGATTTTTCTTGTGTTCAAAAAAAGCACAACCAAGGAAACAGGTAAAATAAGAAATAAATGTAAAGAGTAAGTCATCAAGTCAGAAATAGTAGTTATTCTTCAAAATGAGAACAAGAAAAATAAATGAATAAATGAATGCAAGACAAAAACAAAAGGTCAGGAAAGGTAGGCGTATTTTAATTTAGTTGTCTTAACTGCTAAACACCAAATGCTCTGGAAAGGTATTCATTTGGAGCTCAGCTTCTAAAATGCTCTTAAGTGTGATAGAAATTCTATGAAACATTAATAGATGTGCTTCAATAACAAGACACCCCAATTACTTAGTTTGGACATTTGGTTAAATAAAGGAAAAGTAGTTTATTTGCTGGAGGACATATTCAAATCTTCACTGACTCTCCCACAGATTATCATTTCCTAAACTATCTTTCCCTCTTGGGAGCACCTTACCAATGCTGTCTGCATAATGCCAAGGGTCTATAAACATTTTATAATCTGTTAAAGTTGACTTGTGTATTTCCACAGACTTGCCTAGTCACAATGTGCATATAATGTACCTGGTATTCCTCAGGACAGTGAGAGAAGACTTGAGTTCTAATCCTAACACACCACTGTGAGTGCTGACCTATCTGAAATCATTTACTCAAAAGTAAAGAAATAGTAAAGAGTATCATCTGATCCCAGCTTCTAAGGGAGATGTTTAAGAACTGAAATGAGTTTGCAAAGCACACTGGCATGTTAGCCATAAAATCCTATGCAAACAACTGCCTTCGCTTGATATTGTAGTGCTAAGTTAACCCCATTTATACAGATTTCCCATAGATCCTACCATCTTGCCACAGACAAAGAAAATAAGAGCATTTCAGGGAGCACTTTGAGCAGTAAATAACAAAGCATCTGTACTACAGACCTTATTCATAGAAGCTACTTACTTATCCTATAGGCATCCAAAAAGAACATCTCAATTTCCACTTCATGAAAAAAATACTCCATTTTCAGAAATGAGTTGCAAGGGACCCTATGATGTAAAATGACCTCTAGTACTGTATAATACACTGTACTCAAAGAGCATGGATACTACAGAGGTCAAGTTAATGTATTAAGTTTAATTTCCCACATGCAATTGTGTATCCAGTTTAATTTCTTAGCAGCCTGAAACTGCTGTCTTCACACATCTATATTCTTCACAAATACAGATGTTCCCTACAATTATTTTCTTGTTAAGTTTAACTTATATAAAACATTATTTTCAAAATGTCTTATAGTTGTACCTAGTAAGAATTATGGGTTAGAGGGAAAGGTATCTTTGTTTTGCTTTTGTTTTCAAACTAAACTCCATATACTTCTCCACCAGGGAAGCAAACCTCCAATATCAGCAAAGGAAAATCCATTATGAACAATAAGATCTATTTTTATACCCTGAAGTCAAGTAGACACTTTATTACCTTTTTGCAAAACAAAAAAGACATGTGTTCATGCATTCTTTGTTTTCAGTCTGATCAAATAAAGAAAGATAAAAGAAGTTATAGGAAAATAATGTTCAATAAACTTCATTATCACACAGAAAGTCCTATCTAAAATTTCACAGCATTCTCCAAAAACAGAAAAAAATTGGGACAACAAATTAAATGGAAAAAAAAAGATGAAATGGAAAAATGATGCAGCCAAACTGACCAGTAGCTGAGGCTGTGGGGGGCTGGATGATGGAGAGAGAGAGAAGAAGGCTTAGAATCTATTCTGACAACATTTGTATAGGCTTGCAATCTTTCACAATAAAGATATTTTTCAAAGACAAAAATGAAGTAATCATGGTTTCAGGCAATAATAACCTAGGGCATTATATTCACTTATGACATGATTCATAATTCTAAATGAAATTATTGATTAAATTCACTCTGTATCAAAAAATCATCACAAGACTCATTTGAGGGATGCATTGTTGCTACTTAATTGTCTCTGTACCCAGTTGTCAGCAAGCTCCACGGCAACAGAGAATACATCTTGCTCCCAATATCTAGCTTAGCACCTGCTACTAATCAGTTGCCTCCCCAAAAAGAAGAAAATAAAATATGTTGAATGAATGAATAAAATTCCACTTATCTGTCTCATTGGAGAGCTCAAATTGAAACTGAGTGCACAGCACACCCTCATTTCCTTTAAAAATAAAATTCTGAGCTTGGAGCCAGTGGCTCCATGCCTAGATCCTAGCTACTAAGGAGGCTGAGATATGAGGCTCATGGTTCAAAGCCAGTCCAGGCAGGAAAGTCCGTGAGATTCTTATCTCCAATTAACCACTAGAAAACTGGAAGTGATGCTGCGGTTTGCCTTGAGCTGAAGAGTATGGGGACAGTGCCCAGGCTCAGAGTTCAAGCCCCATGACTGACAAAAAAAATAATAATAAATAAAATTCTGAGCTTCCACTATGACCAGCACTCTGAATTGTCACAATTCCTATAACAAAGCAGGAAAAAATGAAATGCTTCAAACACACCTTTAAATCTGTAGATATACTTGAGTCTGGATTTTTCATTCCCTCAGAAGGAAACAATAAAAATACTGTCATACAGTATATACAATTTGCTGAAATGATACTTATTAATAGGAAATTAATTAGTGCTTGATATTCCTACTGAAACTGCTCACCCCTTCACATCCACTCTTCCTACAATGTTCTCTTCCATTCCTCTACAATTATTGCAATCACAGACAGTAATGTCACCAGTATTGAAGGAATGTGGCACAAAATAATGAAGAGTCAATCCACCAAATAGGGCCTTAAACACTTGCCTGTAGAAGCTATCCTTATCAAGCCCTCACCAAGCTCCATCTTCATTTCTTATCTTTTCATTGTTAAGCCTCATGATGACTTAGCAAAGTGCTCACAGTCCAGCCAATGGGGACAGGGGTCAGGGGACACACTAGACTTTATTCTCCTTTGGAAACCACAGGAATATATGTGAGTTTTGGGCAACTCAAGCCAGCATTCTGAGGGAATTTAATCTTTGATATCTCAAATCGAGTAAGATTTCCTGAAGTGATATAGCATCTGAGTATCCTATAAAACCAAGGAGAAACCCACAAATAGCTCAGAGAAATTCTTAGAATAGGCCCTTCTGTAAGGCAGATAGATACTTCTCTAGCCTTGTCACTAGAGAATGATTATTTCTCTAGCCGTGGACCTTCACAAACATGATTATACCTGAAGCTTTTATGTTTCCTTAATTCTGTTATTTACATTACACAATTGCAAATACTTTTTTATTTTCAAGTACTTTATTTTCTGAAGTTTTATCCAATGACTTTGTATTATATTTACAGCTCAGAGAATAAAATAATCACCAACACAATTGACTTATTAATTCCACTTTGGAAGTATGTTCACAGGACTCAATTACAACAACAAAGGGTTAAATTAGAAATCAGGGTCAACTGAGTAAGCATTCTACACTGGAGTACCATGTATAAGTGTAGAGTTACATCACCTGCCCCAGTGGACAATCTAACCCCACCAATAGGCAGATATTTGATTATGGGAAAAAATAATCCTTGCTTCTCACCTGTAAGATAAAGCTAAAGAGGAACAACTTCAGAAAATGATCATAATGATTGAATCTATGAAAACCATAGTACCTCCCTGACAGAGAGAGTTCTTACACGCTGTGGTGATTTACTTTCACTAAATTTCACATCTTAATTAAGATTTTATTTTCTTTGTTGTTGTTATCATTATTGTTATTATTTACTTCTCTTAAAGTATGTTGCACTGAAGATGGATGGATTGATGGATGGATGGATGGGTAGATAGATGACAGATAGATAGATAGATAGATAGATAGAAAGATAGATAGATAGATAGATAGATTAGTAAGACATATATATGTGTGTGTGTATATATATATATATAGGGGTTAATCCAGGTCACTTTGGCACAAACATTTTACTTTATCACAAGTATCTGTTACCTAACTTTCTGTTACCTAACTTTCCTGTAATTCCTTAATCTTAGACTCATTTTCATTTATTCAGTGCTAGACTTTTGTTTCAGGAAGCAACAAGGGATGGGACCAATGTATAGCATCTTCAGATGTCATAATCACTCATAATATTAGGCCTTTGACTAGAATTTTAGGCTTGGAACAGAGAGGATACAGTTATGGAATTCCATAAATGCAGTTTTCAATAAGGACCTTTCAATACTAAAAGAGTAAGATGCCATGACAGAAGTTTTAGTATCTGTTCTCTGTGCTTAGCATAAGCAGGAGAAGGGAAATGAAGTCAGAAATAAAGAAATGTGTAAGTTTACCTGAGGAAAATGTACAGGTGCTACAGTTACAAACATGAGACCATGTCTGATCCTGCTGGGAAGTAAAAGTGAGATCTTGCCTACACATTTTTGGTTCCTAAATTTTCTGGTAAGTGAGACTAATCCATAATCTACCCAGCATTCACCTTTAAAAATTAAAAAGGTCAAATGGAAAATATTTATAAATGAATACATACTTAGAGCTGTAATCATTGTCATGATAATAATTAGGATTAGAAGGAATTAATTTATCCTTAAATAATTGGGAGCCTATAGATTATTAGAAATTTTACACTTTCAAAGATGCTAAATTACACATAGTGACCTCAGATAAGAAGTATTTATTGAGAGTCACACACTGGTGGCTCATGCCTATGATCCTAGCAACTCAGTAGGCTGAGATATGAAGATCATTATTCAAAGCCAGCCAGGTTAGAAAAGTCCTTGAGACCCATACGTCTAATTATCCATCAAAAAAACCCCAAACAAACAGAAGTAGAGTTGTGGCTCACATGGCAGAGTGCTAGCCTTGAACACAAAAAGCTCAGGGACAGAACCCAGGCCTTCAGTTCAAACCCCAGCACATACACCAAAATGAGGGTGGTGAAAAGCATTTACTAAATGCCAACTGAATTCTGCAGACAATGTGGGTACTAAGGAGGACAAACAGGATGCTATATTCCACCCACTGTCACTCCAATCTTCTCTCTTTATGAAACAGCTTTTGCTGTTCATAAGCATTTCACCCATGCTGGGGGACATCAAACTACCTTGAGAAAATGAAAACCCATGATGTTTTATCATATTCTGTGTTATAGCAACCCAGGACTCTACAATTTTGCTTTCCTACTCACCTTTAAACTTCTGTAAAACATCAACGCTTTTAATTTCTTAAAACCTAATGAGAGACATACCATGAATAAGTATTCCATACATAGAATTTTTAATCAGATTATATAAAATGCAAATTCATTTCCCTCAATACATGAAAAAACAAAAGGTGTTATACATATACAATAGAATATTACTGATAAATGCTAAAACATGCATGAACCTTGAACATATTGTGCTAATCAAAAGTCGCCAATCACACAAACCCATATACAGACAAGACAACTCCATTGTTTGAAATATTCACAACAAGCAAATCTACACAAAGTAGATTAGTGGTTGACAAGGGGTGCGGGCAGGGGGGGGAAGGAATAAGATAATAATAGCTTTAAAGAGTAATATGTCCTTTGAAAGATCTAAAATTGGCTCCAACCATGAATATACAACTCTATGGACTGACTATCAGTCAAGGCATTGTGTACTTTAAAATGGATCAAAGCTGGGTATGGTGGTACAGACTTACCATCCCAGCACTCAGGAGGCTGAGGCAGGACATGGTGAATCTGAGGCCTATGTGGGCTGTAAAATAAGACTTTGTCTCAAAAACACAAACAAAAAATAACCGTGGCTTCACCACCTGACAAACTCCCAGGGAGCATTAAAGCCTAGTACTGCCAAATAAATAAACGAATATATAATAATTAGAATGAATGTTAGGGTTTGTGAATCATATCTCAATAAAGCTACTATAAAAATAAATGGGAGACAAATATGAAAAAGTATAAATATGAAACAAATTTCAAAAGATAAAAATATTTGAAAAGGTTAAGTTTGAAAAGGTTAAAATAACTGTTTCATTGAAGCTTATTTTCATCTTTGAGTATTTTAGAAAACGCAGTTGTTGGGCTGGGAAGGTGGCTCAGTGGTAGAGCGCTTGCCTTGCATGCCTGAGGCCCTGGGTTCGATTCCCCAGCATCACATAAGCAAAAAGAAAAAAAGCCGGAAGTGGCGCTGTGGCTCAAGTGGTAGAGCGCTAGCCTTGAGCTGAAGAGCTGAGGGACAGCGCCCAGGCCCAGAGTTCAGGCCCCATGACCGGACCCAAAAAAAAAAAAAAAAGAAAACGCAGTTGTTATTGAGATAAAATTTTATTGTAGGCTTTCCTGTGTGTTCTTCACAAACACCAAATCAGCTTGTTTGTACTTTCAAAAAATTTAGTTTTAACTTCATTTGTTCTTAAATGAATATGCACATAAAACTCTATTCTTTTACAGGGTAGCAGGTGCTGTTTACGTACGTGGGAATAGTGTAAAGATCTAACCAGAATAAGTATATTTATCTCCTCAAACATTGATCATTTCTTTGTGGTAAAAGCATTCTTCATTTTTCTTCTAACTCTTGTAAAAAACACAGTATCAACCTAATCATGTTAAATAGTGGGTATAAGTTGATAACTCATGTTCTTTTTCTTCTCTAAGTTATAAGTATATCATTTTATGATTTTCTGGGGAAATGAGTTATCACACCACTCACTGTTATGAAAGTAACTCAGTCCAGCATTTTGTGAAGTACCCTAGCTTCCTAAAATGAATGTGGCTGACCCCTTCAGACAATTGGCCTCCAGCCAAGCCTACATTGCTTCTACCACAAAGGTTAATGAGGGGTCACCAGTTCCCTCTTGATTCCAGACTGGCCCGCATTTCAACCATACCTAAATGATCATTTCCCACCTTTACTGGCTTTTCAGATGAAAATATTTGTTACTTTTGTTAGACAAATACATTCAAATTATCCATTATGTGTACCTTATGAAAAAAACAATTGTAGCAAAAATAAAAAGCAGGATAAGACTATATATAATTCTTTATTATGCCTTCATGGAAAAATACATGTTAATATAAATGAACACATCATTCTAAATGTACTTGCATAGTATTACTTCAAGAAAATAATGATAGAACAACTAAAAAGTATGTATAAGTTTGAAGAAATTTATCTGAATCCTGAATACAACTAAAAGCTACAATGACTCTGGCACACACGCAGTTATGAAATTAAAATTCAAGAGAATTATTCTGTTACTCATAAGTCCTTCCCAGGCCTGACACTTGGACATACCATTTGCTTATGAACCTTAGCCCTGAGCCCCAAAGGACATTCTTTTACTATGCCATTGAGTTGGCAGCTATTGTTCTAATTTTCCCTGCTGATGAGCCAAACAGTTAATCTGTTTTAACACACAATGCATAAAAGGTTTCATTTCAGTCCAGAAAAGAGAAAGAGACACTTATAATCACTGGGCATTCATATTTGAATGACAGCTAAACATAAAGGAACATCAGGCATGCAGCCATCTGGAAAAAAGCTGGCATTCTTTCATATTATCTGTTCTCAAACCTTTAAGACAAAAGGGTCAGAGGTTGGCCAAAGACTTCCATTTAGTAAGATGCTCATTTCAAATCCATGGCCATTAATAAACATTCTGTCAGCCCCACAATAAAAGACAATCAGCTTCTCTCTCCTTCTATTTGGTGCATTCTAAAAGATGGCTTCCTAATAAACATATACATGCACATTTAGAATTATAGTACTTACCAAGATAAAGTGTGTGTGTATGGTGTGTGCCTGCTTAGAAGTAATACTTATTTTCAGTTCCAGATGAAAAAAGGAACATATTTTACTGGGTATTAATACACAGTAATTGCAACATTAATTTTACCACAAAAGACAAAGTAGGCAATCAACCTGTGCTTATTATTAAAATAGCATTTTTTCTCCTTTTAAGTTACTGAGCTCCAACTGGAGATAGTAAATTTACTACAAAGTGCTGATGAAAACTTGAATATAGAAAAATCCACACCATCTATCTTTAAACAAAATCCTCTTCTATGATAATAACTTTTGATTCTTGTTACTGTCACTCAATACTCGGGAAAGAATAGGGATTCTATACTTCCTAAGAATAAAGGTCAGAGATTTTGACTAACTCTCAACACACCGACAGCTATAATTTGGATGGTTACTTTAACAGGCTAAGTCTTAGTCCTTCCAGAAGGAAGCTATGACAACTACAAGCTATGTTTTCCTGGAGATGCAGCCTATTCTCCTGCCTCCCAGCAACAGCATTTCCCTTGCTGCTGTGGATACAGCCATAAGACAAAAAGGTCCTTTGCCACAAGTTTCTAGGTCTGAAAATCCTTATCTGAAAATCTGAATCTCACTCATCAAATGCTTAGGAAACTGATCCACAAGATTCCTTAATCAATATCAACACCCATGTCAACAACAATAAAACATCTGTGACATTGAGAATCTATGCATAAGGCATTCTCACCAATATCTCCTCCTTGACACAGCTATCAATAAGCTCCATATTTGTGCTCCTCTATAACTCACATGTTAAAACTCCATCCATAATAGGATGTTAATAGGAAGTAATCGGATCTTGAGACAGGACTCCCATGATAGGACCAGTTCTCTGATTAGAAGGGGTAAGAGTAGGCTTGCTTCCTCATCTCTATTTTCTACCCCATGAAAACACAGAGAGAAGATGGCCATCAACAAATCATGAAGCAGTCCCTCAGCACATCTGCTAGCACTTTCATCTTAAACTTACCAACCTCCAGAACTATGAGAAATAAATATATGTTGCATATATGCTTGGCTTATGGCATATTTCTTTTTTTATTAATTTTTTTATTGTGAAAATACCATACAGAGGGGTTACATGAGCAAGGTAATGAGTACATTTCTTATCAAGCATCGCTGCCTCCTCCTTTGTTTCCCCTTACCATCCTTGCCCTCCCATCCAACCCCCCACCACCCACACCCTGCCAAAATTCGTTTTCCACATAACATCTTGTACATCTCTTTGGTACAGTCCGAAGTTTTCTTAATAGAGACCCAGAAACACAACAAATCAAAGAAAGGTTGGACAAATGGGATTGCATGAAGTTGCAGAGCTTCTGCATGGCAAAGGACATAGCTAGCAAGATCAATGGAAAGCCCATGGATTGAGAGATCTTCATTAGCCATACAACAGACAAGGGTCTTATATCTAAAATATACCTGGAACTCAAAAAATGAAATCCCCTAACAACAAATCCCCAAAGAAACAACTTCCCAATAAATAAGTGGGCTAAAGACTTACAGAGAAACTTCTCTGAAGAGGAAAGAAGGATGGCATACTTCTTATAGCAGCTAGAATTGACTGACTAAGGCATTCGCTCTCTAAAGTAGATGCCCATTATCCTTCCCATTTCCATGTGAGAAATAGCAGGGGAACAGTATCAGGATAGCAACTGACTCGGTGGTCTTTCTGAAACCAAGACTGTTAACATTAACTCTTTAAATGCAAGTTCTCACCTCCATCTCCCAGAGCTTGTTCTTAACTGTTGAATCAATTAAGAACAACAGTTAAGAACATTATATTTGTTGCTCACCAGGTATCCCATGTTACCAGTTATCCAAAATTTCACTTCCATTCCTGCAGGGGTGGGAAGTAGTACTTATTTTAGCTGTGTGGCCAGTCCGTGACCTTCTCACTTTCTCACTAGGAACATTATTCAGCAGGGTGAAATCCTGAGACTGTCCCAAAGAATGATCCTACAGGGAGCTACGTTTACACTTCATAGGCCAACTTAGAGCCTGGAGAAGCCTTGTCATGATGTGAACATGGCAGAAGGATGTTCTGTTTTCCTAAGGCAATCAAAGATTCTGATTTGTCCAGAACATCTCAGTCTATCCCAATAACTCAATCATAATTAGGATCAATACTCTTTTTACTCCCTGAAGTGTCACAGGCTAACCTATAGTGCTGTCTGAAGAAATCCCAGTGCCACCACCACTGTCCGTGCCTCTCTTCCCCATGTGTGAAAATAGACAATGTTAATTAGGCATGGCTCAAGTTCTATACAAAGCCATACTAGGATGTCAGACTCCAAACAAGATGAATACATGCTCCTACACACCATCTATTTCTTCCCTTGCTCCCATTTCAAACCCAAATCTAAGCTTACCTCCTATTGAATTCTCTTCTCTTTCTCCAGAGAGAATGCATGCAATAGGTTCTTCTCTGCCTACAGATCATTATCTAGCCAGCAGTGTCATCACATACTTTTTAACCTGCATCTCCTACAGACTAGCTCATCACCATTTTTCTATCCATGGCATGGAATTCTAACCAACCAAAAAGAATAATGCTGACATAGCATTGCTTTCATGAGATCCCACAAATCCTAGGACGCCTACACTTACCACCCTATAAGTTGAAGTACAAGGGCAGCATAGAGACATTAGAAACTTCTTGGTTACTTTGTCCTATCTTTGTACTACCACCCTACATCAAGAATCGGACAGCTGAGTCAGTCTTCTTACAAATCATCAGCTCCAACATCTATCACCCCATGAATCTCGGAGTTTCCCATCTATCTGTCATGACTCAGCTCTATCCACTTCCTTCTGTTGATCATTTTCTTCCAACCACTCTGCTTCTAGTACTTATTTAATTACATATGCTTTGCTTTCCACTCACAAATCTCTTATATTTTGTCATACTTGAACCACATGAATCATTCCAACAATGTGAAATTCTTTCACACAGTCTTCTTCAAGAAAACTTTCTTAGGGTCACTGTTAAGCAGACTAGTCAGACTCTACCTAAATACTTGTCTTGTCTTAACATTTGCCTAGTACTTTATTTTTTAATTAAAAAAAATTTTTGTAGGTCATGGGCCTGAACTCTGGGCCTGGGAGCTGTCACTCAGCTCTTCAGCTCAAGGCTGGTGCTCTACCACTTGAGCCACAGTGCCACTTCCAGCTTTTTCTGCTTATGTAGTGCTGAGGAATCAAACCCACAGCTTCAGGCATGCAAGGCCAGCACTATACCACTGAGCCACCTGTCCAGCCCATTGCCTAGTACTTTTTAAATGTGGTATCCTAAAAAGCTTGAGGAAATGTAAACCAAGGTCATGAGCCATCTGAAAACTTCATTTTAGGAGGGATATTAGAGGGACAGGGGATTTGGAAACTGACACGCACACACTCAAGATATTTCTGTGTGCCCAGGAAAACAGGGCTCAAAATTTCAAAGACTTCTGCATCAACTGGAAAGTTATATAGATAATTTCCAATTTTAATGCTGGGATTCAACTAAAAAGATTTCTTAAGTACTGCTCTTCACTTAGAGGAAAAGAATACTATAGTTTTCTTGAAACTTATTGATTCAAATAAATGTTCAAGTTAATTTTAAGCAAAGTATCCTAAATATTACAGGAACAGCATCTACCAATGAAGTATTATAGGGTAAAATTTCAATTAAAGATGAGGAACATCTTCACATTTTGCATAAATACAAATGAAATTAGAAAATATAATGATGTGACATCTTTGAAAACTGTAAAAAAAACCAAAAGTCCAACGGAAATATTTGTTCCAAATAGTAGAAAAGAGTTTCTGTGGGAAGCGCAGTAAAAATACAGCACTGAATATGATGGTGCGAACATTCTGCAAGAGGAGTTCTTATGCTTCAGCCCTGGAGTGAAATACACAGGATGGACATTCACTTCCAGAGTTTAAGGAGCCTTAAGATTTAAAGAATAAAATGAAACGAGCAAACAAACAAAAAATACCCACTACTTATTGAAGGCCAGTTGTATCTCATCACATGAATAATAAATGGGTTTCTCCAACTCTGCGACACTGTTTGTTTGGTTTTGCATGAAAGAATCTAAAATCTGACATAACCATAAGACTGCAGGTACCACTGGCTAAAATCAGTCTTATCACCAACATGCAATATATAGATTTCTGTTCTAAGGTCAGGTAATATGACTTGCTATGGTATTTTTTTAATAGACCAGGATAATCTTAATGCAAACTTTCCTTTAAAGTGGTACAGAAGGAGGTGCAGCAATAAGAAACCAATGGAAATGACCCACAGCCTGCTCTTTTCTCTGAGAGCAATACAAAATATGACTGAATGAAACCAAACTGAAAAATTTTAGTAATTCGCAGACTTCCAAAAGGAATTTAGAATCATGAAGTGGCTTTCCTTGCTTTCAATCCAAAACATTAAAAAAGTAAGAAAGAAAAAACCTACTTCTTGTATTTAAATGCCCTATAAAGCAATCCAAGTATCTTCACATTTTGATTATAGAAGAGCTCCAAAATGAAAGTGTCTATCACAATTCCATTTATCTGTGGACAATTCATTGCCCACAATGAATAAAAGCACCCTAAAAGTAATTATGGTAGATGGGAAATAGAAAATTAAATTTTTTAAAGATTCCCTCAGTTTTAAATAATGCAGCAATCTGAGCAGAATTAACCATCATAAAATAGCTTTTTATCTTCCTTATGTCCTGTAAAAGATAAGATTTATCCTATAAACATTTCTCTCATTATGGGCTTTCTGGCTTTTCCATATAAGTCATGTCTTCTCTGTCTTACAGGCATATCCTCTACAGTCCAACTGGCATATTTCCAGTGCTCAAAAAAATTACTCACATACATACAATTTTATAATACCTGAAGAGTGTTCCTAAAGCTGAAGGTTTCCATCTCATTTTTTATATTGCACTTAAATAGTCTCGTTTCGTGCCATACCCAATGCCCCTGTATATTTCAAGAAGTCATTACATCTCTGAATCACAATTTCTCTGTTAGGGGTAGATAATAGAACCAAAATAATCATTATAAACATGCCATACACATCAACTTTATTCACATGAGTGTTGAAAATTAGATAATAACACAAACCATTTAAAGTGTGAAATTTATTATACTTAATATTTGATATTAATAATTTATGTATGATGGAAAAATATAAAATCTTCCAAACATTAATAATAGTTCAATTCACTAAAGGAGAATAGATTTGCCACAACTGAATCTCTGCAAATCACCCTTGTGTGTATGTTGGATACTAGTCAATTTATGTAAGTCATAAATCCAGACCTACGAGTGTTTCTTGGTTGTGAATGCTATCATTAACCACAGATTAATTGTGAAGGAAAATAAAGTTGTAACACAGTACTGAAATATATGGCCTGTAAGTTAAAGACAAGGCTAGATATTAAGGGCCAATCCTAACCCTGTCTCTCTAACTCCCTTGGTGGTAGCTGTGGGCACCATTTAATATCTTCGTATTTAAATAGCTATATTCACAAAAGTATCAAGTTGATTGTGGTTATAACAGACAAAGGACTTCAGAACATGGCCTACAGTACTACTAAAGACTGAAGCAGGTGTTAGGGTAGAATGTGCTGCTAAAAACACCCTTGACACCTTCAATATCACTAGCTGAAGTCCCTTTGCTCCCTTTGTTGATTAAAAGAGTGTCAGATATGCATTTATGATGGAATTAATCAGAATACCATTAGAGAGGAAATATGGTACTGTATTTATTTTAATAAAGCTCCTTTTATGACATCAGACTCATTATCCAAGTCTAAGGAATGCTGTGCTCTGCAGGGGAGCTACTGTTAGAACAGCAGGATGGCAAGGCTCAACTCCACTGGGTGCAAAGCACTTGGCCCATCAGGAAGAACAAATAAAATGCAGTGCACTATAATTCCATTTTTCTCTAAAACTGCCTGTATATGATAGTGAGGCAAAGTCTGTCACCTTATATGTATACATAGGATCACCTGGATTTAGTCCTCCAAGGAGCAAATGCTTAAGATTTAATACCAAAAAAAATTACTAACAGGTCTTTTTAAACCTACACATAGTTGAGATATAAAGGCTGTACAAATGTAAATGTCCTGAACGAAAATATATAGCCCTGAATTTTCACAGAAAGAAGGTATTAATAAAGTGTACATACTTATATGTTAAAGCTGTCTTTAAGCCCCTCAATTATACTGCTGATCAAAATGGATTAAGAAATTATCTGCTATTCCTCAAGAAAATGAATGTTCTCCTTGCTATGGTTTGAAGGCATCCCTTCCAAACGTCATGTTAAAACTTCATGGCAAGCCAGTGCCAGTGGCTCATGTCCATAATCCTTGCTACTCAGGAGGTTAAGATCTGAGGATCAAGATTCCATGCCAGCTTGGACAGGAAAGTTCATGAGACTCTTATTGCCAATTGACCACCAAATAGCCAGGAATGAAGTTGTGGTTCAAGTGATAGAGTGCTAGTCTTGAGCAAAAACACTCATGGAGAATATCTGGGATCTGAGTTCAATTCCCAGGACTGGCAAAAAGAAAATCGTATCTTAATGGCATTGGAGGTGGAGCCTTTAATGCATTAAGTGCCAGGTACCAGTGTTCACACCTATAATCCTAGCTGCTCAGGAGGCTGAGGTCTGAGGATTGAAGTTCAATGTCAGCCAGGGCAGGAAAAGTCCATGAGACTCTTATCTCCAATTAACCACCAGAAAATCAAAAGTGAAGCTGTGGCTCAAAGTGGTAGAACACTAGTCTCGAGCAGAGAAGCTCAGGGACAGGGCCCAACACACACAGACACAGACACAGACACACACAGACACACACACACACACACACACACACACACACACACACACACACACACACACACACACACACACACACACACACACACACACACACACACACACACACACACACACACACACACAGTATTAAGGCCACTCTAATAGAAGCTTCCAGCAGCTTTCAACCAGCTTTTCCTTCTGCCTTCCCTCATGTGAGAATATAAAGATGCACCCCTCACTTGAAAAACAAATATGATATGATACCTTGGAGCTTGGACTTCCTAGCCTTAAGAACGCCAAGTAATACCCAGGTTTTGATATAACATCACAAAAATGCTTCAACATACAATTTATTTGAGACTATCCTATAGTAGAAAGCACAGTGCTGGTTACCCCATGGCTTGTTCTATGATCCAGTGCCTTCTCTGTTCTGAAGGGAATCATATACTTCCAAACTAGCCTGGCAAGCAAAAAGTAATGGTGAAAGACCAGAGAGCATGAGGGAATAGAGCAGAAGCAAAGGTATTTGTCCATACCATTTCTACCTCCCATTCCTCACTCCACTTCAGGTGAAGACTTCCACGACTCCCTATAGTCTCAGCAATCACCACTACCTTGATCCCAGCTTAGTCCACTATTACTCCATCTTCTAGGATCCAGAAATAGTACCCTATGCAACCAACCTCCCCAATCCTAGTGATAATGTAGGTCCTTTCTCTGGGTTGACTCATCATCTGAAGTTTACTTTGTCAATTTCTGAGTCACTTCTGTCAACAGTGACCAATTTTTAAATCCCTTTGTTAGCAAGGCCTGGAGTGATTTCTGGACCCTGAGTTGGGTAAAGAGAACTTTATTTACCCCTAACTCTCCAATTAAACCATCTAACCTTGTAAAAATTCACACCTTCTCTAGGTCTGAATTCTTTCATCTGTAAAATGAAGTACTGAAGAGCTCTTAAAATCCAGTGTCTCCCATAATATCCAATGGCTATTAAATCAAATTGCCTGGGAGTCATTTCTTTTTTTAAAAAAAATATTCCCCAGATGGTTCCTAGATGCACTGTAGGGACCTTTGCACTAGGCTGTGAGCTTATGTGTTCTTACATTAGAATAGTCTAAGATGGTAGAGTAGGCATTGATATATTTTCAAAAATTAACAGGTTTATTTTTTAGTAATTCTAAGTCCTCCTGCCAGCTATCTTCAGTTTTCTTATAAGCAATATATGCAATCTGTGTATCCATTATACTCAATGACAGTTATCAAATATTCTCAGCAGCTAGACTCTGATATCAGAAACACTTTGAAGAAAGGTCCTGAGATTAATTAAGTAGTTTCAAAGTTCTCTGATCCAAGATCTGGCCCTGTAGCCACACCTCCATCCTTTTCCTTGTTGCACATAATTTCTTAATCTGATTTCCCTCCCTCCCTGCTGAATTCAGCTCCACCAAGCAGAAATTTCCTCTACCTTGGATCTAATTCCCTGGATTTATTACCTAGGCTTCAGCCATAAACCGATCACTACTCATGCCTTACCTCTCCCAACTTCCTGTTTCCCTAGCATCCTTACCAACCACTCCCAGCACAGCTCACCAGTGAGGTCACCTGGAATCCTGCCAATCAGGCCCTCACTGGCAGCAACATGCCAGGGCAGCAGAAAATTAGCTCTGGAAATGTGTGTCCCCGATCTGAACGTGGTTAGAAGATGTGGTAAGTTTATGTTGCTGTTTCTCATCAAACAGAAGGTTAACAAAATAATGACACTATAATTCCAACAGAACAAAAATTTCTATATTTAAAGGAAACATCAGGAGAATCTACGAGAGATGGTCTACAGACTATACCTAGGAAAGGCCACAGGTACTCTGTTTTGTTTTTAAATAACTATCCAAACATTCAGCTATCATGGTAAATACTTCTCTCCAACTGTATAAAGACTCTGCTTCTTCTAAATAACTGCTGGCATGAACTTGGCTAGTTGGGAAGAAGGCAGAGGAAAGGAGGAAAGGGAGCTCTTCCATAAACCAGTCTTGGGTCAAACCTTCAAGTACATACACTAATCTGCATACTCCCCCCATGTCCTAAAAGAGAAACATGAAAGTGTAGATATCACATTTTATACTGTGGACCTTTTGAGGATCCATATATGATATGCAAAAACTGAAAAATGTCACTACAACTTGACATCACTTGAACTTGTTTCTCTTCTTTCTTAACAGTCACAGAAAAAAATAAGAATCCCAAGGAGGAAATCAGAAGCAAGAGATAAAACTTTTATCATATTAATAAGAAGAAGTTAAAGGTGCTATGCAAAATTTCCTTATTACCTGGAAGGGGCAAACAGATCAACATCAAGGGCAGTTTCATATTTTGCAAGATAGAAAAACAAGGACATCGATTTATGAAGATAAGATTTTTCTCAAATCACCAGATATTAGAGCAAGACTTGACCCTACTATTTATGCAGTTGAATGGATTATATGCCTAACTCACCTGCACTGAGCTCTATGAGTTCTTTGATGTGCTTCAGCCCTCAGGGGCATTTGGGAAGAGTTCAAACTGCAGTCTATAAATGCCAGTTCCCCAGGACATAAAATGGAGGAGCTCACAGTTACTGTTCACCAACCTGCTTCTTCAAGTCAACTGTTTCTATGTGTCATCTTATTTAAAGACCTCAATAATCTCATACTATGAATGGCTATGACATCCACTTTCTCAGAGGGATTTAATGTAAATTTAGCCCAGGTCACACAATTGGGAAGTGTCAGGATAGGATCAGATCCAATCCTAAATTACTTCTCTGGTTAAGATGTTGTAGGCTACTACTAGATCACCTGGATTCAAATTCAGTCTATAACTTCCTATCTTTTGGAAAGATAACACATTTTTGCCTCAGCTTTTGCATCATTAAAATGCAAATAGTAATAGTATTAATCTTACAAAGTCCTGGTGAGTACCAAGGTGAAAAAACCATATAAGTCTTTGACATATATAGTAAATTCACATAAAAAGTACCTGGAAAACACTTGAACACCCAACATGTGAAATGGTGGTGCTGCACCACGCTTAGCCACTGCCTTCGACATTTCTTTTCCAGAATTCACCTTCCTATCACTTGCTTTTCTCTGCTGAAGTTGTTTTTCTTATTTAAATAAATAGATAAAAATACAAGTTCAACATTCAAGTTCAACATTTTAGTTGTAGGGTAATTACAAAGCATTTATCAACACATAATGAGGACACAGCAAGGCTTTAATGACTATGGAATAAAAGAATTTAAAGGCAGAAAAGAGGATATAATTTACTTATAAATGTAACCCAGAATGTTCAAAACAAACAGTCCCTTATTAAAGTGTACAGTCCCACAAGTCAATGTTGGAAAAAAACATGAAAAAGTAACTTTCTGCTATTCTAACCCTACTACATAATTGTTTCAAAACAGGTTAGATTTCTTGTTGTTTGGAGCCGACAATATGTAGTATGACATATCTAGCAGCTTGGTTTTTTGTTTTGTTTTGTTTTTAAGAGTTGGAGATTCCAATATCAATCTGATAGTTATCAAAGAAGAAAAAAGTTTTTCAAAGGAGAATAACCTGAATAAATCTGAAACTGTTCCGAAAGAAATGCCACTTGTTTTCCACAAGAGTACTATTATTTAAAATATACTTTAACAAAAGATACTTTGGGCTTCTAATTCAGCATTCTATACCCTCAATCCCTTTCCAAGAAAAGGATTCTTTCTGTGTATCTCACAGATTGTTATCATGGGATTTGGCACAATTGTGTTCCCGCTGATAGAGCTTCTCACACCCTAGAGGTGACAATCCTGGGATATTCTATAAAGTAATAGGGTTATGTGTGGACAATACTTGCGTACTTTAAGAAAGCAGGTCCTCCAAAACAAGGCTTTGGGAGGAGGTGAATTTCAGACTAAGGAAGTGCCCTGCAAGATAAACTGCTCCCTTGCCTCCGAGCAGTTATCTGTATATATTCGCTATGTATTTTCCCTTACAGTATAATCAAATATCCAGCATGGTTCTGGATGCTAATGTAATAATAGGTGACCAAAAAAAGTTACGAATGCAAGATTGAAGAAACTCACTATGAGAAGAAGACAGTGGAGCTGTGAACATAGGCAGAGTAATGAGGAAGGAGAGAAAAGAAGCCTCGGAGAGAAGGCAAAGGGGTGGTGGCCATCTTCATGCTTTGTTTTTTTTCTTTCAGATTTCTCATTCTGAATATGAAAAGAATAAATATGGTTTTGAAGGCAAGGATACAAGTCCATGACAGAGGCTAGGGACAAATAGAGAAAAGACTCCGAAATGAATGACTGCTTCAAACTTTTCCTCTCTGTCCTAAATATTTTTCTCTAACTTCTGTCTCTTCAGATTTCATACTCACAGCTGTACATTGTGGTTCTCATGTCTGGTTTTTCTTCCAGTCTAGACTATGAGCTCTCCCAGGTCAAGAGCTGGCTTCCTATAAACGTTTAATGAATGAATCAACAAGGAAAGATTAGAAATGAATTCTCAATACAGGAGGTCAAATAAGATGTATTATTTTTAACAAAGTAGCATCAAAGAAGACTCTCTCAGGGAGATTATACAATAATTACACAACAATTAACAACTTCTTGAGATGCTATTAACTTGTGACTCTCCTGACCAAAGCCTTGCCTTGAATTTGTTGTCATGAGAGTGGAAGAAAAAGGTATAAAAATCTACAAAAAATGCATATAGAGTAATCTAGACTTTGATGGCCAAAGAAAGGCAAGTTACAGCTTCCCCCCTTGCTAATATCTACCTTAGAGGGGAAGGCTAAACCACTGCTACATTCTCACAGGGAATCCAAAAGGCTGAAATTTCCAAATTGGTTTGACTTTGACTCTGTTGGAGGAAAGCTTTGTGGTAATAATTACCATGTGTTTGTTCTGCAGTTAACCCGTCATACTTAAATGGTCCAATTAATCACTTTGGCTAGTTCAATTCACATCATACTTCTTCAACTTTCCAGGTCACCACATTTCCAAGAATTCCTACGACATAAACTGTTACAGAGCCAGTTTCCTTAAACCAAATCCAAACTTACTCCTCTTCATAGAGCTGTGCCAAATGCATTTCTCCCAGAAATAAGCTTGTGTTACCATAGCCAAGGGTGCTTGCTTCTCTCCTCAAGCACACTGGGGATACAGGGTCTGAGGCATGGTGTGTACTGCTATCTGGGAGTTTACCTGAGACACACTAGAGTTCTGTGGCTCTTGCTAACTTCCAGCTTTCCTGCCCATGATGGTGACAATACCACAAGATGGTTATGAAGATGATGTGGGCTCATCATAAAGCCTATATGATGGTATTTTTAATAATATTTAACAATTCATCCATGACTATGGTTGTCATGGTGAAGGCAATGATGATGATTGATGATGATAATGATGATGACAATGGTGATTTTTCTTTTCCTGCCTTCCCTTAGCTTGTCCTAAAGAGGTCAATGTTTTCCTAAGCTGGTATTCAACTTGAACCCCAATTTTGTCCCTCTTAAAACAAGATGTATTTCAAATAATATCTCCAGGTCCCCTTACTTAGTATCATACCTCCCCATGTTATCACAGTCCTGATCTTGCAGATTTTCTATGACATTTTTTATTGTCAAGATGATGTACAGAGGGCTTTCAGTTACATAAGTAAGGTAATAAGTACATTTCTTGTCAACTTTGTTACCCCTATGACATTCTTATGCCCTCTTACCTGAGTAAATCACACCCTCCTAGGTTATAACATATCCTGTAGATTAATTGGAACCATCAACTAAAAGCCTGCTGCTAGATCATGCTCAAACTGAGTTTTTTGACTATGCTCTGTGAAAATATCCACAAACAGAAAACTATCAGGGCAAAGCTGACACTTTTGACTGCTTAGGCATAAAGGCCAGACTTCAAAGATGCACTCTGAATTTTTATTACCTGTTTAGTTCTTAAGGTTTTGCATCACTGGAGATGGGAATGATAAATCAAGCACCCAAATATTACATCATTATAATAAACTAGTTTACATCTTTCTCATGAGGCAAGCATTACTCATACGCTTACCTCTTCAGTAAGTACATTACCTGCTGTGTTCTGAATTCTGGCAGAAGTCATCTTTTATGAAGTCACTCTTGTACACTATACACACAAAACCTATTCCATACAAAGAAGTATTCACCACAGGGATGCTCAGAGATACAGACTCCATGCAGCATGTCAAACCCAGCTATATGGATGAACTTAAATATTGTCCTTTTCCCTTCCAGCATATGAAAGCTCCTTAACTTGGAATTTAAGGAACCTGCCTATGAGACCATTTGATTTTAGTTTTTGAAATGAGTACTAATCTAGCTTATGAGGTCAGGACTCTTAAAGCCAAGGTTT
The DNA here is from genome assembly GCF_019054845.1 of Dipodomys spectabilis. NCBI lineage: Eukaryota > Metazoa > Chordata > Mammalia > Rodentia > Heteromyidae > Dipodomys > Dipodomys spectabilis. Next base: position 23,680,681 of record NW_024870728.1, read on the forward strand.
TCCCAATGTAACTGTATGAACAGCGCTATCCCAGTTTTTTTATTCTTTAGCTAAAACATTTTGGGGGTTGTTCTCCATAATTTTAAAATTCTTGTTCTGAAGAAAAAGCATAGCTCAGAACATTCTAGTGTTCCTCATCTAAGCCCTACTGAAAATTTAGGCCATTTGTTGTTTCTTGTGGGTGCTGTTGTCCTCTTCATTATAAGATGTTTAGGGGAATTCCAGGTCTCTATTCACTGCCAGGAGAACTTATCACCAGTTGTGACAACCGAAATTGGTTCCAGACATTGCACAATGTCCTAGGGAGGAATGTGAATCCCTATTGAGAACAATTCATCTACACAAATTTATTGTGTAGATCACCATTTAAAATTAAGAAAGGTCTTTAAGAATTAGAAGCATTATCCTAGTAAAGAGACAGTTTTGAACCAGACAACCTAAGTTCAAATCCCCATTCTATTCCAGGTGGCAATACAAGCCAGAGAGCCTGAGCTTGGAACCTGTTTCTGCTATTTGCCAAGTAGGTAATCATGGAATTGGCACTAAACCTCTAAGCCTTAGTTTCCTCACCTATGGAATAATTATATTAGGGAATGTTTCAGACAGCTGTAATGAACTTGGAGCTGGGTGCTGCCCCTGAGCTTTTTTGCTCAAGGTTAGTACTCAACTACCAGAGCCACAGCTCTCTATCTGGCTTTTTGGTGGTTAATTAAAGATAAAAGTTTCACAGACATTCTTTTCCAGGCTGGCTTTGAACCTTAATCCTCTTATCTCAGCTTCCAGAGTAGCAAGGATTACAGGAGTGAGCCACTGGTGCCTGGCTATATAGCCTGTATTTTAAAAATAAAAACACATGTAATTTTCTTTCTCTAATACTAACAACAATATACTCTGATCACTTTATAAAGTCCATTTACCCCATCCCAACCCAAGAAAAAGGATGGTTCACAAATGAATATGAATATATTATTTCAAGTTGTATTTGTGTTTGAATCATATTTTTTAATATGGAAAAGCATCATTGATAATCTCATATAATGCAGGCATACTCATACATGCTGGTGTGCCTGCTCACATAAACATACCAATACACCCATGTACACTTGTGAACCATGGGCTTACAGTATCAGCTTCAGATAGGAAGAGTTATTTTTAATTTGAAAAGAAGCTGCTACACCAACACATGAGGCTCTATGAGAAGTAAACTTAGATACCAAATGTCATGCTCCTCATCTGCCACTCAGATCACACAGAGACACCTTCAAACGTTTATCATGCTCTGAAAAGTTTAGGTTTAATTTTAATGTAATTTTATTGTCAAGGTGATGTACAGAGGGGTTACAGTTACATATGTAAGGTAGTGAGAACATTTCTTGTCGAACTTGTTACCTGCTCCCTCATTTTTCTACCTCTTTTCCTTCTCCCAACCCCCTCCCCAAACTTTAGGTTTAGCAGAGATTAGGGTAGGCCTACCTCCTTCAAAGCTAGCAGCACCACAGGTACTAGTAAGAGCCTCTAGAAGTCATTCTCCTTGGGATTCCTTAAGCTGCTGGGTAACTTTAAAAAGAGCCCAATTTTAAAATCAAATTATCAGATCAAACCTAGATAATATCAAGCCAGATAAATTTTAAGATTCAAGCTCAACTAAAATAAAAAGTTAAAGCAAAAGGGTCCCCAGAAGGAAGAAATAAGGGTATAAAGCCTTGGTGTCATCATTAAGGAACACAATATTTGAATAGCAGAATTAATTAATACACAGGACCTATGAGCCTAAGAACCTAAGAACCACATGTCAAGGCTTTCCGTAGGAAGGCCTGGAACTGCCTGAGGAATGAAATCATGGGATCAAACTGTCAAGCTTGGATCTTCACAGAGCCTTAAACCCAAGGGTTCAGAGAAGTCTGATTCTGCTCAAGAAATCTTACAGGGCACACCATTCAAGACTAGAAGCTACAGAGTCTGTCTCGGACACTGTATTAAAGTCAGGCCTGGCTATGGGAAGTCCTGAGCAGCCTAATGAACAAAGGTAGCAAAGAAGAAAGCAGGAGGGCTTTGCATCCCCAAGAGGATGGCAACAGTGCCAGCACCATATCACTAGAACCACTACAACTCAACTCTCTCCTACATGAAAAGCAAGGGACATACCAGTTCAACTTTACTAAGTACCCATGGGAAGAGGGAAATATGAACTGTCCTTTTGGTATCAGACAGCATTAAAAAATCAGTTACTTACATTGTGCTCTAAAACTACAACGGCAGCCTATATATCATAGTTTCCAAACGTACGTTCTTTATGATATAAGGTAAGGTTTCACAGGAATGGTTTTCTGTCTAGAATTTAAAAGGCAAGACACGATTAATATTTTAAGAGCTCTCCACAACTGTAAACTAAATGCCTTTTAAAAAACAAGTTTTACCTCAAGTTCAGCATCAGGAGATGCATTAAAACCATTTTCATTGTTCCAGAATCTATGTAAATTTAACAACATAATTATGATTACCAGATACATTACTGTAATAGGATAACTAACATTTGGTGGACAACCCAGAACTAAAAGCAAGTTCTAGCAAAAGTGTAAAGTCTTGTGTCTTTAGACAGTGATCACCCCTGAACTCAGCTGGGGTCAGCCTGGTCAGGAAGACCATAGAGATAAGCTATGGGGCCAAAATGAGCTTGAAAGGAGTAATGCTCAAGGGCAGCAACCAAGTGAGAGTGCTGAGCAAGTCCACACCCTACAAAAGAAAGAACCAATAGTGGCAAGGTAAAAGGAATAAGAGCAAGGCTGAAGGGCAATCAGTTAATTGCATTTCAATTCCTCGGCATCTCATGGAGTGGCACTGACCACATGCCAAAAGGATGAGGAGAAGCCAAGGAGCAAAACCATTCTCTAAAGTAGAACTTGCCACTTATTAAGTACTTTCCATATACTAAAACCTTTACTAGCTCAGCCCGTGGCAGGAAGGAAGGATGTAAGTTGGGTGTATACGTAGAAAAAGGGAGGGAGGGAAGAAAAGAGGGTAAGATCTCTGCTGCACTGCTGCAGACAGATACTGGCTGGAGTCATCTAACCTCTCTAAGTCTCAATGACATCACTGGCCTGGCAGGAGAGAATGACAGCTCCTCTCTGCCCCCTCAGAAGGCATCAGATGAGGTCATATGTACAAGCTGTCGTGTTCGGTATGCTCAGCAGGTATTAGATACTGCTAATTCACTGACACCAACGTCATTTTAACTATAGCTATTTTGCCCACAAAGTTGGCATTTGAGCTCAAATGATACTGAGCAAAAACTAGCACAGAAGAGGAAAATATGGAGACTGCAGAGTGTGAAGTCCTATATCAGTTTTGGCGTACCCATACAGATTTGAAGAACAGTGTGACTCTGCTGGTAATGGAGGAACACTTGGGATAGACAGGTGCACCTATGAGCCAAGTTAGAATACATTCATCTATATAGACGCGTGGCCCCAGTGGCATCTGAGGCAATAATTTAAGTAGTAGAGAAGTCTAAACTTTCATCTCCTTTAATTCTTTCCAGAAATATCAGTTCTCTAAGCAAAGTAGTCATTTCTAAGGCCATTTCTGAGGCATGGTGATGTTCACCATGAGACAGAATTACAATGTCCTACAATAAGATAGGAACCATATATTAACTTTACTATATAGCTCTCCTGACTGGAAAGGTTCCTGATAGGAAAGGCAAGCACAAAGTTTCCTTTGTCCTTCCAGTCAAAGGACTGTGGCTAGTTGTGAATAGTTGGTTTTATGAGATTTATTCATAAAATTTAAATAGCCAGTTGGAGCATCACTCTATTAAGCTCATTTTCTCATCAGACTAAACAACCAAGATACCAGCAGGAATATACATATATGTGTATATGTACATATGTGTATCTGTATATATGTGCATGTATAGACACACATATAAGTATATGTACACAGATTTTGAGTATCTGTTTTGCTTTTGATAAATGTCTTCAAATATAGGTCAAACAGACACATTTCCTTTAACCACTGGCAAAAATGATCACTTTGACCATCAATCCATGACCTGGATTAAAACATACTCTAGAGAGCTACTAACAGAGCTAGTCTAAGGACAGCCTTCATTCCAACCATCAGCACTGCCCTTCCTGCATTGCCTTTTTTCTCTTCCTCCACCCACACTGTGGGAAACATCCTCCTCATTCTCTTCCTTCACGCTTCTCTTATTTTTATCCTCTCTTGTCTCTACCTTCTATAGAAGGTATATGTAGAATTCAGGTAACTTATTAGAAAGATTTCATTTCAAACATCATTTCTCATCAAGAAAATTCTTTTCCTTCTGGCCAGAAAACTATCCAAGTGCTTTGCTCTCTGTGTAATCAATCACTATCACCTGTGAACTCTTGACTTTACCTTTTGTTTCTTCTTTCTCCAATTGTAAGGCACTATTTTGTATCCATAAAATGACTTAAAGATTGACCTCAGGAAAGTGACATTTCCTTTCAGTGCACAGAACAAAATTTATGGAATTATAAATCGATCCTACCATTTTTTCCTATGACAGGTCACTGTGATTGGTCTCAGTCATACTTCCATATAGCCACAACAATAATAAATGCATTATTTAATTCAGAACCATGATAAAATGTCACTAACCTGAACCTTTATTTAATTAATGTTACAAGATTCTGAAGTTCATAATCATTTCATCTGAACTAAAGTTTATGCTCTAGATACCTACTCACTTTTTATTGCATGTTTCCCACATGCATGGTGCTATTTAAGGCATTATGATGGATAAAAACAAACAAAAGTCACTTTTGCTTTCAAAGAGGTTATAATTATGGAGGTGAGATATAAATATCTTCAAATTTTCATTTTCTAAATAATTTAAACATGCAAACCAAGTTTCAAGGTCTCAACCCTACTTAAGGGAGGACTTATTATAAGCTTAGCACTCAGAAATTGTGGAGGGGCTGGGAAGGTGGCTCAGTGGTAGAGCACTTGCCTTGCATGCCTGAGGCCCTGGGTTCAATTCCTCAGCACCACATAAGCAAAAAGAAAAAAGCCGGAAGTGGCGCTGTGGCTCAAGTGGTAGAGCACTAGCCTTGAGCTGAAGAGCTGAGGGACAGCGCCCAGGCCCAGAGTTCAGGCCCCACGACCGGACCAAAAAAAAAAAAAAAAAGAAATTGTATGGAAACATACACTACTAGTTATAAATGAGTAATTTATTCATCATGTTTCATTATAATAGAATCCTAAAAGACCACTAGTTGGCAACATGTAGTAGTACTTAGAAATGTGCACTCAAAAGTAATAAATCAAGCACAAAAATATCTTTATACTTGGGAAAAAGACTTAAAGATAAGCTACTCTATGCCTACATCTTTGAGAGTTCAAGGACCTAGCCCATGTTTTCAAAGCCATTCATATTCCTAGAAGAGCTAGGTCTACACAAGACCCTCAAATTTCAAACCCCATTTCTTTATCCACATTTGACCTCCTTTTCCAGACAGTCTAAGTTAGTAGGTTTCCTCCTCTAATAACATCTTAAATATCTTTATATAAAGTAAACAGAAATCCAAACCAATGCCAACAGGATGTACATATCATGATTATAACATTAGTTCTCTTAATCTTTAGTTCTTCCTGCTTTCAGCACATCCTGCAATCTACCTGACAGACTGACTTTAGCATGTCATTATCCCAGCCATCCCTCATCTTTAGAATCAATTTTCTATCAAGCCAGTAAAGACTCTCAATATTCTTATTACAATGTTCTCAATGACCTGTCCACCAAAATTGAGCCCATTTTTCCAGCTATGTGAATGTCATCATGATCAGGAAGCTTCTTTCTACCAAATGATCTTTTCCAGGTTAAGAGGGAGCACATAGCAGGTCTCCCTTACAAGATTGATATTAACCTTAAAGGGAAGGTATTACCTAGGGCTCTCTCCTCCATAAACATGACCAAATGTTTTTTACTTCCTCACATTGCCACTTCCTGAGAGTAATGAACCAGAAACTCCTTGGAAGCAAGGCTTGACTCATTTAGAGTACAGAAAACTTTACTTTGATTTCAGACCATGGTTTTCTATATGCTTTGTGGTTCTATAGTCTTCATCCATAAAATCTTACTCCTTTTCTGGTTCTACCTTCCAAGAGACAGCTTCAATATCCTAACATAGTAGACTGCCTCTAGTCATTGAAACCACTGTTCTGTGAGTCCCTTGTAGCCCATTATACACATTACCACACACCTGAAAAATGTCAAATCAACATTCCAGGCCCAAGACAGCATGGGAAATGTTGAGGGTAAAGGTTTTATTTGGCTTCATCTTGCTGATGTTTAACGAAGTGAGCTTTGAGGCTACACCAGCAAGGTGGTCCAGTATACACACACACATTCCTATATTAAGTCTCACCTTCCTACTATTTGTAAAAATATATTTCTTCTTATAGCACTTTCTACCTAGCCACCCCAATTGATTTTCTCTATTTCTTCACAGAACAATTTAAGATATTACATACAATTGAACACCTCCTAAGCGTAAAACCTCTCAAACAACTTGTAATTACAAACGTATACACTATTTTATCTTACAACTAGTTATATAAACATAGCAAAGAATTCCAGACAGCACTATGAGAGACTGCCTACTATACTGAGGTAGGATGTTCATTTTACAAAATGATAAGCATCTGCATTCCCCAGTCAATTGTCATATGGCTATCTATGATGATTCCTGCTGTGTGTTGAACATCTTAATTTCAATGTATATGCCTATATATAATATTATTTAAAGTTATATTATAAAATTACCTCTTGAGTATGATAACTTAAAAGAAAAGCATTTTGGTTTGTAAACAGCATCTAAATCAAAGTAAAAGAATGAGTGATCACAATTTTTACTTTCCTACAATATAGAAGACATAAGATATCAGCCTGGAGACAAGTAGAGATATTTACCACTCCTCTTTTAAGAATGTCTACATATGTAAACCATGCCACGGCTGCACAAAAGTGAGACTGCCTTCAGGCAGAGCTGCAATTTAGACACTGTCATTTCAATAATATTTTTGCTATGTGATTTATAACTTGAGTTATAAATACAAATTTGTCATCACTAGTTTCTCATACCTATGTAATTCTATTTGGGAGCCTTATGTCAAAAAGATTGCAGCTTGAGGCCATCCTGGGCATACATGAGACCACTTCTCAACTAAGAGCTGGGTATGGTGGTATGCATCTGCCATCTGAGTTACATGAGAGGCTTAGATAGGAAGGATCATGGTTTCAAGCCCAAGGCAGAAAAGTTTGCAAGATTCCATCTCAAAGGATGAAGCCAGATATGATGATATTCAGTTGTCATTCTTTCTAGTTGTAGTGGGAATCAAAAAAAATAGGAGGATCATAGTCTAGCAACAGCTAGGAAGGAAGTGAGACTCTACCTCAAAGAAATTTTAAAAATTTAAAAACCAAAAAACGACCCCCAAAACCCAAAAAGACCCCAAATTCAAACTCTAGCTCCACCAAAAATACAAGATCTTACCTAATGGTTTATATAAATTCACAGTAATAAAATATAAATCATTTATTATAATAATCTAATCAAATGAAGTCTGTTTTGGTGTTTTCTTATTCCAAACATACTTTAACAGAGTGCTCCAAATGCTCATTGAAATTCTAACCATGCGTTATAAATTACTGAAACAACTGAAATGGCTGCTACCGAGAAATCTACCAACTTGAAGACTGGTATGTTTATCTTAACAATACCACAGATGATTAAAACCAAGAAAACTCACGGCAAGATGGATATACTGTTGAATTCTGCCAGATATTTGAAGAATTATAAACAGTGTTCCTCAACTTTTTAACAGAATTGAAACAGCAGTATAACCCTGATCCCAAAATCATATAAGAACACAACAACAAAAAGAAAATCACAAGGCAATATCCTTGATACACATTGATATAAAAATTCTCAATGAAATAGAGTATTTGATTTTCAACAAAGGTGCTAATATCATACTTTGGAGAAAAGATTATCAGTTTAAGAAGTGTTGCTAAGCAAACTAGATATCTCAACCTAGAATGCTGAAACTTTAAAAATCTAATACTTCTTGCCCCATACAAAAATTCAACACAAGAGACATCAAGACGCTAATGTAAGATCTGAGACTCTGATATTGTTCAAAGAAATATAAGGTAACAGTTCAAGATAGAGGCATAGGCAATAATTTTCTGATTAGGACTCCAATAGCACAGGAAATAAGAACAGGAATTGATAAAAATGGGACCTAATCATATTAAGAGTCTTTGACACAGCAAAGGGAACAATTACCATAATTAACTGACAACTTACAGAATGGGAGAAAAAAATCTTTTCCAGGCATTCAGCCTGCAGGAATCAATAACTAAAATATATAATGAATTTATGCCAGGTTCTGATGGCCTATAATCCTAATTGCTTAAGAACATAATGAGAAGATCACAATTCAAAGCCAGGACTGGGGAAAAAGTCCAATAGCTGGCCATGGTAGGACATGTCTATCATTCTACCTACAGTGAGAAGGGTGATTAATAGAACAAGGGTCACTCACTCGGTATAGTCACATTCAAGTGCCCATCATCATCTCTAGACAAAGTAGGACAAAATAAAGAAAATTCAAAACTGCAGATCTACACGCAGTAATCCCCCAAAGGTATTTTTTTTATCAGAAACTTTGGAAAAGCACTTAGATTTTTTTAAGGTGTTAAGAAATTGTTTCTGATTAAACACTGCTGTCAAAATTCAAGCCCACTGAATCTCTATAAATGTGCCTATGAATACAAAGACAAGGACTATTTATCCATCTCACATTTCCTCAACTCTTTCCTACAAAAAGAAGTAATTCAGACCTACTATTTAAAGTAACTAATAGTTTTACAAAAGAAAAAGGAGATGACAAGTAGAACTCAATTTCTCCACCATCAAGCCACAAGGATTTCTGTCTGACTTAGCTCCACTGTTTACAAATCTCAAGATCCAAGTCTTATCTCTATCACACATATAAGATACAAAATATTATAATCCGCAGAGAAATTCATTTAACCACATTCATTCTAAAAATTAACTCCAACCTCACCCTACTTTAATCTATCAAACAATCAGTTCTTAGGACTGTGGGGATTTAAGTGTCGCCTGACATGATGGTCCATTCAATATCTGTGAATATCAGTAGTTATTGGTTTTCTAACTATAGATCCTAATCTATTAGTGGGAAATGAAATTGTATTAGTATGTTCCAACTACAGGGGGGCACCATTCATGTTTCAGGAAAGTATGTCTCAGTTTTGTGTGGGCATATGTTATGGATGGGTGGGCGTCTTGAAAAACATTTTTCCTTACTGTGTGTGTGTGTGTGTGTGTGTGTGTGTGTGTGTGTGTGTGTGTGTGTGTGTGTGTGTGTGTGTGTGTGTGTGTGTGTGTGTGTGCAGTACAAATACTGGAAGGAAATAGATGCCTAATTCAAATTATTAAGAATTTAATTAAAGTATTAGTTAAGCTTTGCCAGGGTTAGGGAAATCATCAAAGAAAGAACAGTACTCAGAAAGTAGAGAGCCTTTGCCATAGTTTAAGACCCAAGAGATCAGAGGAAGGAATGATTCTGAAACAGAAGAGACAGGCTTGTGTGGGGCATGTCTGACATGACCTATGGCAGATAAACAAGGGATAAAGCCATCCCACAGTGACCTAGTAGGGAGGGGGCCTCTTACCCTATGTTCTCTTGTTTGGGCCTCCTCAATGGATGACCTTAACTAAAAGCCAAAGCCAAAAGGGCAAGAGAGTCCATGCTGCTCAGCTTTCTGGGTAAAGCATGCATCTGAAGGGGAAAATCAGAATAGCAAGCCTAAAAGCCATTGATACAGTTTTTACAACATCTTAGTCTAACAACTGTTATTTCTGGACACCACATTTTTCTCACACATCTACACTCAAATCTCAACGTTGAATCAAGGCTCTTATACAATGCCAAACAACTGATGGAAAAGATTGACATTTCTATGAACCATGGCTTGTGATTTCAACCAGGCCCTCATATCCTTATATACCCCCTTCTCTCTCCTCAGTCTCCCATTCTCTTCTCCATCTGTGTCTTTAAGGGCACAGACCAGGTCTTTCTTACTTCTGTTCCCCTAGTCTCAGTGGCTAGAACAAAAGTACATTCACTTGAATAAATGCCCATTGAATAGTGAACCTTAGACTGCTTCTTCTTCCTCTTCCCAAATTCTACCTACGCTATTCTGATGACCTGCAGTCAACCCCCAAACCTAATTACTTGGTCTCCTAAGCTTCGAGGCTCATTTCCTCTTCTGCTTCAATAAATCCAAGTTCCACTCCCACAGCAGGACCTGAGCCAGTTGTGCTACCTCCAGTCTCAGCTCCCTGCATTTCCATTCCCAGAGCAATCAATGTAAGAAAGCAAATCAAGCAATGTCACTGCCCTGTTCAAAATTTCTCTTTAGTTCCTCAAGCTCCACAGTCACACAAAAGGCCTCCTGGTGTTGACCCTGTCTCATTCCTTACTACTCTTTCCCACAATCACTCTTGGAAAACTTTCCATAACATTATCCTCTTCTCTTGTGCTTTTCCCTCCAAAATAAACTAACAAAATTCCAACTCCTGACAGGGATTGGCTGTGCTCCTCCACCTCCACCTCCACCCCTCACCTTCCACCGTCATACCCACCTGAGGTTTTACTGCTCTGACAAGACCTATAAAACCATTCATCCTTCAAATTCTGTGTATAATGCCCGAAGTGAAACTCACCCACTCCCCCCTCCCTTTCACAAAGCAATTCTGCTTAGTTATATTACACTGTGGGCTGTTCACCTTCATTGCTCGCTCTGCTCTTTTTGTCTATATCCCCACTGGGGGCAGAGACTGGGCCTTATATTATCCTACACCCAAGCAGAAAACAACATGTTTTGCCCAAAATTCCTCTGCACCTTCTAAGTGACCACAGGGACTTTTACTCTCTAGATCTCAAGAAGACCTCAGTGAATATACATTCTTAAGTGATGCAAATGAGAATAAGAGACTGTAGCCTATTTCTCTTCACTCCAAAAGTAGATACCCCTGACATCTTTGTTTACAGGTCATTATTTTTAGGGGTTATAATTCTGTAAAAGAACAACAAAACATTCTATTTATCATAAAAACATGAGAATTCTATGCCTGGAACTCCTTATAAACCTTTTTTATGCCTTTAACAAAGCAACAGAATGGGCCTGATTGCTTCCATAGTCAGTGTGGCTCCCTTTCCTTGCTAATAGATTAGTAGTTGGGGACATTATTTCAGTCATCTGCTTCCACACCACACTGGCCCCACTGTCTACTCCTTTGGGCCTAGGACCACCCAGAGTTTAATAACCTCACCTAGAGGCAGAGGACAAGAACAATGTAGACTATATCTGATGGTACTTGGCACTACATCTGATAGAGACCAAATTGAGAGCAAAACCTTTTTATCCAGACTGCCTCTTGATATCCTGCAATCAAATTGCATTGCAATCTAAAGTGAGAGTCCTGCAATCAAAAGAACTGTTAGCCCCACAACAGGGGCCAGACCTAATTTTAGCAATCCCCCCACCCAGACACAGATATCACGCCTGTCAAAAACAAACCATCAAATTGGAGATAATCCAGCATCACTGTTAAAAGCAATGTGAAATTAGTGAACACAATACTGAAAATCAAACATTGCTAAAATACAAGTGACTGCATTGAACAAATCTTCAAGAAGCAAAATCATTATTATTTTGCCTCCTTGAAAATCAGATCTACAGAGCACTCATTCTCAAGAATCTGAGAAGTGAGTCAACCTGTCAGAATTTGAAGCTGTTATTTAAGACAATCAGTGTGGCAGATATAATGGACCACTAAACTACTGCCTACAGCAAGTGTGGATATGATAAGGCTTTTGAAGATAATCAAGAGAAAAGTTTCATTTAGACTTTAAAAACTCTACCACATAGAACAATTTCAAACTTATAAATACTATGCTCACTACAAGGTCATTCTTTCTTTTATGAAAAAGGAAATGTAAAAATTGGTATTAATTAGCATTTTTTCTATCTATAATCTGTATCAAGTTGTGTGCTAACAGGAGGAAGGAAAAAATAAACAATATGCACTCCTTATTGTGGACTAATTCATAGAATGGAGGGGAAAAAAATGATTTCATACCCTACCTAGTTACTCATCTCGATCCAAGTAGACTACTTCTCCCAAGCCCAGTGCACTTTAGACAGGACAGACCAATAGAAGTCTGCTAGAAGTGATGTGTGTTACTTCCAAGACAGACCCCAAACCTCCAAAGGCATCTTTCGCATACTCTGTTCACTAATCAGCACAAGGGAGAAGATAAATGGAAAACTCCAAGGTTAGGGAAGGATGGGGGAGGAGATTATGTAGGTGAAATCCCACACCCTTCCACTCAGGAAGAGAAAACCTCATTACGGTAAGTCACTGTCATTTGAGGGTCTCTTAATACTTAGCAGACCCTGACTACTAAAAAATACAATGAAAGATCTGTTTGCCAAAATCAAATTGTGAATACAGAAAGTCTTGGAACATAAGTGTGAAGTCCCTGAGCCATCCTATGAGAGAAATGTTGGAGATTTATCCAAGAGAGTAGGCAGGGCTTATCTAGGATAGGAAGAAGCCTGACAGACACGTAATTAGTGTAGGAATTTTAAAAAGCAATGGGATGAAGAGACTGGACAGGTAAGAAATATTTCACATAAAAGCACTGAAAACCATTTCCATATCCCTTGCAGTACAGCTGATACCATCAGAGTTGTACTATAGAGTGCTCAGTGGAGGGTAGTTTGGAGGAGTTTGGCACTAGGAGAAACTGGATGGGCAAGTAACAGTCTGCTGCAATTCCCCCCAGTATCAATCTACAAGAAGCAGTATTGCTTGGGTAAAAAGGAGGAAGCAAATCTAAGACACGTCCCTTTTAAACACCCAAGGAATTTTGTAACCAAGCTGACATATTGTGGAGGGGAGAGGAGAAAAAGTCATCATAGAGGGAAATATTTCTAGGTTTCTGAGTTAGACAAGTAGGTGAGTGATGGCATGGAGCATATATAGAGCAACAGACTAAGAGGGAATGGAGCAAACAGAAATTAATTAGCCTGAACTTGTACCACACATGGGATATCTATATCGTAAAAATCCATAGACAGGCAGAAGTTGTTAACTGGAGCAAGCTCAGGAATAGAGGTATATATTTGGAGGCAGGATAAGACTGAGACCAAGAGTAGCAACCCAGTGTACCTGCACATGATGAAGTGGTATAGGGGACATCTATAAAAACGAAATAAGATGTAAATATATGAATCTTAGTAAACACCTGCTGACAGTTTTATAAGTTGGGTCATCATCTAAAGAAAGTAACCAAGAGTTTTAAACTACCAGATCATGCTTGATAATCTTGATACAACAGTTCAGTGGAGAAAAGTGTGAGAACTCAGCTGAAGAATGAAATCTTACCAGTATTTTTTGATTACCTATGTTTTTTGAAAGTTTCCCATTTGTTTTAAGTCCATACATGTAGTTTAATCTCATCAAATTTAGTAAAAAGACAGACATATGTGTAATAAAACCAACAGCTATACTACTAAAGCAAGAAAACCCCTTAGGGAAATACTAAGGGCCATCACAATCTTGTCCAAGTTAGTCTGGGTGCCATCTCTCTTCCTTGGAAACAACTTCACCAACTTTATACACCTCCTTCCACTACTTTGTTGCCTCTACTCAAACGCCTTACCCCACTTCCTCCTGCAAATCGCCATCAATCTTCAAAACAATTTCCTTTTCAAAGGGCAGTCTTGGTCTGCACTGAACTCTGACAAACACACCACCAGAGCAAACTAGGCTGAAAAACTCAGCAAGTCAAAAGAGAGTTAACATGGTATGTGACAAGAGTACATGAAACTATTCCTCCTGATATTCAACTCCTTGTGTAATCCTCTTTCTTGAATCTGGGCTAGACTTGTTACTTGCTTTGACTAACGGAATGTGACAGCAAGCACATCCCAGCTGCAGATCTCCACCTCCACATTTGTACTGTTTGGAGTTCTGGGCTGCCATAGAAGAAATACAACCACGGTCTACAATAGAGATCATGAGAAAAATCCAGGTAAGCAGGATCAAGTGCTGAGACTAACTATATATAATAGAACATAGAATAGCCTAGAACATATGCCCCCATGAAGCTGACGCAGCCAGCTGCTGGCTAGAAACTATCCTAGCTGAAATACCAGGTACAGGGGGAAGACATGATTCTAAACATCCTAGACCTAGAGAACATCACACTGAACTTTTACCACATATTTGATCCAAATTCCTAATCTACATGATCATGTTTTAGAGCATTCTATGTTGTGGAGAAGTTGGTCATGCATCAAGAGATACTTGCAGTAGGCAGTAATAGACATGTGATAAAAGAACCTTTTTTAAAATAAAGGATTTATCAACAACCTGCTATATATAACTGTCACTCACTTAGGAGACAGAGGCTCAGCAATGCACAGAAGGGACAAAGCTCTCTATCTTTATTGAACTGAATATTCTATTATGAGGAAATAATAAATACAGTTAAAATAAGTAGCATAGTAAGGAGGAATGAGGTTCATGGACAGAACTAGAAAGCAAGGAAGTATATAGCAGGGGTGGTTGGAGGAATTATTATCTTAAGTAGGATAGTTAGAAAGGCTCCTGAAGAAAACAAGAGTTTAAGATGGGGAAGATGAGGGAAGCAGACAGGTGGAAAAATTGGAGAAAATATCTCAGGCAGAGAAAACAGCACCTGTGTTTCTGTGATGTTTGATAACATGCCTAGAGATTGGTATGGCTTGAGCATAGTAAGAGATGGGTGAGTTACGCAAGAGAAAAATGAAGAGTTAAGAGAGGTCAAGATCCCCCAGGACATCCAGGTTCAACAATCCACTAAATGACCCAGACTCACATAGAGTCATATGCATGATTACGCTTAATTAAAAGGACATGGAGCAAAGTTAGCAAAAGGAAAAGGCATATATTTTGAAGTCAGGGGGAGACCAGGAATAAGCCTCCCATGATATCATTCCCCCAGCAATGAATCGTGACAACACATGTGTAAAATGCTGCCTACCATTAGAGACTCACTAGAGACTCAGCACCCAAGGCTGTATGTAAGACTAATCATGAAGGAAATCTCTTCTTAACGTGTATGAAAATGAAAAAGGGCATGCATTTAGCATAAGCCATGTTTTGGGCATGAAGAGCTTTCTTCATGTGAGGCATTCTTACTGAGAAATCATGGTACCCTCCACAAATCTAAGCACTGGATACCAGGCAAGGACCAGCTCTGTGAGAGGCCTTTGTAAGACTGCAACTTCTGCTTCTTGTTAACATTGTCTGCACAGTCACATCCTGTAGATCATCATCCTCTTGGATATCACAGGATATCTAAGACATGGGAGCCATCAGGATGTTGAGTAGAAGAATGGCATCATCTAGTCCAATTTCAAAAATCTTTAGTTTAAAGGCTAAGAAGGAGCTATATGGAACACAGAGATGACAGAAATAGAGTAAATTGTAAAAAGCAAGACCAAATCTGCTATCCTGAAAGATAAAGAGGTGGCGATCAAATTTTAAATGTACTTACAGATTGATTGATGTGGATCATGAGGAAAAAAAAATAGTCATTAACAATGATGACAAAAATTTCTGGCTAGAGCCAAAGAGAAGAATGATATGACACTTTATTGACCTGGTTAGACTGTAGAAGTGAATGTGGAGTCGGAGATCAGGGGTTTAATTTTAGGCAAGTGATAGTGTTGAGAAGACAGCTGCATACGTGTTAGAGCTTCAGGGGAGAGATCCGGGCAGGAGCCACACTACTGAAAGGCCTGGCATGGGCTCAATAGAAAGAGGCAAGAGGAGGCTTAAAAACTGAGTTCTGGGGCACACTAATGAGAAGAAGAAGGCAGGAATCCACCAAAGAGAATAAGAGCAACCAGTAAGGTAGGAAGAAAATCAGGTGAATGTGGGACAGAAGAAGCATTTGCTTAAAATGTTGAGTACTTTCAATAGCTGAGAATCTAAATTTCACCAGAAATGGTCCTAAACATTGTGTTCAGTGCCCTTTGCTGGCCTGCTGTCTTCCTGGTACCTGAAATTTAGGATGCACATACTCAGACCACTGCACGGATGTATGACTTAAAGCAGGTACTGTCTTGCTCTATTGTTGAGTGTCCAGGCAGAAGATTTTCAGAAACCTAAAATCTCTCTCCACCACTCTAACTACTGAAGAGTCAACAAAAATCCTTTTCTAATGGCAAGGTTCTCAAGAGAATAGGCTAGCAAAGTTACAAAAATAGCAAGTTAAGATTTGGGGTGATCTGAACTTAAGAAGCTGAGAGAACTACGAGAGAAGCATGGAACCTAAACTGTCTATTTAGCTTTTTCTGTGTATGTGGAACTGAGGAATCGAACCCAGGGCTTCAAGCATGCTAGGCAAGCACTCTACCATTGAGTCACCTTCCCAGCCTAAACTGTCTATTTAGGTAAACCATTTGTGACCATTAAGTTACAATTTGAAGTTCAGTTCCTGAGTTCATGTACTATGTTTAAAGTATTTAATAGCCTTGCTAGCACCTACTTAGTAGACACAAAGAAAACTTCCATCATCCCAGAAGTTCTGTTGTGCTAAACTGCTTTACAATTTCTAATCAGAATTTTTCATCTTGCTTAGATAACTACCAGTCTTCTCAGAAAACAGCTTCATAAAAATCTGACATTACCATTTACCCAACTACTTCTTCAAAAGAAATCTATTGTACAGAATATCAGAAAATGACTACTTTGTTAACTAAGCCATTGTTAAGTACACATTGTTAACTAAGCACCTAACACTCCAAAGTTCCAAATCAGGGCTATGGTTCCCAGTCTTACAGAGACCAAATAATTTGGTCCAAATGGACAAAGCTGCAGTCCAAAGCTTATGTCAGCAAACCCTATGTGTAGATCAGCCAGTTGATTATACACAGGGGGTGTGTGTATTTGGCTTGACATTGTGAGAGAGGGGGAAGGAAAGGGGAATGAACAGGGAGAGTAAAGGAAGGGACGGAGAGAGAGAAGAAAGAAAGAGATAGAGAGCTCGAGGGGCACAAACTCAATTGTCTGTGAGCAGCCCTAAGAATATTGCATCAAGTGGGCCATAAGTAAAAACAACAACAAAAAGAATGGAATTGAAATTAAGCATGACAATAACAATTTACTTTCCCTATTAGCTAGGTAATAATGCAAACTGGAACATTAATTTCTTCTAAAGAGAGCAGAGGTGGCTTAGCACTAATTAGTAGTTGTCATGTGGAAAGTAAACCCCCATATTGCCAGAGCTTCTCATTTATTTTACCCCAAAGACAGAATTCTGGAGATTTTCACGACATCTCAAAAATGTGTTACATATAAAACATATAAATAAAAAGACCTATGAAAATATGTCTGTGAGTTACAGTAAGCCTTCCAGCCCCTTGTGTGCAAACTTAGAGGATTCTCAATGAAAATCAAGTAACAGAAACCAAAACAAATTAGAGCATGTGCCTAGTTCATGGTGATTCAGTTTCATACAGCCACAAGGCAGAAGAATAGAGCACTGAATAGGAAATAAAGCACTCAAATCAGTCAATCCCCAGGAAACTGAGAATTTTAGGTCTGGGCCAGACTTATGTCTATTACAGCCTCAAAATCTATTTAAGATAACCAGGCAACAAAATCTAGAAAATTCAGAAATTCAAGATTTCTAGCGATTCCTCCAGGCTGGTCTACAATATTCTGTCTGTAACTGTAGAAATTTACTCAAATCCCAATGCCAACTTAAATCAAGGGTGAAATAATTTTCTAAGACTATTTTTATTCCTAGGGATCTGGTCTCAACCTATAAAAGATATATATATATATATATATATATATATATATATATATATATATAAAGGACTTACATATATATATATACACATATGGAGAGAGAGGAGAGAGAGAGAGAGAGAGAGAGAGGGCGCACTAGGCTCCACTGGCTCATGCCTGTAATCATAGCTACTCAGAAGGCTGAGATCTGTGGCTCACAGTTGAAAGCTAGCTGGGGCAGAAAAGTCCCTGTGAGACTTTTATCTCCAATAAACTATTCAAAAAAGAAGTGGCTCTGGGGCTCAAGTGGTAGAGCACTAGCCTTGAGCACAAAGAGGCTCAGGGACAGCACCCAGGCCCTAAGTTCAAGCCCCTGATAGATAGATAGATAGATAGATAGATAGATAGATAGATAGATAGATAGACAGATAGATGCATACACATACATATATACATACAGAAACTGATTTTGAAAGCTTTTTTTTGGGGGGGGGGGTCCAGTCATGGGGCCCGAACTCTGGGCCTGGGCGCTGTCCCTCAGCTCTTCAGCTCAAGACTAGCACTCTACCACTTGAGCCACAGCGCCACTTCTGGCTTTTTTTTTCTGCTTATGTGGTGCTGAGGAATTGAACCCAGGGCCTTAAGCATACAAGGCAAGCGCTCTACCACTGAGCCACCTTCCCAGCCCTTTGAAAGTTTTTAACAAATATTTCTTCTTTTAAAAATGTTCATATATACAATCAGAGCTGTATCAGCTTTTTAAAATTCCAGTATGCCCCCATCCCATGAACTTACACTTTTATTTAATTATTAAACACATTACACACCTTCATTACTATTCATATCCTTCCTTTATTGAGTTCAATTTGAGAGAAAGAGAGTGGGGGGAGAGAGAGAAAGTTCAATGTGGTAACTTTTTGAGCACCTTCTATGTGAAGAAGCCATTCAGGAGTTAGAGGAACAAGGTCCTTAATCAAAGGCTGGTCTACAGTTGACAAGATACTCACCAAAAGATGATTAAAACTAAATAAGTGTGTAGGTGGGTATGGGAGGGAAAACTGGTAGAGAATAAGAGAAGGGATAACATTGTCCAAAAAGAAATATACTCTTTATCTGACTTATGTAACTGCAACCCTTCTGTACATCACCTTCATAACAACAAATTTTTTTAAAAATTCAACACCACCAAACTTTTCCTGTTTGTTCTCAGTCCTAGTGGGGGAATTAAAATCACCTCAAGTGCTCTTTAAATTATACCCAGGATCCATTCCACACCCACTCAATGAAAATCTTGACAAAAGGGATACAGGCATTTGTATTAAAAAAAATTAGATGTTAAAATTAGTGGTAATGCTCTCCTACAGGTAGGTTATCGTTTAATTGTCTTTTCACCTGTGACATGTAATTTTGATGATAAATTTTACTAATTACTCAGTGATCCTCGCCTTGACTATTTAAGTAGACAATCACCTCCACTAACTACTTCACTAAATTAGATTTAGGACCAAGGACATTGATAAAGTACAAGGATCCAAAGATAACTAATCCCATAATTCTCACCCCTCAGTCAACTCACTGTCCCAATGGAGTTCATCCAATAGTGGCAGGAACCTCACAGTCCCAGATTTCAAATCTAATTAAAGCCTTCCATTTTCAGCATCTCACCTACTTCTGGCCTTATCTGTTGTTGATTCAGCTGGTTCCCAGCATTCCACAAATACCAGCTTTCAGTGTTTATTCTCAGCAAGTGGCGATTCCTTCTCCTATGCCGCATGCAAATCTACCACAGCCTCCTGGAGGCTTTACTCATCCTCTGCATTTCATCCAACTTCCATCCTGAAATATGCCTTCCTCCAGTCTAGAGTGCGCAGTACCGCAGAAGAAACAGACAATTTACATTCATGTTCCTGCCTATTTTTAATTTCATCTCCTACAGCTTTCTCCACCTGAATGTCCAATGGACCTTGCCCAATTTCTCCATTAGCAATCAGGGCCCAGAATATGATTTTTAAGAGCTGCTTTGCAAATCCTGCAAAAGTTGTCTCAGAAATCCTCCCTAGTATATATACACCTGTTTTACCAGAGATAAAATGAAGAGAACTATGTGGATATCCCATTGCTCTATTTAAGGCTAGGGATATGGCTTAGTATTAAGAGTACTTGCCTCACACTACACAGAAGACCCTATGTTCCATCTACATAGATGCTGAAGGGGGAAAAAGGATGCAATCTTGAGGTTGATACGTTATTGTCAACATTAGTAAGGGAATTGTCTGTTAAAAACAAACTGCAGGTATTACTTTAGTTCCTGGGTTCAGATTCAGTTCCACAATTTATTAGTCATGTTTCTGTATCTATTTTTCCTTAGACTGTACTATGGGGAAATCCATCTTCTGAGGCTGCTTGTGAGGACAAGTAATGTGACATCAGGAAAGCAACTAGCACAGTGCCCGCATGGAAGAAGCACATGTTCTTGTAGTAGATGTTAAATGTAATGCTTAAGCTTTGCTGTCCAGGAAACAAGCCTTTGAACTCTCTTTCCCTGATTTAGAGAAAGTGAGCATATTGTAAATTGGCTTTTAAACCGAATTTTGACATTTCTGCTCTTTCTCCATTATTTAAAATATTCAGATAAAAGGGAATTTATGAAAGTATTCTTCAGTTTTAGTTACATTAAGGAAAACTATTGGTTTGTTACGCCTTATGCTTACACTATCAATTAAAATGAAAGTAGGGGTGAGGAATATTTGGGAAAAGAGAACACATCACTTTCTACTTGAATTGAAATTTTAAAAGCCAAAGAGTGAGAGGGAGGTTTTATAAGCTACAGGTGACCTTTAAATGTCACAGTCACTAATATATAAATGCAAACACAGAAAAATATAATGTCTGGTAATAACAGTAAACTGATCAATGCAATTACATTATGAGCTCTGTGATATAAATTATGATTCCACTTCAGAATATCAATAGCTTTTTAATACATTTTAAGATCAAATTAAAATGCATTAAAAATCATCTGGCTCATTCTCTGTATGTATAAGTTTCTAAATGTACAAGACTTGAGGACATAGATTAATTTTAATAATGAGGTTTTTTTGAAAAAACTTATTCTCTCAGTAAACACTCCTTCAATGAGGTTTGCTTTTGCCTGGAATAAGTTGTGGCCATAGCCCACTTTCAGAAATTAGTGAAATATGATTTCAAAGATGCTTACTTAAGTTGCAGCTTTTAATTCAATTATACAAGCAGCACAAAATCTTTAACATGAGGGAAAGAAAAAACACATTGGGGTCGATTCTCCTCTTGCTTTATAGAGCACTTTAAAATTTTCCCTCTGTACCTCAGCTCCAACAGTAAAGCATTCAGCTTTAGAGATTGTATTTATAGCTTTCGGTATACTATCTTGACTGTTCAAAAGCAATATATAGGGGTACCTATCCAGAGTCAATAATATTTTCTCCAATAGTGCTTAGAGGAAACAGAAAATACAGATATTTCTTTAAAAAGCTCTCAACTTGGAAGAAACAAATTGTTTTCATGTGTTGAATAGCTTTCACATTAAGAGATTTAAAATGATGGGTTTTTTCCACCACTACATTCATCAATTCACTATTTCTATAGTCCCATCACATGAGAACAGATATTAAGAGAAACATTGGCCTCTAAAACAAGACTCCATGGAAGAAGGCAATGAGGCGCTATTTGTCATCACCCTAACACAACTTGACAGGACTAGTGTCCTTCTAAACGTTCTAAATAACTATTGAACACTTTTGTTGGCTTTTGTTTGTTTGTTTGTTTGTATCAGTCGTGGGCCTGAACTCTGGGCCTGGGCGCTGTCCCTCAGCTCTTCAGCTCAAGGCTAGCACTCTACCACTTGAGCCACAGCACCACTTCCGGCTTTTTTATTTTTGTTTATGTGGTGCTGAGGAATCGAACCCAGGGCCTCATGCATGCAAGGCAAGCGCTCTACCACTGAGCCACCTTCCCAGCCTCATGAACACTTTTTTTATGTGCCACTTTAAAAACAACAACAACAACAAAAAAAAAAACTTATTCCTGACTTCAGGGAGAGCTGGGAACATCTTTCGCACTTCAAGAGTCACCTGACACACAATCCACTTACATGGTAACTGCTCAGAGAACAACATTAAACAAAACCAAAACAAAAAGAAAACTCCTTAAATGTGGGCTGGTGGGTGTTCAGCAGAAAGCACCCTCCACCTGAGCTTCTGCCCAAGACTGCGGAAGTCAGCTCATGAGGCAGAAAACTCCAAAAGGGTCAGCCCTTAACACCTTGTAAGGAGGTGTTACTTGCACCAATCTAAATCCAAGAAACCTTAGTGGGGCAGGACTTAGAGAGAGAGAGAAAATCCCACTTCAGGTGCCCAGCAGGTAGAAGTGCCCCAGGGGTACCTCTCAAACTTCCCTGACATGCGCAGCCCCTGGGAATCTTGATTTAAAGAGAAGACTAGCCTGGGCTTGGCTTGGAGCCTAACGAGTCCCAGATTGACATCCTCACCAGATGTGTGAGTGCAAAGCCCCTGGACACCTAACGACACCGGGATCGCTGGTATTAGCAGCACACGCACACGCACACGCACACGGTGAGGGACGTAGGCAGGCTTGGGCCCGGGGACACCTGGCAGGTGCGCGGCCGGCTGGGCGCCGGCGCGTGGCCTGGCGCTGCGGCCGCGCCCCCTTCCCCACCCCGCCCGCCGCCGCCGGCGCCCGCCCGCCCGCCCGCTCGCCTACCTTCTCGCGGGTCTTCAGGTAGCGCTGCAGCGCCTGCTGCGTGAGCTCCCGCACGCGCAGCTGGCCCTCCTTGCAGGGCACCACGATGCCGGTCCTGCCGAAGCACACGGTCACTTTCATCCTGGCCGGCCGCGCCGGGCGCCCCCCCCCCCCGCCCCTTCCACCGAACAGGTGTCTGCGGGGCCCGCGGGCGCCCGGCCCCGCTCCGAGGGGGTGGCCGGGGCGCCGCGGGGCCTGGAGACCTGCAGGACCCGGCGGGCGGGAGGAGGGCTGCAGACCGCGACCCTGGCACCGGGCTGGAGCAGGCCCGGGGAGGGGGGCGGCAGCGGGAAGCGGGGCGCCTGCTCCCAGGGGTGGGCGCCCGCGGCGGAGCGGCTCCCCGGGCCCGCGGCCCCGCGGAGGGTCCCGCTCGACGGCCCCGCGAAGGCGACAAGCCCCGCCGAAGTGAAACTGCGAGCCCGGCCCCGCCCGGCCCGGCCCGGCGAAGGCCCTCGCCCTTGGCCCTGGTCCTGGCGACCACGGCAGGGCCGGCCCCAAGCCCCGGGCTGGAGTGGGCGGCGGCGGCGCGCGCGGGGCCGGAGTTGGGAGGAAACTTTTGCGCCCGCTCCCAACTCCTCTGCGCGGCGCGCGCGCGCGGGGCACTCGCGGCCCCAGGGCCAGCCTGGGCCGGGCTCTTAAAGGGGCCGCGACGCTGCCCGGCCCCGCCACGCACTTGGCCGGCTTGCGGTCGGGGGGAGTGGGGCACTACGCGGGGCGGTAGCTGCAGACCTGGAGTCTCAATGCCCTGGCGCTGGGTTTCTCTGGGGTTCTCTTCTCCATGCACACACCCGGGAGCTCTGGGGAATTGTAATGGGACTGAGGGCTACCACCGGGGGGACTGTGAAACTAGATCTCATCAGACACATTGGACCGGGCTAGGCAGAATTAAGAGTCCAGGAAAGCCAGGTGCTTCTCGCCACGCCCACCAGAAACACCCCTGGGAAGGGTGCCCTGCAGGTTCTGTGAGCAGAGTCCACCAAAGGGCCTGTTTGGGACTTGGTCTTCCGCACAGCAAGCACTTCAGCTCCTATCTGCATCTTGAGAGAGGGATGCTGAAGGGAACTTGGGGGATAAAGTGCCAGTGGGCCCATTTCTTTCACAAAGAACACTGAGTACTCCATCCCGTATTCAAATAAGATCACATATGATCACAGATATCCTTTGGAAATAAGTGTGACTTGCATCATGCATCTGACTATGAGAAAAAAAATAACACCTGTAGGCTATGATTGTCAGGTGTGTACATTCATCACCAACTGAACCCAGGGGGCAGTTCAACGAATAACATTAGCATCCTTCTCAGTTTTCACATATACGAGCTCCTTTGAGCTGGAAGGTAAATACTTAAAATTCTCACCTTATGCATAAAGAATGGTGCTTGATCTGTGGCTACAGCTCAATAGAACAGAACTTGCTTAGTATGAGAGAGGCTCTGGGCTCCAGCCTCAGCACCACAAAAGAAGAGGAAGAGGAGGAGGGGGAGGCAGAGAGGAAGAGGGAGAAGGAAAAGAAGGAGAAGGAGGATAAATAAAATGGTAGTATAATGAGGAAGGTTAAAGAACTGAGCAGAACACAAAATTGGTTATGTTGAAAAGAACCCAAGTCTTCCCGACTAAATCTCTGGCTTCTACTGGCAGTTTTCCTAGCAATTCAATTCACCCAACACCATCCTCAGAGCCACATAGTATGTTTCCCCACGGAATGATGTGCTCCTAGATGAAGACACACTACAATTACACTTGGATTACCTGTGATGATATGATGATGCAGAGAGGCTTAAGAATAAATTTGGCGGCTTCATTATTATTTTAGCTCATTTATCTATTTAATGAATATACACTGGTTGTCTTCTGTGTATTGGTTGTCTTATATATGCATACCCATGCACATATATACACATACAAATACATTTAGGATATGGATATTGGAAGGTATATTAGATGGTATAATGTGGTTGCAAATCCAATACAAACTGTCCAGAGTAAACCAAAGACAGAACCAATTGGCCCAGAGAATCAGGTCCAAAGAGCACTCCACTGAGGCAAGCTTGGAAGCGGGAATTCCAGTGTGTAGTCATGGAATCTTCCTTTACTCACTTTGTGCTAGCTCAGTACAAACTCCATTCACAGATGGGCTCTTCCTCGCTGAGGCCTTTAAATATCCTTTTATAGAGATGAGGAACTTAAGTCAAGAGGGGCATACAAAATTGTCTAAAATCTCATTGTTAGAAAGAAACAGAGCCTGTTTTAGAACCCAGACATTCTGACTGCAAAGTCTTCAAAGTAACTGGTATGTTCACTCTTCTGTGGGAAACAAATGAGCAGATCAAACAAATACTAATGTCACCTATGAATGTGCAACATCTATGTTTAGTGTGCATATTGCTATCCTTCATGATTCATGGCTTCCTTTTCCTTTAGAGTTGCTCCGGGCTTCTAAAAGGCCATGAAATTGTTTCTGTTCTTCCTACTGGAAACTTCTTTATAGCCAAGTTTAAAGCCTCTCCCTTTACTTAGAGCCCTGCCCAATATCCTTGCTTTGAAAATCCCCAAGTCATCCATGAAGAACATGCAGGTTCTCACCCTATCCTCCTACTCACTGAAAGACTGGATTCAGATTGCAGGGGACATGGCAAAGGCCAGGCCATTGTAAGCTGAAAGAAGACAGAGTCTAGACACTGATGTGAGCAAGGCACTGTGATCCTGCACACCATGGAGGGAACTTTCTGACCCCCAAGTTAGTAATTAGAAAAAAGGTTAGTGTGTACATTTCATATGTATTAAATAGCCAGGCTTAATTTGTTATTCAGCCACATCACAGCATATATAACAATTTATCATACATTAATAATTAATATAAAAGAACAGAATTGCAAAACAGTTATCCATGCCCAACAAATTCCTAAATCAATATCTCATTCCCCATGGGATTTCCTGGGCAGAAGACAATAAATAATTTGCCTTGATTGAGTAACACTGGAGAATTCCATGCCTGGGTTCCATTTTCTTGTTTTGCCTGTTGGGAGAATAAAGAATAAACATTGTCTGTGATATATTTTCTCATTTATAATCCAAGAGCCTAGCAAGCAGTAATACTGACCAGTATTACCAAATAGCCCTAACTTGTAAAAAGTAGAACTAAAATATCAGGTACCGTTAGGTACACACTGAATAAAGATGGATAATTTTTAGCCTATAGATGACCAGTAATCTATTCTGTTGTTTTATAATAAGACACAAAATATTTTAGCTTTCAAGGAATTATTTATAACAAGCACTATTTATCAAAAAAATTAACTGAATTAGAGATAATGTTATTTCTAAGAACCCTGGAACAATAGGGATAATAGATTCAATTTAGTAGAGATTAGTATAGTATAGACACATAATTAGTATAATACATCATGTTCTTAGCTTTTTTCTGAAAAAGATATCATAATGATCTTGAAAAAGAAAAATGAGTGTGATTTTTCATTCTTTCCTTCCATATTTAAAAGTGAAGGTTATTGCTTAATTTGCAAAAAAAAGATTATTCTTAAGATACTTTTGGTCATAAATACCTAATAGCATTCCTTTGTTGATGTGCCCTTCTTTTGGTTACATTGCTACATTTCATTGTCATCATTGTTACATTATTTCCTTTTTATTTATTTAACCCCACTTTGTTTATTTCCTTGTGTTTTGGGTGGTCTTAAGGGCCATCTTTGCCAATTCAAATTTCTTGAAACATTTACCTTATGTTTTCTTCTAGTTGTTTTAGAGGTTCAGGTATTAAAGTTTTTAGGTCATTCTAATTTATTTTGTATATGGTGAGAGACAAGGGTGTAATTTTCATTCTTCTTCATATAATTGTCCCATTTCCTCAGCACTATGTAGTTAAGAAATTGAACTCCATGTTCTTAGAATTTTGTCAATGATCAGTTAGCTATCTTTATGTAGATTTATTTATAAACTCACTGTTTATTCTACTGGTTTGTGTGTCTGTTTTTATTCGAACACCATACTATTTGGATTACGATACCTAACATATTTTGAAGTCAGGTATGTAATGTGTCTTGCTTTATTCTTTTTACTCAAAACTGTCTAGGTTTTGAAAGATTGCTTTGTAATTTCATGTAACATTCAGGACTTTTTCTAGACTGCCATTGGTATTTTGATAGATATTGGATCAAATCTATAGATCCTTTTGTGTATAAATAACATTATAACAACATTTATTCTTTTAATGTATGAATACAGGATGACTTTCCTTTTCTGTATTCTTCAGTTTCTTTCAACAATATTTTATAGGTTTTTTTGTTTTTGCAAAACTCTTTTAACTCTTTGACTAAATTTTTTCTAAGTTATTGAATTTTGTGAGTTTGTTTTCTTGATATTTTGCCAGATAAAATGCTGCTGATGTATAAAAATATTGCTGATCTGTATCTTGATACTTTACTGACATCATTTATGATTTCAAAGAGGTGTAGTTTTAGGTTTTGTTTTGTTTGTGGAGTCTTTGAGGTTTTATAGATATAAGATCATGTAGTCTGCACACAGTGATGGAAATCCTTTATTTCTTTATCTTGACTAATTGCTTTGACTAGCAATTCCATAATTCTACTGAGAACAAGCTGTGAAAATGGACAACCTTTTTTGTTCCAGATTTCAGAAAGAAATTTTTCTGCTTTCTCTCATTCAGTGTGATTTAACTGTGGGCATCCTACATATTGCCTTATTATGTTATAATGTGTATTTTTACCACCAAATTTCAGAGTTTTTATCATAAAAGGATATTGAATTTTATCAATTTGTGTGTGTGTGTGTGTGTGTGTGTGTGTGTGTGTATGTATGCTGGTCTTGGGAACTTGACCTGAGGGCTGTCCCTGACCATTTTTGCTCAAGACTACCACACTACCACTTGAGTCACAGCTCAAGTAATGATTAACTGGAGGGAAGTGTCTCACAGAGTTTCCTACCCAGGCTGGCTTTAAATCATGATCCTCAGATCTCAGCCTCCAGAGTAACTAGGATTACAGGTGTGAGCCACTGAGTTGATTATACATTTTCTTTGTCTGCCTTCACTCTGGTGATATATTGTATCACACTTGTTGATTTGGGTTTAACTATTCCAAGATTGTTGCACTGGAATGAATCTTCTTTAATCATGGGTAGTAATCTTTTTTTAATGGAGGTATTGAGTAGTTCTTTTTTTTTTGGGGGGGGGGGGTCCAGTCATGGGGCTTGAACTCTGGGCCTGGGCACTGTCCCTCAGCTCTTCAGTTCAAGGCTAGCGTTCTACCACTTGAGCCACAGTGCCGTTTCCAGCTTTTTTCTTTTTTTTGCTTATGTGGTACTGAGGAATCGAACCCAGGGCCTCATGCATGCAAGGCAAGCGCTCTACCACTAAGCCCACCTTCCCAGCCCTTGAGTAGTTCTATATCTATATTTGTCAGGAATATTGGCTTGCAGTTTCTTTCTTTGTTGTGCTTTTGTTTAGTTTGGTTGTCAGGATAATAGCTTTATAGACTATGTTGGGTAAAATTCCTTCCTCTTGTATTATTTGGGAAGATTTGAAAAGAATTGGTATTTATTCTTCCTCAAATGTTTGGTAGAATTCAGCACTAAAGCCATCTGGCCATTTGCTTCTCTTTTGTAGTGTACCTTTTTATTATTGTTACTGATTCCATCTCATTACATTTTATGCAGGTTCCTATTACCTTTTGACTCAGCACTGTTATGTTGATATTTCTTTGTTGGTTGATTCTGTATATCTCAAAGTCAAAGTCCCTTCCCCCCCCCCTCTTTCTGTCTCTCTTTCTCTTTCTACCTCTCTAAGTGGAATAATGGGGACTACTAAGCTCTGCAAAAGTCTGTCTTTATACTTGTCTTCAAATAAAAGTCACAAACTTCCACTGATGCTGCTGCTTGACCACCCTTCTTTATGCTGAATTCTACTAGATACACATGAATACCCCCACCTTGGCTTGTTGTCTTAATAAGGACCTAAAATACATGAAATTAGTATCTCCTTAAAATTTTTAAATAGACAAACCAATTGGAAAAGAATTAAAGAAGAAACTGTTCTAATGATATTAGATGATAATTGATCATTACTGAGATGTTTCCCCGCATTGTGTCATTTCCTATGAAGCTTTTGTAGCCCATATGTGATAAGAGCTACTAGAAACAGCCCATATGTGAGGCAGCAATAGGCCCCACTATCACTAATCTGCAAAAATAGGCTCTTAAGAAGGCAATCAAGCTGGGCATCAGTGGCTCATGCCTGAAAATTTAATTACTCAGGAGGCTAAGATGCAGAGGATCCCAGTTCAAAGCTAACAGGGGCAGAAAAGACTGTGAGACTCCACCTCCAAAACAACCCAGCAAAAGAGTTGTGCTGAGGGAGTAAGTCAAGTGATAAAGTGTCGGCGAAGCAAGCAATGGAGCAAGCAATACTGAAAAAAAGAGGGGAGGTAATGGTGATGATGATCAGGAAAGCTCTCCATTAAGCTCAGTTATCCAAGGATAACTGCTAAACTAAGATAAGGGTACAATCAAGAGTCTTCTTTTCAGTTCTACTCGCTTTCTGTAAGTCTTCCTTTGGTGCTTATTAATATCCAACATTAATGTTGACAGGATTGAAGTTTGGTCCTGGATATTTCAGTATAAAAATGGATTCTAGGCAGAACTAGTAGACTGGACCCAAGTAGACTCCTCCCCTCCCCTTATCAGATACATGCTCTTAGGTAGATTACTTCACTGTCCTTCCGTATAAAGCGGAGTGACAATTCTATTTAAAGTAGAACATAAACTACCCAGATTAGTAGGCAAAATTTATTGTCCTCTTATATCTTTTATTCCACATAAAATACTAGCATTTCTAAATGCCACTTATTTTTACTAAGCGTGAAACAACTTCTAAACAACCCAAATGGTATTTAGATACTGCAGCATCCTCACAGACATTCCTAAAGCCTAAGTATAAACAGTTATCTATGAGTCAAGTTCACACCAAAACTAATAATAGAATCTGTACTATACTTTACAAATTGGTTTGGTATTTCATTTGATGCTCAAAATGCAATCCTGGAATAATTACCCAGTACATAAGAATGATAAAAATTGCCAGGTGGTGGTAACTCACACCTATAATCCTAGCCACTCAGGATGCTGAGATTGGAGGATCATAGTTTGAAGAAGCTCAGACAGGAGAGTCTATGAGATTCTTATCTCCAGTTAACCAGAAGAAACCCAGAAGTGGTGCTGTAGCTCAAAATGGTAGAGCACTAGCCTTGAGCAGCAAAGCTAAGGAACAGTGCCCGGGCCCTGAGATCAACTCCCATGACTGATAAGAAAAAAAAAGAATGATAAAATGAGCATTGCTTTTACTTGGTATAATCTGATTTTATAGATGAAGAACTGAGGTCTACAGAAGTCAAGTGACCCAAATAATTCTGATACATAGGCAAAATTCAAACCCAGGGCCCCAATTCCTCAGCCTCATTGTCCAAGACATTTTATTACTTTCTTATCTCCTAGTAATAGTTTAAAACAAATACTTGACCATCATTGGCTCTAGGCTTTGAACTGCTGATGAAGAGCTCATTCTATCTGTTACTGCAGTTTCAATTTAAACTTGAGATTCTGACTCTTTATTCTCATCACAATTGCAGTTCTCTAAAAGGGTTGCTAAGTGTTAAAATCACTTTATAAAAAATGGAAACTATGAAAGGTTTTTAAGCACGACAAGAACATGCTTAGATTTGTACTTGATGGAATGCAGAGGACTAGGAGACAGACAAAAGCCCTGCTTAGTTCATTCAATCTGCCATTCATTCCTTTATGCAGCAGTATTTATTCGATACCTACAGTGAACTGAACACAAAGTGATTATAAAGCTTAGGCTCTATTGATGATGACAGAGAATAAATGACTAATCAGATGAACAAAATATTTTCAGATGGTATTAAAGCATAATCATACAGCAAGCCATGTGACAGAATAATGAAGAACCTGTTTAGACAAATGAAAGGAATGAAATGACTTAGGGAATAGTCCAGAGTAAAAGGAACAACAAATGTAAATATTTTTAAAAATATACTGAGACTCCTGCACCTTATGATTTCCGATCAAATCAGCTTGGTCTTTTGGACATTAACAAGCCACAAGAGAGAAGGTAGTAAATGCGATTGAAGAGGTGTCTGTGGCAGTAGCCTTCTAAGAGATTTAAATGAACTAAAATACGGTTGGATAGAGAGGGCAGACTAAGACATTTTCTAGAATTCTTTTTAGGACAAGAAGGATAAGCTTTGGAGATGTTTAAAAACATGCTTTGTAACCCAAACAACTAGTTAAAATGGTACAGTATTAATTAAATTTAATCTATCTTGAAATGGTGGAAGGAGGCTGAGGATGGTGGGTAATGGACTATTTCCATTGGAACATTCTAAATTTGATGTGCCTGAGACAGAACCTGTTAAGTGTTTAGTCAGCTAGAAATACAAAGTTTGGAGCTCAAGAGAGTCTAAAGGCTAGATATTTAGATTTAGGGGTCATATATTTAAATTTAAAATATTAAGAATGAAGATAGAATAGGGCTTGGATTAAACTGCTGGAGAAACAGTATTTAACAAGAGGGAGAGCCAGAGAAGTTACATAAGTGTACGATGATGACTTGTTAATGACAAGTTAGTATTCTATATAAGGTAGCATAATGTCAAAGATGCAGTAGGAAAGGGTGGTGCTGCCTTATTGAAAAGACACAATGGTAAGGAACAGGAAATTGAATGTTAAGAATAGAAAGGGCAATCATTTGACTGCACCAGATAGGCTTCATTGGAGTGTAACATAGGATATAAGGTTAGCAAGATACAGACAGAAGGAAATGACTGAGGAAAAGCTATGATACCAAGATTAGGGAGGTTGGATATGATTCACTAAAGATGTGTCTTCTAAATGCTTGATCCAAGGAGTAATATGCATAAAATATCATTTGACATTTATTCTAACACCTTCATGTAAAGAGACTTGGCATAACAAGTAAGTGAAAATTGGGGAAAATCCAAAAGATGGAAGTTGGAGTAAAGCATGTAAGGTGCAAATGAAACTCTGTGTGTGTGTGTGCACAAATTTGTAACATATCTCTCTTTATACATGTTTATTTAAATGAATGGACTACATGATTAGATCATGTCCAGTCCTATTATTCTAGCTGAGAATGGACACTAGGAAAGTATCATATGATTGTGGGTATAGCTAAACCTGAAACTTAAAACCCTCTCTGCCTCAAATGGAGGGGATGAATATAAGAAATTAAGTTTCCTATTGATAAAGGATCCCAGAGGTCACACAGAATATGGGAAAGCAAACAGTGATCAGGCATAGCAGAAAGCTGATGCTTTCTCTAAGTCCAGCTGAAAAAGAAGGAATAGTCAGCGTAACCCAAAAGCTGGGCTGCTTGGCCCAAGCTAAAACCATTGTAGGCGCTGTGTTTTGGAAGTTATGGAACCAACACAGATGTCCCTCAGTAAATGGGTGGATCAAAAAATGTGGTACATATACACAATGGAAGTTTATGCTTCTATCAGAAAGAAGGGCATTGCCCCTTTCATAAGGAAATAGAAATACTTGGAAAAAATCATATTAAGTGATGTAAGCCAGACCCAAAGAAACATAGGCTCTATGGTTTCCCTAATTAGTATATGCCTAGAGTAGTCCTGGCATATATATGACCATACGAAATAATGCTAATTGAAATGAACTCCAAGACATGGAAACAACAGGTCTTATTTTTGGTTGTTGACCTTGATGTTGCTAATGTACTGTATCTAGTTCTTTCTTCTTATTTTATTTGATTTTTCTTTTTCCATGGGTTTATCCCTGGCAATCTTCTTTGATTATGGTACCCTCCGCCTTGTATATGCATTTATCTGATTCAGGAAAGGAAAGAGGAATAACAAAATGCCGAAATAAGGACAAAGGATGACCCATTGCAACAATAATATTCATAAGACACTATGTTGGAAATGAACTTTACAACTTCAGAGTGGGGAGGGAAGGAGTGGAGAAGGGAAGGGATAGTGGGAGAACAAGAAGGAGTGGGTAACAATGTTGGACAAGAAGTGTACTCATTACCTTCCTCATGTAATTGTAACCCCCTCTGTACAGCATCTTTACAATAAAATAGAGAATTTTTTTTAAAGGATAACAGGGCTGTTCCTAGAGAATGGCTTCTAGTGACATCAATGCAGGAAAACACAAATGTGAAACTTGTTTGGGGAAAGGCCTCCTTTCCTCTACCTTTCATGCATCTATCAGTTCTTTTTTTTTTTTTTCTTTTTTTTTTTGTCGGTTTTAGGGCTTAAACTCTAGGCCTGGGCGCTGTCCTTCAGCTCTTCAGCTCAAGGTTAGAGCTCTACCACGTGAGCCACAGCTCCACTTCTGGCTTTTTTTTTTTGCATATGTGGTGCTGAGGAATCAAACCCAGGGCCTCATGCATGCAAGGCAAGCACTCTACTACTGAGCCACCTTCCTAGTCCCAGCATCTATCATGCTTAAATCGGCTGGATGTCAGTTAGCAAGGAAAAGGCAGGTGGATACTTGAAAACAAATATAATAATAGTCCGAGGTTTCAACTAATGGTCTGCTATAGTAAACCAGAAATGTTAGGTCTCACTCATACTTTGAATTTAAGAAAAGCACACACAGTTTGCAATTCAATTTGGTATATTTACAAAAATGAATATTTTTTTTTTACAGATCTAGGCTAAATTCTTGCTTTTCTCAAGATAAAGTACTTCCACATTCATAAGGTTTTCTCTGATTGCTAAAATAGAGATTAATTTCCATCATCATTTAAGAAATAAAACATGCCTACTGTTGCTCAATCATCAGATTGAAATTAATCATTTTGTTTAGCTATGACTGTACAGCACTATAAGCAGCAAATCCAAAATTCCTAGTACTATTAAATATTGAGCTTGTCTAACTAAAATGCTAGTGGATAATATTTCATTTATTTTATATGATATAATTTTATGCTAATCTATGGATTCATGATAGGAGCTTTGGAAGGCCGAGTTTAAAGCTATGATTCCTTTGTATGAATTATTTGAGAAAGCCCCTAATACTTTACCAAATGTACACCTGTGTAATTCTTTTCAATACTATTAAGAAAAATTATTTATGTTATTTCCTTCCAAATTGTGCATTCTGACAGTGCTGGTGGCTCACATCTATAATCTTAGCCAGTTAGGAGACAGATCTGAGGATCGTGGTTTGAAGCCAGCCTGTGCAAGAAAGTTCCTGGGACTCTTATCTCCAATTAAGCATTAAAAAAGCCAGAAATGGGGCTGTGGCTCAAGTGGTTAAGCACTAGTCTTGAGCAAAAAAGCTCAGAGAGAGCTGGGAAGGTGGCTCAGTGGTAAAGCACTTGCCTTGCATGCCTGAGGCCCTGGGTTCGATTCCTCAGCACAACATAAGCAAAAAGAAAAAAGCCGGAAGTGGTGCTGTGGCTAAGGTGGTAGAGCGCTAGCCTTGAGCTGAAGAGCTGAGCGACAGTACCCAGGCTCAGAGTTCAGTCCCACGACCAGACCCAAAAAAATAAAGAAAAGCTCAGAGACAGCACCGAGGCCCTGGATTCAAGTCCCAGCTCTAGTAAAAAATAAGTATATACTATGCATTCTTGTTAATACACACACACACACACACACACACACACACACACATGTTTTATATATATAGCTTGTTTTTACAAAGATTTCAAACTCCTTTTTATTTTCATTTATTTATTTTTTTGGGTCCAGTCATGGGCCCTGAACTCTGGGCCTGGGCGCTGTCTCTCAGCTCTTCAAAAAAAAGTGATAGGAGTTCCAATCAAGAGAATACAGTCACCGCAGTCAAAGGCTGACAAATAACATACTGCAACTGTGTCAGAGACAATGACATTACCATAAAGAAATCAAAAGGTTAACAGGAAGCTGTATGAATAGCAAAGTAAGGAAAATGAGGACTAGATCTTGACCTATCTACCTCTACCAGGACCAACAAGAAGGGACCCTCACCTGAAGATGCCAGCTCTCCCTGAAGCATGCTTTCCTTCGAAGGGGAAGAATATCTCTCAAGCACTCTTAGCTGAAGAACTCTTCATTAAGAACAAAATGAAATCCTTTTTGTTTGTACTTAATATTCACGGAGTAATCTTGACTGTAGGTTGCATTTCCATCTGCTTGCCTCAGGGAGAAAATATGAGCTCAAATACCACTTCATGTTGTCTATCTAAGTGCCTGAGGCATCTGGGAAAACCAGGCTACTCAGTTAGGTGGCTCTGCCACTTGCTACCTTGAGGCTCCTGGGCAGGTTTCTCATCCTTTTTTGTGCCCCAGTTTGCTTCATTTCATGGGATTTAATAACAGAGCCAATGCACCTTTCAAGAGTGTTATGAAATCTGGTAGCTGATTTACTGCTCAGTTTTTAGGGAAATTTAGTTGGCTCAAGGCTTCCTCATTTGGGTGAAGAGAGTCTTTCTGTGTAGACTCACCGGCTAAGAACTGATCTTTATGATTGCCTAATGGCCAGATCCTCTGGAAAGTACCTGTAGACAATACCACCATTCTATTGTGTAGAGGAGAGACGGAAGCAGGGTAGGATGAGGGTTGCTTACTTAAGACAAATTCCTATTTCCACAGAAGAAAAATACTTCTCCCAGTTTGGAAGGGATCGAATCTGGCTGTAGGGCAGCTTCTCCAGTCTCTTTATTTAACTTTTCTCTCCGACTTTCACGTTGGTGGGAAAAAACAATCCACGATCAAATGAGACAGAGCCGAAAGTCCTTGAAATAAGCATGCTATGCACATGTAGGGTTCTCATCACTCAGATAACTTGAACCAGGGCTCCCATCCCAAGGCCAAAGTCTAGCCTTGAGGAAATTCATTTGCAGAGGTGTGTCTGTCATTGGACCTAATCTAACCAGGGAAGCAGAAAATTTGGGCAAGATGCCAAAATCTTGTTCAGAAATAAAAGTGATACTGGTTAAGAATGAGGGTCAGAACACCAGGAGGCATTTGATTGGAAAAACAGTAAGAAATAGAGACTGGAGGCTGCTCCTGAGTAAAATCACCCTAAAGTAACTAGAGAGACATTGCAATGCTTTGCAAATTCCTACAGGAACTCCCGGAAGAGCAGTATGGCCAGAACTTGTGAAAACATCTCCAGATCCATAATTCAAACTAATGAACTCCTCTGAACTGTTCGAAGTTCACATCAGAAATCATAAAACTACTCAAAACAAGTATATCAGTAATGCTATAAATGTAACTTCTTCTATAGCACTCTGTCTGTCCCAGCCAAGATCTAGGTTGTGGAAAACACGATTAATTTTCCTAAAACCAAGTCACTCTTTGAACAGACTGGGCTCTCAGCTATTTGAACACTGGTCATCTTCCTCTGCTACAACCCCTCGATTTGGATCCTGTAGGTGCTGTAGACTCTCCTTAAATGTCATACTAGCCAAGGATTGTATGATGCACCTAATAGTATTTTAAAAATGACTGCTCTCTCCTGTAATCCTGGCTACTCAGGAGGCTGACCTCTGAGAACAGTGGTTTGAAGCCAACATAGGCAAGGGAGTCCATGAGACTCTTATTCCAATTAACTACCAAAAAAGCCCGAAGTAGCCTTGAGCAAAAAAACATAAGTTAGGAACAGGCCCCAGACACTGAGTTCAAGCTACAGGACCGGCATCAAACTATAAAGAATAAAACTAAAGATGATAGTATATATTTCCATCTTCTAGTGTAATGAGTCTGTTAATATAAGAGTACTTCAAGTTCTTACTACTGTGTATACTATAAGAATCAGTACACTGTCATTCTTTACATAGGAGAGAAAAAAGTGGGATTTCTAAGATTTCTTAAACATTTCAAGGCCCTTTATGCATAGTGTTGACAGATTACCCCTGCCAGCAGTGATCAGATACATTCATCTTCTCCAGCTCTTACTACTGAAGAGCCAGTCCAACATTTAGCTTACCTTGCTATTGCAATATACAGCAATTGTATCAAATGGTTCAATAA
Organism: Dipodomys spectabilis; assembly: GCF_019054845.1. Lineage (NCBI taxonomy): Eukaryota > Metazoa > Chordata > Mammalia > Rodentia > Heteromyidae > Dipodomys > Dipodomys spectabilis. The sequence continues at coordinate 23,717,464 of NW_024870728.1, forward strand.
TAGAACCAGATGTGATGTTGCAGAGCAGGCAAGAAGAAGAAATGCTGATTATGGAGAGGAGATAGAGAGGAGACAAGGGTGCATTTTCATTTCATAATTCTAGGATCTGACACAGAGTAAAGCATAAAGAAAGTGTTCAATAAGACTGTTGTCCAGCTGGGCGCCAGTAGCTCACACCTATAATCTTAGCTACTCAAGAGGGTGAGATCTGAGAATCACAGTTCAAAGCCAACCTGGGCAGGAAAGTCCATGAGACTCTAAACTCCAATTAAACACCAGAAAACCGGAAGTAGTGCTGTGGTTCAAATGGTAGAGCACTAGCCTTGAGCTGAAGAGCCGAGGGACAGTGCCTAGGCCCAAAGTTCAAGCCCCACAACTAACAAAAAAGAAAAAGACTGTTGACCAAAGCGTTATGGTTTCCAGCTTGCACACTAGCTGCTTGGAGGTGCTCTAAAGATACCAATAAATTATCTGTGGAAAACTGAATGCTTGGCATATAATAACTAGATAATAAATGTTGGCTATGATTTTTACTAACCTTTCCCTGCTTTGCTCCTATTCTGTTTCCCATGGTGAAGTCTGTCATAATTTGTTCATTTTACTAAAAATCCTTCCTTCTCTTCCTTTCTTGGTGAGGCATTTTACAGATGGAAAGTGAAGAATCTGTAATGAGTACTGTTTTAAATATACTGAGCTTGGAATGTTTACAGGGAAAATGGATGGAAATACATGATGAGCAATTGAGGAAATTAGCTCAGGGGACAGATTGGGGACAGGTGTCGATTTTGGAACCATGGATGTTGTTAAATTCTCAAGAATTTAACAAAGCTGAGAGTGTATCAAACAAGAGGACAGAGAGATTGAAGGTGGATCTTGAGGAGCATCAGTATTTAAAGGGAAAGAGAAAGGAATAGGGTATCCAAGGAGGCTGTAACTACATGGATAGAGAAGTACAAGAAGATCACCAAGTGAAGCCTGCCTCTCAGACCAAGGTAGGAGAGGATTCTAACTGGTGCAACATGGTGGCATAAGAATAACAAGATTGAATCGATGAGATCTAAATGTGACAGGTAAGTTAGGAAGCATTTCAGTTGAGCGGTAGATGTATAAACCAGATTTTAGTCATTCTATTTGTGGCATGTTTCAGTGAATTATACAGGAGTAAACAGTGATGAATAAAGAACGTAAGGATTTATAGCTGTGGGAAAAAAAGAAAAAGTGTTGTGACAGTATTACATTGAAAAAAAAATAAAACACTGGCAAGAGAATATTCATTTTATGGTGAAGTTAATTTGCATTTGCAGCCCTGGAGAAGGAGTCAATAGAGAAGTACATACTGTTGATCAAAACTAAGAGTGCAGTTCATAGTGCAGGTTTCTAAGAGTTGGGAGGAGGTCAGACTAAGAAAACAGCAAAAAAAGATAAGGACAGGCTAAATGATAGGTAAGCCTGACTATAAAAATGAAGGGCTTTCAGGAAGTTCCTAACTGATGGTTTCTATTTTATCCTAGGTAAGATTATGTTTCTAGAAGAAGGCAGGCAGTGTGGGAGTTGGATGGCAATGAATGTTGAAAGAGCTATTGTTCTGCATAAAAAAAGGTGAGCCAACCAAGATTACCTAAAAGATTTCTAAACCTGACTAGAGATGCAGTCGGATTTGAGAACCATAGACTTGCCAGAGGAATCATGAGCATGGTGGGATGGTTGACAGCCCTCTGAAGATTAACATGGCCCGTGGGTTAGTAAGAGGGACCAATGTAGACAGTATTTGAGGAAGAGTGAGTTAGATGAGTTTTAATAATAACGACTTCACTGTCAGCATTCATTAGCCAACCTATATCATTCCTGAATTTCTGAATTGCCAGTAGCCTTCAACTTAACTTGGCCTCAAAAACACTTGTTGATTGATGTATGTACTCAAGCTCAGCATCATTCACACTACACCCTCTCCACATTCTTTATTTCTGAAATTCCCCTCTAATACTGATTCATGCACTTCTCACATCTCCTCCTCCTTCCTTGTACTAGGTTGCTTTGTACCTGCACCTTGGCCCTCTGTCTCAACATCTAGTCTCCCCTTTTGCCTTTCTTTTGAGTTAATTTACTTTCCCAGCTACTTGGACTCTGCATTTAGACTTTGTATACCTCAACTCTTGGATTTATGTGAATACCAAAAAGAAACTGGCATCTGTTTTATTCCTTGCTTCTGCCTCATAGAGAAACAGTCTTGAGTATAAGATGTGAAGATGTTTTGTGAGTGCATACTATTGGAAACCACTCTGGTCCTGGAAAACTAGTTAAATTCTCAGATGATTCTCAGAGTTTTAGTCTGTTCTTGAGTGGGCTAGATTAACTGGACTTTGATGATAGCAGGTGGAAATAAAATCCTACATCTGATTAATAACATACCCTATTTATTCCAGGTCTTAGGCTGCCAAGAAACTACACTTAAGCTTTCTAACTTCTAATTTATTAATCTCTTCCATTGGAAGATCAAATTCACCTTGTAGAAGCTGGAAAGGAGACATTATATTAACTCAGTGTGACTCAGTACTAAGTCAACTCTGAGAGTAAGGTGGATTTTTTTCAACCATCAACTACTAGGTATGAGATTACAGTATGTCAATCTGGAAAAAGAATATTTCAGAATTTGATATTCATTTCAAAATCAATGTAACCTAATCTCACCTATCATTTTCAGTTATTTTTTGCACTAGAAAATATCAGTTCCTAAGTTAACAGAAATTTGGAAGATTTTTAAGGTAAAAAGAAGCCTATCCTTTTAGAAAGCTAGCTCAATAAAAGTGTGTCTTGGGCTGGGAAGGTGGCTCAATGGTAGAGCGCTAGCCTTGCATGCAAGAAGCCCTGGGTTCGATTCCTCAGCACCACATAAGCAAAAGAAAAAGCCGGAAGTGGCTCTGTGGCTCAAGTGGTAGAGTGCTAGCCTTGAGCTGAAGAGCTGAGGGACAGTGCCCAGGCCCAGAGTTCAGGTCCCACGACTGGACCTAAAAAAAAAAAAAGTGTGTCTCATTTCTTTGTATGACCTTGGACAAGTTAAGTACATCTGCTACATCTTTCTCACTCCAGGAAATGAGAATAAATATGCCTACTACATATAATTCTTGGTAAGATTAGATGAAATAGTGTTGTCAAATACAAAGGATGTTACCTGTGGTTCTTCTAATATGGTGTCTGTTGTCAATTTATCATACTCCCTTAAGGCTGGAAACTACTTTTCCCAGAGTCCCTTTCCTACAGTGATCAATGAGAATCAGATGTGGCAGCTCCCTTTGTGTGGCCTTTTTGAAGATGTCAGTGTGATCCTGCCTTGTAAAGTCCTGGACATGGTTCCACATTGCTGGTTAGATCACTGTGGCTTCCATACTCTGCTGAGTTCTGGTTATGCTACCCATGCTGGTGTTTCAGCAAAGTGGTTTGGGACAGTTTCCACATGGGATGGTTAATTTTATGTGTTAAATTCAAGGAGTTAAGAGATGTCTAAATAACTGGTAAAACATCGTGTGTGTGTGTGTGTGTGTGTGTGCGCGCGCGCGCACGTGTGTGTATGCATGTGGAATTCACTTTATCTTCAACAAAATGGATGTGCATAGAAAATTTTAAGAGCATCCTTGTGATATGCCACTATGATGCCAAGCATCCAAGTTAAAAAAATAAAATTAACTCAATCTTTCTCAATATCCAAGTTCTTAGCAGCAAAATATTTTGATGTTCCAGTGAATTCACTAGCTAATTTTTGTAGTGATAATCAAATTTGAGTCTTTATAGCTTTAACAAAAACTTTTTTTCACATCTCGTTTAATCCATGTGACAATCTTGCTCTCTTAGCACTACTATTTGAGTTAGGTAGATGAAGAGAAAGAAGTTCAAAAGCTCAGAAAGCCAATGACTTCTATCCAGGACATTCAAAAACCAGATTGTGGCAGGTGCTGTTCTCAGAACTGCAGTTTTCTGGCTAGAAGCTTCATGTTCTCTTCAACTCACTAAGCAACACCCTCAGCAGACAGACATCGTAAGTCTTTAGCAAACCAAAAATACATAAAACACAACCAAACAATCTGCTATCACTTTCTGCCAGGGATTGAAATAAGAATACAGTAACTATATTTGCTTTAACTCACTGTTTTCACACATAATCATAGTTCTACATCAAGTAAGACAAGAAAATGAGGAATTAGAACCCCAGTAGGTTTATATTATAGTACAGAGACTGACCCCCAAGCTTGAGCAACAGTTCAGGATGGTGGTATAACTAGGCCAGGAAAATGGTAAAATTCAGAAAAAGAACAGAATTCAAGGAGAAATAGATGCACAGCTCGCACAAAACTCATTATGTAATAGGCTTTCAATATCTATTACTAAAATAAATGAACAAAACTTTCCAACTGTATATAAGTCACTGGACCAACAATTACAAACCATGATGTAGTCATTTACAAAACACTCTAAGTACTTTATAGTTTATCTATCTGTTTCTGGAGCCAATGGGTCAAGTGTGTAAGCTTCTTGAAATAGTAAAGGAAAATGAAATAAGTCACTAAAATTGCCACAACCAACATTGCTTATATTACCACATTTAGCCTCCTTATCTTTTTTTATGTCACCTGCACTCAGCCTAATTGAGAAAAAGTATATTGTCATGTTATGCAATGCCTTGTGAAGTATCTGTACTTCTATGCTTTATGGATGGCTTTAATGTCCTTGTTTATTTGCTTTCCTGCTGCATTTGCCCAATGTGGAATTGGACACTGAGAAGAAAGAAGGCCAGGGTATGTATTTCTTCAATTATTTTCTCAGTTCCTTCTCTTGGGTAATTCTAGTTTAGCCTTGTTATTGTAATAAAGGCCACACCTTCGATCACATGCTGTTTGATACAGCAGTTAAGTTTTCCCAGCTAAAGTATCTTTCCTTTCTCTGGCCTCTTTAGGCCTATAGTGGTAACAGCTCCTTCCTGCCAGTCCCATAGTGTTTCACTAATACTTATTAAGTTCCTGGAACCATACCTATACCTTTGCAGACCACATTTGCTTTAAACTCTTTTCCATTACCTCTATGAAAATTGCTATCTGTTTCCTGCTAGGACTGTGACTAATAGAGCCAATTACAGTTCAGGACAGAATGAGAAAAATGAAACAAGCTACTTAGATGTTTTCCCTTCTAATGGATCGGCCTCTTTGACCCTCTTCTCTGAAAACATCTTGACCACATTGCCCACACAGTAGAACTACTCTTCATCTCCCCCTGTGGCCCCGGTCCTGATGTCTGGGCCAGCAGAGGAGTCAGATGACAAGGCACACACTTCAGCAGGCTGCCCTGGCATGAAGGGGACAATGCCAGAGAGATATCACTTACCCTGAGTCACCCCCAGGGAAATGGACAATGTGATAAGGGATGAGGGAAGAGATAGACACAGACAAGAAAGCCAGAGCCAGGGGGTGAAACAAAAGAGAAGAAAGCAGTGGCAAAAAGAAAAACAAAACAGTATAGAAGGAAGCAAGGCCATTTACTGACAAGGGAAATCTAGAGCTCAAAGATCCTCCACTAGAAAAATTCTTGAAATGGAGAGAGTGACAGAGAGTTAATATGGTCAAAATACTTTGTGTTACAGCTATGAAAACAGCATATGAAAACAGAGCAATGAAACGTGTTAAGACAGGTTCCGGAAGAAAAGTAAAATAAGCTAGATGGCTCATGCCTGTAATCCTAGCTACTTGGGAAGTAGAGGTATGAGGATCACGGATCAGAAGCAGCCAGGCAGGAAAAACCATTAAATGGCTATCTCCAATAAAAAGGGGGGAAAAGAAAGAAAAAGAAAAATAGCCAGAAGTTGAGCTCTGGCTCAAGAAGTGGGGCTCTAGCTCTGAGCAATTCAAGAAGCTCAGGACAACACTCCGGTTTTGAGATTGAGCCCAAAAAGCAGCACAAAACAATAAAAGGAAAAAATATAAGGAAAACACTTGAGATACTTAGGGTAGAGGTGCAGATTGTGCCCACATGAAAAGGAACTGGGATGCCATCATAGCAACAGGCCAAGCAATATTAAACATTCTGTTCACTCAAGGCAGAAATCAAATATTTGATTCCTAATAGATGATAAGGCTCAGTATGCAACTAATTTATATGAATTTTCTGCTTTCCATACAGATATTATCATGGAGACATAAGTAGTAGCTGGCTATTTTTGTAAAATGAGCTAGAAATTATTGGAATAGAAATAACTAGAATCTCTGGCCTGCAAATGCATCTTATTTTAGCTTTTCTGTTAGAATGCAAAGAAGAAAACAGATTTGCACAGGAGACCCCTAGGTGATCTATATTTAAAAGCTCTCTCATGTGGAGCACCACAGTTGGGAGTACACTTCAGAGACTGATGACATTATTTAATTATGCTGATGTTTCCTCCTGTTCCCTGTGTTCTCTGAATGGCGTGTTAATACCCTGCCAGGTGGATGGGCAGGAGGGACATACAGAGGGAGTGTCTTCCTACAAACATTCAGAGTGTATTTGGCTAGCTCAAGCTAAGACTTATGGGAATCGCATAAACACACCAAAAATTTATAGAAGGTTGATTGAAGATTAGGAAATTCGAATGTCTTTCTTGTTTTAAGTTTAGATATGTCTTTGAAGATTTTGATAATCAGAGTTTCAGTTTTATGGTCACGGCAGCAAAATGAAAAGTTTAAAGCAACAGCAAATGTAGCTTGAGAGAAGGGGATCGATCATATTTTTTAAAAAAATTCATCCTGCAGATGGATTCCTATTTATTAATGTAGCTTTTTCTATGTCACATACTCTTCTAGATGTTTTTCATCTTTTTTAGAACCAAAGTGAAATGTAAACATTTTAGGAGCATTTAATTTCAACACATATATACTCTTCACTTAAAATTGGAATTGATTTCCATTTTGTGCTATGAAAATAAATGTACTGTTCCAAAACATTTAAGGGCCTTATGGTTGCTTGATTTCATTTCTATATTATCTTTAGAATACCAACCAAACCATAGCTTCTCAATCATTTTTGGTCATAATCTAAATTTTTTGCACACAGTTATGAATATGAAATCAGATGTTATAGTGACACTTATGTTTCTAGTCTTCAGCTAGTGTCTGAAGTAGAAATAAAACCTCAATGGAAATCAGTTTTTATAACTGTCTTTTTGGTCCTTATCTTTAAACCCTTTAATTTCACGTGCTGAAGCCAACTGACTTGCACAATTATTGGAACATTAATAACCATAATACAAAGAATACAAAAAATAACAATATAAATAGCAGTTAATATCCATTGAAGATTGTAACAGAGACTATTAATTGTCCCCAACAATATCTATTACTTTTTTTCTTTCTTTGTAATAAATCTTCTGGTTTTCTGCTATTTTTCTGCTCATAAACATAATATTTTTAGGCATCCATGTTAGTCCATGATAATGGCTAACCAGCCAGCATAGAAAAATGAGATGGAAAGAACCCCATCTTCAATCTGAGCTCCTCAGTCTAACCTCTAAGTAGAAGGTATCATAAACCCTGGTTTAATATCTGTGGGTATCTTGACTGCTGGGTTAAAACAAACATCCATCTTTTAGAACCATTGCTATTTGAGATATTTTGGTTACTTTCAGTTAAACCTAATCCTAAATATTGCAAGTGGTGCCTCTGTCACAAGCACTTAGTTAATGCTTTATTTCTTATGTTGCTGTTGTTATCTTATTGTTGTCCTAATATATAGACAAAAGGGAATGAGTACTTTGGGTATAGCATCTACTCAGAAGACCTTGCCTTGCATTTCTGTGCTTTACCTGAACCTTCAGTGGAGATCTATTGTGTGTTTTTACTCCATTTTACTACTATGTTTTCCTGCTTCTTTGTCACAGGACTTTCTCCAGAACCCTGAGAATGTGCTCAGCTTTCATGATGGCAGACAGCAAGAACTAGGGATTGCAACACCTCCAGGGACAACTCTAATTAATGAAGTTTGCAAGTTGGTACATGAATACTTCAGCTTCCTTTTCCATGAGTAGAACAACCCTCAGGTCTAATAGTCATACTGCCTCAGCATAGCTGAGCTCCTATTCTTGCTGGTACTAACTCGCCCAGCAGTACACTGTTTTAGGATATATCCCCTTTCATGTCCCATTCCTACAGTGACATTTCTTTTTTTGGCGGGGGAGGGGGGTCCGGTGGTGGGGCCTGAGCTCTGGGCCTGGGCGCTGTCCCTCATCTCTTCAGCTCAAGGCTAGCACTCTACCACTTGAGCCACAGCGCCACTTCCGGCTTTTTTCTTTTTGCTTATGTGGTGCTGAGGAATTGAACCCAGGGCCTCATGCATTCAAGGCAAGCGCTCTACCACTGAGCCACCTTCCCAGCCCCATACAGTGACATTTCTTTTTTAACTTTTCTTTTTTTTTTTTTTTTTGCCAGTCCTGGGGCTTGAACTCAGGACCTGGGCACTGTCCCTGAGCCTTTCTAGAGGCTAGCACTCTACCACTTGAGCCACAGCACCATTTCTGCCTTTTTCTGTGTATGTGGTACTGAGGAATCAAACACAGGATTGCATGCATGGGAGGCAAGCACTCTATCACTAAGCTACATTCCCAGCCCTCGTGTCCCACTTCTATTCACTCATTATTCTTCTTAGGATCACTTCCTAAATACAGTACCTGCACTCAAATCCTTGCTCAAGGATCTGCTTTGTAAAAGGAAATCCAAAGCTTGAGCTGTGTACCATAAGATACCTATGGCAAGCCAGGAATTATATCTTTGCTGTAGATCCTTGCTGTAGAATGGATGCTTTTAACCCTCAAACCAGTCATCATTTTACACATGAATTTCCCTTTGCCAGTCACCTAAAGTCCAGGTCAGTAGTTAGAGCTGAAATGGAAACATAAACTTATATTTGACTCATTTTAAAACTTCCAACAGTAATATAATACAAGACCAATGAAGTCTTCTATGTAGAACAAGACCATATCAGATTAGCGAATACTGGATTGCTTCCCCACTTGGATTGCAACTTTTTATTTTTTTCTTTTTTAAAGTAAAAAGTTTTTAATTACAATATATAATTCAATAAATAGTCACCAAACCTAAATTGAACCCTAATGACTACGATGGGTCAGGGGATTCTTCAATGTATACCTAAAGGAAATAATTGTAATTTGCTATTATAGTAACTCGACAATAAAACCCAGAGAGGGGAATAGAGCATTAATTACTCAGTCGCTATGCCTTCTCCATGATTCCTTATCCTTTCTCCATGATTCCTTTTAAATGGCCCTTTACTGACACGTCACACTTTCTCATTGCAATATACGTATTTGTGTCTCTTATAGACTTGGAGTTCCTCAATGGGAAGGATCTTATTTATCTTCAGTGCCGAGCTCTGATTGGAACAAACAGCTAATAATTTAGGTGTGCTAAGCACATTGATGTTTTATTTCCTTCTACCTGCAAAACAGTCCTCTGATTATTATAGGTCTTATTAATAACAGATCCTAGGGATAGAACTTATTATTGTACTGTTACATTTTTATTAGAGGATGCCGGTAGGTATAATAAATGCATGCAGCTAGGCATTTAAGGGATTTAATCCTGAAGTTTAATATGACTCCTTGTGCCTTCCTATACGATGTGACCTTGTAACTAAACTCTTCAAAAAGCAGAGACCCCTGAAGATGATTCTGCTCACTTTAAAACTGTGCAGAATATGCTGCTGCAGGGCCTCTTAATGTGGGCTGCACCCTCAGCAGGTGAGACAGCTGCCTTGTCTCAATTAACCTTTACTGAGATCGAGTTGAGTTGACATTAGCTCCCTAAGCACCATCTTCAATCACTCATTCATTCATTCATGCATTCATGAGTTTTCATTTCAAATCTCTCCTTTGTGAACCAAGTTGGGAAATTCTCATTTTCACACATGGTCTATTTTGATGGATTCTGCTCGGTTATTTTCTATTTTCATGATTGACCAGCAGCCGTTTATACATTTTTTTCCAACCATCATCTCCTTTGCAGCAGTGAGCCCTCGACCTATGATTGCTGTCAAGAAGGTATATTACTAGCTGTTGTTTTTTGCTTTTCTTTCTTTTTTTTGGATGGCTTTTTGGTAGCTGGTAGTTTTCAAATGAAATTGAACAAGATGAATCTTTGTCATCTTGAAATCTCTGAAATCTCAGTATCCACACAGTGTGTGTGTGTATGTGTGTGTGTATGTGTGTGTGTGTGTGTGTGTGTGTGTGTATACAGTGACAAATTTTCAGCCTCTTCATTAGTATTGATGAGGAAATTGTCAAACATTCTGACAAGTGGACATGCCAGGTAAGGTAATGGTGATAACTTTTGCCAGTAAAGTTTTATTTGATCACAGTAGCATTCATTTATTTATGTATGGTCCATTGTTTGCACTATAGTAGAGAGCCGAATAGTCACATCAAGAGAACATATAGCCTGCAAAGCCTGAATTATTTATTATCTTGTTTTCAACAACAACACAAATTGCGAGAGAATGGACCTCAGATTCTGCCAGTTTATAATGAAGAGAACCTGGACACATCACAATCTTTCTAAACTCTGATTTTATGATCAGCTGTAGTAGGATAATAATGAATAAGAAAATGCAACAAAAATATTCTGAATCTGTACATTTTTATTAAAATTAAAGATGAAATATGTAGGGAGAGCATTATTGGTGACTTTTTCACTTAGCTGTTATTACATATAGCTAATTTTTCCCTAACTCATTAGCCAAACTAGTCATGTTTGCCTCTGGTCCTCTTTCTGTGACCAGTGGGCTAGTCTAAGCAATAACAGAGAGACTGACAAAAGCTCAATCATGTAAATGCTTATGAGGATCCTCCATGAATCATGATGGCAAATATCCCATTGGCTGGAAGAAATTCACATGGCCACAGTCAAGAGCACCCACTAATGATCATATGACAGTGTGGACAAGGAGAAGCAGAGATTTTAGATCATTAATGAAGTACACAAATACTATTTTCTGAGAAAAATAATAGTTCTTCAACTGTGATAGTTAAAGTAAAAATCAGCATGACTTCTTTGGGCAATAGTTTGGCAGCATATAAGAAAAATATTATACATCTATGTACAATCTGATTCAGTGAAAATTATGCTATGTGAATGAATCATTGTGGATATGAATAAAGACCTTTGTAAGAATTCTTACTACAATATTGCTTATAAGGATAAAAAAATCCTGGAAACAAATGTTCAAAACATGAAGTTGTGATGAATAAATCATGGTCCGTGTATATTATGTAATTAAATGGAGCCATTAAAGATGAGAATAAAGATGAATTATGTTATGGAAAAATATGCATAATATACAATATATATCATATTGTGCAGGAAATCATAAATGTTTCTATAATATGAATGTGTTTTGTTAAAAATGAATGTACATCAACAGGAAATTGTGTATAAACTCAAACATTAACAGTAGCTCTATGTGAAAAAATGTTAGTATTGAAGCTATTTTTTCCTTTGTGATTTTCATGCATTACTCCAATTTTCCAAAATGTTCATATATTACTTTTGTAATAAAAAGTGTTCTACACAAAACAGAATAAATCTTTAAAAAGAAGGAGCATGAGAAAGAAGTATAGCAGAAGTAATCAGTGTATATGTCATGGGTTACTGATTTTTGCTTTCAGATTTTTTTCTTTGTTCTCCCAGAGGCATTGTAAGATAATGCGCACTTCATCTATTGATTGAAAAAGCATTTTATTTTGAATGAGTAACTTGTTGGACAAGAATCATTTATGGTCATGAAGCTTTGCATCAATTGCACCACTCTTGTTTAAGTTATTTATTGTGAGTTAAAATTATGATGATGCTTTCTCTGCCTAAACACTATGTATAACTAGTCCCTTGCTGCTCACAAAAGCCTATGTTTTTTTTAACTTGGAAACACCTAAGCAAAGGAAAAATGCAATAGCATTGTCAGTTTTTACACCAAGTATTAATAACTATTGCTAATGGTCCACATATTAGAAGCCAACTTTATATGTGACTCATCTGATTGTTTTCCTTCATGCATTGGTTTATACCTTTCTAATATGCTACTGTACCTGTTAAGTTTTATTTCAGGAAGAAGTTTTTCTGTCCACAGCTATGTCCAATCAATAGAAATGAATTTAACAAAACATTAATTCTATTGTCAACTAAAAAGCACTGGTGAATATTCATGGATACAAAAGCCTCAAATGAGTCCATAGGAATACATGAAGGATAAGATAATGCCACTAACTGTGACATAAGTATGAATATGTATGGCCTACCTAGCTTTGAAAAAAGTTTGACGTTAATAACAATATATTGTATCAGTGCAAACTTTGTAATTTTAATAGGTGCATATACTTGATCATGAATAATTTTATTTGTGAAATGAAATAGAGGACATGACCATGAGCATTCATAGGCAGGCAGCCTGTATGTATGTTGACCATGAGGAAACACATCCTACTGATATCTAGTTGTTCTCCTTACCACATCTCTAATGCCTGCTGCAAATCACAAATATTTGCTTGCATTTTATGAATAATTAGAAGTAGTTTTATAGGAAACAACCTTAGGGAAGTGGATAAATTGTAGCATCAACATACAGCGCTGGACAGCAACGGAATAAACTAGAGCCAAAGATATCTTCGTGGAATCATATTATAAAAGTAATGGTGATCCAGCAAACATGAGCTGGGCTTTTTGGTGGCTCACACCTTTCATCCTAGCTACTCAGGAGGATGAGATCTGAGGATTGACACTTGAAGCCACGCTGGGAGGAAAAGCCCATGAGACTCTTATCTCCAAATATCCAGCAAAAACTTGGAAGTAAGGGTTTGACTCAAGTGGCAGAATGACAGCCTTGTGTGTAGGAAGCCAAAGGAGAGTGTGAGGCCCTGAGTTCAAGCCTTAGTACCAGCACCAAAAAAGAAACGAAAAAAGAGAGATCCAAAGAAAGAAAGAGAAAACAGAAATACTTTGTAAAACATTGAACCTTTAAATGCTTTCATAAAACTTTAAAGCCGGCAAATATTAATAACTATGTCCTAATAACACACAGGTAGCACATAGGACATGATGTGTCTCCGCCCTGCCTATTCATGCTCTGCACGTTAGGAATGGGCTTTGGGAATGATAGACCCAAAGCTCAGTGGAGAGTTATTGCCAAGGACATGGGATAGATCATTCTTGAGAAAGAGTTTATATACAGATTCAAGTGCACCAAAAATATTTGAATATTGGTTGGTGAGTGAGTGAGATGGATTATTATATTGTGCATCTTTCTATGGACCTCAAATCATGTTGTTAAAATAATCAAAGAATAAATGTTCAGGAAGGCCTTGGATAGAGGCTGCTTAACACAAGTATGACAATTAAAAATAAGAAAATATTTTCATCAATAGTATATTTAAAAAGGTGACAAACGGGTTTAAAATTATTTAGATAGTATATTAAATTACAATGCTTTGAAGTAAAAATTCAAATACAGTTTTTACAAATATGAGCTGGGCAGGACTATGTGAACCAGAGAAAGTTTGTACATCCAGAAACTTATTTATGCTGACACACATGTTTGTACTGAAGGCCCTGAATTTCCAGAAACTGCTTATTGAATGTTGGGGAACGTTTCCATCCCAGAGAGCCTACTGCTGTTAATCTTCTGCCACATTTGTGCTAGGTCCATTAGACCATTTCAGGTCTTGTCTGTTTTTATTACTTGTAATATTTCCAGTAAAGTTAAAGCTTTTAACATTGCTTGGATGCCTGTGAAGTTGATGAATTCCTCTGCCACCGATGGTGTCTCATGCTGATCTTCTAATGGGTGCATTGAAATAAAATCTGCTGGGTTATTTTCTTCCCTTGGCCCATGCACAATTTTATAATCATAACCACGTAGATATTGTAAACTCCATCACTCATGGCACACTGCCGTCTCGAACTGTGAACTTCCAAATATTGTCATGAGTACCTGATGATCTGTTACCACAGTAAATGCTGAGCCATAAATGAATAAGAAACACTGTATGAAAACTGGGAGAGCTGGCAGGACTCTGTTGAACTCCAAAGGATGATGGGGACACTCTTAAAATCTGTCTTGCATAGAAGAAAGTAAGTGCACTTCCACTTAGGTTGGAACAAAAGGTTTATCTTCATAAATTTAAGACACTTTCATAAATCTAATGGCACAGTCTTTTTTTTTTAACTGCAAGGTAATGGCCCATAAGTCTGGCGATTGCAAAGCATGGAAGAGTTATTATCTTTATTTTCATTTGTCAAGTGAATGGAAAATGCACAAAATTATTTTACAATGCTTGACATTATAATAATTTCCCAGTCAACATGGCAGGAGAAAAGCCCTATCTCTGACTAGGCCCCAGATTCTAACCTCTTAAGCATCTGAAGCAAGTTTGGCCATTGTATCTCATCTTCTTCATCTTTAAAATGGAGAGCAGGAGATATGTTGTGTTCTGGAGTGTTTTAAAGATTGATTTACAATGCAAAGGTAATAGAAAATGTAAACCACTGGATGGAAGGCAAGAGAAGAAGTAATAAGATACAAAAATGTTGAGCTTTTGGCAGTAAAACTCAATGGCAAGTTTATTTTTTCCAACTCCATCATTCACATTCTGTTCATGTTTTAAAAAAAGAGAAAAAAACTAAACTTACTTTACCAAATGTTTCCTGTAGCAAGGGGATTAGAGCAGCTCTTAAGTACTTTAACAAGTGCTAAAGATAATAGAATATTTACTTGCTATGCTACTCCTTGATGCGTTCAAAGAACATTGTTGACTTTTCAATATTCCTTTCTTTCAAAGATAATTTTTTTTCAGTAAGAAACTTAAGACACTTCAGACTTAAGTATGATATTTGGTGCACACAAAAGACTTTCTACTATGTAAATTCATTGTGTACCTTTTTGCTTGGCTCTGTTTTCTTTTACCTCATGTCCCATCTTGTTTACCAATTTCTACCTCAACTCTTCATATTCTTGACACTTAGACCATACACAAACAGTCTCACCTTCTAACACCATGACCTTCCTTGGTGCATGGCAGGGTGGATGTTAGTTCCAACCACAATCTTCTATGGTTGAATAAAAAATATATGGAGCAGTTAGTGAACATCTATTACCTTCCAGACACAATCCTAGATAAGATACATATTTAATCTGCCCCTACAATCCAGTGAGGAAAGCACTGTGCTTACTTTCAATTTTGTGGGTGATGAAACATGTTCAAGAAAGTTAAGAATCTTCCCGAAATTACAGAGCTAGTTAAGTGGCAAAGGCAAGATGCTAACTCCTGCCTGTTTAGAGATATATTGGCTCCCCTCCTGTTTTGAGTCTGCAAGTAAACCAGCTATTGTGGTTTAAAGCATACCCAGAATTCTTAGATCCCCGGGAGGTGTTAGTGATGGATGGTAGGTGTTATCAACCTGGCTACTCATATATTCTATGAGTTCATTTTACTATGATCATAGGAGGACATAGTGCTTCTCATGCCATGCATATATAATACTAGTGAAAGTCTGTCATCCTGCTACCCTTGCTCAGGAACAGGGTATGTTCTCATGGATATGTCATTGTTAGATGACAAAGAATTAAGTTCTCTGCTCTGTTACTAAATACTACCATGCTATTAGTTCCACAGAACTCATACACAATGAAGTTATTGAAAGTTTATTTTATATTTAGTTTCTTTATATAAAACTATACACAAATTAAAAAATGTTCTCATATCATACATGTTAATTTTAGTGAAATCTTTGGGGTTTTTTTGGCTCATTTGTTGAAATTCACGTTTCCTCTTTCCTAATCTATGTATATAGAACCCTACTTTTCTTAAGGATTTCCTGAGGTATCTGTCAGTATGCATACCCTTCCATGTGTATTTCCATACACATGTGCATCTACACAGATGGCTATTAGACACACACACAAACACACACACACACACACACACACACACACACACACACACACAGGGCCCTTTGCTGTTGGTATATGGAGTCAGATGACACATAATTTTCTGTATCCTGCTTATAATAATTCTCATTTTGGCCTGCAGCAAAAGAATTTTTATTTATTTTTATATATTATTTTCTTGTGTGCATGTCCTGGAGTTCTATGTATGCTGGGACTGGGCTTTGTATTTGTGCTTTTGCGTTCATGGCTAATGTTTTACCACTTGAGTCACAGATCTACTTCTGGTTTTTTGTTGGTTAATTGGAGGTAAGGGCTTTGTGGACTTGCCTGTCCAGTCTGGCTTTGAACCATAATCATCAGATCTTAGCTTGTGAGTATCTAGAATTATAGACGTGAGCCACTGGGGACTGGTAAGAATTCTAATTTTTTTTTTTTTTTGGTCTGGTCGTGGGGCCTGAACTCTGGGCCTGGGTGCTGTCCCTCAGCTCTTCAGCTCAAGGCTAGCGCTCTACCGCTTGAGCCACAGCGCCACTTTCGGCTTTTTTCTTTTTGCTTATGTGGTGCTGAGGAATTGAACCCAGGGCCTCATGCATGCAAGGCAAGCGCTCTACCACTGAGCCACCTTCCCAGCCCAAGAATTCTAATTTTTGTCCAGCCAAAATTTATTTTCCTTCCTTCCTTCCTTCCTTGCTTCTTTCCTTCCTTTCTTCTTTTTTTCCCTTGTTCCTTCTCTTCCTCCATACTTGTTTTCCTTTCTTTTCTTTCTCTCTTTCTCTTCCAAATTTCAACTCACGGCCTCAAGCATGCTAGGCAGGCATTCTACCACTTGAGCTAAACCCTTGGTCTTTTTGTCTTTAGTTACTTATTTAAGTACAGTCTTAGAATGTTTGCCCAGGCTGTCTTAGATTGCTATTTTCTCACCTACAACCTTCCAGTAGCTATGACCACAGATACATTCACCACACCCAGATTTATTAGAGAAGATGAGGTCTCATTAAAGTTTTATTCTAAGTTGCCATAAACTTCAACCCTCCAGATTCTGCCTGCATAGTATTTCACTCTTACTTCAACTTGCTTGTCTGAATTGTGTGCAATTTCAACCTATATTTCATGTCTGTTGCCATTTGGATTTTTACTCTTCTGTGAATTGTCCATTTATACCTTTGGCCCTTTTGCTATTGGGCTCTTCCTTGTTAAAGGTCTCTATACTGTAAAGGTACTGTCTTTTTTCTAAGCACTGGTGATTAGGAGGAAGACACAAAAGCTACAATAAGACTGAGGAGCAATGCATTGTGGAACTCTTATCATTCATTCAAAAATCCTCATGGATCCTTCAGTAGCTCTGGAAGCTGATATACTGAATAAATGGCGTTGCAGTGATAATCTTCTCATTAAATTGATTCCCAGAATTTAATTTAAAAATTCATCAAAATAAAAGCTACAGTCTGTATTTTCTTGTTTCTCTTTGCTACCCTTCAGCGACTCAGCCTTACCAGCAGACAGCAATGACAAACCTTTGATCAACAAGGTGATGCTTTGGAATTAGAAAATGAAGTTATAACAGAATATACCACGGCCACTACACTCAGCAACAGAGCATTGAGAGGTGCTGCAGGACATGTGAGTGTCCAGCTCAAAGCCTCCCTCCATCATGACCCCCTCAACTCTGCAAGACAGATGGCAGGGACAGCATCCCAAATAAGCCCCAGCAGCGGGCTGGCACCCCATCACAACATAGCTAGGAAGGATACCCAACTGGACCCCAATAAACCACCTATGCTCCTTCTCCTTGGGTCCCCAAGGACAGAGCCTACCCAGCCCGCAAAATCCACCATTACCAATGGGTAGAAGATACCACCTGGCACAGCACCTGGAAGGGACACATTAAATTGCCTGCTCATTCCTGTGTGGAATACCACCAGGCTCAGTGCCAGGACCCAATAAACTGCCCAACCCGCTCTACCTGGCACACAGCTGGGCAGAAACACAATGGATTGTCCTCATCTCTGTGCCCAGGACACTGTGGGACACAGCAACCATCATGGACCCAGTGAATGTCTGCAACCCACTGGGCAAGATACCACCAAACATAACACCTGCCATGCCTCTCTGCATGGCAACAGGACTGGGCACAGAGCCCAGCAGGGACCCAATAAACCCCCCCCCCTCCACCTCTCTGCTTGGGACACTACTAGGCACAGCCCCCAGCAGCGACCTAATAAACTACATATCATCAAGACTGAACTTAATGCCTGAACTGAACAGCCTCTACAAACCCTGAGCCCAGATGCATAAATCACAGCGAAAGAGAACAAAATTCACGAACAATCCAAACAACATGTCACTCTCAAAAAGTAACAACAATTCAGGGGGAGACTTTATTGAGAAGAAAGAAGAAAAGAGGAAAAACGAAAGAATCGTTAAAGACAAATGATGATGAGAGAATTGGCTGATGAAATCAAAGAGCCAATCCAAGAACAACCAGAAGAATACAGGAGGAAATGATGACTAAAATTCAGGGCATCCAAGAGGATTTCACCAAGAAGACATAAACTTTAAATAATTCAGTAAAGGAAGAGAAAGAATGTATTAACAAAGGTAATAGACGCTGTAAAAACTTCAGCGAAGGACATGGGAAATGACATCAAAAAAGAGATTGAGAATATGAAGAGCTCTATTTCCCTATTCTCAAGCACAGTTGAAAGCATAGGCAATAGAACAAAATCGGGATAGATGAGGGCAAATAATTTAAAATTAACAGTTTTGAGGATCCATTCAACAAAATAATAATAGAAAATGTTCTGAGCCTCAGGATAGATTGTCTTACCATCTGACAGAGGCATATAGTACTCATAGCAGACAGGATCAGAAAACAAACACTTGTAAACATGTTGTTGTGAAACTTGACTTAAACAACAGGGAAATCCTATAAAAGGCAGAAAAATCAAAAAGGAAATGTTATTACAATGAAAAGATTAGAATAACTACAGATTTCTCCAAACAAACTGAATGCAAGGAGAGCCTGGAGTGGTATCATTCAAGCTCAGAATAACAATGATTGCTATCCTAAACTAGTGTGCCCAGCAAATCTGTCATTCACAATCTGTGGACAAACTAAAACCTTCCACCTTGGAAGGTTTTATTATTTTTATTATTTTATTATTATTTAATAATAATAAAACTAAAGGAATTCATAACCACTAAGCCAGCACTACAAAGGATACTAAATGGAAGCATACTATCTAAAGAAAACAATTGAAGTCAAAGAAATACAGAAATGAATTAAAAAACCTAGGAGATTAGTAAAACAAGAAGAGGGAAAGGAAAAGGAACAAAAATGGCAGGAAAAATGGTCTATTTCTTCATATTTACATTAAACATCAATGAGCTCAATTCCCCAATCAAAGGATTTAGAGCAAAAACAAGAGTCAATGCATCTCACAATCAAAGAAACAAAAATCTGAGTGAAGGGATGGAAAAAATACCCTTCAAGCAAATATACCCTGCAAAAAGGCAGGAGTAGTCATACTGTTATCTGATAAAATAGACATCACATTAAAATCTGTAAGAAAAGACAAAAAGGGTCACTACATATTAATAAGGGGAATGATCCACAAAGGAGAAATTACAATGATCAACATGTATACAACAAACAATGGAGCACCTAAACACATTAAACAAACATTCTTAGACTTACACAAACTGATAGACTTTCAGTATAATAATGATGGACACTTTAACATTCCATTCTCACTAAAGGACAGGTCAAATAAAGTCTCAGCAAAGAAGCTTCTGAATTAAATGATAGCCAAACTGATTTAATGAACATCTACAGAGTATTTCACCCAACAATCACAATTCACATTCTTTTCAGCAGCAACCCACAGAATCTTCAGCAAAATAGATCATAACCTAGGACATTCAACAAGCCTGAGAAAATACAAAAGGATTGAGATATCTTCCTGCATCCTATCTGATCTACTGGAATTAAACTAGATCTCAACAGTAAAAGATGCTACAGAAAACATTCAAACCATAGATACTGAACAAAACACTGTGGAATAACAGGTGGGTTACTGAAAAAGTAAAGGAAGAAACTAGAAAGTATCTAAAAATGAAACACATAAAAACAAGAGCCTTAAGGATATAGCAAAAGCAATATTGAGAAGAAAGTTCATAGTTCTACATGTGTACATAAAGAAAACAGAAACAGCTCATATAAAATAAATAACCTGGGCTGGGAAGGTGGCTCAGTGGTAGAGTGCTTGCTTCACATGCATGAGGCCCTGGGTTCGATTCCTCAGCACCACATAAGCAGAAAAAAAAAAAGCCAGAAGTGGTGCTGTGGCTGAAGTGGTACAGCACTAGCCTTGAGCTGAAGAGCTGAGGGACAGCGCCCAGACCCAGAGTTGAGCCCCATGACCGGAGCTCCCCTCCCCTGCAAAATAAATAAATAAATAAATAACCTTATGATGTAAGCAAAGCTTTTTATAAAAACAGATTCAGATCAAACCCCAAACTACCAGATGGAGAGAAATAGTAGATTAGGACAGAAATCAAGTAATTACAGACCAAAAATGCTATACATAGAATCAATAAAACAAAAAGCTGTTTCTTTGAAAAATTAATAAAATTGACAAACTCCTAGCTAAGTTGATGAGAAAAAGGAGAGAAGAGATTCAAATCAACAAAATTAGAGATGATAAAGATAACTTCACAACAAATATTCAAGAAATCCAAAAGAATAAGAAGAACTTCTTACAAAACCCATACTCACATAAGATGAAAAATTTGGTAGAAATAGTTAAATTTCTAGAGACATACAAGCTGCCTAAGTTGAACCAAGCAGATATAAACCACCAAAACAGATCTTTAACAAGCAGTGAAATCCAAGAAGTAATAAAGAATCTTCCCAGAAGAAAAAGTACAGGTCTCTATGGGTTCACAGCTGAATTCTATAGGACTTTTAAAGAAGAACAAACATCAGTACTCCTCAAACTTTTCCAATGAAATACAAACAGAAGGATCACTATGAAGCCAGCATTATGCTCATCCCAAAACCAGGTTGGGACCCAATGAAAAAATAAAACTATAGCCTAGTATCTCTGAGGAACATAAAAGGAAAGCTCCTTAGTCAAACATTTGCCAATAAAATTTAACAACTAATCAAAAAATTGATACATTATTTTCAAGTGGGGTTTATCCCAGAGATGCAATGCTGGTCTCATATATGTAAATCAGTAAGCATAATACACCACATTAACAGAGACAAAGACAAGCACCACCTGATCATCTCCATAGATGAAGAAGAAAAGCTTTTTAACAAATCCAACATCCATTCATGTTAAAAGTTGTGGAGAAGCTAGTTATAGAAGGAACATACCTCAACACAATAAAGGCTATGTATGATAGACCAACAGCCAACATCATGCCAAATGGTGAATAACTAAAAGCAATTCTTTTAAAAGCAGGAACAAGTCAAGAATATTCACTTTCTGTACTCCTTTTCAATATAGTTCTGGAACTCCTAGCCAAAGCAATAAGGGTCAAAGACTTCAACATCAGACCTGGAATCTTGAAACTATTTCAAGCTGAAACATTAGAATTTATAGGCACAGGCAGGAATGTTTGAAAAGAATCTCAGGGTACAGCTAGTAGGACAGAGATTTGACAAATGGGATTACATCAAGATCAAAAGTTTCTGCATAGCTAAATAATAAACTAGAAAGACAGCCAACAGACTAGGAGAAGATCTTTACCAGCAATACATGTAACAAAGGCCTAATATCCAAAATATACAAGGAGCTCAAAATATTCATGCTCCCCAAACTAATAACTCTATCAATAAACAGGCAGGGCACTAATTAACAAAACTAATAAACTAATAAACCTATCAATAATCAGGCACTTGTTCTCAGAACAAGACATAAGAATGGCAAATTAACACATGAGGAAGCACTCAACATCCTTGGTCAGAAAGAAAATACAAATCAAAACAATTCTGAGATTTCATCTTACCCCAGCTAGACAGACTAACACCGAGAATTTGAACAACAGGTTCAGAAGGAGATGTGGAGGAAAAGGAAGCCTATTGCATTATTGTTTGGATGTAAACTACAGCAACCACTCTGGAATTTGGTTGGAGTTTCTCAAAAAATCTAAACATAGAACTTCCCTATGACCCAGCTGTAACAGTCTTGGAATTTGCCCAGCACATTACAAGTCAGGATATGATAAATATTCTTGCACATCGATGTTCATTGCTGAACCATTCACAATAGCCAAATTATGGAAACCACCCAGATGTCCTACAATATATGAGTGAATCAAAAAAAAGTAGTACCTATGCACAATGGAATTTTACTCATCCATTAGAAAGAATAATACTATGTCATTTGTATGGAAATAGATGGACTTAGAACAAATTGTGTTAAGTGAAGTAAGCCAAGCCCACAGAAATAAACAGTACATATTTTCTCTTGTATGTTGAAGCTAGAATGCAACTAGACACTACAACTCATACAGGAATCTAGGCATTCACACACAAACAGTCAGATTAAAGGAAAACATTCCTAGGGGAGGAACCCAAAAGTGTAACTCTTCTGAACATCTAAAATACTATTTATCAAAACAAATTCCAGGAAATGGAAGTATGGGGTTTTTTGTTGGTAGTGGTAATATTGGTGTTATTTTCATTTGCACAGAAAGGGAGGGAAGAAGGGTGAACAAATGCAGTCGGAGTATTCAGTATACACAATGTGGGAAATGAGCTATGCAATTTGTGGAGAAGGATGAGAGGGGAAAAGTGGGGAAAGTGAAGGAAGGGGTGATATTGTCAAAAAAAGAAATGTACTCATAACCTGACTTATGAAATGGTAACTCCTCTGTACAACACCTTAATGATAACTATAGAATTACATTTAAAAATAAATGTGACAGCATTTTCCTGCTGTGTGTCACAGATCACCTTGCAAACCACTTGAGAGGATATGCATGCTTAATTTCAAAAGGAATGTAAATTCCTTAAGTGACCTCATTCTTATCTTACTCTGTATAAGATCACATTTGTCGAAGGACTACACTGACCTCTGCCCTGGTTATTTAGGGTTATTCTTAAATAGTATCTCAAAATTCTTTTCCCTTCCCTTCCCTCCCTCCTCTCCTCTGTCCTCCCCTTCTCTCTCTTCCTTTCCCTTCCTTCCCTTTCTTGTGTTAGTACTGGGTCTTGAATTCAAGGCCTAGGTACTATGCCTTATGTATTTGCTCAAGGCTGTTGCTCTACCACTTGAACCATAGCTCTACTTCTGGTTTTTTTTCTGGTTAGTGGGAGATAAAGAAAGAGTCTCATGGCTGGCTTTGAACCTTGATCTTCAGCTTTCAGTCTCCTGAAAAGCTAGAATTAAGGCATGAGCCTTAATCAAGCATGAGCTGGCCTGGCTCAGTTCCACATATTTCTGCTAAAACCTATAAAAGAGATAGTTGCCATGTGGTGAAAAGTTAGATGACAAGATCTGAACCTTCACATCTACAGTTCAGTGGCTCTTACAAGAAGAGGCAGAAGGCCATTTGGGAGAAGGGCTGTTAAACTAAATCATTTGTTTCTATCCAGGATAGCAAGAAGCCCTAAGTAAAAAAAAATTGTGAATATGGGTAAGGAAGCAAGATTACTCAGAAATAAAATTTAACCCATCTTGTTGGAATTGGGCTGTAACTCTAGTGCTGAGTTTTCTTGCAGACAATTAAGAGGGAAAAGCTATTACCTATAAACTTCACAGGGTTTACAAGTTAAATATTAATCTGTTGCTAGGGAGATAGTTCAAGTATTCCTATAAGCTAACCAGAGGTTAATGTTTTTCTATAGGTTTTTTCTTGTTGAAGAGGACATACATTTGGGATTTGGTTTTCTTTATCTCAGAAGAGAGTCTGACCTGGATCATCTCTTTTATTCCTTTAAGATCCTGTCTACTCTAAAAACTTAATATATTATGATAATTCTTTTTTTTTTTGTCAGTCATAGGGCTTGAACTCAGGGCCTGAGGGCTGTCCTTCAGCTCTATCAACTCAAGGCTAGCACTCTACCACTTGAGCTACAACGACACTTCCAGTTTTCTGATAGTTTATTGGAGATAAGACTTTCACGGACTTTCCTGCCTGGGCTGGCTTTGAACCTCGATCCTCTGATCTCAGCCTCCTGAGTAGCTAGGATTACAGGCATGAGCCACTGGCACCCGGCTGATAATTCTTTTGCTTGTTCTTTAACTACCCAAGTATTATTCCCTAAGAGAGGGTATTAAGGGCATTTTAAGATAATCTCATTATTTAGTTATGGAGAATTTAGCAAAATATAAAGTGCAAAATTAGAAGAGCTCTTTTAATCACAGTCTGATGCCAATCCTGGCCAAAAAAAAAAAAAATCAGTAAGATCTCTATCCCAGTCAATAAGTCAAGAAAGTTGGTATTTCCCTATCATCCTATCTATGTGGGAGATTGTTAGGAGCAAAACCACAAGATCCTACCTGAAAAATAATTAGTGGTAAAAGATAGGACTCAAATGGCAGAGCATCTAACAAGTACAAGGCCCTGAGTTCAAAACCCCAATACCAACAAAAACCACATAGTCAAGCATTATGCAAACCACACACACACACACACACACACACACACACACACACAGGTTTGGGGGTTATTGTACTTGGGTTTTAACTCAGTCCCTTATACTCAGTTGGTGGACACTCGCAACTTGAGCCACACCTTCAGCCCTACTTTTTACTGTTATTTTGGAGATGGAATCATAGAGACAGGTCTCGAGGTACTATCCTTTAGATCTCAGCTTCCTGAGTAGGTAGGACTGCAGGCATGATGTACTAGTGCCCAGTTCATAGTATTTAAAAAAATAATAGACTGTTTCTAGAGCAGTTCTAGATTACATAAAATAGATAATATGGAATACTGATATATGCCCTCTCCCCCTTATTCAGTTTCCTCTATCATTAACATTTTGTATTGGTATAGGAAATTTGTTATCATTGATGAGCCAATAGTGAAACATTGTCATTAACTGAAGTCTGTAGTTTGTATTAAGATTCACTCTTTGGTTTCTAAAGCTCTGTGGGTTTTATCAAATGTACATTGCAATGTATCTGACATGACATTATCACATAGATTGTTGGGTGCCCTGACTTTAGGTAAGATGGCTCCAGTAACATTTTTAAACATATTTTTGAGGCTTTCTTATACATGTTCTGAGACAAAAAATCAGATAATGCACTAAGGCCTCCAAATATGCCCACAGATTTTAACTCAACCTATAGCCTGTCTATCTTTCTTTGAGTTTAGAATGTACATTGTAAGGAGATTAGTACTAGATTTCATTTTGTGAGACTAGATTGTCAGTTTCTACAGACATTAATAAAAATTTGAAATTCCTCCAGGGTGCTCAATCCCATTATCAATTTATTATTCCAAAAGAGCACATGGTGGCTTTAGCACAACATTCTGATGTTGCAACAAGATGTCTAATTAAACATTCAAGACATAACACCTAAATGGTTCATTGTTAGGGCATATTTTACTAGTTCTAAGTATTTGATAAATTTAATGGAATGCGTTAGTTAAATTTGAAGTATTTTGAATTTACCCTCAGTAGAAAGCATTTCTGTTCATAAATATGGACACATTCAATTTTTCTTGTTATTTTTAACAGCTCTCTCTTAATTTTATTTTGCATACAAAGAAAGGATCCAATAACCAATCCAAAAACCAATAATAATCCAATCGACCAATCACTCAGACATGTCTTTACTTCAGATTTTCACAGGAATTCCTGGACTATTCCAGGAATATTAGGTGCCTATGAGCATCTTTAGTGAACACACACACACAAGAGAGAGAATGTTTATTCATGTGCTATTAGGTGCCTATGAGCATCTTTAGTGAACACACACACACAAGAGAGAGAATGTTTATTCATGTGCAATTGATTATCCTTTTAAGCAACAAGTACTGGTTGAGTCCCTACTGTGTGCCAGATATGTATAAGAGTCTGTGTGATGAGATAAGACAGTGCAGAGAGAAGGTAAATAAATATATACAGATACATCATTTGCAAGCTCAAAGGCAATTAAAGCCCTCATGTTACTGCTAAGCTGAAGCTAAGGGGCTGCATATCAAATGAATACCAAAACAGGACTATAGTGTACCCACCCTTACTTAAGTATAGCTCCCCATTCCAATACCTTTTTCTCCCTTAAATTAACAATCTATTGTTCTAGTCGATGTGTGACATCTTTAATATTGTAATTTATGCCAACTATATTCCTTGGAATAATTGTGGGAGAAGGAAGATGCCTATTGAATTCTAGTGAAGATTGGTTTAATTTGCCTTAGATGAAATTGAAGCTAAAATTGTTAGCTGAAAGACATATATTTGGAGGTCTGAAAACCCAGGAGCATTGTTGTTGCTCTTTTCCAAGTTTGTTGCAGATTAGAATTTCATCACTGGAGTTAAGAGCAACAGGGACATGTTGAATTACTTTCCTGATTGTATCTTAAATATTTTTTCCAACAGCTGAGTTTATTTTAGACATTAATCTTTGAGACTGTCTTATGAAAATACAAAAAATAAAATATTTTCAAGTAACAAGATCTTGTAATGAATTCTGAGGGTCACCTTTGTTCAACTCGGGCTGAGAAAAGACAGATGAACCAGTGAGCAATTGAACTGTATCTGTTCAAATTGACCAGATAATATATGTGTCTCCTTCTTCCTATCTCTTCATCTGAGTGATTCACACCAATGCAAATTCTGACCTACCTCTATTATTCAGTTGAAGAAAGGAAAGTATAAAAGATATATTAGTGCATGGTGCTGGATCAGTCACTGTCCTGATTCCTATCTCTGCTGGTCCCATTCTTTTAAATTAAATTCTCCATTTTTCTTTAGGTTGCACATTTCTTCATTTTTATCATGCAGTGCCAATAATTTCTCTACATTTGTAGCTACGTCAGGCTGTAGAATAGATCAGCTATATTTTTAATGTACACATGGAATTGCACTATAATGTCCCAAAGGCAGAAGACTGACTTTATTAAATTACCAATATATGTAGAACATTCAGGGATGCTAGAATCACAACAACTGGTACATTATCTAGCATATGGAATAGAATGCTTTCTCAAAAGCTAAAAATTGCTTTTATTGTCTGCACACCATAAAGGTTTTAGGTTGTATTTAAAGGAAGTTAACAGAGAGGCACACATTTGGAAGACATATTGAATTATATGCTAAACAAGGACTCAGATGCTTGCGTTTTCTGTTTGTAGGTGTCCTGCTTCTGAGATTTACATTGACCTTTGGTGCGGCTGAGCCAGGGTAGTAATGAGCTGCAAAGAGCTCAGTCACTCCTCCTTGGCCTTTCCAGCTTACAGCAGTGCTTTCATGTAATTATCTCATTTGGATCCTCTTTATGACCACACAAGGAATACGACTCTCAGCACCTCACCTATTATACATATGGTGCTTTGTCCTCAGGGTGCTGAGTAGGAAGAGAGCTAACAGGATTGGATGCCTACTGTAGGACCCATTGCTCAGCGGTGCTTTTCAAAGAATCTTTCTGCAGCTCTTTGTTACCCGAAGATGTAAATGTTCAGAATATGAAGCATTTCACAGCTTAATCAATAGCAACCAAGCAAATTGGGTTGTGGTAAGAAAAGCAGTATGAGAAAACATTCATTTGTTCAGATCATTGGGAAAGAGAAGGCAAAGCAGTCTTAGCCATAGAAAGTATGTTTTGTGCCTTAATAGAAGCATGAAGTCTCATTGCGGCAACATCTTTCTTTTGCCCCCATTACATTCATAGATTACAGTGATCTATTGCATAGTTGAGCAAGGTAGCAACCATGATCCCAGGCCTAGATATTCTCACTGTGGTTGCCCTGCTTATATGCTCACCCAGAGCCACTTATTACCCCCTCATAAGAGCTCTCTGTATCTCTCTGTCTGAGGATTTTCTGCTGGTCCAAGGGGCTGGTAGTGACAGTTTATGGGTCAAACTAGAATGTAGGGGAGTTAACCCCCGGGGGGGGGGGCCCTCTTAAAGGGATAGGTGGTGGCAGATGTGTTGGTTAGGCCCTGTGAAAATCAAACTCTTAGGGAGGTATGAATGGACACAAAGGGGAATTGCCATGTGAAAATAAATTGAATTCCGCATAGGAAGGCTGGGAGGGCCCTCTGAGCACAACACACCTCAAGGAAGACATGTTGTAGGGCCTGGCAGCAAACCTATCAGAAATCTCATTATCCAAACGTTTCAGGAAAGAAATCCCACATCTTCTGGGTCACCTCTACCTTAGAAACACAATCCAGTCAGTCATTAGCAGGGAACAGCTCTGGGGAGATGTGGCCCCAGTCCAAACGTGACAATGGGTCTTACAGCCTGGCCACGGGGTCTGTCAGTGAGCTCCTATAGTAGTTGGTATATGACGTGCATGCTCCCTGGGCTGTGCTGGATGAAAACTCAGGCTCTGCGCGAGCTCTGAGTGAGCTGTTCCAAACAGTTGCTCAGTGGGTTCTGGCAGGAACAAGCCTCAAGGTTCCAATGAAGTAACATTCTTTTTTTGCTTTATATCATCTCACTTCTCCACATTGTCACTGGGTCATTTCCAGAATAAACTTTGTGGATGCAAGTCCTCCTTCAAGACTGATTTTGGAGAAACTCAAGCTAAGGCCGTGTTTTATTGTGATCTTCAGTTATTGAAAAGTCTGCCTACCTTGAAACCAGTTTTCTTCTAAGAATTATTCAAGTTGTTATGTTTTGTGCTTAAAATGAGGACACAGAAAGGAGCTGATCATGATGTATGAGAGAGCCCAGAGTTATCTTAGCTTCAACCCCTCTCCTGAGTCTTACCATCACCCTAATTTCCTGATTCCTAAACCTTCTCTCCAAACAGATTCGAAGAGTCCTTAACAATATTGTTTCTTCAACGTTTGAATTGTTTTTTTTTAATTTATTTTAATAACAGAACATCATGGCAAAATATCTATAGATATGTTCTCCTTTTATCTTTGGGAGACACAGGACTCAACAGTGCTTTCCTTAAAGATGGAGCCATGAGTCAATGTAGCAAGGACAAAAACATTTGATTGCCATCCTGGGCTCATCCTCTAAGCTACAGGCATAATCTGCTTTCCAAGTCTCGCAGAATAGAGCACATTTTAAGTTTTAAATCTTGCCTTGCCTTGAACCTTATACTAGGAAAATCATCAGAAAAATAACCAGATGGACAAGTGATTAACCAATTTTGTCACCACCATTTCCTGAAGAGGCTATCTTTCTTCCATTCTATTTGTTTAGCTCCCTTATCGAAGTTTAGATGGCTATGGGTCTGTGGGTTCATTTCTGGATTTTCAGTTCTATTCCGTTGGTCCTGAGGTCTCTTCTTGTGCCAGTACCAAGCTATTTTGATTACTATGGCTTTGTAGTAGAGTTTGAAATTTGGTATTGATATTCCTCCAGCACTGTTCTTTCTGTTAAGGATCATTTTTGCTATTCAGGGTCTTTTATTATTCCATATGAATTTTTGGATTGCCTCTTCTATTTCCTTGAAGAATGAGGTTGGAATATTGATAGGTATCGCAATGAATTTGTAGATAGCCAGTGAAGAGTAAGGTTAGGACTCAAACGCAGTACTTGAATTCTTGAGCCCCCTCTTTAATCTCTATAATTCAGTGCAGTGGTTCTCTAAGTGTGATCCACCACCGGCGGCAGCAGCAGTGTTGCCTGGGAACTTGTTTGAAATGGAAACTCTTGGCTCTCACTCCAGTCCTACCAGATCAGAGACAAAAAGGTGTCCAGTAATCTGTGCCTTAACAAAGCCTCATGGGAATTTCAAAGTAAGCTCATGATTGAGAACCACTACCTCCATCCATTCCAAAATACAGAACACCACTGAACTATTAATATTTTCTCTATATTCTATAGGGCTTTGAAAAGCATCATATATTCCTTATGGAAGAGACACACTCAAGTTCTTGGACTTTTGTCCTCTACAGTACAGCCCTATATTGGACCACCATGAAATACTTATTAAAGTGAACCGGAAGTACTACTATTTATCCTGAATGATGTAAGCTCAACTGGGTGTAACTTTTTGAGATTCTTCACATCTTTAACACCTAGTAGTGCTCCTGTCTCTCATTGCATGTGTTTGTGATAATCAGGAATTACATGAATATGAAACTAATATAACATTTTGCTTGCATGTGCGATAATCATTAAAAACACAGCATGAATCATAGCAACATATGGCATTTAAAAATAAGCTATCATTCCTTCCAGGAGATGTGGAGCTCATTTTGTTTTGCAGCAGAGTATTGGAGAGTAAAGGCTGGGAGAAATGGCATTCTTTGGAATGTATTAGAAAGATTTCTTTTTCTTATGCACAGTATTGGCACTTATCTTCCAAAGAGTGGGAGCGACCAGAGAATCTGCTAAACTTGATTTTTGAGTAAAGCCCTCTAGAAATATGTAGCATTGTTGTTATTATGAGAAATATTATAGCACAGAAACTGAAATCTCACCACTGAATTAAAGTTCACATGCTAGGCTCTGAGTATTCCATGTGATTGAACACAAACAATATGCTTTGGAAAGTATCAAGACACAATTATAAAAAGAATTTGAAGTGCATGGGTATTTTGCAGTTTCTTATCAAAGATTTAATTAAAGACTTCCCTTATTTTTCTCTCTCAAAGTTGGCATTATACGCCAATCATTGAATGAATGAGATAAACAAATTTCATGCTTACTTTTAATCTCTTTACCAGTGGCAATAACCTTACCCATAAGGCTAAATTTGTACACATAATTTGTGAGATTACTAAAATTTAATAACATCTATTCACAGCAATCCAAAGGGTACTTTTCTACTAATCCTGCACTCCCAGATAGTTCTATTATCCATAGCTAAAATATAATTGGTGATATATGCCCAAGAGGCTCTTTCCAGCTATAGTTTCTCTAATAATTTTTCTGTATAGGTTGACTCTACATAAAGGAACATGCTAAGAATAACCTTTTAATTGAGATTGCTGGTAATTTCATGAAAAAAAAACATAATAAATGAATACTTTCTGTTGGGTGGCATGTTTGTTTAATTCTCATGTCATTGATTGGCGATGCAAAAAAAGTTTTTATTTTTAATTGTGAGAATACCATACAGAGGAGTTACAATTACATGGGCAAGATAACGAGTATATTTCTTATCAACTACAGTGTGAGTGGTTATCTCTTGAGATGTGATACTCTGCTGTAGTACACAACCTGCTATACTGTGCACAGTGCCCTGGCTGCCACAGCCCTGGTTTACAGTCAAACCTGGAACAGAAAAGGATGGACAAAGAAAAGAGAGACTTTTGTCAATTCAGTGTCTCACTGCCTCTAAAGGAGCTGGGTGGGTCAAGATTGCTCCCTGGAAGACCCAATCATCAGTTTACCAGAGCCTGAAGGATTTGGGGGTGGATTGGTGGGAGTAAAAGCTAAAATTGGGATTATTCTGGCAATCCAGGCAAGTTGTCCCCTTAGACAAACTCTTCACAGTGGGTGCAGTTCTCAACAGGAATTAGAGTAGACATCCAAATGAGGGACATACACATCAGCTACACCATTGGACTTACATTACCATAGCCAGTTTGTTATTTTGACATCATAGAGGCTCAACTTTACAGTAATTCTATTCCGTTTGGTCTTATAAAGCCATCATAAGATATTGTGGTTATCTGTATTTGGTCATACTAGGCTATATATCATAGTGTTGTTTCTTTTCTGTTCAAATTCTATTCCAGCAAAAGGAATTATTGTTCTATATTAAATCTGAGATTTTTTTTCCTTTGGTCTTGACATTTTGCTTAGGTTAATGTCACCATTGTTTTTCCTTGGGAAGTTTTTGAATTGTTCTATTTAAAAACAAACTTCCAAAAGAAAAATGTGTTTGTGAACCTGATATATAATTGAATATTGATACATGATATCTAGATGAACAAAAAACTATTCATTTTCTCAAATTAATATTTTCATTCATTATTTTATTTGACAAGTATAGAAAGGGGAAAGGAGCAGTCCTGGACTCCCTTCTGTCTCAGGGAAGGAAGGACATAGCTTCTCTTGGGAGTGCTACTTCTTGGCAACAAGGTACTTCATTTCAATTTGTTGTCTCTATTTTTTTTCTAAGCAAAACAAATCAAATGGGAAGCAACAACACAATTTCTTACTTTCAATTAAAATAATTACCTTCAATTAAACTACCTCCAAATTCTATTTTGCCCTATAACCCACTTCAAGATTTGTCTGCAGAGGATGTATAAAAAAATCTGAAATGAGAATTGGCAGTGTCCTTAAGTGTTGATAAGGGAAAAGGCTGTCATCCAGGAGAAGGTGAGTAGAGACTGAGAGAAAGAAGGGGGAGTGACTGAGGTAACTTGAAGCATAGGTCACAAGGAAGAGATGGTGATGAATAGGTAAAAAGAGGGATGAGGAGCGGAAGAAAGAGACAGTCACAACTAATTGTGAAGCAAGGCAGGGATGTCTAACCCCATTCACTGTCTGTAACAGCTGTGAATCCAACTTTCATCTCTGAGCTTCAATTATCTCATGAGTAAAATGGAGGTGATGATGCTCTCTCTGTGGAGCAGTGGACAGGCCATGCTTGAAGGTCTTAACACCATAGCTGCTCAGTAAGTGAACTCTTTTTGTACTGTTATGCTCTCTCTTTTACTGAGCATGATCATTGTATTTGAATGCAATTATGTGGTGACCTATTGCTTTTCAAACTTAAATATCATTCAAGCCATTGATTATGGAACTATCTTACAAAAAATAGTAGAGGGGGAAAACACATTTTTCCTAACCTCAAGTTCTGAAAATTCTATTACATTTCTAGAAATATACAACTAGAAATTCATTTGTAGCTCAGGGAAGGTTCCTGAGATAAGTTCAGGACTTTCCCAAATTCTTACGGGAATGTATTTTTTTTGCCTTTTATATCTGGCTTATTTCACTGAGCATGTGTTATAGCATGTATCAGGACTTCATTCCTTTTATGGTTGAATAATAGTTTATTTTCTACATAATCCATGTATTGTTTATCCATTCATAGGGTTTTTATTTGTTTTTTGTTTCTTTAGTATAGAGGTCTGAATTCTGAGTTTTTTCATTTGCTAGGCAATTGTTCTACCACTTGAGTCACAATGCAACCTTTGTATCTTTGGTTATCTTTGAGATAAGAGTCATACATTTCATTTACACCTGAGTTGGCTTAGACTACAATCCTCCTCTTTATGCTTTCTGTATATCTGGGTTAACAGATATGTGCTACTAAGTCCAGCTTTTCTTTGGTCTGGCCAACTTCTGCTCAGGCTGTCCTCCAACAACTATCCTCCAAATCTCTACCTACTGAATAGCGAGGATTACAAGTATGAGTCTAAGTCTCCAGTGTAGTTCCTTTGCTAGTTTTTTGTTTTGTTTTTGTGTTTAGATTTTCTGTACTGGGAGGGACTGAAAGAGAAGAGGGAACAACTTACACTAAGCAAAAGGAAAGAAATGTACAGGTCACCTGTACATAGCTGTAGTGTCAACGTTTGTACAGTCCGTAAGCTTTATAGACCATGATAATGACAATGTGCCTCGTGAAGGTTAAAACGTGTTTGTGACTTTAAGTATCATTATCCCACAATATTGTGAAATTTATGTAATCACTTAATTTCAATAGAAAAACAACAATAAATAAATAAACAAATAAATAAACAAATATAAAATTTCCTGTACTGGGCAATCCGTTGAAAGGAATTTGAGAGAGTCTAGAACCCATATCCAGGGACTATGAATCATAAGGTTTTGTAGAGGCCTTAGGAATCCTAATGTAGCAGCTGACAAGTCCACTTTGAAGGACATTGACTTCCATACTAGTTTGATACAGAGAAACTGCAGATCTTTGCTCACCATACTACCCTTGCATCTTTAATTGTGAGAAGCCATTTGAGCGCATGTAGTTTGCTCAGAACAGAATTTCCTGCAATGGAGAAACAATGTGAGCCAAAGGAAAGAAGAGCTATCCAATGCATGATGTTTTAGTCATGCATATGTCCGGTGAGGATCCTGAGGTTCCCATTCCTATTTGCATATTATGTGAGTTATTTCCCTTGTTGTATTAATTAGGACTGACACTTGAAGAGTTTTTCACCTCAATTGCATGACTAGTGGCTTTCAAAGAAAAAAGTGTTAAGGTGGTTAAGTGTCTCCTCTTCTTCATCTTTGACCCTAATCCTCTTTATTATGTGAGTCACAAATGCAGATCACATAATGATTTTCATCCACTCGCATTTAGCATCACTAAGCTACTATCTATTTTACAAGATATTTTATGTTATGATATTTTAAGTCTAAAACTTAGACAGTTAATTTTAAAATTAAGATGTTTCTTTTAGCTGTTTTGTTGTCCTCAATTATACTTTGAAGGTGATAGTCAATTATTCCACACCTAGATGACCAAGTAAGAGTGACAATACATTTCCCACACACACACTCCGTTTACTATGATACAAAAAGCTTTCCATCCTTCTGTGTTCCTGCATGGCAGGGTTATTGGTATTTGATGAGTCATACATGAGAAAATTTCTGTCTTTCCAAGCATGGACAGAAGCTACTTCACTTAAGTGTAAAATGATGAAGGATGTAATTTTGCACTCAAACTTCAATTACAATAATTCTTTAAATTAGCATGCCCTGTTTCTTGTTTGCTTACACCCTTATATATGCCAGTCTTGTTTCCATAAGAGAACAAATAGAATTTTGCTAAATACTGCTAGGAAAGCTAGGAGGACTTGGAAATTATTATTCTTTATTTTTATTACCCTCTAAGCTTAACCATTATATTTTGACAGCTTTAAAAAAATGCTCTCAAATGATAAATTTAACGTAGACATGTCACAAAAGGACATTGTCCTCTTCTAAGGATTTTCTGGAGCAGAAATAGAATGGTAGTTGCCTGTCAACTTTGGGTATGTGTTCAGTGAGACTACTTTCCCTCTGGTCTTCAAAGTCAGGTTGCCATATATTCTGAGTGAGGAAGGACATCCAATCCTAATCTGAGAGCCCACTGTAGCATATTTTCTGCTTCTAGATGGGTCCAAGGTAATTTCTAGGTAGTTATATGGCCACATTATTTTTAAACTAAAACCAAACTCAAGAAAAGCACTGGTAATCTTACCTATTCATGAAGCTCAGTTCTGAGGGTCACAGTTCAAAAATAGCCTAGGCAGGAACGTCCAAGAGACTCTTATCTTAACCACCCTAATAGGCCACAAGTGGAGTTGTGCTCAAGCAGTAGAGCCTTACCCTTGAGCACAAAAGCTCACAGTCTCTGCAGTGAAGCCCCAAGACTGGCACAGATAAATAAATATTTAAAAACTCAAAGTAGAATGATATATACAGACTCAGAAAGATGTTACAGTAACTGCTTAGAGGGAATGAAGAATGCTAGATCTTACTGTATATATAAAGAGGACCACAGCTTGGCCCTTTGGATCATGACATATCCTTGGTTTCTTGAGCCAATTTTTGCTACTTGGTACTAGGTTTGGTCAAAAGTTTGATATGTATTCAGCCTCTTCTCTGGAGTTTAAGTAGCAGCTTTTACTCAACTATTACCTTATTGCCTTTGTATTTGGTTTCAAATTATAGCATTATGAAATAAATTGTATAGCTTGGAGCAAAAGGGAAAAAAATGTCTCTTTCCTAACGGGAGCTTGTCAAAGCAATGAATGGTAAAAATGATTAAAATTCAAACTAATAAGGCCATGAGAAGCATATCTACCCAGTAGGGGTTTCCAGAAAAAATTTCAATGGGGGTCTCCTCACTATTCAGCTAGCCTCCGGTGGGAATGGTGACCTTTCGGAGAGCTCTCTGCAGCCCAGGGGGTGCCTTATAGATGGTCATATTTCCATGCTTGTCAAATTGTTGCTATGTGGTGAATATAATGAATGATACAACAAAATAAATTATTTAAATAGTACTAATAGAACAAAAAGCAGTGTTAACTTTTTTGAGGAAAGAATAAAGAATATCTTTGCCAGAATAAGCCATTCATCGAGTAGCAACAAAAGGCACCTCAGCCTGCATGTTCATCATACTCTATGTTCATCTGATTCTCTGTATTGTTTGTGTTTGCTTTAGTTATTTTGGGACTAGGGTCTCTTGTTTTATTGCCTAGGGACAGCCTTGGACGATGAGCTTTCTATCCATGCTTTCTGGGAGCTAGGATTACAGAAGTGTACCCCTAGGTCTAAATTGAGGTGGGAAACTAACTTTCTGCCCTGGATGGTCCTGAACAGAAATCCTCCTGAAGTCTGTCTCCTGAGTAGCTTGGATCTCAGGTATGTACCTCTGGCTCTAGGCCCTGGATCATCATTTTCTTAGACTACATATCCTATTCCATAACTATGTGATAAGGAATTTGATAAACAGAAGATCAATTTTGTAACTTTGTCATCAAAACAGACTGGTATTTATGATTAATGGCATCATGCCATTATTAGCAAATGTTTATTGAGTATATATTGTGCAGTAGGCACATCTATAGGCTTTTCTTATTTGCCACTTCCGTAATCCTTGTGGGTTTAAGCAGTGTTCTATGTGATTTCGTATCCTTCCTTATCCATGAGGTGAGTATTAGTATCATCATCCTAGTTTTTAGGTGAGAAAGTAAGTACAGAGATGTTTAAGCAATTTGTCTCTAGTAGGCAGTAGATCATAGATTGCGCCATTTTTATTTCCAATATATACTCCCATTGCTCCTTGGCATTTAATATACTGCCATACACTGATGGATAAGTCTCCCCTCCCAGATGTCTAATGGGGTCTCTAAACATGTTGCCTTTCACATTCTTTTACTAGATTTTCAGCCTATGGATCTCATAGCATCAACACATGCTTCCTTAGAATATGCTAAATTCATAATTGGCTATGGCTAAGGCCTGGTTTTACTATCTTCTACCTATACTGCTTGCTAGAGAGATTTTCCTATATATAATCTCCCACGTTATGTGCTCATGAACCATATTGTAGGTATGGCACTTTCAAATGGTACAGCTCACATTGTATTACTATAAGCATATCTCAAAGTATGAAAAAATATGATTAAAAGTCAAAAGTTAAGTGGCAGAACAGGGTGAATGTAATGAACATAATCACAGTATTCTTCATAATATACAGCCCTGGACATTAGTTAATCTGAGATTTCATGCATCTCTGTTATTATTTATCTTTTTTTCTTGAACACCATATTCAGTAGCATATATATGTAAGAACCAGTTATTGAAACAATGTGAGAATATCTAACCAAGTGTTGTAGATGGGTCTATATAATGGCAGTTGTGCTAAACAGCCAGGGATTTCCAAACAGTATTTATAATGCTATGTGTGGAGAAAAGTTTTCAATGCTTTTTTCATACTTTTTTAGTTTTGAAAGTGCGAAGACTGTATTTGAATCTATATTGTGTGCTTAAGTGGCCATATTCATGAAATATTCCAGAAGAAGTCTACACAATAAGGTAGATTTTGCTTTTTCTTTAAATTAGTTTGCAATTAATATGGTACTTACATATAACTAGATTTTTTTTACATAGTAGTAAAATGTAAAAGAATGATCCTTTAGACAAAAATTAAACTATGGCTAGGAGAAATTACTATATTAAAAAATCAGAAGTAATATCATACTTCAGAAAGAATTTCTTGTTGAATACATGTTAATGGAACAATTGGTAGATAGTATAGACAAGTTTTGGAATATTTCACCAGTATAATCTTTTTTATTTTTAGTGCTCTTAAGGTTTGAACTCAGGGGATTGAACTTAAGACCTTATACATACTAAATAAGTTCTTTATCACTTGAAGCACTCCACCAATCCCTTTTTTTTCATTATTTTCCAAATAGAGTCTAGGCTGGCCTAAACTGTGATCCTCCTACTTTGTGTTTCTTTTCATTGCTGGGATGACATGTGTATGCCAACTGCATATAGCCATTGGTGATAAATAGTCTCATGAACTTTATTATTATTATTAACAAGTTTTTTATTGTGAAAATACCGTACAGAGGGGTTACAATTACATGAGCAAGTTAATGAGTACATTTCTTATCATTGTTGCCTTGTCCTTTGTTTCCCCTTACCATACCTGCCCTCCCATCCCCGCCCTCAGCCAAAGTTGTAAAGTTGTTTTTTTGACATTTCATTGTTACAATGGGTCCATCTGCATCCTTATTTAAACAATTTTTTTTCCTTCCCCTCCCCAAACTATACCAACATCAAATACAGTGAAAACAGGGGTTATACTATGGGGGAAGGACATACAAAGCAACAAAAAAATCACCTTATAAATATGTTAGAAACAATAGCAAGAAAGAAAAACCACTTGAGTTCTTGGGGTTCATTTCGCTTAACATCAACTTATCTGACTTTTCTGCTTGTCTCAGACATATACTAGTTATTACAAATAAGGGAAACCATGTTTCTTTGGGCCTGGCTTACTTCACTCAATATAATTGTCATGAACTTTTATGTCCACGTTGGCCCTCATAATCTCCTATGCTGCCTCATAACTAGCTGGAACAAGCTTGAGCCAATGTGCCAATTTAGCCAATATATTTTTATTCAAAGAAAGGTTCAGTTGCATACATTCATATAATACAAAAGTGCCAAATGTTAATAACAAAAAGGAAGTCATACTTGTTTTCATTTGGGTAAATGCCCAAAAGTGGGATTGCTGGGTCATAGGGGAGCTCTGTGTGTAGTCTTTTGAGGAACCTCCATACTGCTTTCCAGAGTGGCTGAACAAGTTTACACTCCCACCAACAATGCAGTAGGGTTCCCTTTTGGCCACATCCCTTCCAGGATGTTAGTAACACTCTTCCAGGGTGTTAGTAGATTTCTTGATTATAGCCATTCTAGCTGGGGTGAGGTGGAATCTCAATGTTGTTTTGATTTGCAGTTCTTTTATGGCTAGAGAAGTTGAACATTTCTTCATATGTCTATTGGCCATTCTTATTTCCTCTTCAGAGAAGTTTCTCTTTAAGTCTTTAGCCCCCTTGTTGATGGGACAGTTGTTTCTTTGAGGATTTGTTTTTGGAAGATTTAATTTTTTGCATTCTAAGTATATTTTAGATATGAGGCCCTTGTCTGTTGTGTAGCTAGCAAAGATCTTCTCCCAATCATAGGTTTTCTATTGATCTTACTAGTTAGGTCCTTTGTCTTGCAGAAGCTCTGTAGTTTCATGCAATCCCATTTGTCCAATCTTTCTTTGATTTGTTGTGTTTCTGGGTCTTTATTAAGAAAATTTTGGCCTGTGCCAAGGAGCGCTAGAGTTACTCCTATTCCGTCCTCAAATAAGGCCATACTAAAGCTACCAGCACAACTATGTTTATTGCAGCATTATTCACCATAGCTAAGATGCCCCTCCGTAGATGAGTGAATCAAGAAAATGTGAGATAGATAGATAGATACATAGATAGATAGATTGATTGATAAATTGATAAATGTGTCCTGGAATTCTGTGCTTCCTTCAGAAAGAAAGACTTGGAAAAAATCATATTAAGTGAAGTGAGCCAGTCCCAAAGAAATTTAGGTCCCATGGTTTCCCTTATTTGCAATAATTATATATATAAAAGCTCAAAAGCTATGTACATGATTCCATATAAGATGATGCTAAGTGAAATGAACCCCAAGATATGGACACAAGAGGTCTGTCTTTGTATTATGTGATTTTTTTTTGTCTTCTTTGTTATTCCCCCTATGGTATATCCCCTGTTGTCACTGTATATCTTGTATACACATTTGTCTAATCTGAGGAGGGAAGGAGAATAACAAAACACTGAAACAAGTGCACAGGGGGCTGGGAAGGTGGCTCAGTGGTAAAGCGCTTGCCTTGCATGCATGAGGCCCTGGGTTCGATTCCTCAGCACCACATAAGCAGAAAAAAAAAAAGCTGGAAGTGGCACTGTGGCTCAAGTGGTAGAGCACTAGCCTTGAGCTGAAGAGCTTAGGGACAGTGCCCAGGCCCAGAGTTCAGGCCCCATGACCAGACCAAAACAACAACAACAAAACAAGTGCACAGGGTGCCCCATTGCAACAATGATACTGTATATTGGAAACAAACTTTAGACAAGGGGATGGGGTGGGGTGGGGAGGAGTGTGGGAGGTGGGGGAGGATAGGGATAATGAAAAAGGGGTAAGGATCAACAAGTAATGTACCCATTGTCTTACTCATTTAACTCTATCCCCCTATACAGCATCTTTATAATAAAATAAAATTAAAAAATGGAAGTCATAGAATGGGGAAGTTGTTGCAAACTTAAAAATCAAAAGCTTATTCTAATAGTAAACTCATTCCCAGACTTACTATATGCCAGCCTGTTTTACAAATATTACATGAGTAACTCAAGCTTCACAACAACTCTGTGAGATATAAAGTACTACTGTTCTGAGCATTCTACTGATGAGAAAATTGAGACACAGAATCATCAGATAACTTGCCTTCACTTCCTATCTAATCCTACCTAATAATAGGTACAGATTAAAACCAATTTCAGGAGTTTGGCTTCAAAACCATACTTCCAACCTCATTATGATAACAATTATTTTTTTTAAAGATCCTATAGGGCTGAGAAGGTGGCTCAATGGTAGAGTGCTCTCCTTGCATGCATGAGGCCCTGGAGTTGATTCCTCAGCACCATATAAGCAAAAAAAAGGCAAAGTGGTATTGTGGCTCAAGAAGTAGAGCGTTAGCCTTGAGCTGAAGAGCTGAGGGACAGTGCTCAAGTCCAGAGTTCAAGCCCCATGACGACAAAAAATAATCCTATACGCGTAATTTAATAAGCTTTCCAATGAGATGAGCTAAAAGTACAGGAAAATCTCAATTCAAGAAATAATTGCAGAAAAAACACAACCTTCATTGAAATTAAAGAAATGCCAGGAAGGCATCATTTAATGACCTTCTCTAATCAATAATGAATGAGTGAATGAGGGAAAGATGAATTTATCAGTGCTAGGGGAAGACAGATATCTTTTCAGTGGCTGTTGACAGATTGGTAGAACTTTCTGGAAAACAATGTAAAAGCAAGGTATGGGAGCTTTTGAGTGATAGTTCATTTCCCTTTCATGTAGGAATTCTAGTCAGGGAAAAATACCTCAAAGAAAATTATACAAGAAGGAAATAGGTAATGTAAAATGATTATATCTTTGATCTATATAATACTGGAAACAGTTGCACTACAAACAGGAAACAGCTAAATAAGTTAGGGTATGCCAAGAACACTAAACCTACCAAATAGATCTTAACCCAAGAAATATATGAGCTTTATCCATATACAGAAATACATGAGTGACAATGAATTTGAAAATAAAATATATAATATATATCTAGAGAGCAACCATGGAAAAGCATATATCATTTTTTTCAAAACCTGGACAAAGTGATGGATGAAACAACTGAGTGTCTCTATTAATTTGTTCTTTGCTTCTTTATTAATCTCACGTTACTTAAATAGTCATTGCCTTGCTCTCTTGTATATGACAAACAAACGAAAGAAATCGGGGAATACATTTCAAAAATGGATCTGTTTACTTTAAATGGAATTACATTATGTATCTCTGATGTGACCCTAGATGGAGCTTCCCGGGGGCCCCATCTAAGAGCAAACACTAGGATGAGCCCCATAAGGAAGGAAATAGGCGAAGTAATACATCTAAGGTCAGGAGAAATAGTCTGAGCATTCATCATACTTGGCTGAAAACTTCATGTGAGTGCAGCCCCACCCACAGCCAGCCACAAACGGCCTGCCAAATGAAAAAGGAAAATAGCAGCATATGCTTGGATTTTGCTGTTTTTATAATATGCAAAGACATTTTCTTTTATGTATTCCCTTCTTTGCTACTGCTGAGACTACAGCCTGTCATTTGCTTTGATTTCTTTCAGACTTTTTCTGGGCAAATTTTCCACTTTTTCTCACCCTGTGTAGTGATCTTTCTGGGCTGAATGTGTCTGTTTGATATTTCAAAAATATACTTGGTTTACCAGAGTCTCTATCTCCATCAGACTTCTCCCACCTCCTCACCACCACCACCATTTACCATTTACTGCGTATTTTACATATAGTCAGATTTATTTCCATGGCTGTCATTATGAATATTAAAAATAGAACTCTGAGAGAAAACACATAGACTCCACTATGCTGGAATTTCTCTAAGAAGCCTAACACTGCATAATTTCTCAAATCCAATCCCATTTTCATCTTGCCTAGCAATTTGACAGTTCTCAAAAGGTTACTGCTCTGAATTTGTTTTCTTTGTAATCTTGCAGCCCGTTTGTTCTGACTTAAGGTTGAAAAATCTATGTAAGATCTTGACCTCCATATGCCATACACCAGAAGATTGACCCTTTCCTTGGAATTTTCTTTTGTGCTAAAATAAGAAAAAGAATGCATTT
The DNA here is from genome assembly GCF_019054845.1 of Dipodomys spectabilis. Classification (NCBI taxonomy): domain Eukaryota; kingdom Metazoa; phylum Chordata; class Mammalia; order Rodentia; family Heteromyidae; genus Dipodomys; species Dipodomys spectabilis. Next base: position 23,759,953 of record NW_024870728.1, read on the forward strand.
TTGTGATTGGTTAAAATGGCATATGAGCTAAATGTTTAAGGTTAAAATCCAAGGGAACCTCAAACTTTAGGTGAGATTTAATTACCTACTTTACCTCTAGGGCTATTTTTTTTGTTGTTGTTTAGTTATTTTGAGGGTAAGAGAATCTTTCCAGATTTCTAAGATATATTATTGAAAGACAATTCTTTCATCTGAAAAGAGAGGTGCCTTCAATATACCAAAGCTCTTAGTTACCTGGACATAAAGGTAATTCTACTTCTATTGTAATGGGCACATAAAAGGAAATGATTATAGAATCATAAACCCCAAACCAAAGAATTAGGTAATTCCTAGATATAGGATAATGAAGAGATAATATTTAAGTGAAAAGGAAACATTTTCCAGGTCTATCTATTCCTGTGCTTTTATATAGATTTTCCCTAAGTGTTCAAGGTCATGCCGTCTTCTCGGGGCCAACAAAATGAGTAAGGCAAGTTCCCTGACCTCAAGAGATTTCTCTCTAATGGGAAGAGATAGGATTATCACTCAGAATGATAAATTCTAAAATGTGTAGCTCCATAGCCATTCCAGGAAGGAGAGAGATGCTGGGACAGAAAGTGTAGGCATGTTTCACAGAGAATTAAGGGCGTGAGGTGGGCATTCGAGAATGAAAATCAAAGAGAAAAGAATGATTAGCAAAGTGAGTGAGGTATCTGGCAGAGCAACATCGTGAAAAAACTCAAGGAGAGAATGATTGAGGCAAAGGAGGAAGGCGTGCCTGCCAGTTGGAAGACCCAGATAGATAGAGGGGAAAGGTCTGAACTCAATGTGGCAGGCACTGGAGTTTTTCTAGCAGGAAATTGTCCTCTAGAAAGAACAGACAGGTAATGGCGGGTAGATAGCAAATACAGAGATGGGCTAAGAGATCCTCTCATTCATGAGGCTGGGAGTGCAAACATGCCATTTTCTTGAAAAAAGAAGAAAGAGCCAGTTCAAAAGAAGGTATGAGGAAACTTCATGAAATCTTTAGTAAATGTGGGGCACTTTACACTTGACCATATATTCTTTATATACTTCAGACAATATATATGTATATCTAAAACATACATATATATACACTTTCTGTATACATATTAAAAAAACCCATGAATTATATTTATGTATGTTGTATGTTATGTTTATAGAAAATTTAAAATGAAATCCTAGTAATTATGAAGCACTTGAAAAAAATGATATCACTGACAATTGAGTTAATCATGTAAGGAAGCTGGCCTTATTCCTGGTAGATGTATCTGTTCACACACACACACACACACACACACACACACACACACACACACACACACACACACGAACTGTTTTGCCTCTTGCTTCCCTTTCATGATGCTTCTGCCCTCTATCTCTGATTCCTCCAAGCAAGGAAGATCTGGCTTTTGCTACTATGTCTCATTTGTCAGGGTCTACTTGATAATATTCTTCTGAGTGTTTCTCAAGTTTCTTCAGTGTAAAGTCACCCCTGTCCCCTGTACCCTCACTAAAGCTATGTGGGTTGCTCTGTGATCCATCTTCCACACTTGTCGAACTTGGTGAACCTGACTTGCAGACAAAAGTGATCCAGAGCTAGTGTGCTGGCTTGATGCCAGGACTTTGCTGACTACAGCCCGGTGTGGATTAATGTTCAAGGAGCTCACATTCACTAACAGACAATCAAGCTTTCCAACTGATTTCATAATTTATGGAAGAGATAGTCCTGCCCCTATGATATAGAGCAGTGGCATCATGCATATAAATTAAGGGTCTGAAAACTAAATTGAGCCACAGACTCTTTGGAGGCTGTGTATGTGCCAGCTGGTCAGCAGGAACATTGCAAAACAAACAGTAAACAGTGAAGAGGCAAGGATGTATTTATCTGAACTGTAACACATATGCAAGGCTTTGCATTAGAAATGCTCTGGGGAGATGGGGAGACAGGAGACTACAGCACATTTTATGGGCATGAACATAGTGGTGTGCCTAGCATTAAATATCGTAATGTATTACCAGAACAGATGCATATCAGAAGACAGGATGAAGCTTCACATGTGTTACATCTATAAATTTTGTTCTCAAAACTCTTGGCTGTTCAACAGAAGTATTTTTCCCCTTCGTTATGAGCTTTTTGAAATAAAGCTTGGAATGGTAAAGCATACCTATATCTTAGCGACCGGTAGGCAGAGATGGAATGATCATGATTTGAGGCCAATCCAGGCCAAAAAAATTTAAATTAAATTTAAAAAAGTTAGCAAGACCCTATCTGAGTTCAAATGGGGGGGGGTGTCTTATTTGATGCTTTACTTCTTTCAAGTTATTAATTTTTTCTATAATTTTGAATGAATTTGTAACGAAATTTGGACTTTTTTAAAAAAAGAAAAACAAAGTCCATAGATTTTTGGACCACTAATGAACGTAGTGTTTGGGCTTAATTTTAAGCATTTTGGTATCTTAAAAAATTAATAATAAATTAATGAAGAATAAATTTGAAGTAAAAAATGACTAGTAAAATTTAAAAATACTAAAAAGTAAATTAAATTAAAATATATAATATTTATGAGATTTGTTTTTCTAAAATCAGAATACTCAACAAAATTCTTCTTAGTAAATTTTACAGTTTAGGAAATAATTTTGTCTTTTATGAATTACTGAGCTTCCAGAAAACTATGTTATCAGACACTAAACAAGATCTAAATAGGTCATAGGAGTTTATGTTTCAGCAAGGGAGGCACAAATAAAACAAAAATAAATTATTCAAAAATGGTAATAATTATTCAACAATGATACTGTGGTATTTCACATGAAGGCAATAAGCAAAAGTATTTCAAGAGAGATCATAAATGGGGAGGGAGTGAACAGAAAGGGCCTCTCTGAGGAGAGGATGTTGGGAATAGCATTTACAGCAAGCAAATGAGCCAGATGCAAAAGAGGATTCTAGGCATTAGGACAGCAGTTGAAAGAATGAAAAGTAGCCAGTGTGTCCGGGCTAGAGATAGCTGAATCAGACAGTGAAGAAGGTATAGGACAGCTTGGGGAGTTCCCTTGGGCCGTTACAGAAAATGTCAATTTTGTTTTAAGGGCAAAAGAAAGCAATGAGGATTTTTCCCTCTCCCAATTAATATAGTAGAAAAGACCATTATCAGTGAATATTGAAGCAAGGGTGAGGATAGATGAAGAATGAAGGAGAGACCAACTCAGATGAGGAGTCTGAATGGAAAACAAAACCGATGGGAAGCAGCTGGAGGGTGGGCAGGTAAGAGGGCTGCATTTTCTTTTTTTTTTTTTTTAAGATAGCAATTATTTTGTAAAGGACTAGTGTGCTAAGTTATGATATATCCATACAATATAACCAGACAGTTGTAGGATGGAATGAGGAAGCTACGATAAAATAATTTTCACATTGAAAATTTGTTGAGAGAACAAGTAAACATAGAACAATGCATGCAATATGCTACCTTGGTTTTTAAAAAGAGAAAGGGAATATACATATTTATATGCAACCACACCAGTACTGAAGTATTTGAAGAAGGATATGTTAGAAAGTGGATGTATTGTCTGTAGGGAAGAAAGTGGGGGTAACAAGTATATCGGGAACATGGAACTCTATCTTGTGAACCTTTTTGTACTTCTCAAAATTTGAATGACATGAATGCATTACCTTTCCAATAAATAAGTAAATGCATGCAAATACATGTTTAAGCAGTCAAGTAGAAAAAGAAAACAGTCTGCAGGTACAGGAATAAGGGGCCATAATCAAAGAGCAAAGTCTGGTGGCAGTCAGAAGGGATACATAAAAGAGCCCTGAAGAAACCTAGCAGGCTTGCTTTCATCAGGAAGACACAAGGACCCTGTTTCTTGTACACGAGGAGAGAGAAAGGCTTGTATATTTAACACTGGGAGGATAATAAAGTTTTGTTTACTTGGTGTTTCTTTTGTGAACGAGGGGAGGAGCAGTAGCTGAGAGTACATTGACAATGATGAGATAGGGAAAGTTTAATGGTCCCCCAAATGGGCTAAATGGAGGAAAAATGTATCTGCAAAAAATTAGGTGGTCCCCCATTTAAAGAAAAAGGCTAGTTACTTAGGATTTTCTTAGTCACGCTGGGCTGGCCTGGTTTATGCCCAGGGAAGAGGAATGGTTGGAGCATTATCATTCCAGAGTGACAGAGGCCAAATAGGAGAGAAGTTGAAGAACCTTGGGATGTAGCACGATAATTTAGAGAGAGAAGATCAAGATGGGAGGAGGAGTCTGAATAGCCAATAAAAAATTATGGTTTCAATAGATTGGAAGTTTCTATTCCATGGATAAATTATAGCAAACAGGAGTTCCAAGGAAGTGAGAGGAAGAACTGGAAATGATACCCAATAGTGCCACATAGTAACATGAATCAAACACAAGAGGACCAGGCAGCTGAGCATGGAAAAAAAGAATTGGTGGAGACGAGGAGGCCTAAACATAAACAGACTAGGCTGTTGACTGAGTCACTGGGGTAAAGCAATGGCCTGTGTAGAAGTGGTGAGCAAGAGAAAAATCATGGGAGCCATGAGGGTGGGCCAGGGCTGAAATGCTAAATAGGGGCAATATTTGTGTATTTATTAATTAATTAGCTTTTATTTTGAATTGACACATAGAAGTAGAGGCACTTTGGGTCTACATATGACAATCCAATACAGGCATACACTATGCGAACTGGGGCTATTAATGGAAGAAAGAGAAATGAATTGAAAAGTCAGAAGGAGAGAATGCCAATAAGCGGCATGTAGGGAAATATAGAAAGCACAGCCCTCCTCATGAGGGGAGTGTAAGGAAACAAACATCCTTTTGAGAAGAAGACCAAAGGGGTCCAAAGAGAAGTGCACAATTAAGAGTGTGCAGAGGTGTTTCCCAAGTGGGCAGGCATTCCAGGAGACAGGGTGATATGTAACTGAGATATATCTCTTATCTTCTTTAACCTCATTTCTTTTCCACCCAGCCAAACATCCACACCTTTGCACCTGGAGTTAAGCCTCTTATCTGTGGACCTCGATCCCCTGGCTTAATGCTAATTCTAGATGCCAAGTGGAGAACAGCCATGGCTCGCTCTTGAGTTCTGTGTGTTAGAAGACACTGCCTAGCAACTCCATGTGATCTGGGTGGTGACCAGGTATAACCTCAGGGAAGAGAGATTCCTTGCCAGCCACGTCAGACAAAGACTGTGCCAAGACGTTGTTAGGATGTCATGCTCACATTCAAGCAGGTCGAGTGAATCTGGTGTGTACATCTTGGTCTCTGCCATGGTGCAGAGGTAGTTAATGCACCACAGTACTTACAAGTCTCACTGGGAGTTTATACTATAGTGCAATGGGAGTGAAATTAGAAATGGTGAAGAAAAAGAAATGATGTCAAACAATTGTTCTCCAACTCTAAAGTCAGAAAGAGGAAAAAAGGAGGAATTGATCACCAATTTGTACAAAGTTTTCCTTCCCTGGGAAGGAAAAGGTCTTTGGAAGGCTTTTAGAATGAGCTGAGGCATTGAGCAAGGTTACCAGGGAGCCTCAAGCATCAGGATCTCACTATTGGGAAGCTTACTCTAGAGGAGGCAAGGGTTGGGTTACCCAAGAATCTTCTAAAACTAACACTTTCTGGCTCAGGCCCATTGAAAACAAGATGGTCTATTTCTGTTTCTTAAAATTCAGCAGCCCCTGAATCTTAAAGAGACTTTAATACCAAAGTATGACTTCTTTGTCACTCTCTTCATTAGCTGGCCTGTATCTTCGACCTGCGCAAATCAGGTAACGTAGCACACTTTCCAAGTTCCAGCTGTAGTTTCAAGCTATTATCTCTAGGATACCAAGTTCTGAGTTCCATCACTATCTGAGCCATGTGATTTTCCTCTCTTTCAAGGTCAAAAAACTCATCCTTAACTATGACCAACTCGAAACAACATTAAGTTCAAAGAGCTTGAATGTGAGTGCTCTCATCAGTCCAGCATCATCCTAATAAGCACACAGTCTTGGTGTTTCCCCAGCCTTCTATTACCTTTCTAACCTTTAAAGGATTGTTGATAGGATAGGATATATTTGTGTGTGTGTGTGTGTGTGTGTGTGTGTGTGTGTGTGTGTGTGTGTGTGTGTGTGTAGTTGAAGTCTCTGCTCTTGTTCTCTGAACAATTAAACACCCAAAGTTGAAGCATCAGGCAACTGGATTTACTGGCATGATAAGACAGAAAATATAGGGCTGGGTAGGTAGCTCAGTGGTAGAGCGCTTGCCTTGCATGCATGAGGCCCTGGGTTTGATTCCTCAGCACCACATAAGCAGAAAATAAAAAAAGCTGGAAGTGGTGCTATGGCTCAAGTGGTAGCGTGATAGCCTTGAGCTGAAGAGCTGAGGGACAGCGCCCAGGCCTAGAGTTCAGGCCCCATGACCGGACCCCAAAAAAAAAAAAAGATGGAAAATATAAGAGAAAACCAAGAGCAAGGTGCTGACTCATAGCACAAGTTAGAACTGGAAATATTTATGCAATTGTTGCAGGATGATTTGGTTGAGGTAAGGTAGTACTGATCATAATCCCCAAAGACACAGAAAAGCCGTGTCAAATACCATAATCCCGAATGTTGAAATTTCAAATGACCAAAATCCCTAAATATAAAATCCCCCAACTTGCATATGATCCCAAATGAAAGCCAATTCCCTAAAACTGAAATACTCACTGATTTTTTAAAAAGTGATACTGCAGGAGGAGGAGGTAGAAAACCAAACTCTAGGGAAGGAATTTTGTTTGTTTGTCATTCACAGGATAGTGGCATCATGTTGGGCAGCTGGAAGAACTCTTTAGAAATCTGGTTAAGCCTTGTCTGGGGTGTTCTGTGGAGGTGTACATGTGTGCCTGAATGGACTAAGTGGGAACAATTCTCGATATGGTGAGGCACCATCCACTCTGCTTGGCCTAAGAAAGAACAAACACAGAAGATATCTGTCTCTCTCTGTCTCTGTTTCTTTATTGCCTTGGACATCAATACTCCATGCTCAAAGACCTTTGGACTCCAGGACTAGTATGCCCCTGGTTCTACTTCTTCATGGATACATGTTTGTTTGTTTGGTTTTTTTTTCTTCCTCATAGAGATTATATTTGTATAGCTGTCATCAGTGTCCCTGAATATTTTTTTACTGCAAAAATAAGTATTATTTTTCTATGAAGTGTTCTGCTATGTTTTTATGTCTTTCAAACAAATATCTCCCTTTAAAATGTGAATAAATATCTTTTAAATAATTTTAATAATTATTCTTATAATAATTTTTAATAATTAAGTTTTTATCTAGAATTCTATTTTTAGGATCTTAATCCTTCAGGATGTTTGACTATAGGGATTTTGATATATCTGGCTTTCAAGAATTAAGATAACATGCAGGGTTATATCTGATAGGACTGTGGCTCAAATGCAGAGTGAGGGTGCAGGAGAGGGGAACCTTTTTTTCTAAAGGCCATTTGTACATTTATAACATCATTCCTGGGGTATACAAAAATATTAATACAGGAAGATGGCCCTGGGCAGCTAATGAGAAATGTACAAGAAGCATACATTTCTCTCTAGTCACATACAGCCTTATATGGCCTGAGGACCAGGTGTTCTCCACACCTTAAAGGAGAAGTGAGCTCTTTGTCAAGCAGAACATGTTGGGGACAAGTTGAAAACAGAAGGTGCAAGACTGGATTTCTGCCCCAGCTCAAAAAGATGAAGGAACACTGTTGGCCTTGGGCTACTTAGTTAAGAAGATGCTTTGTGTTGTTTTGGATTCTCTAGGCATCTCTCTGGTCCCACAATGATGGACTTGGTAGAACTGACTGTATAAAAGAATGAATGGAAGAATCCCAGCTCATTGGAAGGAACTGAACAGGTCAATTTTCCTATACACAGGACAGGAGAAAAAGTAGCCCCCACAATGATGGACTTGGTAGAACTGACTGTATAAAAGAATGAATGGAAGAATCCCAGCTCATTGGAAGGAACTGAACAGGTCAATTTTCCTATACACAGGACAGGAGAAAAAGTAGCCTTAGGCAAGAAAATGAGATGACTGGCCTAAGAAATTGGTTGCCTTCCAGGCAAACGAGTCCTCTCTCCTTACTTTTATCAGAATGCTTTAGAAAACAATAGAGGACATTTTAATGGTGGGTGGGTAAGGGACAGAACTGGGCCCCGTATTGCAGCTATTATACTGTTTCTCTAGGGATAATACTAGTGGATCTGCTGGGCAAGTGGGTGCATGTGAGGTAGAAGACAACCCTTGCTGGTCACAATGACTAAACTAGCCCTAGCCCAGGAGAAGATTGCTCTGCAGAGGGGCTGCTTGCCAAAACAACTCTCTTTCAGGCTTTTCCCAGGATATGTAAAAGCCCTAATTACTGACTATTCATTTTGTTTTCTTTAGGTGCATTCTCGCTGATTTGGAAAAACTGAAAGTTCATTGAACTGACCATGATTTTCACTGGGTGCTCTGTGGGTAAAAGTCGTGTGTTGATTTCAGTTTGGAGTAGAAAGCAAACACAGCTTCAAACACAATTAGGTCGTTAAATTTAAAAGTCATGTGACTCCCATTACAATCAACTAAAGCCCTACTTATGCATCTATAACCAGGTAATGGTAGAATGGATTCCAGAATTAGCTCATTAGACAGCCACCTCTTGGAACCCTTGATTTCCTGTTCAAATTTCCTCTGGAAATGTTGAAGTTGTTTAGCTGATAAGATCACGGATCTGAAGTAGCAAAGAAAAACAGGAAACTTAGTTTACCCAATCTCTAAACAGTTTTGACTTGCTTCATAGAGAAAATCCAAGGAAACTCTAGTGTAACTTTTCAGTATTTCTACAACCACAGAGTATAGTTTTCTTTGATAAGAGTGTGACATAGTAAGGACAGAGAATGAGGGAAATAATTTGCTGTGAAAGATTGCTGTTACCAAACCAGTATTTCTCTCAAGTTTGCAAAAGGAAGAATACTACTTAATAATACATGACACAACTCCCACCCTTGGCAAAGCAATATTTTAAAACTGAAATTATATTGTAATTAGCCTTTCAAAAAATGTGAACACTTCAATATAGGAGTCCATTAATAATCTAACTTCTGCTGCAAAGCATGTTCCTCCCACACGTGTAACTTAATTAAACTCGGCTTCTCATTCCAACCGACAGACAGTCCTGAAGAACAGGTGGCTCCTAACTTAGAGATAATGGGGAAGATAGATCTCACGATGGCTTTCTGCATACCCAGACGAAATTATCTAAATGTCTTCCTTGTTCTTTCTCCTGGCAATTTTTTTATTTTAAACACAGATTTGCTTCTCCGTTATAGGACTTAAAGTTCAAACACTACCTAGGACAATTTTAATGAAAATTTAGTGGAAGTTTATATAATTTTCTGGATCACTCCTCATATGAAAAGATCTTCAAGAAAGATAATACTTTCTTACAGAGGCAGAAGGTCAGAGAAGGTATAAGAATAATTATATACTAGACAGTTTGATTTCAAGGATACTGACAGAATATCAAAAGCCAACAAATGCTTGAACCTTCTCTGATACACTATAGGTATGTCATAAATCCAAAAATCTGAAGAAGAGGCAAGAAGAGAGGGACCTATCATAATTAAAAGAGGGAAGAGGGCTGGATGTTGGGATGGTCAGGATGTGTTCAACTGGGAAAGTATAGGGTATCTAGACAAGGTACCTTTCACTTGAAACTCCAGTGGATCCTTGGCTTGCCTTCACAAGCTTTGGTTTACCACCTCAGAGGAAGAAAGAATTCCCAGTGCTTAGATAGAAAGCCTTTAATGTCTTAAAATGTTGGCAGCTAATTAAAACATTTAAACTGTAGGTGGACCAAACCAAACACACAAGACTTCCACCACCTTTGGAGACTATTATAGATTAAGACTTTGATCCAGCACTGTACACATAAATGGACATGTAAATTTATAATTGTACCAATAATTGTTATTGGTAGGATAAAAAATAAATTAAAAATTAAAAAAATATAAAGGACTTTGATCTGCCTTGCCTCCTAACAAGAGAGAGATTTTCAGTGACACCTGCTTTGATGTCAATTCATAATCTGAGAGGAAATTTTGAAGAGAGGAAGGGTTGTCTTACCAGCAAGCAGGAAAAGAGCTAATGTGAAGATGCTAAGTCTAAGGGGCCAGAAGAGAAGGACCTATTGTAATTAAAAGATGAAAAAAAATCACAGAATGTCAGGTGAAAGTAATGCAAAGAAAAGTGAGAAAGTCCACCACTGTGTTCTTGTTGAGTGGGTTTGGAACTGTAACAGCGCAGTTGATATCGATTGCTTCAAAGATGGAAGTGTCGTCTGGGCACTTGAGCCACTGGCTTGACTTGGTATTGGACAGCAGGCACCTGAAACTCTGGAGCCTTTATCTGGACATCCTTCTTCATTTCCCGAAATAAAAGAATAGCCTTCAGAAAAGAATGGCTGGGAGTCAGAGAACTGATACCCTCAGCTTCCACGCTTTCACAGAGAACCAATGTGCACGGTCTCACAGGGTTTCCCAGAAGGATGAAGTCCAGGGTTCATGGGGGTGGCCTGCTATGAAAAGCTCTCATAACTAGTTCTCTTCCTTTCCATGGCTTATTTTTCCCTCCTCGTGTAGCACTGGAGTTAGGAAACCTGATGCCTGAGAATGATGGCTTGGGTGTCAATAACTACATCCTGGATTGTGGACATTAAAGGAATGGCTAGTGACACACAGCATGGTCTGGCTCCCACAGCCCCCACAGCCTATGGAAAATAATGCCATATGACTAGCCAAGGCCAACATGTGGGAGGAGCTGATGATGCATAATCTACTGTTAAGAAGCTAATGACACATAACCTAGTTTTCCAGAAATGGCCACCCCCATGTACACAGGCACCAGTGAAATTTAAGGTTTGGGGACCACTCGAACAGGGCTCCCTCTTGAGCTCTTGCAGTTGGAGAGTATATTTTTGCTTTGCTTTCACTTTGTATTATATTAGTAAACATTCCACTGAAGTCTCCTCCACCTCTGTACTTGAATTCTTTCTCAGATGGGACCAAGAAATTTTCTGACCCCTGGACCTGGTGTCCTGAATCTGATAATAACGTTATTTCTTGGGATTGCCTTTCTAACCAATCCATCTCAAATCTGGCAGTAAGTTCTGCTTCAAGGGAAGGCCAGACTGAAACTCTGCATTACCACAAGAACATTTGCTACAGGTCCTGCTGAGCCTAGTTGACCTTGGGCCTTGTTAGTCCCTTTTGTATGATCTAAGTATGTACTACTGTGTCCTGTCATCTACAAAACAGGGGTCATTATGGAAGACCTGCCAATGCAAGCTCAAAAGTATTGTTACAAGGATCAAAAAGATAATGTTGAAGTCTGACACAAATGCTGTTTTACAGCTTATTGTTATTACGCTCCAGTCATGGAGAGATCAAAAATGGGAGCTATGGAGCAATGGTGGAGAACAAGGAGGAAGTGTTCCTCCCCGCCCCCCGATATGTTGTCTCAGAACAAAACTGGCTGGCTGGATGTGGCAGCTTTTATTAGTTGCCTTCGAATTTATGACACTGCAACAAGGTCGATTAGTCCATTGAGGTAGCACTGAGGAGGCCCGCACTATTCACAACACATTTAATGTGTTTGGAAATTGAGTTATTGTTCGCAGGATGGGGGAAGAGGTGAGTGGCTGACAGAAATCATAAAACTACAGGTTTGGAAAGAGTTTCATCTGCATAAACTATAAGTGGCTAATTCAAACACCGTTGTATTTAATGTCTGTGAGTATTTATAGTAGAAATCAATGGGTCGTTTATATCTGATTTAATGTCCATAGTCCATGGAATAAGTGATATTTACAGATCGAAGGACGATTAACTGTAGGGACTGTAAAATATTTTTTCTTGCAACTTTGAGAGTGTAGGAAGCCTTGAAAATAACTTATATTTCTAGAAGTAAATAATTTACCTTTCTTGACTATACATGTATATATCTGGGTTTAGTGTATATGTGTGTGTGTACACACTAGAAAGAGGAGAGAGAGAGAAAGAAAAAGGAAGGAAAGAAAGAAGAGAGAAAAGAAAGAAAGAGGAAGGAAGGAAAGAAGAGAGACAAAAGAAAGAAAGAAATAGAAAGAAGGAAAGAAAGAAAGAGAAAGAAAGAAAGAAAGAAGAAAGGAAGGTAGAAAAAAGAAAGAGAGAGAAGCACTGGATGCTTTTAGCACTGTAGTAAACAGACATGTATTTTTTTTACAGCAGCTAAACTGCTTTCTAGAGTTAAAAAATAGCTAGTGGTGCTATGTAATTTTTACTTCTTATGTTCCTACTGCTAAGTATGTTTTTACTTTTCATAGGCATAGCCGTTCTTCTCCTGAAGAAAAACTCTCAACAACTTCATCAATATTTAGCTGTTTCACAAGTTCTGCCACTTGCTCTTTGCATAGTTTCCACAAAGGTATTTTATGTAAAAGAGAGTCTTGTTGAAGTATTTAGACACGAGTATATCTTAAAGAGATAGCCCTATGTCAAGTTTTGACAGCCTCAGCTCTATTGAAAGTCCAGACTGGATCATTCTCTGTTGTCAGGGACTGTTCAGTGCATTATAAGATGCTTAGCTGAATAAATGCCCTCTACCCACTGGGCAATGGTAGCAACCTCCAACAATGACAACTAAAAACATCTCTAGACAAATGTGTGTGCTTGTGTGTGTAAACATCTCTGGTTGTGAACCACTGCTTTATTGTGATTAAAGAGTGGTTGGTCACATGGTATGTCTAAGGGGTTTCTCATTCAGGTAGTGAGTGAACTCCTGAAAGACAGAAGACTTATGGTAATGGTGAAGTCAGCCAGGTCCTTATGTGGTTTCTAAACAATACTAATTCCTTATCTGATGCATAAAGTTTACCATCACAGGGCTATGCGAGAATTAGAATAGGAAGGTAATACTTAATGAGCACTTGCTGCATTCTAAGACCTGTTCTTGGTATTTTAAATAAATGAATTCTTTTAATCATTATTAGAAACTCTATCAGAGAGATACTATAATTATTCCCATTTCAAAGCTGAGGGAATTGAGGTGTAAAGCTGTGAATCATTTGCCCATGGTCATACAGCCAGGGAGTAACAAAATTGGGATATGATCAGGCACTGTGACCTTCCCCTATCACATTGTCCTTTTTTTTTTTTTTTTTTGGTATTTTTTTCTGTTGTGAAAATACCAAAGAAAGGGGTTACAATTACATGGGCAAGATAATGAGTACATTTCTTATCAAGCATTGTTGCCTCCTCCTTTGTTTCCCCTTCCCATCCCTTCCTATTTACACCTCCCACCCCGTGCACCCCTTCCCCCAACTCTGGCCAAAGTTGTAAAGTTCGTTTTTCAACATAACGTCTTGTACATCTAATTGGTGCAATGGGACCACCTGTATCCCTATTTAAACAATTTGTTTTTTCCCTTCCCCTCAACAACCTACACCAACATCAAACACAGTGAAAACAGGGGTTATAGTGTGGGGGAGGGACATATGAAGAAACAAAGAAATCATCTTATAAGTATGTTAGAAACAATCACAAGAAAGAAAAATCATTTGAATCCTTATCTTGGGGTCCATTTCGCCTAACATCAACTTATCTGACCATTTCTGCTTGTCTCAGACATATACTAGTTATTGCAAATAAAGGAAACCATGAGACCTATGTTTCTTTGGGCCTGGCTTACTTCACTTAATATAATTTTTTCCAAGTCTTTCCTTTTCCTAACAAATGGGGCAATGTCATTCTTTCTGATGGAGGCATAGAATTCCACTGTGTTATATACCACATTTTCTTGATCCATTCATCTACTGAGGGGCATCTGGGTTGGTTCCATATCTTAGCTATGGTAAATAATGCTGCAATAAACATAGTTGTGCTGGTAGCTTTAGTGTGGTCTTGTTTGTAAACATTTGGGTAAATGCCCAAAAGTGGGATTGCCGAGTAATAGGGGAGCTCAATGTGAAATCTTTTGAGGAACCTCCACACTGCTTTCCAAAGTGGTTGAACAAGTTTACACTCCCACCAACAAGGCAGTAGGGTTGCCTTCTGGCCACATCCCCTCCAGCATCTGTTGTTAATAGAGTTCTTGATTATAGCCATTCTAACTGGGGTGAGGTGGTATCTCAGTGTTGTTTGATTAACATTTCTTTAATGGCTAGAGAGGTTGAGCATTTCTTCAGAGAAGTTTCTCTTTAAGTCTTTAGCCCACTTATTTATTGGGCTGTTGTTTCTTTGAGGATTTGTTGTTGGAGTATTTAATTTTTTGAGTTCCAGGTATATTTTAGATATGAGACCCTTGTCCATTGTATGGCTAGTGAAGATCTTCTCCCAATCTGTGGGCTTTCTATTGATCTTGCTAGCTATGCCCTTTGCCATGCAGAAGCTCTGTAGCTTTATGCAATCCCATTTGTCCAACCTTTCTTTGATTTGTTGTGTTTCTGGGTCTCTATTAAGAAAATTTTGGCCTGTGCCCAGGAGACCTAGGGTTTCTCCTATTCCATCCTGTAATGTTTTCAGAGCGTCTGCTTTGACTCCGAGGTCTTTGATTCATTTGGAGTTGATTCTGGTGCAAGGTGATATATAAGGATCTAGCTTTAGTTTTCTACAAGTGATTAACCAATTTTTCCAGCACCATTTACTGAAGAGGCTGTCTTTCTTCCAATCTATTTGTTTAGCTCTCTTATCGAAGTTTAGATGGCTATAGGACTGTAGGTTCATTTCTGGGTTTTCAATTCTATTCCATTGGTCCTCAGGTCTGTTCTTATGCCAGTAACAAGCTGTTTTGATTACTATGGCTTTGTGGTAGAGTTTGAAATTTGGTATTGATATTCCTCCAGCACTGTTCTTTCTATTGAGGATTGTTTTTTGCTATTTGGGGTCTTTTATTGTTCCATATGAATTTTTAGATTGCCTCTTCTATTTCCTTGAAGAATGAGGTTGGAATAGTGATAGGTATGGCACTGAATCTGTAGATATCCTTGGAAAGTATTGCCATTTTCACCATGTTGATCCTTCCAATCCAGCAGCATGGGAGGTTTTACCACTTTCTAAGTTCTGTTTTGATTTCCTTTTTAGGTTTTTAAAGTTTTCATCCTAGAAGTCCTTCACTTCTTTGGTTAAGTTAATTCCTACGTATTTTGGGGGGGGACTATTATGAATGGAGTTGCTTTCTTGATTTCAGCCTCGCTTTTCTCATTGTTGGCATACAGAAAAGCCATTGATTTTTGAGGGTTAATTTTATACCCTGCTACTTTGCCAAAGTTTTGAATTAGCTTGAGTAATTTGGGAGTGGAGTCTGTGGGATTCTTTAAATACAAGATCATGTCATCTGCAAAGAGGGAGAGTTTTACTTCATCTTTCCCTATTTGGATCCCTTTTATGTTTGCATCTTGTCTTATTGCTGTAGCTAGGCATTCTAATACTAAATTGAAGAGAAGTGGAGAGAGTGGGCATCTTTGTCTCATTCCTGAGTTAAGAGAAAATGGCTTTAGTTTTTCACCATTAAGTATAATGCTGGTTGTAGTTTTGACATATACAGCCTTTATTGTATTGAGGAATTTTCCATGGATTCCTAATTTTTCCAGAACTTTCATCAGAAAGGGGTGCTGGACCTTGTCAAATGCTTTTTCTGCATCTATTGAGATAACCATATGGTTCTTATCCTTGCTCTTGTTGATGTGATGAATTATATTAATTGATGCGTATATTGAAGCAGCTTTGCATCCCTGAAATGAATCTTGTTTGAGTGTGGTGTATGATTTTTTGGATGAATTGTTGAAGTTGATTGGCCAAAATTTTGTTGAGAAGTTTTGCATCAATGTTCATCAAAGAAATGGGTCTATAGTTCTCTTTCTTTGATGAGTCCCTGCCTGGTTTTGGGATGAGGGTTATGATGGCTTCATAGAATGAGTTCGGTAGTGAACTTTCTCTTTCAATTTCATTGAAGAGTTGAAGGAGTATTGGTGTGAGCTCTGCTTTGAAGGCCTTGTAGAATTCTGTTGTAAAGCCATCTGGTCCTAGGCTTTTCTTAAATGGGAGGTCTCTTATTGCTGTTTCTATTTCAATACTTGATATGGGCCTGTTAAGATGGTTTAACTCATCTTGGTTTAGTCACATTGTCCTTCTAAGATTCAGTCCAGATAAACATGTTATAAATGCTAAAATAGGAAATTTGATTATTAATTACCTTCCCAGAGTTGAAGATAATGCCAAAGCAGCCTAAACAACCCTGCAGAACCTTCTGTGGTGTGGTATTTTCCATTTCCATTGTACATAGTGCATCTCTACAGGTTAAACTATTTCCTTTGTGGTCTGGCTCAAATGCAACCATCTCCCAGGAGACTCCTGTTCATATCTCTTAATCTCTACTACAAGTGCTCGAATCCCTGTTGGAAATCCTCTCTGTTTTATCCTGATCCTATGGAACTCATTGTCCTCTATAGCAGGGACATACATGTGACATCGTCCCTTGTTAGCAGTCAGCTAACTCAAGTTCCTTGGGTATTTCACAATGACAATCACTCATAGTGGTCAAGAGTTTGGTCACCATATGTTTTCAAAGTGAAAGGCACATAAATTAATAAGCTGAGTGTGCAAATCATTGGATTCAATAATGATGATTGTTAACTGTAGCTATACTTTTACCTTACAAGTCCAACATGTTGGGTGTGAAGAAGTTACCCTAACAGATCCTGGGCCCTCCGTATCTCCCAAAGCAGTCTAGATGCAAATAAGTTGTACAACAACTGACAGAGCCAAGCTGCTTATATTCTGTTGAATGAACAACTAACTGGTGATCAAAGAGTTCTAAAAGTCCTAATCTACTATGCAATGCTCTCCTCAAACCAGGGATCATTTTCTCAACTTTTTAAATTTCTTTTGAACCACTGCTGTTGAGCATGACCTTTCACTGACCGATCATTTGTCATAGATGTTGAAAATATCTCATTGATCAAATTTTACCAACTGTCCAGGCAAGAGATCATGAAAGAAGAGACCAGCTGACACAGACCTGATTACTCTGCTTACAAAAGCTTTATGTAGCTGTCATTATATGGGCTTTGCTCTTGGATTCTACAGTGTCAGTTTCTTAGAGAGATTGAGCAAGACTGCCAAAAGCATTCTTCTTTGTCAAATGTTTCCCTTATTATTGAGTTTGTATCCAGGCAAACATTTATCTTTTTTGGAAGCATCACTTCCGTGTTTGCTCTGATGCCAGGTTCAGTCCTAGTGATTTTTAAGGAGGTCTTGTTAGAGCAGAAGGAATGGATGTTGACTGAGTGCAAGTAATTAGCTCGAAGATGTGTGATCAGTGTCAGCATAGTAAATTGCCACAAGGATTAAGAGTCAGAGCCTTCCACAGCTGGTGATGTTCAGAGTAAACTCCCTTGAGATCACTATGCATTTCTTACACACACCTTTGATTGACCTTTATTCCAGACTCTGTTTTTAAAAGTGGTAATTCCACAAGGATTCTTTATTACTGAAGAGCAATACCTGTATCTGATTTATTGTTGAAATGAGGGAGAGGGGTGTTAAATCACCATCTCACTACACCCTAATCCAAAATATATTAATATCGTCATAACACACACACAATAAAATCAGAGATGCTGGGGTTCAAATGCCATTGTCTCATGGACTATTTCTTTCCTTTTCTATTTACTTTCACAATAACCATGGGAATCAGTGTATCTCAGAAAGAGGTAGCAATGTCTCTCTTGCATTATCATTTGCTGAGTGCTACATGAGACCATGTTTTATGATGCAAGGGGGAGAAAGAGTGTAATTTCGGATTCTGATGCAAGAGGTAGAAATAGCCCAACTTTGATGAATGACCCATGTTTGAGCATGCAATTAGAATAATCCTTCTCTCACTTGTAAGATGAGCAAGGATGATATAGATACGTCAAAAGCAAATAAATACCTAACTTTTAAGAATCTTTATTGAGTGAATACTGCTTGATTTTCTATTCTCAGGCACAGTAGTGCTGGTGGGTCTTGTTGGGTAGGGGGAGGAGAGCTTAGAAATTGACAAGTTTTTTTTAAAGGTTTATTTGTTGCAAGAAACTAACTTTTCTTTCATGTCTGATTTTTCACACCATATGAAATAAGACCACAGACCCTGCTTAAAAATAATATTTCTCCAAAATAGAAAAATAAACTTGCCTGTACATGGAACATTTTCAAAGGGAGAACATGAACAAACAGGTTTTTAATTTCAGGTGGAAAGTAGACCTTTTCACCCAATTTTAATTGCAGATAAGAAACTCTCCTGTCCAGGATTTAGCCAACTCCCATCCGATAGTGACATGTTTGAAATAAAGAAGTAAGATGGGGTTATTTATTGCCTAGCAGAAACAAACAGCTAACCATGTAAAATACACAGCTGCATTTAGCTACTTTGGTTTTCCATATGTCAAGTAGCTAAGGAAGTTTTATTCACCTTCTTTTAGTTCAGATCAGGCTCTCTTCCAAACAATTAAACTGCTTTTCATGTAAAACTGACACACCACAATAGCGGTACCTATAATGTTGAGTGAAGTACTGTATATCAACTTATAACCTCAGCAAGACTTTAATCCTTCTGAGTAGTATCTTTACTCATATGACTGTCTATTCCATAGAGCAAGAGTCTGGCTTCTTCTGTTTAATACTCTGCTGGGTTTTGAAAATTGGAAGCACATTGTTCAATTAAGAACCAATTAATGTGACATTCCAGCTTGAAAGAAGTGTTAGGCAAGAGGAACACATTGAAAACTAATGAGTTTAAGTTTCATTGACTCATGATCTGCTGTTTCTTAAAGGCATGAAAATATGCTGTGTTTATATCACCCTCAGCTCTTGTACCTTAACTGAGTTCCTAAACCAGTGAAGTTGAGTCAGAGCACATAGTGACCTTTCCAGGGTAGCCCAATTTCAAAAAAAAGGAAGGAAGGAAGGAAGGAAGAAGGAAAGAAAAGAAAAAGAAAAAGAAAAGAAGAAAAGAAAAATATGCACATCATGGGTGAGCTATTTCTCCCATGTCATGGCTTTGTGGCTGATGCTCCTATTTGCCTTGTGACTCCAAAGATAAATAACAAGCAGAAACCCAAAGGATATGCATTGCAATCTAATTCTCACAAGCACAGTTTGTACCATGAACTTTAGTTTCCTCATCTCTTAAATGGAAGCAATAGGATCTATTAAATAGAGCTAAAGTTGTTGTGCCACTCACTGCCAGAAAACAATAAGCCCTGTTTTCTTGAATAAATGCCAGCCTCAGCAATTAGTCGATCAACTTAAATTCTTCTTGCAGTTTCAATTAGAATGAGAACCCTTCCCTGGTTTACACTCAGGCTGTTGTGCAACATTACTGCGAGGCTAACAGCTGTCTTATTCCACCCTAGAGAGAGCTCTATTTCAGCTACTCCTGCATTCCTAGTTCATAAAGCACTCTAGGATCCAGTGGGTGAAAAGCACTCGTTAGAATCACGAGATGATATGTGTTAATAGTAAATAAACTACGGTTTAAAAAAAGGCACGCAGTGATCACTATCTTGTTAACAAGTCATTCAACGCTTTAGCTGGATTCACTTGGTACCAAGCTCTGGTTGAATATCAAATAACTTGGAATAGAATACTTTATAAGAGATTTTTTATTTTGGTTTTGAGAGGATGAGAGAGAGAGTGAACAAGTGAGAGAGAGAGAGAGAGAGAAAGAGAGAGAGAGAGAGAGGAAGGGAGGGAGAGAGGGAGAGAGAGAGACAGAGACAGACAGAGAGCAGTGTGTGTGGGGGGAGAGATTCCAAAGATAGACAGTTATAGTCTGTCAGGATCATCTCCCACTTCAAAATGAATGTGCCAGGGGATATGCTATATATTTCCAGGAGATATACCACACAGTTCTTTGGCAGGTTTATTAATTCAACATCAATTATGGCTATTTTCCAAATAATGTTCTAAGCCAAATAGCTTTGCCAAAATTCTATTGAGTCCTTTCCTTTCCCTTCACTTACTCACTTCCCATCTTCATTTTCTCCTCCAACCATTCTCACCTCCTTCTACTGTGGTATGTGAACTGCCCTCAAGTATGACTAGCAGCAACTTAGAACCTCCGCCCCCAATATCTCGGTTGCTTGTTATCCATTTGTCTTCCCACCCATCCATCCTCCTCTCTAGCTTACGCTGGAACAGGAGGCCTGATCTTATTGCCTGCTCCACCAGTGCTTGCTTGGATGGTCTCAGGTCAATGCGAGGCAGAAAGATCCGGGAGCCTCTACCCTTCTGCGGCTACAGCCCTCACTGCTAGTGACTCAGCCAGAGAGCTGGTAACAATATTTCTCTTCTTGTCCCTGTAATACAGAAGTAATACAGAAATTTCTGCCATTGATGCTCGCTGACCACAACCACCTTACTAGTTCCCTCATTCCTGTTCATGTCTGTGACTATCTCTTTCATAAAACCATTCTAGTTGGATTCTGTGTCTCTTCAAGACTTCTAGTTCTCCATTCTATATGTACAAAGAGAAAAATGAAGATACAAAGATATGTTGGGGGAGGGTAGTGGGCGGAGGGAAAGCGGGAGAAGAGGAGGGAGTGGATAACACTGTTCAAAGAAAAAAAATGTACTGATTACCTTACTTATGTTACTGTAACCCCTCTGTGTGTGTGTGTGTGTATGTATATATATATATCACTTTTACAAATAAATAAATAAATATGTTGGATGTGGGTTGAAATTATGACCTGATCTGAAGTGATTCACTCCAAGTTCTTTCCAATCAGGTATTTCTATTCCAATTATGGTTTTATTTTTATTCTGTTCTTATTAGTGATGTAAAGAAACCTCTGTCACATGAAAGGACTAGTCAATCAAGAACCCTGCTTTATTTGGAGACTATGCTCATACAGAAATAATAACAAAATACCATCTAAAATGGCAAAGAAGTTATGATTAGTCCAGTTACTCTAATGACAGTGAAATACAAGCCAAAATAAAACTTCAATTCTTGATACTTTTATAATGAATCTCTTCAAGACTTACTTTAATACTGACTTATTTTTACCTGTGATACGGTAGCTGTCTTAGGGATTCAGCTTAATTTCAGCAGTTTCCAAATGAGTCTTATTTATTTAAAAGGCAGTAAGTATTTAGTGACAGTACTCAACTTTAGAAAGAATAAATTTACTCTCATCACATTATAAAGTATATAAGATACTTTTTAAATGGTAACCAAATATTTTTATCTTGTCTATTTCCTTTCTCATTTGAATATTTGTGATGAAGATGAATTAGTGTTGTGCCATTTTCAATTCTCATCACAATCTTGGTCCTGAGATGAAATATTGGATGCTTAATGTCTTTATGAATTATAGCAGAAAACAGTATGAGGTTGACCTTTTTAATATTCTGCTTTCTGACTGGCTGGCATTTCAACTTCTCCTCCTCTTGAAATAATTCCTACAAATATGGAAGAAAGGTTGGGGATAGGTAGCCAATGAGAGATCAGAATATTAAAAAGGTCAACAGAGTGCAGTCTTTTCTATAAATTCAAAAAATATATTAAGACATTAAAATTCAACCATCATCACTCAAACTTGTGAACAAAATATGAAACTCACAGTTGTAAAAAGAACCCTGTTTTAAAGCTATTTCACGAGTGTGATAAAGATACAACATAATTACTCAAGAAAAAAAAATCTCTCAAATATATGAGACTGAGGATGTTTTTGATATCACGAAGTAACTAAGAATGGACATAATGATTATTTTCTTTCTTTCTGGTAAAAATTGTATGCCTTCTGCCGTAACACAATATAAAAAGGTAACTGTAGACATGGGAACTTATTTTGAGTGATTATACTGTTACTCGTTTTAAAGGAAAGTTTTTTTTAAATCTATGGTGCTGGAGACCTTGCCTATAATAAGCAAGCTTCTACTACTAAGCTGCGAATGCAGCTTAAGAATTCTTAATTTAAATGTTGATAAATAAAAAGCCAATTCATTTTAGATCTTAGAGTCATATTCACTATTTTATCTGGCATATTTTATTTGTCAAATAAATATTGGCTGAAAGGTAAACAAACTATGGAATGATAATAGAGGTCATACTATTTGGGGAGGGAATGTAAGAACCACTCACTGCAAATCCTATGTACGGACTTTGTAAACTACTCTTAGGGTTTATAGTTCATTCACCTGTCTTCTTATAGCATCTAGCATACAGCAAAAGCTTAACCCTGTATCAATGAATGAGTGGGGTGAAAAAAAGAAAAGAAGGTGGGATATTGTTCACAGCCTGTAGATTGTGGTACCATTTATCTACTACTTATTAACCTGCACAGCATTTTCGCCTTTTGTGAATTATTTAGCTCTAATTATACTTTCTACCCCACCTACCATTATATAAGGGTAGCACACTCTTTGCTCTAAAATCAAGTTTCTTTCTATCTGGATATTGTTTTAGGTTAGGGATAAGCACTGTATTCAATCAGGACAATGCAAACCCACAACAGGGAGAAAAAAGTTGCTCCCCATCCCCTCCCAGATCACCAAATATAAGAACAGAGCTAGTTCTTATTGTCAGTGGAGTCACACCTGTAATCCTAGTTACTCAGGAGGCTGAGAACTGAGGATCAAGGTTTAAAGCCAGGTTAGTCAGACATATTCTAAACAAAATAAAACAAAACAAAACTATACAACTATTTCTGATTAACCAACAAAAACTTCAAGCGACAGAGAGCCAGACTTGAGTGAAAAGGCTAAGCAAGATCATTAGGCCTTTAGTTCATGCAAGCCCCAAAACTATCATAAACTAAAGAACAGACATTTTCCACAATGGTGGTCATTTCTGTCACCAGCAACAGGATGTCAGTTGAAAAAATTAGGCTAACAGAAATCAAAACTAATTGATGAAGGGAGGGAGAAAAAGGCTTGGCGACATTATTTGAATGCCTGGATTGGTTTTTATTTAACAGTAACATTATCTGTTAAGTGTCTCATCAATTAATTTCTTAATTCTATTTTTGCTTATGTTAATCTCAGAGTATCTGTCACATACAATTAATTGGAAGATTCTTAACAATGGAGGGTTCTAAGATTCATATGGACTTTGAGCATCAGATGATTATTGAATAATACATACAACTATTTTTGAATAAATGTAGATGCTTTGATTAATAAATTATAAATATATATTAATTCAGAACAACTTTTTGTCATCATTTAATTGGTGTGTATTAAACCTATTAGTATGTGGATTATGTAAAGATATTCTACAGCCAGAGATCATATTTAAACAGATTGGCAATCACTACATAGATACCTTTATTCATAATTAATCTTCAACTTATTTGTGCCATAATTAATCACAGCTAGTTCTCATATAGCTAAGTTTCTCTGAAGGAAGACCATGACTGCTGGCTTTACTCTCCCAATGAAGCAGTTATTGTTTCATTATTTATGATATGCAGAGCATGTTACAAGGTATTAAGATTCAAAAAGCTTAAAATCACTAGGCACTGGTGGCTCATACCTGTAATCCTAGTTTCTCAGGAGGCTGAGATATGAGGATCCCAGTTCCAACCCAGGCAGGAAAGACCATCAGACTCTCATATCAAAATAACTCCTTCTCCACACACATACATGGCTGTAAGTGGAGCTTTGGCTCAAGTGGTAGAGAACCTGCACAGGATAAAAAAGCTAAAAAGACAGCCCTAGACCCTATGATCAAACCTCAGTACTGGGAACATACATGCCACACACACATACACACACACACACACACACACACACACACACACACGAAGCTTAAAATCTGAAGGCTGTGAGGGGTGGAGACAAAGCACACACAAACAAAAATTAAACCCAAATCAGTCTCTTAAGGGACTGGCACCAGCTACAATCTCTGGGGGCCTTTAAACCCCAGCTATATAACCATGTTGAAATTGTGTAAGATAACGTGAGTGAAAGTAAATGAACAAGATGTTTTACAACAAATCTCTGTTTGGTTTCTATTGGTAAAAGCTCATTCCAAGAAACCTGAAATTTCCACAACACAAGGCTCATTCCTTTCTGTGTTGGCTCATGCTATTTCTTCTACCTAGCTTTTCCATAGAAGCCAGTCTCTACTTCCCTTTCCCCACTCCTATTTCAAAGCTATCTCTAGCAGCACACATTTTACTGATTAATACTGCTTTCAGTGGCCCTTTTTTGCCATACCCTCTGTCTCGTAAGATGGAGCACCAGGAGCTGCATCAACTGTGCTCCTTGGTTTCCAACTCTTTGGACTCAGCTGAAGGTGCTCATGAGATACGAAGGAAGTGAGGGTTGGGTACTTATTCCATCTGTGTTGTGTCACTGCAAGTTGGCTGCCTCCAAAATTGCTTTCTGAGTTCTAATAACATCATTTTTTGTACCTTTTGGGCTTAAGGGTGGTAACAGGATCCCACAGGAGGTGGCTGCACTATGTGTGGATTCCTTAACCCTCCTACACCTAAGTCCTCTTTTCCTTAACCTCTTTCATTACTGCCTCTTGAGTGTGCCACCTCTCCCTTGTCAGCCTCCTGACAGACATGTTGTCGTTTGAATCCGGTCTGTTGGCCCTTTTATGGCCAGTTGAAAGGTTCTCTTGTCCTTGTACCCCCTTGAATCATTGTCCTGGTCATACTGCACTGCCTACATCTATTCTCATTTAGTATGTTCTGGAAGATCCTTGAAAACTGTGTGTGTTCCTGCTCCAGTCCTAGGGCTCAGAGAAACTGCTTGCAGACTTGAAAAAGTTAACAAACAATTGGGGACAGTGCCCTATCAGAACAACTACATTGGTTTTAACATAATATACTACACTGAATAAGCTAATGCATTTGCATTAGAGTAGGTGGAATGTCATAGTACATTTGAGAAGCCTAATAACTTCCTTCTTCACAGTCAATTCTAGTTCAGATGTATCATTCAAGTTCATCAGATTTAGAAAGTCAGTTCTATCTAGTATGATGGTGTGTACCTAAGATCCCAGCAGTTGGGAGGCTAAGGTAGGAGGATTGAGAGTTTGAGGTCTGACTTACACAGTATAATCCTGTCTCATGAAAGTAAATGACAAAACTCCAAAAATATACAAGTCAATTCTTTATCTCATTTACTCTTTAGTCAATTGGTAGGAATTTACCATAATCAAGAGAGATGTATTTTTAAGAAATAATTATATTCATAAATGTTAATAAAGCTAAATTGCCAAACTAAGAACTATAATAGTTGATTTAAAAGTCTACAAATGATGATAAAATAAGCAGTTATTTCCCTCTGTTTTTCATTATAAAAAAATTTCAAACATATTTTACCCACCACCTGGATTTGCTAATTATTAATGTCTTTCATATTAGTATCACTTAGCCATCTGTGTTTATAGGCGCATATATGTGAGTGTGTTTCTATATGTATAAATATGTGTATATATACATACGTATGTGATATTTTTGCTGAATCATTTGAAAATATATTCCAAACATTAGGGTGTGTTCATCCCTACACACTTCTGCACTAATTTCTTGAAACCAGGCTTATTTGCCTTCTCCAATACCATTTCTAAGAACACTAGCTGTAATTCTCTGAGAGCACAATCTAACACACATCGGGACTGTGGGTTATCAACTAGACTTGGGGTGCAGCTGCACCTGTGGCACAAAGCCTGCCCCGGTTTCATCTAAATTTTCTGCAGGCTGAAGCATTTTTTTTCTAAATGTCAATACCTGCTGGCTTCTGCTACAACTGTTGAGATGAAGAAATTTAACTATGCACATACCTGACAGTCCTGAAGTAACAGGAGTTCCTCTGGAAGCTCATTCTCACATGGGAGGACTGAGAAATAGACCTGCCAAGGTCAGCAGAAGGTCAGGGCTCAGCAGGAAGAAAGTAGACTTGTTTGCTTTTATTTATCTTCTTCCTAATTCTAAGCTAGGATAGCTTACTTTGGGTGAGGATTGCTGTTTTTTTCTTTTAGAAGGGGGAAAGGAATGATGGAAAAATGAATTATGAGCTCAATGACAAACTTGTGAAACAAGAGATGCAACTCCATAATTCTTACTAGCAGTCTCTCTTGGCCTACCTTCTCTCACTCCCTCCTTCCTTCCCTTCCTCCCTCCCTCCCTCCCTCCCTCTCTCTCTCTCTCTCTCTTTCTCTCTTCTCTCTCTCTCTCTCACCCCCCCCCCCCCCCACACACATAGCCCCCTCATGTTCTTTCCCTTATTCTCTTAAATATTCAGGAGCCCATTGGGGGAATGACATGGTTAGTAAACATCACCATCTGAGTCAGTGCAGAAGTTGGAGAACAAAGAGCTGGGAAGGCGGCTCAGTGGTAGAGCGCTTGCCTTGCATGCATGAGGCCCAGGGTTTGATTCCTCAGCACCACATAAGCAAAAAGAAAAAAGCTGGAGTGGCGCTGTGGCTCAAGTAGTAAAGTGCTAGCCTTGAGCTGAAGAGCTGAGGGACAGCGCCCAGGCCCAGAGTTCAGGCCCCATGACCGGACCCCCCCCCCCCCAAAAAAAGAAGAAGTTGGAGAACAAGCAAGTGGGTATCCAAGTTTGGGACTCTGGTTTCTGGTGGGGTATATCTAGATTATTATATAAAGACTGGCATCTCTGGCTGAGTTCTTTAGAGAGGCATTTATGATATATGTCACAGCCTTTGTGTGATGGCTCCATTCCATTTGGGACAAGGTAGCCTGAGCGCTCTCTCTCTCTCTCTCTCTCTCTCTCTCTCTCTCTCTCTCTCTCTCTCTCTCTCTCTCTCTCTCTTTCTCTCTCTCATTCTCCCTCTCATGCTGGAAATTAAACTCAGGTTCTTTTATGTTAGGCAACTGCTCTACCACTTGAGCTATGCTTTTACCCTTTTTGTTTATATTTTGTCTTTGAGATATAGTTCTACTATCTTTGGCTAGTCTAGTCTCCAAGTTGCAAACCTCCAGCCTCCACCTCCATGTATTGTATTGAGTAGCTGGGATTTCATTTATGTCTACTACTCCCTGTACAAAGCATTCTTAAAATAATTTCAGTAGATTTCCTTATTCTATTTTCACATATGCAACAAACTACTTCCATTATATTTATCATAATTCATCCTGCTTGTTAGCTTAGCTCCCTCCTGCTGCCCCCCCAACAGTGCCTGCTTTACTTTCCTGTCATTCTTTTTTTAGTGTGCACTAATTGCAACAAGAGTTTTCACCATGCTATTTCAGATGTGCAGATATTGCATTTTCCTCAGAACAACTGCATCCATTGCTTTCTTTTTTTTCCCCTCTGGCCCCTACTGATCAACAACTTTCATTGGGATTTGTTAAGACATCCTTACACAGAGTTGCAATGTATTTTGAAATTATTCACCCTTCATAATTATTTTTCTCTCTTCTAATCATTCTCCTTTATAGGCCTATAATTAGAAATGATGCATATGTTTATGTTAGTATATATATGTATGTTATGTGAGTTTGTGTATAAATGTATGTATATGTGTCATATATATGTACATTTCCATGCGTATGTATGTCTTATAGATCTAGCTTCCACATATGAGTACAAACACTTGACATGTGGCCTTCTGAGTTTGGATTATCACACTCAACATGATAGTCTCCAGTTCCATCCATTTGCTGACAAATGACAAGATTTCATTTCCTTTATGGGTAGGTAATATTTGTGGTGTATGCTCTCCTATGTATGTAGATATGTTTGTATATGCCTATATATGTATCCATGTCTTTTTTTATCCATTCATCTGTTGTTGAACACTTCGGCTGATTCCATCATTTGGCTAGTGTGAACAGTGCTGAAGCAAACATGGTTATGCAGATGTCTTTCTTGTGTATTTTTTTAGTTTCTTTCTGATATATGCCCAATAGTGGAATGGTAGGGTCATAAGGAAGTTCTGTTTAAAATTTCTTTATGAACCTCCATATGGATTTCCACAGTGGTCATACTAGTCTATATTTCCACCAACAATTTAGGAGGGTCGCCCTACCCCCACCCTATCCTCACCAACATTTGTTATTGTTTCCTTAATAGCTGCAATTCTAATTGCGTGAGTTGAAATCTTATTGTGGTTTTGATTTACATTCCCTTTAAGGCTAAGAGTCTTGAGGATGTTGTTATACGCCTATTAGCGATTTGTAGTTCTTCTTCTGAGAACTCCATTCATTTCACTTGCCTACTTATAAATTGAATCATTTGTTCTTTTGCTATTATTTTTAGCTCTTTGTATATTCTGGTTACTCATCCTTTATCCGTTGACTAGCTGAAAAACATTTGTGTCTTGGTTCTGGTAATTATTTCTTTTGCTGTGCAGAAAGTTTTTAAAGTAATCCCATTTGTCAGTTCTTGCTCTTCTTTTCTGGGCAATTGGAATCATCCTATTTAGAAAATAGGATGCCTATAGCTTCCAGAGTTTTCCTGGAATAGATTCAAAAGTTCCAGGTTTTATTTCAAGTTCTTTGATCTATTTGGAGTTTATTTTTGTTCAGAGTGAGAGATATAGGGTCTAGTTTCAGTCTCCTTCCTGGAAGTACATAATCAGTTTTGTCAGCACTGTTTGTTGAGGAGTCTGTTTTTTCTCCAATAAATGATCTTTACTCTTTGTTGAAAATTACATGATTGTAGTGAGTGTGACTTTATTCCTGGGTTTTATGTTCCATCAGTCTTTAGATATGCTTTTGTGATAGTACCAAGCTGTTTTTGTTACCATGACTCAATAGTATAATTTGAAGTCTGGTATTGTGATACCTCCAGTATGACTCTTTTTATTCAGAAGCAATTTTGCTATTTGATGTCTTTTATATTTCCATTTTAGAATTACAAGACGCTACGTCAAAAAAACGAACTTTACAATTTAGGAGATGGGAGGGAAGGTATGGTAGGGGAAAAACAAAGGAGGAGGCAACAATGCTTGATAAGAAATGTATTCATTACGTGGCTCATGTAATTGTAATACCTCTGTACAGTATTTTGACAATAATAAAGGAATTTTTGAATGATTTTTCTATTTCTGTAAAGAAGGACGCTGGGATGTTAATGGATATTGTAATGAATCTGTAGATTGCTTTTGACAGCATTATGATAACCTTAATAGATGTTTAAAATGACATTGTTGCAACTAAACAATTCAGATATTACCAGCTGATGTTTATTCAGTTATTATATCCCTTAATCAAACTTACTATATTAATACTAAATTCGTACCAATATACAATTTAAATACTGTTCTAAAGCCAATAGACTTACTGAAGGATTTCATACAGGAGGAAGCATAGTGACTCTTCTCTTGTGGGAACAAACCCTTGAAGAGTATCTCCAATTTTGTCCCCCTCATTCCAATAGGGATGCTTCTGGAAGTATAATAGTCAGGGTTGCTTTTTCTATTACTGTAAAGAAAAAGCAAGAAATCTTGATTGGAGGAAAATGCAATGCTTTAATGCATTTTAAGGTGACCTTTAAAATAAAGTAAGTGGTCCTATTGTTCTCAAAAGGGTTTTAATTTAACAGAGAGTACTTAGAACAGACTTACAAGTATGGGAGGAAAATGTGTTCCACCTCTGTTGAGCAATCAATAGAAAATGAGGTTTAAGTTTCAGCAGTAAGATGAAATTTGCTATGAGGACTTAAGTCCATGAATGACCAGAAGTCTTGTGCTTTTAATGGCATCTTCCATTTTGCAGGGGAATTCTATATGCTTTGTAAGACTGACCAAAATCTCTCAATATAGGTGCAGAAAGCAGGTTTTACTTCATAGGGTATTCCTGTTATTCTCTTCTTCAGATTCTCTTTAGGCTTATGTTGAGAAAGGGAGGGCCTCCTTCTGCCTCCCTGTCCCTATTTCTCAGAGTCCTAGTTCTGTGACCCCCCCCCCCCACTGCCTTGCAGTGACCAGCTACAGAGTTTTGCATCTTTTGTTAAGGCAGGAAATACAGAGGAGGAGCCTGAGAGACCAAGAACAGTCTCCTAGTGGCCTCTTTCGGCTCCACCTCAATCTCCCTCAGCCATTTTTGGCATCCTACCAAAGGGCTCTTCCAACATATAAGACTCTCCCTTCTCATACCCTGGCTTCATCAGGACCAAGCTAATAGGACCAGTTCTATTCCCTTGAGATTAGGTGTAGCATCAGAAAGGACTAATGAGGAGCAGTTATTGGAAAAACCTACATGGAGACACTTGTGACATTCCAGGCATAAAAGGCATGCAAAAAGACTACATGCTTCACATTGCTCTGTGTAAACTCTTGCTCTAGACTGAGTGAACTTCACAAAAGAGCTTCAATTGTTTTTTTGTATGCTTAGCTATGATCTCAATCTCAATAACAGAAGGTAGCAATGAATTTTTAATAACCTAGTGAAAGTGGCTTAGGTATTACCTAAGTTTAACTTTTGTTCATAGAAAAGGAAATGATATTAACTCGTGGTCTTCTTTGTATGTGACCTATATTTCTAGGATATGAGACTAGACCAGTCTTCAAACTTTTTTGGTCTTAGCATCCTTTTACCCCTTTAAAAATTATTAAAGCTCTTCTCACCTACCTCCAAAGAATTTTTCCTTATGTAGTTTATCATATTAGAAACTAAAATGGACATATTTTACTGATTTATTTAATTCATTTAAAATAATTCTAAACCCACTGTACACTCACTAATGATAGCACAAAATCATGAAAAATAATCATAATTTGTCAAAGAAATAGTGACATTTGTAGCACAATATTTTTTAAAGCCCTATATGACTTAACAGCAAAAAATTTAAGTCTCATATCTGCTAACTAAATAGACCCTAAAGGGAGGTGTTGTTTTGGTTCTGTTGTAAGGCAGAAAAAAATAGAGAAGCTGCATTTTGAGAGGTCGAATCTAGGTGTCTTTATTAAAAGGCCAGCGAATGCATGGTAGACTCCTCTCTTAAAGACCCACAGCCAGCAAATACACAACACTTTTAGTGAACTGAGCCATGAAGGGCGGAGAGGAAAGAAAGCACAAAATTAATACTAACAAACCAATTCAGCTCCAATGCAGAGCTGAAGTGGGACACCATAGTGACCGGAGAAGAGCCAGGAGTTAGGAGACAGGACACGAACGTGGAGACCTGTGGCCTAGTGTAATGGCACTGGTCCAGGCTTAAGTAAGATCAGGTCAGAGGCAGGGTCACAGGAAGCTCCCAGTCCCAGGCACTGGTATGAATGTCAAGAGTTTGTCCCTGCCTCCAAGGATTTAGGCATACCCATCAGCTTGGAGGTGAGGCTTCACCTTCCCCTACAATGAAGACAAGATGCCAGACCCTACCATCCACCATGTGGCCAAGATGGTGCTAGCCAGATCTGAACTCCCTGTTTCAGTTCAAGTACATGAAAAAATTCTAGACTATACACACACACACACACACACACACACACACACACACACACACACACACCTAGGAAAAGAAGGATTCTGTGAGCCTTTTGTCCTCAGCTCACCCCTTGAGAACTGCTGTCCTAAACCTCAGAGCCTAAAATATCTGCTAGAGATCCAGCCATTATATCCACATCAAGGTATGATTGCAGAGGAAAAGATGAAGGAAGAACTGACCCTCCAGTTAAGAATTCCTGGAAGGCATACACAGCATTCTCCAGCCAAAACTTGCACATAGCAACATTAGATTCAAAATAAATGTCCTGTTGGGGCAGCAATGCGGCTGAGCTAGAGCTTTCTTTTCAAAGATGAGGAGAGAGGCTACTGAGAAGCAATTAGTAGTCTATGCCACAGGAAGTTGAAGTTAAAAGCATTCCAATGACCCATACATTTGTAATGTTTCCATAGCTGCAGATGGTCAAAACACCACACAACGTAGCTTCTAGGATTCCCTGGTGAAGAAATGACTATTTTCTTTGCTAGATGATTAGTCTGTGGTATTAGAGTGAATTTGAAAGCATCTGTAGAGGGGATAAGGTGTGGGGAAAAGTGAGAAAGACTTGGGTTCTCTTGACAAGTCCTAACCAGAACCATTTTTTGTAAAATGAAAAACCCCAGGAGAGGAACTGTCTCTATAATGACATTCTTCTATTTTTGAAAACCTTTGAATGACACTCAAAAAACAGCAGTCAAGGACAGAGTTTGTTGGGGTAAAAAGAATGTGAATAGGTTTTCTCTCAGCAAAGAGTAACATTCTAGTAAGTTCTCAAAGTCATGTAGAAAGTATTAGGATGCAAGTTTGAAATTTATTTTGCACTAGCCATGGCACACAACACTTTGAATGTATTATGAACTCATTTAGTCTTCCTAGAAACCTCAGTGGAGACACTACATCCATTTTTCCAAAAAGAAAATTGGAGCAGAGAGAAATTAACTAACACATAAAGTCACACAGTTCATGGGACGTGGAGTTGGCTTCTATGTTCTGAAGTTACTAAACTATATGCACACATATTCTGAGATACACTAAATCACGAGGAAGTCCTTTGGATGGGACATATATTCAGTAAATCTAACATGAAGGAGATTTAGATCAGCCCTACATTTCCTGCAAACAGAGGCTGCAGTTCATTTGCATGGACATTTTAGTTTTCCCTGTCTTCAACAGGAGATGTTAGTTATTAATCTTTTTTAAAAAGGGGGTCGTTGTCATTTGTTCAAGTGAGAGTTCTATGGAAGGAGTCTTTATCCACTAAGGTAAGCCTCCCACACTCTGCATACTTCCGTCAGTAACCAAAACATAGCCCCACATTCTCACTCACTCACAGCCTTCCATCGTTAACCTGGTGGTAGCTATCCAATGTGTAAGCATCCAAGAGGAAATAATCAGCCTTGTGGGATCCACATTAATCACTCAAACCTTTTCAGCAGAGCGTACAAATTGGTAGCCTGCAGGTGAAATTTTGCTTAAGGACATGCTTTATTTAACTCACTACATATATTTTTAAATTCATGGCTTAATCTCTAAAAAAGGTTTCTCTCCTGTTTTTTTTTTTTCATTTTGGTCAAGTTTCAAAATCCAGGATTTACATGAGAATCCAGAGGACATAGTCCAAGCTTTATTCTCCCCAGTTCAACCTGGCCCCCACCATCCTGGCTTCATACACCTAGCTTCTTTAAGCAAATCCTTACTTGTCTGTCCCCTAAAGGCATTTGCATTTGTAACCCTGTCTTTACAGGTACTAAACTTTAAATCATATTAAACCACATATTCTATTGGAGCAGAGCCCGTTGTGAAATTACTCCACTTGCAATTTCCAGTTGAACTGATTATTCCCTCACAGTTTATCTCCATAGTAGGTTCTGCAATCAACAGAGACCCAGAAGGTAAGATGCTGAACTGCCTGCTGACAGAGAAAGCATGGGCAGAAATGATAGGAAAGGAAGAACAACAAAATGACTAGATAAAAATCTGCCCTGTGGTCACCTATACTAGGAGGTAAAATATTTACGGGGAATATTTTTTCTTTTTATTGTTATCTTTAAGTAATTGTACAAAGGATTTGTCCTTTGACAAAGTAATTTATGAATAGAATATGACTTGATCAATATGACCCCTTTCAACATTCTTATGCATCCCTCTCATGCTCACCCCTTCCCTCTCTTCTTAATTTTGTAGGATATAAATTGGATTCTCAATTGTATTTTTCTGCTTTTCTCCTCTTCATCTGTCTGCCCCTTGCATTGACAAAGGCTGACAAAGGCGGCTGAATCTATAATAGTAACCACCCAATTCATCAATGCTGATCACCAAGTATTTTTGACTCTCTGATGTCAAGCATATGGCTTCCAGTCCCTAAGAACTGGGTCAAGTTCATTGACTTCTGGTGAAAGAACTGTGATCAGAACTGATCCCTACCACTTTGGGCAAGGTCACATAATTAGCAGAATTTTCACTTTCCAGAACAATTTTTCTCTGGCATGGTAAGCAGCGGTGTTCATTCACTGGAAGCTCCGTGAACCTGGAGCCCTGAGTCATGAAAGGAACTGAGGCTTCTGCTAACCCGTGGCAGCTATGTTTTATATATAAGAAATAAAACTTCATTATTATAACACACTAAGTATTCTTCAGTTAGGTAGAGTGGGATTTTTTAAACTAATTTAAAATATTTAACAGCAGTTCTAATTAAAACACTCACCAAATATTCATAACAAGTACTAAGTTAAGATTTGGGGAAAAAAAACTGACTTTAGTGCCTTGGGCCATACTCGATTTAGTTATGAAAATGTTTCATTTAGGCCTTATGTTTCCATGACTCACTGAGTGTAGTGTAGGTTCTTCTTCTAAAATCTCTGCTTGTCCAGTCTTTTTCCTTTGCCATCACACTTGTCAGTAATAAAATTTTTGCTTTGTTTTCTTTTTGTAGACAATTTCTCACAATGTATCCCAGGGTGGCTTTGAACTCATAATCTTCCTGCTTCAGACTTTTGAGTGCTGTGAACACCGGCATGTCACCACATCTAGTATAACAGAGCCTATCTTCTTGTCAGTCCTGGGACTGAACTCGGGGCGTGGGTGCTGTCCCTGAGCTTCTTTTGCTCAAGGCTGGTACTCTATCATTTGTGCCACAATGCCACTTTTGATTTTTTCTGAGTAGTTTATTAGAGGTAAAAGTCTTATGGACTTTTTTGCCCAGGCTGGCTTTGAATTGTGATCTTCAGATCTCAGCCTCTTGACTAGCTAGGATTACACTGTGTGAGACACCAGAGCTCTGCTGAGCTTTATCTTCTTGTTTAGGAAAAGAGATCCATCAAGCATTAGAGACACAGTGATCTCAGAAAGTGAATGAACAAGATCTTCCCAGAGCTACATTGTCTAGCATCATTATACTCATAATTCCAGCAAATAAAAGCTGTTCCTTTCTCAGCTCTGAAGCACCTTGACACTGTGTGAACATTAGCGTGTGCTGTGGTAACAGAGCTAGGAAATATCTAAGTCCCCCACTCTTTCAAAAGATGCAGACCTGACAAATCTCTACAGGATGACCCATTTCTTACAGGTTTTCTCCTGTTTGTGTGTGTCTTAACACTACATCTTCCAATGAATTTATCTTTAAAACTAGCGATGATTTTTCTTATCATTGCTATCAATATTTAAAAAAATAAATCTTTTTAAGCTTATTTGTTTGAAAGTCCAAGAAATGACCTCCCCACTTGGAAACACATGATCTCATTTATCTCTGCAAAAACATCTGCCTGGATGGTTGAAGCTTTACTTCTTCTGTTTTTAGCCATGTATGATCTTAAAAAAATGTGAATTCTGGGTGGTTAATAATGGTTTTAATATGTTGTTGGAGATGTTGGTAGCTAGTTACCTCGTGCTTATTCACTTTTTAATATGATGTTTTAAAGTATCTTAATAATTTCTTAATTGATGTTATGTAAACCAGACTATTCAGCTGTAGGCTTTGTTACATTTTATTTTTTTGTCAGTTGTGAATCTTGAACTGGGTGCTTTGGTTTTATTCCTGGGCTTTTTTTTTTGCTCAAGACTAATGCTCTACCACTTTGAGCCATAAGCTACACTTCCATTTTTCTAATAGAGATAAGAGTCTCATGGACTTTCCTGCCAGGGCTAGGTGTTTGAACTGAGATCTTCAGATCTCAGCCTCCTGAGTAGCTAGGCTTACAGATAAGAGCCACTAAGTACTTGGCTCTTTGTTATGCTTTTGATCAATGAAGAAGTTATTGAGTGTTTTCTAGACTATGTCTTAACTCCCCAATGCAAGAGACCATGTCTTGTTCGCTATCAATTTGTACAGCTGAGCTCAATGTTGCTAATAAAATTAATACCCAATATGCTTTCATAATTGCTATTCAAAGCACATGATAATGTAGACTAAGTAATACATGAAAGTCCTTGCCAGTTATGAGGTAATAACCTGATGGACTAGATAAAATAAATATGTAACTTAGTTGAAGAAAACACCATTTACTGAAAAGCATGAGGCAAAGGGGCAGGATGTGTGGTGGGTAGCATAAATAATGAAGGACTTGTGAGTTCTTGGGTTTTACTGACTTCCAACTAACAATGAGAGTGTGGGAAAATCGTTTAATGTTAGGCATCTGGGCCTTCAACTATTAACAGAAAGGAATTCACAAGACAATTAGAATTTTTTTGGAATTGGGGCTCATGATTACATTCTTAAAAGTTTCAAACAATGTCAATAGAGGAAACTTCCCAACTGTGCCAGCTGCAGCCCAAAGGTTTTGGTGTTGGCGAACATTTCCATTTCTAGAGTACTTTCTAATTTCTTTAGGATTCTTTTCTTTGATCTGTTGATTATTGGGAGGAGGTTCTTTAATTTCTATGCATTTGTGGATTTCCTTCCATTTTTTATTTCTAAATTCATCCCATTGCAATTGAGGGAAAAAAATCACACTTTGTGCTTTTTAAATTTGTGAAGACTTATTTTATCAGCTAACATATGGTCTGTCCTGAGCAGTGTACCATGTATCCTTGAGAAAAATGTTCTGCTTTGGGGTGGAGTTTCTACTGTCTCTTTTAGGTAGAGTTGGTATATAATGTTCAAGTGTTCTACTTACTCTTTTTTTTTTTCATTTTAATTCATCCTTTATTGACATAAACTTCCCTAAGATTTTAAAGTCTTTTCTGAAAAAAGGAAAGTTATTTTATCATGGTAGAAATGGACTGATTAAGACCTCTTTCTCACTTCATAAGCACTATACTGAATAAGAGTAGAGATCAACATTCTTATCCCTTTTCTGATCTTAAAGTGATATCTCAATTTTCCCCACTTAGAATAATGTTGCCAATAAGTTTGTTATGTTTTGCCTTTAGTATGTTGGTATATCTTTTTCTCTTCCCAGTGTCTTCAGAGCTTTCATCATGAAGAGGATTTTTTTGTCAAAAGTTTTCTTCTGAATTTATTAAGGTGATCATATCATTTTTGTCCATGATTGTTTTTATAGGCTATTTTGTTAGTAAGTTTTTATTGTGAAAATATTGTACAGAGGGATTACAGTAATGAGCAAGGTAATAAGTACATTTCTTATCAAGCATTATTGCCTCCTCCTTTGTCTTTCCCCTACCATCCCTTCCCTCCTTACCTCCAACACCTACCTCCTTTCTTTCCCTCCCCTCGAAGTTGTAAAGTTCATTTTTCAACCTAGTGTTCTGTACATCTCATTGTTACAATAGTTCAACGTGAATCCTTATTTTAGCATTTTGTTTTTTCCCTTCCCCTCCCCAAATTATATTGATATTAAATAGAGGGAAAACAGGATTATTCCATGGGAAGGAACATATAAACAAACAAAAAAAATCACATGGTACCTTATACATATGTTAGAAACAATATCAAGAAAAAAACAACACTTCTGTCCCTATCATGGGGTTCATTTCACTTAACTTCATCTTATCTGGTCATACGTACATAGCTTTTGACCTTTTCTACTTGTCCCAGACATATACTAGTTATTGCAAATAAGGGCAATCATGGGACCTCTGTTTCTTTGGGCCTGGCTTACTTCACTTAAAATAATTTTTCCAAGTCTCGATTTCCTAACAAATGGGGTGATATCATTCTTTCTGATGGAAGCATAGAATTCCAGTGTGTGTGTGTGTGTGTGTGTGTGTGTGTGTGTGTGTGTGTGTGTGTGTGTGTGTGTGTGTGTATGACATTTTCTTGATCCATTCATTTACTGAGGGGCATCTGGGTTGGTTCCATATCTTAGCCATGGTAAATAATGCTGCAATAAACATAGCTGTGTTGGTAGCTTTAGTATGGTCTTGTCTGTGATCATTTGTATAAATGCCCAAAAGTGGGATTGCTGGGTCATCCAAATGGATCAAAGACCTCGGAGTCAAAGCAGACACCCTGAAAACATTACAGGACAGATTAGGAAAAACCCTAGTTCTCCTTGACACAGGCCAAAATTTTCTTAATAGAGACCCAGAAACACAACAAATCGAAGAAAGATTGGACAAATGGGATTGCATGAAGCTACAGGGCTTCTGCATGGCAAAGGACATAGCTAGCAAGACCAATAGAAAGCCTACAGATTGGGAGAAGATCTTCACTAGCCATACAATGGATAAGGGTCTCATATCTAAAATATACTTGGAACTCAAAAAATTAAATCCCCCAACAACAAATCCTCAAAAAAACAACTGCCTGATAAATAAGGAGGGCTAAAGACTTAAAGAGTGAAGAGGAAATAAGAATAGCTAATAGACACATGAAGAAATGCTCAACCTCTCTAGCAATAAAAGAAATGCAAATCAAAACAACACTGAGATTCTACCTCACCCTAGTTAGAATGGCTATAACCAAGAACTCTAATAACAACAGATGCTGGAGGGGATGTGGACAGAAGGGAACCTTACTGCATTGTTGGTGGGAGTTTAAACTTGTTCTATTTATTCTTGATCCTCTGTCTAGTTGTTCTATCTATTGTTAGAAGTAGTACATTGAAGCCACCAATTCTTATTGATAAATTGTTTATTTTTCCCTTCTATTATGTCAAGTTTTGCTTCTGATATTTGGACAGGTGTTAGGGATGTATATATATATATATATATATATATATATATATACACATACATATATGTGTGTGTATGTTAATTATTATATATTCTTGATGAAATAGTCTTTTGCTATTATAAAATATATTAATTTGACTCAACATTTTTTGTCTTCAAAAATTTCTTATATTAGTATAGCCATACCAGCTCTCTTTTGACTAATATATGCTATCCTTTTTTTTCATTCATTTACCTATAGCCTTTTGAGTTTCTGAATCTAGAGGATGTCTCTAATAGTATATAGCTGGAGATTTTATCTCTTTTTTTGATAGAACTAAGGTTTAAATTTAGGGCATTATGTTTACTAATCAATCACTCAAGTACTCTGCTACATGACCCATGCCCTGTTTTGCTTTATTTTATTTTATTTTTTTCAGCTAAAACCTCACACTTTTGCTAAGGCCAGCCTTGGATTGTGATCCTTCAACTTCTGTAATTCCAAAGAATATGAACCACCATGCCTGGCCCTAGTCATGGGTTTTAAAATGTTTACTATGCCATTGTCTTTTGGTTGGGCTGTTTATTTCATTTATATTTACTGTAACAGTAAAGTAGGATTTATACCTATCATTTTCTTATTGCTATATATATATATATATATATATATGTATATATATATATATATATATATATATATATATATCATCCTGTTTGTCTGTTTCTTCATTACTTTCTTCTTACTACTCAAATTTCCTTTGCTAAATATTCTGGGGTTATTATCTTAGCGGTTGTCTTGAGTATTACAATTAACAACTTAATTTAAAATTGTTTGGATTATTAGCAGCTTGATTTTAATAGTATGTGAAAACCTATCCTTTAAAATCCCACTACTTAGGAGGCTGAGATCTGAAGATCATGGCTCAAAGCCAGTCCGGGCAGAAAAGTCCGTGAAACTCTTATCTCCAATAAACCACTAGAAAACTGGAAGTAGCACTGTGGCTCAAGTGGTAGAGTGCTTGCCTTGAGCTGAAGAGCTGAGGGACAGCACCCAAGCCCAGAGTTCAAGCCCCACAACCGACAAAAGAAAAATCCCATTGTTCTATTATTGTCTTGAAAAATAAATCTTATAAAATTTGTGTCCTTCAATTCAGATTTATTTTTATGCAACCATTCTTTAAATCACATAGGGAGAAAAACTGTCATAAGTTAAAGTCATTAATGCTATTTTTTAACACCTAAGAATGTCTTAATTTCTTTTTCATTTTAGTAATAGTACTTAGCCTAACATGAAATTTCTGATTAACAGTTCTTCAAGAATTTTGAATATGTTTTCTTAGTTTTGGTTTCTGATAAAACAAAAAAGGCTCTATTTCATTAAGAATTCTTGCATGTGGAGAGCCACTATGTTTTACTTCTTTCTTCTATATCTCTTTTGTTTTTTTTCTTCAGAGACTTTGATTATGCTATGATTACTGGTGAATCTCCTTGAATTTATCCTACATGGAGTTTGTTGAACTTCTTAGATGTATACATGAATATTTTTCATCACATTTGGGACATTTTCAGCCATTATTTCTGCACATTTCTCCATCTTTTAGTCTTCTTGGATTACTGTTAAACATCTGTTCATATGCTTGGGTATGTTCCAGCATTCTCTGAGGCTTTGTTCATTCTTTTATACTTCTACTCCTTGTATGAGATAATATTGGTTGACCTGTCTTCAAGTTTTCTAATTATTCTGCCTGATGAAATCAGCTGTTGAATTCTTTTGTAAAATTTAGATCTATTTTGCTTTTATACTCCAGAATATCTATTTGATTGCTTTTCATAATTTCTATATTTTATTGTTTCCACTGGCTCTTTAAGACATTTAAATTAATAATGATGGATTGACTGACTTTTGCAGTGACAGTATCAAATGTAGATCTTTACACATGCTAGACAGTGCTCTACTCCTAAGCCATTACCCCAAATCTAAAAGAGATTACTTAAATCTTTGTCTAATAAAGTCTAAAAATATAAGTTGCCTCAGAGTAGATTCTATACATTGTTATTAACTAGAGTCACCATGTGTGCAATAGATTTGTGATCCTGACTCTTCAATTTATTACTGAAATTTTATGTGCTTTCATCAGTATCTTACCAAGAATTTCTAGTCCCTCCATCCTTTCAAGAAACATGAGTAATGTCATTACAGTTCTGACCACTGAACGGAAGCAAAAGTCCAAGGCTTTCTGTGACTTCTGGAAAAATCTTGCTTTTAAGACACACCTGTTTATCCTTAATTTTCTATTGATGACACCCTAAAATGAAGAAGAAACAAGGTGTATATGAAGTGTTGTCATTAAAACAAAGACCTGTGAAAAGGAGTTGGACTAGAAAGATAAAAAGAATGTGGATTTCCCCATCTTTTGTAACAGGATAGAACTGAAATGTTCTTGTATGTGAGGAAAAGAAATCTTTCTTCCATTAAGTTACTATTTTTCAGATTTCTGTTACATGCTGCAAAGTACAATCATTATTTTACCTATTATTTTTGAACACCACATTTTTCATGTACTAAGTTCTCAGATGTGTGATTTTCCTTTTGTATTCTTAAACTGTCTCACTGATTCTAAAAATATGTTTATATGCTAAAAATCACACCATTTTAATGGATATAGATTTTTAGTATGTTTTGCAATCTGTTAGAGCAATACCTCTTTGTTCTTTTTGTTTAAGTCTTAGTTATTTTTGTCAAATTTCACTTCCAAGTGAATTTTAGAACATGCTTGTTGTTTCATGAAAACGAGTTGAATTTTTATTAGGATCGTGTTGGAATTATGGATTCATGTGGAAAGAACTGTAAGTTTAACATGTTCATGATTTCCATCTAGAAAGAGAGAGTAATTCTCACTTATTCATCTCTTCCTTATATCCTTTAGGAGATTTTAGTTTTACTTACGTTCTTGTTAGATTTACTGTTAGGTGCCCTGTTTGTGATTGCTATTACTAGTGGACATTTTTCTCACTGTACTGTTAAATTCATTTTTATTTTCTAATAAAGCCATTTTTAAATTCTTGATTTTGGCACTTTGCCATCTAGACAGACCTTTTATTTCAGCTTTTCAGCTCAAAAAGTGGGAGAATTTTGTAACTGGAAGAAATCTCTGTTTGGTCCAAGGACAAGCTTCATGGAAAGAATAAGACATCATTGTCACTCTTGTTTAGGCTTGTTTGGTGACAATATCTTAAGTCTGTTTACTTTTGGAATCAAGGTCTTAAAGTCCCTTCAGACACCTGTGCATTTCCTTATTGTTTCTGCTTTACAATTATTTCCAAAGGTATATGCCTTAACAAACTGAGGAAGAATGACCATAAAACATTCCCGAACATCTGAAGTATTGCTCATGGTTTTATAAAAGTAGTCAATGTCCTTCTTCATTCTCACAGCTAAAAGTTTAATTCATACTTCCTTCTGATTGAATATATTCAAAGGCCATAGCCAAGGTTTGTATTAAACTTTCTAGAGGTTTATCTACTGAATTAAAATTGACCTTTGAGTATCTCTGAAAGTCAAGAGGCTTCATCATCTTTTCTACAAAATCCTCACTCATCTTCCCAAGTTCCTAAGAAATTGTTCTATTGTTAATGTTTTCAAAAATTGACATTCAGCCCACATGTTTACGCCATATATATATTCATGGGAATATATATTATACTTATTATACTAATGGACCAAGAAGTTATCAAACCTAAACTTCCACCATAAAAATCTGATGCATACATTTTTCACATCTGGAAAATTTAGTTTCTTTCATTCTCATTAACGGAGGAGGAAAGAAAGAAAGTCTCTACTTGCGAAATAGACAAATCTGTAAAATTTTTCCTGAAAATTTAACAGCATCTTTGGTGGACATGGCTTTAGGGTCAAGAAGCCTGTGTGAAAACCAGTCCCATCACTTACTATCTACACCATTTCTGGATCTATTCTCAAGTAAGTCTAA
Organism: Dipodomys spectabilis; assembly: GCF_019054845.1. Lineage (NCBI taxonomy): Eukaryota > Metazoa > Chordata > Mammalia > Rodentia > Heteromyidae > Dipodomys > Dipodomys spectabilis. The sequence continues at coordinate 23,802,435 of NW_024870728.1, forward strand.
TTTTCCACTCACAAGTTTTGAAAATAAGGTGAGATGACAAGATAAGCATGTAAACTGTAAAGTGAATTGTTGAATACTTCTCCCTCTTGTCTGCTACATATATACAGGGAAATGAAAAAACAAAAACAAAAACAAATAGTCTTGCTACATGAGAAAATGATGCTTAAGTATGCTGAGAACCTTAACAATATATAATTAAAGTGAACCTCATAAATTCATAATAAAATATTGATGAAGATGCTCAAAAACAAGCCATAAAATATAAATGCAAAGGAGTTAGCACTGTTTTGAAATTTGAACAAGTGGCATAAAAGAATCTGAAGAAAACCAACCGTGACAGCATGACTGAATCAAATGCATGGAACTGCTTAATTTTCCTCTAGTTCTTTACCTCAGAGATTTCCATGAGGTTGGAGACTATGATTTCTTCATGTTTGTGGGAGCTATGCGCTTTAAGATGAGCAGTGACAGCAGCAGTATCAACATCATCATCATTGCATTTGTTTCCTAATCTGTCTGTAACAGATTAACCAAAAGTTAGTGAGTAAAAACAACCCTGATTCATTATTGGAGGGCAAGTCAAAAATGGGACTGGACTGTAGGATTGTGTTCCTTCAAGATTCTCTCATCTAGAATCGCTTTTCCAGATAGAAGAGGCTGCCTACATTTCTTGTCTGATGGCTCCTTCCATCTATGACTCTAGGCTGTGCTTCTCCTTGTTGAATTTCAGTCTCTGACCTTCCTGCTTCTTTATTGTTTTTAAAAATAAGAGCCCATATGAAATCTTGGGTTCCACTTCTCACAATTTAGGACAAATACCTTGTTTTTTTCCCCATCCTTAACTGAATCACATCTTTCTACAGTTGCTGTTGCCAAACACATATTTATTTATTTATTTAGTTAGTTAGTTAGTCATGGGGCTTGAACTCTGGGCCCAACGGCTGCCCTTCAGCTCTTCAGCTCAAGGCTAGCACTCTACCACTTGAGCCACAGCGCCACCACTGGTTTTCTGGTGGTTTATTGGATATAAGAGTCTCACAGACTTTCCCACCCAGATTGGCTTTGAACCACAATCATCAGATCTCAGCCTCCTGAGTAGCTAGGATTACAGGTGTGAGCTACTGGCACCTGGCCAAACACATATTTACAAATGCCTATGGATATGGTATCTTTGGGGCTGGGACATTATTCAGCCTCAACCTAAGTATCAAAATCAGCTCACAATTACTGAGCAGTTTTTATGTGCCAAGCAATGGTCTGAACGTCTCATATACATCAAATCATTTAAAAAATTATGATAGAGATACAATTTTTTAGGTTAGGGCATCATAACGTAGAGAGGTTAAGGAATTTGTCCAAGTCACCTGGTAAGGACTATAACCTAAGGTGAGCTGACTCCAGATCCCAAACACTCTACTGATACAAGGAATAGGTTGTCTCTCAAGACTTGGAGACAGCAGAATTCCCCACCCCAAATATAATTGTTGAAGAAGCACTGACTTTGCAACACCAACAACAATAATGGTAATATCATTATAGTGGTTTTTAACTTCTAAAATATATTGCCAGCAATTTTCCATGAAATGTTCCTCTAGCTCAAAACAATTTTCCTCTCCACTAAGTCCTTTTATTTTGTGATTTATTTAAATCAAAAGGGTTCATATTATGCCTTTCAGTCCAATTTATGAATCTATTTGTTCTATTCAACTTGTGAGCCCTATAAATAAAGATACAGATAAACCCACCTCCAAGAAAAACTGTACAGTGAGTTAAATACTTGCTGCATTCACTAAGTATGTGTTCAGTTGAATAGTATACCAGAGGCAAGTATTGTTTTGAGAGTACTATAGAACTTAACATAATAGAGTGATAAATGCTATTTGCCTTGATGGCTCTTAATAAACCATAATTTCTGATATTCATGTACTTGAGTATTCTCATTTTGGCTCTAGGGTTACTCTATAACAATTTTAACAACTGAATATTATGAAGAGATGCATTATTTCTGGGTTTAATCTTTCCTTGGTTCAGGAATCTAGCTTGGTTTTTTTTTGTTGTTGTTTTTTGTTCATAGGGCTTGAACTCAGGACCTGGAAGCTGTCCTTGAGCTTTTGTGGTGAAGATTACTATGCTGCCACTCTGAGCCACAGCTCCACTTCTGGTTTTGGGGTGGTTAATTGGAAACAAGAGTCTCATGAACTTTCCTGCCTGGTTTGGCTTTGAACTGTGATCCTCAGATCTCAGCCTCCTAAGTAGCTAGGATTACAGGTGTGAGACACCAGTCCAGGCTTGAACTCTTAGTCTTGTAATGCTGCTTTTCAAACTTAACTGCCATTTTGTGAGGAAGCCCAAGGAACCATGAAGAGAGGTCCTGAAGAGGAAGGAAGGGACCCCCACCAGCAGCACCAAGTTGCGATAGAGATTCCAGATGAATACAATCATTCCATCTGCTCAACTGTTCCCTCTGGACAGCAGAGGGAATGGAATAATTGACAGACAACCACAGAACTGTGAGAATGACTGGTTGCTTTTGAGCTTCCAGATTTGGGGATGTTTGTTATGTGCAAGAGACAATAGAATACAAAGGCATCCACATTTCTGTAGCACAGGGGTACCATGCTTTCTTTTCTTTCTACTGAAGCATTATCAATAAGATCATGGATTTGAGGCTAAGGAGGTATAGACTGAAGCTATACGCCATTGAATAGGGCTCCTCCTACTCAGAGCAAAATCTCTTTGCAGGCAGATACTGGAGAGTAAAGGCTGCATGTGCCTCTCCTATGATTGTTCATGAAGACATGAATACCATTTTTCATTATTCATGAGGACATGAATGATCTTAGGAGGGATTGCCTATACTTCATGCTGACTAGAGTCTAGATTTCTGCTCTCTTAAGGACTGAGTAAGTAACACACACTTCTCTTTTTATTTTACACCACCCCACTAAATGTTTTTATTTTCTGTTGGGAAAAGTAGGCATATACATATACTCTTTGGACCCTCTATTGGCAACATGAGAATGAACTTTGGGCCAGAAACACATCCTGGACAAGTAATAAGGAGTCCTTTAACCTCTTCAGAGCTTACTTCCCATCCTTGTTCATGGGAATTATGGTGACTTCTTTTGTTCTACTTAAGCCCACACCCTGGTATCTCGAACAGACTTCCAAGTTTTTGCCTTTCAGGCCCCAGAGGGAGGGACGGGACCTTTCTACTTTAGGACCAAGTGGGGGTCTATACAGCAGCATTGCTATTACAGCTGGAGTAGCTCCAATGTACAAGGGCTGGGTCTTGCTTTGTACTATTTTTCTCTCTTGCTATAAAATGCAGAACCTGATCATCAATGCATTGCCTATTCTAGGCGAACTCAAGTCACACACTGGTCATTTGCTGGGGTGGCATGTACCTTGCCATTTAACTTTGTCTGTGCTCACATTGTATTCGATCTGGTCGTATAGTGTGACCACCCAGGAAGGGTGCGACTCTTGCTTGGAAGGCTTTCAGCTTCTCTCTTCACTTTCTATCTTTGATTCAGGAATTTTTCCAGGCTCTAGTTCTCCCCTATGAATTTTAAAAGAAAGGGAGAAAAAGAAATTTGGAGAGAATTAAGACTCTACATTTTAGAGGCCGGTGATTTCCCAGTACCTAATGTCATTCTCAGGAGAATCCCAATGTTCAGATGACTTGAAAGTAACACAGAGCTGGAGGGTGCCTGATTGAAGACACAGAAGTCACCCTTCCCACTCCACTTTCTTCCTTGCCTACCTCTCTCCCCTACATCTTTCTATGACTACAACGAACATTTGTTCCACTATTAGCTTCTGGTGTAGTATGTATGTTTCAGCAGGAAGGGAGATGACAGTACTGTCTAAAGGATTTATCTGGGGGGCAGGAGGAAGGGGCAGCAATGGGAGAGGGAGAGCACAGCGTAGGGCCCACCTCCTCTCCCATTCTCTCCATTTACCACCTGGTGATATAAATAAACTGTGTTGAGCACCGACATTGGGTGATGGGAAAACCAGGACTGGAGTGAGAGTAACTGATTAAAGTAACAGTGGATGCAGTGTGGATACTGTGGGAGTGCTTTGGAGGGCACTGTGGGAAAGGAGGTGAGGAAAGAAGCTAAAATCATTGCACTAGAAGAGAGCCTAATCCTATTTTCTCACCTTCTTCCGAGTAATGTGAACTTGTGCTCTTGTAAAACAAGGGAGATGGTGGTTAATGTAAAGCATGTATAGACAGCTAAAGAAAAATGATTGGTTAGGATGTTCATTTAGTTAACAGTTATTTATTAGTGTTTATTGTCTGCCAAGTCCTTCTAAGCACTTTATACATCATAAATCGTTGAATCCTCATGACGGTTCTGCCAGGTAGTCAGAATTCAATACTATTTTTATCTCCATTTTGCAAATGAGGAAGCTGAAGCCCATAAGGATCAAAGGTCTTGTACAAGATAGAGTTGCCAGATTTTGCAAATTAAAGCACAGAATGTCCAGCTGAAGTCAGATTTCAGAAGAGCAGTCAGTTATTCTTGATTAGCTATGTGCTCCATCTATCATCTGCTCCCATTTTGCTAACAAATCAAATATCGACTGCAATATCTGGAACATATTTGTACTAAAACATATATCTGAAATTTAAATAGAACTGGAAATCCTGCATTTTATCTGGCAACCTAAGCTATAGAAGCAAATATCTAATAGGTGATAGACTGAGAATTATACCCATAGTATGTGGATTTCTAGTCTAGTTTCTTAAGCACTTTGCAATATTGTCTGTTTACTTAAGTCTAGAATGGAAAAAAAGGCTCAATAAAATACTAATCAAGTTGCCTTTTCTCTATTGTAGGCCCTTTAAGAAAGAATAATAGGCATGTGAATGTGTGTGTGTGAGAGAGAGAGAGATAAATAGAGAGAGAGAAAGAGAGAGAGAGAGAGAGAATTTGAGTATGCACATGCTTGCAGACATACACATGTGCCTTAGAATTTTGATCAGAGATGTTTCTAGTGATCTAAGGTTTCCAGGCCCAGGAAAGACTTGAGAACCATTCATTTACCCAACTCTGGCTCCTGAAAAATCATTAACAGTGTGTCTAAAGATGTTTCCTTGGAATGAGGGATCTTGCACAAGGCTGGAACTCTGAGCTGTTCCAGGCCTTGGGAGGTTCTGAGACTAGGGTATATGTACAAATGGCTGTACACATACCTAGAGAGGCTGGGAGCTGTATGCCACATTTGGGAAACTCAGCCAAGAGCTCACAATTCAAAGTCAGCACAGTGGGCAGAGCCATATGCCTCCTGGTGGTCCATAAGGACTGCAGGTGAGGGACTGGAAAAGAATGTTGTGATCTCACCCTATTATTTTCTGACTATGCCACAGAATTTGTGAATGTCTTCAAGAGGCATAAAGGAGGGAAATTTTGTTCCATGCTGTGTGGATCCATTTGAAATGGAACTATGATTAATCCCATTAATCCAACACACTATGATTAATGGGCAGGTACGTGCCTGGGAGCTACCTCTGATGTTTTCTCAACAGAGCCTTAGGACATGGTTATTGCTATATAGACTAAGTCAGAGAGATGGGAAGAGTTTGACCTTGTAAACAGAGATCATATTAAACTGAAACTTGGGGTCTTATCTACCCACTTGGTGCCAACTGTCCCAATTCAACATCCATTTTTTTTCAACATCCATTTAAATCTAGAACCAAATGCAGCAATTTCACACCCTGAAGACTAGAGAGGTAGTTCAAAGAACTCATTGTAGGCAGCTTTTTCTCCTTGGACCCTAGAGAGGAAAATTATCCTTGGACATTGTCTGAGGATAGATATCTCTCAAAATAGAAAAACTCTGTTTTAAATGAAGTTACTACTACTTGTTTCAAAATTTAATGCTCTCTTCTTGAAAATCCTGGCTTAAAAATGTAAACACACCTACCTGAACAGGTAAGTTGGAGCTCTAGCTAAATGGGTTCCTCTGAACAGCACACACAGGTATGTTGTGGCCCTGGTGCTGAATTTCCCTGCTGGAATCACAGCTGAGTCATCAACACCAGATAATCCGGGTTCTTTTCATGAGTGAAAAGCCATAGAGAAATCTGGTATAGTCTGAAAGAGTCAGAGATGTTTATAATATGAATCAGCAATTAATAGCAGCTTCCCCTTAAACACATCACATCGTCATATGAGTGATAGTAATTATGCTGGTTAGTTTTGTTTTTTCAAGGCAAATGACAAGACAAATGCATAACCAAGGGACTAGCTGACAGAAGTGAAGAAATACAAGACGACTAAAATAGACAATGAAAAATAATGAGAAAAAAATGATTAAAAGAACTGAATTGTATGGTTCACACCACTGATAATGAGCCCAAAGGAAATAAAGAACTAGAAATTGCAAGAGAGATAGAACGAAGTAATTTCTTCCAATTCTGTAAGTGGAGTTTTTTTTTCTTTGTTTTTGTCGGTCGTGGGGCTTGAACTCTGGGCCTGGGCACTGTCCCTCAGCTCTTTAGTTCAAGGCTAGCACTCTACACTTGAGCCACAGTGCCACTTCCAATTTTCTAGTGGTTAATTGGAGATAAGTCTCACAGACTTTTCCTGCCCAGGCTGGCTTTGAACTGTGATCCTCAGATCTCAGCCTCCTGAGTAGCAAGGATTACCGGTGGAGCCACCAGTGCCCGGCTGTAAGTGGAGTTTGCCTCAAACTGATTGGTTAAAATGAGCCAGCACAAGAACACTGTCTTGGGGCCAGCAACAACCCCAGCAATGGTCCTGAAAGAGGAAGTGCTCCCATGGATAACTTTCACCGTTTTTCAACTCTTCCTTTTGACTGTGCTGTCAGAGCTTACCTTATTCAAACAGGTCCTTCTTTCCTTACCTACACATTCATTGGCTGTGTACTCTGGCTCCACCCCAGGCCTGCCCAACAACAACAACAAAATTACATTCTGCTGCGTTATTCATCTTTCATTTTACTATAATTTCTTGGGTTGTGTAATAAGTTACCTCAAACTGGGTGGCTTCAAACAATACAAGTTAAGTCTCTCATTCTAGAGACCAGAAGTCTACAATTACATGGTTAGGGGGACCTCATTGTCCCGTAGAACATTTCTTGGTTTCTTTTACCTTCTTGTAGTCCCAAATGTTCCTTAACTTGTAACCATGGGACTCCAATCTCTACCTCTGTTCATGTATGGCCACTTCCTCAGTTCCTACTTTTCTTCTACAAGAACATTGGCCATTGCACTTAGGGTTTACCCAGACAGCCCAAGATGTTGTTATCTTGGAGTCTTTATACCCACAAAGTCTGCTTTTCAAAACAAGGTCATGTTCACAGGTTCCAGGTATAATATCTTTTGGAAGGCACCATCATTGTATCTGTCTCCCCGCCTTTTTTTAAATACAGAGAGTTCTTCCTCACTAGGTAAAAGAGTGATTAGACAAAGAGGAATACTTTCTGGTCAGCCAAGGTATTGTCATACTTCCCCTTTTTCTTCATCTCCAATTTTCTTATAAGCAAAACTGTTTCAAAACATTCTCTTGTAAATTTCTCCTCAAAACTCTCTGGGAAGTCATTGTGTATTTGACTTCCAAGTTTTATATATTTGCTCTTTTATAGCAGATCTGATGTCCTTTCTTCATGGTTTTACATATAGGTCAACTTGGTTTCTCAAAGCAGTGGCTGTACATCTTGGGTTACTTGACAAAGTCTTGGGGTAAGCCAGTTGGTATCTCCTTTAACTCCAGCCCTGGCTGGAATACATTTCCTTCTGGAGGGAGGCTTTGGGAGATAATTGATAGTAATGGTTTCATTCAGTGAGTGATGAAGAATGAAGAAGAAGATGCTTTGTCTGAACTTGAAATTTTGGATGCTGAAATAAAAATAGGGGCAGATCTTAAGGAGAGAATTGGCATTGTGTGACTTAAGATGACTTAGATTCACGAGAGGAAAGAATGAACATCAGATAATGAACATTAGAGAATAGCTTGGGCTTAAATTCCCTATCTAAAATAGTTTAAGTAGAGTTCTTGTTCCTATTACTTGTTTTGATGAAATATGCAGGCTGACAAATAAAATACCCCTGAAAAAGATCCAGTGACAATTTACAGGACTTTTGTTGTTGACTCTTCTACCTAAAGAACCAAGAGATTCTAATTTTCAAGGAACGTGATGATGGGACCACATGCATCCTTATCCTCTTTGTCTTATTCAGCATACAAAACTCAGGAAGTTGCAGCTGGTATCAGTGGCTCACATCTGTGATTCTAGTTATTTCATAAGGCTGAGATCTGAGGGTGATGGTTCAAGTCCGAGTGGTTCAAAGCTAGCCCATGCGGAAAAGCCCATGAGATTCTTATCTCGAATTAACCACCTAAAAGCCAGAAGTGGAGTTGTGGCTCAAGTGGTAGAGCACTAGCTTTGAGCACAATAGGACACATACACACACACACACACACACACACACACACACACACACACTCTCATGTATGCACATGCATACAATAGAGGGAGTTGCATCTTGGTTTTGGTTTGAAGGAACATATTTGACATTCTTGTACATCACCAAAGGGTGTAAAATGATATAGTCACTCTGGAAAATAGCATGGCAATTTCTTGAAAGGTTAAATATATAACTTTCCTATGGTTCAGCAGTGTCACTCCTAGGTATTTATGGAAGAGAATACAGATACATGTTTACATTAAAAATGGTATTGTAGTATTGATAGTATAGATATTCATGATGGTCCAAATCTGGATAAATTTTGAATGCTGTTTAAAGGAGAATTGATCAATATTTTAATACAGTCATGTAAAAACGATAATTAGAATTTTCTTTGGTGAAAGGATCAAACCAGGGCCTCAGGCTGGTCAAGTGCTCATCTACTGAATTGTACCTCAGACCTCTAATCAGCAATTTGTTTAAAGAAAAGGAGCCATTGATTAAATCAATCAGTCACTGGGTCGGTCCTACAGGTCCTATCATCAAAATATATGTTTCCTTCTACCTTCTTCTTCACATTCTTGACTAAGGGGCTGTGATCACTGTTTGATGTGGTGAATGTAGCAGTTTTTAGTCCTTCCCTCCTCAAATCTGTTCCCTACATAGTATCCTTGTGAGTGACACTATAAAAGCATCACAAGCTTACTTTGGGCATTCATTTATTGCCATCCTTCACTGGATATCTTTCTCCTTTTAGATAAACTCTAAAATTTCTGTAGTCCACCAAGCCCTAGAGAATCTATTCCTTCTGTCTTTATCATTATTTAACTGTACACTTAAAATGGCTAAAATAACAAACTGAATGTTATGTAGTATTTGTAACAATGAAAAGATAGATGAATAACACATTGAATTGAAATTAAAATGGATGATAGCAGCGGTCATTTGGATATAATCTATTTTACTTTGTCTCATACTCTCATTTAAGTCTTCATAATGCTTGTTAATTCGAAAATGAAATTATAAGCCATGATTGGTGCCACACACCTGTAATCTCAAGACTTGGGAGGCTGAGACAAAAGAGTTTGAAGCCAGTCTGAGGTACTTTAGCAAAACCTTTTCTAAAAATTTTTAATAAAGAAAAATCCTCTTGTTTCCATTTCCTGGAGTTCATTTTGATAAATCTCATTTTATATGACCAGAGGCACATAGGCATTGCACCTTGTGTTCCTCCCCTATGAGTATCCTCCTTTGGTCTCACTATGTGTGCACGCCTAGAGTCCTGTATTATTTATCAGGTCCCAGTGTATTTTAGATCTAGCTTCCACATATAAGAAAAAAATGTGTTGTTTGTCTCTCTGAGCTTGGTTTACCTCACTTAATATGATTTGTTCTAGGTCCATCCATTTCCCTGCAAATGATATAATATTCTTTCTAATGGCTGTGTAAAATAGGTACTACATTTTTTATTCACTCATCTATTTTAAAACATCTGGGCTATTTCCATAACATGGTTATTGTGAATAGTGTCTTTACAGTATCCTGGTTTATGATGTTTTGGGTGGATAGATGTCCAGTGGTAGTATGGCTGGGCCATATGGTGAACAAAAAATTTAAATAAATAAATAAATAAGGGAAGGAAGGAATCAAGGAAGAAAGGAAGGAAGTAGGAGAAAAACAAAGAAAGGAAGAAAGAAAGAGAAGGAGAGAGAGAGAGGAAGAGAGAGAGAGAGAAAAAGAGAGAGAGAGAGAGAACAAGAGAAACTCTTTCTACCTATGCTCCTGCTGTGGCTGTATTCCTAATAGTAGCTAGATTCCCTCTGGTTCCTCATAAGGGAATCAACTATCTTGACATTTCCCATTGCTAAAGATCACCTACAACCCTTGGCTCATGTCCCCACCTTCCATCCTCAAAGCTATTAGGATAACGTCTCTCTTTTCCAGTTTTTGCTTCACTGTCATAACTACCTCATTCTGAGCCTCCAACCTTCCACAGATGAGAACTCTTTGATTACACTGGGTCCTCCTGTACAGTCCAATCTCTTCCTTGTAAGATCTTTAATGTAATCAAAGCTCCAGAGTCCCATTACTGTCTTAAGGTAACATATTCACAGGTTCAGGTAGGATAAGAGCACATTTGGACAATTATAATGAAACCTACCACACTTGGGTTTATTTTTCCCAAAGCCTGAGGCTCCCGGATAGGATTCATGTCTGTCCTGTTCATTTCTGAGCTCTCGCTGCCTCACAGGTGCTTCCTACGTAATAAGTCATTTACTGGATGGGTAATGGCATTGAAGCCGCTATTCGATGTATGTCTTAGATTTTTTTTCATTTTATTTTATTTTTTTTAACATACTGTACAGAGGGGTTACAATTACATGGGCAGGATAATGCGTACATTTCTTATCAAGCATTGCAGCCTCCTCCTTTGTTTACCCTTCACATCTTCACATCTCTTCCCAGCCTCCCCCCCTCCCCCCCCCCCCCCCGCACCAATGTTGTAAAGCTCGTTTTCTACATGACAACTTGTACTTCTCATTGTTGCGACAGGTCCACCTGTATCTTCTCAGTTTCATTTCCAGGCTTCAGATAGAATCATCATTTGGAGCTCCCCCCATTCCAGAGGATCACTCAAAAACTCACCTTACAAGTAACTCGACTCTTTACCAGTTCTGTCCATTCCATTTTCCTGAGTTACATTCTCTTTGTCAGCTTGTCTAACAGGTAAGTGCAAGCTCTCCTGAGGGCCCTTTAGTTTAGAAGTGTCCTGGGCAGCCTTGCAAACTCCAGAAATCACACAGCATTCAGCCTGCAGCTCCAGGCTTCTAAGAGATGTCTGTCCCAATGGTGCTTTTACAAGCCAGAACTCCTCAAACATGTTTCCTAACCTCAGTATCACTACTGCTTTAGCTACCCCACAACAAGACACCTCACACCAGCATTCTGAGAACTAAATAATAGCATAACAATTTAAACGAGTTATGCCTCTGTTACACTGGTATTGTATTAGCCTCTCCCATATTGGGACTCTCCCAGATTAGGAGACGAAGAGATGAAAGGAGGACTTGTGTGTGTGTGTGTGTGTGTGTGTGTGTGTGTGTGTGTGTGTGTATGTGTGTTTGTCCATATGCATACACTAATATTCACATATGTGTATGTTTAAGATGCCATACAACTTATATTGAATATATTTCAAGCTAGAAAGATTCTTACAATTAATTCTTCCAATGCACTAAACCCAAAAACAGAGAAAAGAAAGCCAGGAAAACAAATTCTTTCATATCTTTTGGTCCAGAAAGGAAGAAATGCTGAATACTTAATTTTAGAAAGTATTTACAATAGTTTTGATGCTATGTAGACACAGTGTGAATGTGGACGCAACAAGCTGGTGAATAAGATTCAATTTGCCAGGATAGGATACTTTAAAATCTATTTCTTCCCATGAGCATCATTGTCTTGTCCCATCTAGTCTGTTTGAAATCTTGTCTTGGTTTGTCTCATAAGGACCTTATGAAGGGGCAAACAAAGGAAAAGAAAGAAAACAAAAAATGAGAAAAGTGGACCAATCCTTAAACCTATTGTCTCTTCCTAGCCTTGCCTAGATTTACAGCATGATGCCTGGAAAGAGTATGAGGCTGTAAAACATTATTCATTTCTCACAGAGAAGCCAAGTTAGTTGGGATTTGTGTCAACAATATGCCCTTCTGTGTAGCCAAGAGTCAAGCTCTTCTCCAAAACAATGCATGTGCATGATCAGCTCATTTCTTGTCGGTGTACATGCCCACACTCATATCCACAGTATTTATAACCTAAAGTGACAAAGCTCATCCACAGCTCTACTTCCTACCAGGGCCAGGACAGAGACTGCTCAGTTCTCTGCATTTTACCTCATCAATGGCTGACCCTCAAAGGGAATTACCTGGACAGAGAACTTGAATGTTCCTTGAAATCTTTACGTAGACAACTTACGCTTATAATTAAGAAATTTTCATTGATAAAGTACTATTCTGGCTTACCTGTAGGGCCATAGTTTGGCTATGGAATGTCCCACAAAGATTCATGTGGTAAAAATGTGGGGCTTAGGAGAGGTGATTCATTGATGAGTTCATTGCGGAATGGGTTATTAGAATCTGGGTGGGTATCTTGAAAGTATGTTTCTGGTCCTGCCCCGTTCTATTACTGTGCCTCTCTGTCTCTGTCATGTGAGTAGTGTGGCTTGGGGAGTATGCTCCCTCTCTGCCTTCTGTCCTCTGCAAGTGAGAGCAGGCTTTACTCACATAATGCTCTACCTACTGTATGCCCCAAATGATGAGGGTGAAAGGTCATGGACCAAACCTCTGAAAATAGGACCCGAAATAAAGCTTTTTCCTCCTTAATTTGATATTCTCATGCATTTTGTCACACTGATAAAAGCTGACTAATTCACTTAGGTGGGCATCATGAGGAAGTTCACTGAATAAATAGTTATAAAATGGTTTTAAGCAGAGGGAAATCAAGCTGAAGAAGAGAACTAGGACCCAGATTATCATATATAAAGAGACCTCTGTTTTGAATACCCAGGCCAGTGTTTTTAGAAAAGGATGTTTTTGAAACGTATGTTTAAATTTTATCAAGAAAGAAGTAGGTGTTCCATTGACAATGCTAAACAATATTATATGGTTTCTAATTCCAGGTCATTTTCAATCTTCGGTTTTTGTGTCATTTGGGCCCCTCTAGAGACAGGGTGAAGGTTGGGACATCCTTCAGATTCAAAGGAATCCAGGATTGTTACAAGCACGTGCCTAAGAACGATCCTTCATTTTAGCCCATTTACTCCAACAACAGCATTTGCTGACTGCAAATGACACCTGCTTTGAGTTTAGCCCTTCGTATGCCAGCCAGTAAGGGATGCTCACTGCCATGTGAGAGAGCATGCCGAGAGGAAATTTACTCCCCTCGCAGCTTCACTTGAGATAGGAACAAAAGGCAGCCCTTTTGGTCAGCCACTGGGTTGTTTTCTGATGGCTACTGTAACAAATTATTGCTAACAAAGTGGTACCAAAAAAAAACCACATAAGCTTACTGCCTTACAGTTCTGGAATTCTGAAATCCAAAATGGATCTTGTTGGGTTAACACCAAGATTTCAGTAGAGCTTTGTGCCTCCGAGAAGTTGGTAGGGAAAATACATTTCCTTGTCTTTTCTTGGAGATTTCCTTCAATTCTTAACTCCTGGCTTCCTTCCTGCCTACAGTCTCTTCACTGTCCATCATCACATTGTTTTCCCAATCAGCTCATAATCTTGCAAAGAAATAGGAAGTTTACACTGCCTGATCTCTGATTGCCATTTTCTTATTGCTGGCTCTTCTATCTCCATCTTTCTCTTATAAGAACCAATATAATTACATTAGAGCTACCCAAATAACCCAAGATAATTTCAAAACCCTTATCATGTTTAATCTTATCATATCTACAAAAGTCCCTCTTGCCATATAAGTTTCCATGATCAGGACTTGGACATCTCTGAGATATACATTTTTCTCCATTACACAATCTCCTTTCTCATTCGGAACCAAAAGCTATTGGTCAGTTTTATATTTAACCCTTCTTATATTCAACCCACTTGATTGTCTCAACTTACCACCTGACTCTTATCCCAAAGTACTGTTTGTAAGTTTCTTATTTCTTTACAATACTGAGACGTCTTCAGAAAGTCAGATATTTTTATTTTTACTTATTATTTCTGACACAGTTACAAAAACTAGACAAAATAGGACTCAATGGTCTTCAACACCTTGGGCATCATGTAGTGTAAACAAGACAGCCCTGAGTGATGGAAAAAAAATGCACTGAGTAGTTCCACTGGCCTAGTTGGTTGCCTGCAGAGTTTCTGGCTTTGGTGCAAGGGGAGAGATTACAGGAATTCTGTGGTAGTCTCTTGGAGCTGGGAAGAATGGGAGTCTCTGGCAAGAGTTTCCTGGATAACAATCAGAGTGAAAATAAATGAGGATCTATTGAATACCCTGCTCCAGTCTTCTACTCTTCAGTGTTTAGCTGAATAATGATAACTTCAACTTTGTAAGGATTCCATCCAGACCTATAGAGAGAACTCTCTAGCTCTTTGTTTTTGTTTGTTTTGTTTTGTTCTCAGTGCCAGGAACTGAACTTGCTAGGCAAGTACTCTACCATTTGAGCCAGACTTTTAGCCCTTTCATTTTGTTTTGGGGTTTTTTGAGACAGGGTCTCACTACTTTTGCTCCAGGTTGGGCTCAAACATATAGTCTTCCTGTCTGTGCCTCTTGAGAAACTGGAATTGATGGTATGGGTAACCATATTCAACTTGAATAAAGAAATCTCTTAAAAGATTAGAAGAATAATTCTAGGTGCTCACACAAACTAGAAATAGTTCTTGCTTCTACCAGCCAGAACATAAAGCCTTATAATTCATGGGACACGTTGTAGTGTTCTCGGAAGGACTTGACTTGAATATTAACACAAAGGTGATCCTAGAATAAAGGCTGTTCTGGTCCCATGTAAAAAAGATCAAAAGCAGGTCTGAAAAGGCTCAAACTGGAATTAATTCAAATATAATCCCATACCAAGGCTTAAGAATATTTACGAGAACAAAGAATATATCCAGCACCCCCCAAAAAACAGAATTAACAATGTCTGACATCCATTCAGAAATGAACAAAATTAGCATTCGAAAGCAGAGAAGTGTGACTCTTAATAAGAACAAAAATCAATGGATTAAAACTGATTATACAGATGATAAAAATCAGTTAACAGAACAGTAAAATAATTTTTTATAATATTATGCGGTAAGTTCAAGAAGCCAGAGTATAGATTGCCTAAGATATAAAAAGACCCAACGGATTGTCAAGAGATGAAAACTCCCATATCTTGGTGAAGAGAAACACTTGAACTAACCACGAGAGGAAAAAGATTTGTAAAGTTGAAGACAGCAATAGAAGCTCCCAAAATGAAATGTAGAGAGGACTTTTTAGTATAAACCTTGAAAAATAAAATGATCAGAGCATCAATGTACTGAGGTGCAACTTTAAACATCAGTATACATGGAATTGGAGTTCCCACAGGAGGGAACTGGAGTTGCCTCCAGTTTTGAAAAGCTTTTAATAAATCTGCAATGAATATTCACGTGTCCTGGGAATATACATCTAGTCCCCTTAAGTACATACCCAAGGGAGAAAAACTATTAAGTCCTATGTCTCAGATATATTTAACTTTAAAAAGAAATAGTTGAAATATTTTCTATCTTCCCTTCTCTTCAGGAATATTATAAAATTCCACGTCCTCACTGACCAGATTTTTACCAATACTCTGGGGTATTATTACTATGGTGTGTAGTAACATCTCATTGTGGCTTATATCTGCTTTCCCTGTTGGCAAATGTTGTTAAACATTTTTTATGGGTTTGTTGTCCATTTGTGTGTGTGTGTGTGTGTGTGTGTGTGTGTGTGTGTGCATATACATGGGTATAAATATTTATGACCACCAAATGAAAGCATCTGCTCAATCTTAGATTTGTTCTCTTCATTAATAAGCTATAAGAACTCTGAATATATCCTGGAGACAATACAGATATAACTATTGCAAATATTTTTCCTGCTGTGGCCTGAATAATTTTTGCAGTGGAGATTTCAGTAGCATTTTTGAGATGTATCTGACATTCCATAAACTGTATTTAAGATTTAAACATTTTGATAGGTTTTAGAATATATGCACATCCATTAAACTCAATATCAGCTGGGCAGTGGTGGTTCACACCTGTAATCCTAGCTACTCAGGGGGATGAGATCTGAAGATCTGGATTCAGAGCCAGCCTGGGCAAGAAAGCCCACGAATCTTCCAAAAAAAAAGTTGCAAGTGGAGCTGTGACTCAAGTTGGTAGAGTGCTAGACTTGAACAAAAAAACAAACAAACATATAAACAGAAAAGCTCAGGAATAGTGCTTAGACCCTGAGTTCAAGCCCCAGGACCACACATAAGTGCAAGCGCCCACACACACACACACACACACACACACACACATACTTATATAGGTAAATAAATACAATACTTCAATCTATTAAAGATCAGCTATGTCCAAAACAAGCTAAAAACAAAAAATGTGGAGCTATGGCTTAAGTGGTAGAGTGTCTAGCAAGTATAAGCCCCTGAATTGAGCCCCCAATACTGAAAAAAATAAAGACATGAAAAATAGGCTAATCATCATAAATATCATTATTCATGAGAATATATGTAATAAGACCCCAAGATATAGCAATGAATCTATTAAGATGTCTAGATTGAAAAGACTTCCCACATCAAGTGTTAAGTGATTAACAGAGGAACTAGGACTCTGATAACGTTCTGGTGGCAGCAGGACATAGTACAAATACTTTGAAAAACATTTTGCCATCTCCCACACATCTAAGTACATATTTGCCAAGTGACCCTACTCTTAAATATTTACTATAATGACTCTACTCCTACATATTTACCAAAACACCAAAGTGCTTAATCTCCAAACGAATTAGCTAACCATCGAATGAACCTTTAAATTTGTGATTTGATTTCTCTCAGAAGTAAAAGTTATTAAATATTAATAAAAAGATAATATATTATCAATACTTTGATATATATACTTTGATATATACTATATTTACATATATATACTTTGATAATATATTATTGCCTGTTGCTGATTGGAGAATTCTAGATGAGAATATCATTTTATACTTTTCAAACTCACAATATCCTCTGAAAAATATCCTTTATTCATTCACCCTTTATCAAGCACCATTAATTAATAGTTTTTCTTCCATGCTTGCTTAAAGACCTTAAATAAACACTAAATCAAAATTCTTATTAATTTGAGCATGTTAGACCTTCTTTAATCATACCATTATTGTGCATATTTGCAAAGAGGTTATTCCTAAATAGCTAAAAATCCCTTAGTAGCTCAAGTATCTTTGGAGTATTTCTCCCCTAGTTTCCTCCAGTTCTTCTATTATGATCTCTACTTCATTTTTTCCTGGAAAAGAATAGTTTTTAATTAAATACACACTTATTCTTGAATCTTCAAACTAAAGATTTCAGTTATCAGTGGCCTGACTGATTAGTTCAAACTTACAAATTCAGGTCTTGTTTCCTTTGTGTCATCTTCTGCCTAGACATGTCTAGGAGCTGGGCTTTCAGATCAGCAGGTGTAGCCTAAGGAACCCATTGGGTCCAGCCTCTCTCATGGCATCAGGGAAAATCAAGGTGTCTCCCAATAAAAATAGAGCAACTTGTTCTCAAGCCTTTCCCCTAAGCCAGCATTAGTGTTTCCATTTGTCAAAGAAACAGCTCAGCCTCACAGACTCCAGCTGTTGTGACAGTCTTTTGTCTCTGCCTTAACAGTACAAAGACCACGGAAGATCTAAAAAGAAGGAAAAAAAACAAGGTAGGAGGAACTGGTGGCTGCTTTCCTGAAGGTGGGAACCCTACATGATTTCACAGTTAGAAAAGATATCTGATCTTTGTGGTCTTCTTTGTTTCTCTCCCCAAGTTTTACAGCCCTTTTTTTATCTGTAAATAAATAAAAAAACACCCAACTTGTACATACATTTTCAAAATGTACTGCATAATACAACTTCATACATTCAGGAAGCTGACAGCTGCCCTCTGAGGGATAGCCTGACAGCTTAAAATCCAGAAATCAATCATTTAGATATAGCGATGCTCTGCTGTGGCTCCTGGTATGGATTGCAGCACCCAGGAACCACTTATTTGAGATATGCCATCATAACTCTGATAGATTAAAGCACCACATCCAGGAAACAATTGTGTGCGGGGGGAGGAAACGCTATCATAGATCTGCCATGTTCCAGCCCAGAACCCAATAGCCAGCCCGACAAAATCTGTGCTACGTGGAAGCTTCCAGAAACCTGGGAAGCAGCAGGATGACAGTTCTGTTCTTCAACAGCCCATTATGAACTAATTAGCATACATGAATTGCAGATTTGAAGCATTAAAGTGATGTACAAATCATTAATTTTTTGTCAAATCCATGTCATCCTTGTGTATGCCTTCCTATTTTAATGTTGCATGACAGTGAAAAGAGGTACAATCCTCTGTATATAAAGAGGAGAGATTTGGTGTAGCTGATATAATGAGATCTATTTAAACACTATGTATTTTTCAGCTTTGAATATATCTGCTTGGGAAAATGCGGCTCTCGTCCCATTAGGGTTAATTGTGAAAGGATGTTAATATATTCAAAACCCCAGGGGTAGTTCTACATGTTGTCTAAATGAAATAGGGGATGTAAGACCAACTTTACATGTGAGCTTTCTCTTTTAAAAGCTCTCCTTTTGATTAATAAAAAGAGCTGTACAATTCTCCTCACCAACTCTGGGAGGTGTAAGCACTTAGAAGGAAGCTGGGTTTATAGGTGTGCGATGACTCCAATGCAACAGATCTGTGCTTGTTATCCCACTGCCAAACTTAATTTATAAAGATGTAGAACGCAAGGCAGTGGGGAAAGGAAAACAATATCAAAGCCATCAAAGCCGACTTTCATACTGGAAAAAGCTTCTAAATATTAATCTGTGGTTTTCTGTATTGTCTCTATGTATCTAATTACTCAAGCTATTTGTGCTTAAACAAATGCTTGGTGTTTCATTTGAATTTCTTATTTCATAATACAGTAGAGTCATAATGCTTAATTTGATACTGCTGTAATAGTTTCCATGGCAACACAGACTAATGTTATATATAAATATGTATGCAATATGTATATATGTGTATATTACAAATGAATATATCGATGATTATAATTTCATTCCAAAGAGCATGTTTCAAAAGACTTACCTCTCAAGGAAAACCTTAATTAAAAATGCAGATCTAGCAGGGTGCTGATGATTCATGCCTATAATTCTAGCTACTCAGGAGGCTGAGATTTAAGGACTAAGTTGCCAAGCCAGCTTGAGCAGGAAAGTTGGTGAGACACTGAATTCCATTCAGCATCAAAAAAGCTGTAAGTGGTGCTGTGGCTCAAGTGGTAGAGTACTAGACTTGAGCGCAAAAGCTTAGGAACAGTGCCTGAACACTCATTTTAAGCCACAGGACAGGTGTGCATGTACACACACACACACACACACACACACACACACACACACACACACACAAACACACACACACAATGTAGATCTACCTTGAGTCTACAGAGATGGTCATGGACTGGTTCTTTTCATATGGAAGAAAAGGGGTGATGTTCACCTGCCTTCTTCCTATAAGTTCTCCTCTGCCATTCATGTTGACTCTTCTTGCCACCTGCTTTCCCACCAACTTTTTATTTTTTTTTGTGAAAATACTGTACAGAGGGGTTACAATTACATGGGCAAGATAGTGAGTACATTTCTTATCAAGCATTGTAGCCTCCTCCTTTGTTTACCCTTCACATCCCTTCCCAACCTCCTCCCCCCACAACCGAACCCCCTCCCCATCAAAGTTGTAAAGTTCGTTTTCGACATGACAACTTGTACTTCCCATTGTTGCAACTGGTCCACTTGTATCCTTAAACGACTTGTTTTTCCCCATCTCCTCCACAAATTATATCGACATCAAATACAGTGAAAGCAGGGGTTATACTGTGGGGGAAGGACATACAAAGCAACAAAGAAATAATCTTATAAATGTGTTAGAAACAAATGCATGAAAGAAAAAAAACATTTAAGTACATATCTTAGGGTTCATTTTCCTAACATCACCTTATCTGACCTTTTCTGCTTGACTCATATATATACTAGATATTGCAAATAGGGGAAACCATGGGACCTATGTTTCTTTGGGCCTGGCTTACTTCACTTAATATAATTTTTTCCAAGTCTTTCCATTTCCTAACAAATGGGGCAATGTCATTCTTTCTGATGGAGGCATAGAATTCCATTGAGTCCCACCAACTTTTCTAACCACACAAACTGGAGATAAAACAAAAACTAAGGCTAGACTTGGTGGGGAAAGTGTGTTATTATTCTAAAGGGTCTTGGAACTGGAATCCTAAGGGATGCACTGAGCAACAAGGTAGAAAGAGTGAGATGATTTGGTCTATTTGTGTTGGTGGGAGTAAGGAATTTGTAATAAAGAAGGAAAAATATATGTGCATGCCATTCACATTAAACATTTCACACACTTCTAGTTTCTGTCCTCTCAGTGAATATTTAAGGTCTGTATTACAGTCAATTTCCCAGATTGGGAAGCTGTAGGAGTTCAGACTGGGGAAGTGAAAAGGGTCCACATTTGAACACTGAGCTATGAAAGTTAGATTCTTGAGGACTTTTTGTTTTATTGAGTGTTCATTTGGAGGTACTGGGGTTTGAATCAGGGCTTTGCCTTGCTAAGCACGCTTTCTACTGCTTGAGCCACTGTCAGTCCAGAGCTATAAAGCCATATTTTTCCAAACTAAACATCTCATGGAGTCAATGCTGGGACAATGATGACTTTCCCAATAATTAATCGGATTGTCAAGGGAAATAACCTGGCTTTACATGGCTATCCCTAGTAGCACAGATTGCAACTATAGAGGCTTAAGAAAATGAGGGTTTATCCCAAGTCCAGAGATAAGCAATCCTAGACTGTATTGCTGCTAAGGGCAAGCACCAAGGCCCTGATTTCAAGCCCTGGTACTGGTACAAGGGTGTACGTACACACACACATGAACACAAAGAATATCTAGAGCCAAAGAGAGAAGCAATAAATATTGAGTGAACAGTGATAGAGGATCATAATAACTACACATAATGAGAGATGATCCATGAGTAACTACCTCCTCCATAGCCTCCTTATTCATTTATATCAAAAGTCAATCTCTGAACAAATTTAGTCATATATAAATAAATAAATTGCAAATCTCTCAGGAAGCAGGCATAATACAGCTCATATGTTTTATTTTACATGTGATGAAATTCTAGCTCTTGACCTTTTAACTGTGCTAACTTCACTGGTGCATGCAATGTTCACTTGAGCAGACATAGCCAAATCCTAGAGGCTGGGCTCCAATTAATCTTATGATAGATATCAGGCCACTTGAGAACTGAGAACTAAGTCAATGACCTGACCTAGGAAACTTCAGGAATCAGCCTTCAGACAATATGCCTTAAAGGTATAGGACACAGGGTTTTTGACATTTATGTTCTGCTTTTGCAAGCATTGAGGGAGTACAGGCTATTTTACAAAAATCTTCCTATCGTGCACATCACTATTTTGACCAGCTCAACTCCCTTTCTAAAGCAGCCCCAAATGCTAATTGGCAAGCCATTAATTCTACCAATGAACATCCATTTTGACATAAATTATGCTAATTAAGAATACTCCGATATTGTGGAGAGACTAAGATAACTGAATCATCTAGAGAGAGAATTTCTAATTAGGAGGCTACCTGATGACTCTAGAGGTGTGAATGTCTGCTTAGGGCAAATGGCCATCCTTACTTATGGAATAGCTTAAGTGTTCTGATATTTACATACTTTTATATTTCTGATACAGTAGAGGGGTGGTTTATATTAGTCATCCTATTGAACAGTTGTCATGGATATTTGAAGATAAGATTCAGGCTGGTAAAGAATTTTCAAGGACAAGAGAAACAAAGGTTCTTTGTGATGCCAGTATAAGAGATACAGCAGACAGCTACAGGGTGGGAAAGGGGGTTTAATATCTTTGGTTAGGCAACTTTTGCTTGGCTATTCCACCTCGTGGAACCTACTGGTTGGTTGTCCATTTCGTGCAACATGGTTTGAATTTCCAGACCTGAGGCTGGGCTTGAGCCTTCAGTTACCATATCTGTTCCAGCTGGCCCACTTGACTCACTTCCTCATTCTACCTGGCCTTTGGTTTCTCTGACTGGCATGTCACCTTAAGTGGAGCCTCCTCCACAGTAGTGGAGGAAACAGCTAGGGCTGGGATGTAGCTCAGTGGCAAACTGCTTGCCTAGCAAGTGCCAACATCCTGGGTTCATTTCTCCACTACCAAAAAAGAAGAGACAAATAACTTAGCCCTCTGCTAAGTGCAGAGGGCTCATGCCTGTAATCATTGCTACTTAGGAGGCTGAGATCTGAGGATTGTGGTTCAAAGCCAGCCCAGGCAGGAAAGCCTTTGAGACTCTTATCTCCAATTAGCCACCAGAAAACCAAAAGTGGTGTTGTGGCTCAAGTGGTAGAGTATTTGCCTTGAGCTGAAGAGCTCAGGGACAGTGCCCAGGCCCAGAGTTCAAGCCCCACAACTGACCAAAAAATAAATAAATAAATAAAGGCAACATCAAATCTGAGTCTTCCAAAGTTACATCCAATTTTGGGGTTTGTCTTAAAAATGATCTAAGCTCTTTGCTTTAGAAGGGCATCTTTTTAAAGTGAATCTACTAACGTCATTAAAACGGTTCCCACTTACAGTGAATATAGCAACTTTGTTTCTAATATTTATCTTTGAGCAGTAAAAATGGAGTAGGTAAGGATTTTAAAATAGAACATTACATTGTAAAGGTTTAGATTTATAGGAGGTGGTCAATTGCAAAATAACCAAGTTGGTTATCAGAAAACTGAGAGAAAATCTAGTGAATATTGATGATGAAGTTCAAAGTTAACCTTATGTGATCATCTCACTTTATTTTGACCCTGAAATATCTATATTTTTGTAGGCTTGCTCCGATTCCTAACCATTTATGTGCATCTCTTTGGTAATTTATTTGTTAATTGGCATCAACTCCATGGCTTTTCATTTATTTTTTAGACAGGAAATTATGAGAAAATAAAGAATTTCCAAATGTGATATGTGGTTTGTGGTAGCATTGTTCATATTTTCAATGAAGCTAAAACAGATTCTGCTGGTTATCTGAAGAAAGAAACAGAGTCTACACTCATCATGCTCATACTTCTATTTTAGCACAATATGAGCTATGGCTAGGCTTAGAGGGCTAGGTTGACCAACCACCCATCCACCTATACTGGTCCACTTCACTTGCTTATAGCTTTAAACAAATGTGAGCTTTATGCTCTTTGGTCACACTGCTGAGGGAAAACATTCTCAACTGGACTCTTGTTCATTCAATTATTGCAAATGTAAAGGCTAGATAATGCCAAGAGAGCAGGTCATAGCCCATTTTCTGCTTCTGATAACACAATAGTACCCACTAGGTTAGTTATAAGGAAAAGAGACTTCACTTGTGACTCTGGCACAAAGCTTTAGCTTTGAGCTGCATGTGGTTGGTGATGGCCTTCTCGCTGGCAGAGTCTTGAAGCAGGGGAAGGCATCATCTGGGTGTGGAACAGAGAACTCGTTGGGGACCCAGTCAAACAGGCTGTTATAGCAGGTTCACTCTCAAGATAGTCCATTAACCCATTAATCCATTAATTGTATGAATGGATTATTCCATTCATTAGGATAGACCCCTAATAACCTCTTTCAGGTCCCATCTGGTCCTACTCCTTAATATTGCATAATGAGAATTAAATTTCAACATGAGTTTTGGAGGGGAAAACTCATATTCACACCATAGTGGAACATACCCAGATTTTATTTTAATGGATAGTTTAATTCAGTAAGAATGAGCATACTGATTGAAGCCAAAGTATAATGAAATTGCTGAGTTTTTGAAGGAGTGATATGAGATGGGTAGAATTAATTTCTACCTAAAGAAATTGCTATTCCCTTCGCACCTCAAAAAGAAAAGGAAGAAAGAAGGAGGAAAAGAAAGAAAGGAAGGAAAACAATGGTGTCCTCATATCTCACACTTTCTCCATCTGTAAAACCAAGATAATTTTTGTCTTCTTTGTAAAAAAACAAAAACAAAAACAAAATAAATGTTCTTATGTTCCTCTAAAAGGCTTAGTTAAATATGAGATATTAAGTCACTTCTTAATGATAATCAACTCAAGTTTTTTTTATTGTGAGAATACTGTACAGAGGAGTTACAATTACATGGGCAAGATAACGAGTCCATTTCTTATCAAGCATTGTTGCCTCCTCTTTGTTTCCCCTTCCCATCCCTTCCCAGACTTCCCCTCCCTCCCCCCTGCCCCCCCTCCCCCCCGCCAAAGTTGTAAAGTTCGTTTTTTGACATAACGACTTGTCAACTCAAGTTTTTAATGGCTTGATCTTCTGAGAATTAAAACCCAGTAGGCCTGCCTTGGAACTCTCCCTTGGGGATAGCATATGGCTCCTGAATTCTGTGTAATTAAACTTCCTGGAAAGGAGGGGGATGGGAAATCTTAGACCACTGAATCAATAGATTAAAAATAACAACAATAATTAATAAGTAAAGAGGTTAAATGGTTAAGTGGTGATCCATCTGCATAGTAGCCCTTCTCTATTAAATCTATTATCAAAGGATGAACACCATGATAAGATGTTCAAAAGCACCCTAAGCTTGTACCAGCTTTGGAGAAATCAAGCTGGTTTAACTGATATAATTATTGTGCATTCATTGAAGCCTGAACAGCAAAGTATTTAAAGCACTGTCAGGAAGTATTAAATCTCCCTTCTGAGAGGGGGATTGAAAGAAGGTAAGACAGCTCATTTTTTATGTTAAAGCAGGATTGGGCCTGATTAGTATTTGAAATATTTCTTCCCCAATTTGGGGCAGCATTAGATTTTGGCTAGTGAAATATAAATGAACATCAATTGTACATGACAACTTCTGATCCAAACCACTTAAAATTCCCGGAATGTTCTTTTCTCCCGTAGACTGGCTGCCAGGGTCTCCTCATCAAAGCCAGCACACAGACTAGAGGCAGCTTGGAGAAGGAGGTCCCTCTCCACTGGGAGGGGTTAGAGAGATAGCTGTTTGCTTTGTGAAGATGTGAATTACTTTCAGGGCTATTACAACATTTCAAGCTAGGTCACAGTACTGCAAGTCCCTCTGCACTTGGCTTGTTGTTCCAGTGGAAATGCTATCCACTTGCTTCCTAGGTAGATCCTCCTGTTTAAGAGAAACATGGAAACATTGGATTATCAAAACCACTACAGGAAGAAAATGGCTGTTTCACCTTTCTTTTTGCTCATTATTTGGAAAATGAGTGAAAGCTAGAAATGTTTAATGATTTTTCATTAAACTGTAATCATGATTATTTCTTTGGCATCATAATGAGTTATTTGAAGCAACACCCCTTGGCCAAAATAAACAATTCAAATGAATTCGAGAGATAGCTTTGATTTGACCTTTTAGAATGAATGCCTTTCTCTTAGTCTAGGGTAGAAATGGAGTAACCAGATTCACCTGATACAACTTCTCCCCCAAACTCTCCTCCCTTCCACAATCTTGATTTCAAGATCCTATCTATAAGATGTATTAGAACCAAGAGTCCACTAACTAAACAGCTAGCCCCAAGACAGTGCTGTTAGTCTGGGGTAGGTTGGGGGTGGGGGAGGGAGGACTTGCTTCATTCCATTAATTTGAGAGCAGCTACTATATATGCAAGGCATAATTGGCATAAATCTATCTCTACCCACTTATATAGAAGAATAGAGCACACTTTACCTTAATTTGAAGTCAGTATTATACCTACCACATTTACTGCAGATTTTCTTCAGTTTTTGTTTGTCGATTGCAGTTTATTTTTGATGTTATAGGAGACCATTCCCCTTTTAACTATTACCCATGCAAATGTTTTGTGTCTAGCCAAATCTGTAGCTGATAGAACTCCAATGCTTAGGAGATTTTGGATTGATTCCTCTCTCCACAGCCTGGTCTGCTCTTTGCTATATGAATTGAGCATGAAAGGTCACAGTGAATCAATCCTGGCTTAGGTTTTTTAAAAAAAATGTGAATAGAAGGTAGTCAGTCATGGTAGTTCCCTTTTGTGAGAAGGTTATTAAAGTTCACTGGAAAACAATTTCCGCAATCTCACATTTATAATTGAATACTGCTGTTGTGAAGTTTCAATGAGATGAAGTATGTGAAAGTGCTTTGTAAACCCTGTAAAATCACAAGTCTGAAAGGAAGGCCGCATAACTACTAACTGTGGCACATACTAAAGAGTGTAGCTTTGCAAAGAAAACTACCAATTTACAGCCTTCTCTAATTTAAAAAAATTTAAAGGCACAAGTGTGCTTTATTTATAAAGAATAGAAAAATATAGGAGATATTTTCTTTTTTTAAATGTGTTTTCCACAAGAAGAGACTTAATATTAGGCTATGCCTTTCCATTATAGCTCTCTGTACCTTGGATTTCAAAAGACCACAATGGGAATAATTTGACATCTCTTTTCAAGGAAAAAAATCATTAGGTATCATATATATATATATAGTTGAGGAGAAATGATTCTAGATTTTTTTCACAATCACAATGTAATTTGCAGTTATACATTTTTTGGGGGGAAGGGCAATGCTGGAGATTAAATTTAGGGTTTCACGAATGCTAAGCATAAGCTCTACCACAGAGCGACACCCCCAGCCCTGCAGCTACAATTCTGAAGTTGCTTTTCATAAAATTTGGATGACCTGATTGTGCTATTAGTTTAGCAGGTAAAGATAACACAAGCACAAGAATTCTGGGGAACTGAAACGGAGAACCGTTTGGCAGATGGGCACTGGGCTATTGTAGCTTCAAGAGGATTGTCCTGTGGCTCAATGTAAATGTGATAAGAACATATAGAGATGTCCAGTGTCTTCTAAGAAGGTCCCTGTGAAGGGGACTCCTCCACTATCACATTCATTCCTCCTCTTCCTTGTTTAAGAAGTCTTCACTCTGCTCCTTTCTCATTGTTTTCTCATTTTGAGCTCCAGACAGCCAAAACAGCTAGTTCCAATCTCCCTTGGACTTGGGAATCTTCCTAAAACCAGAGTTCTAATTCTAGCTCTGCCATTTTTGAGTTGTTTGATGTAAGGCCCATGCTTTAAGCTTGTTGAGCCCCTTCCGTGAAAGGTCTGAGAAAATGAAATGAAATTGGCAATGAAAGGAATCCAGAAGTGCCTACCCACAATCAAATGTAAGTGGAATTTCATTTTTCTTTTCCCTTTTACCCTATTGGCCAACTTTGACAACTGATAGTCTTCTTGCCTCTGGATCTTGTTTTCTGTAGTTAATCTGCTAGCTAAACACTGCTGCTTCTGTGTTGAGGGCAAAAATAACTTAGTGTTTGGCTCAGGTAATATATTTACATTCCAAAGAAACTGAGGAGAACTTTTCCTACTTATGTTTGGGAAAGAGAGGAGAGCTTGGGAGGCTTGTCTGCCTGTTAGTAATTCCTTATTCCCTGGGGTTTGTACAGGTGCCAGGTTTCATAATCAATATTGGGCTATATGTAAGTGGATCAATTCATTAGAGAAACGTTAAGATTACAATATGAGCAAATCAGGAACTGATACCAGGATTAAGAACTTGCATCTTAGGAAAAATACCATCTCTTGCAATGTAATTTCATTCTTAATAATAGATAACCTGAGTTATAAGTATGTGTGCAATCATGCTGAAGAAGATAGAGGGAAAAAGAATCTCTCTGTTGAAAAAAGCAGTGATTAGTTCCTCCTTATCTCAATCAATGGAAATCCTGTGCTCACCAGTTCTATGATGTTAATTGACACCAGACTTCATAGATACAATGACATGGATGTCCCAAGTTCAGTTTTCCACTCCATGTCAGCAAAGCTACTTACTTGGTCTTTTAAATTAGGTCCTCTCAGCTAGCTGTAGATCAATTTTGCCTAAAGTCAATTAATCATCAACCTTTGCCAGGTTCTTCAACTTTTCTAATATTGTTTAAATGGTAGTTACCAACTTAAAATTACCACTTTCTTCATATCCAGTCTAAATTTTGTATCGATCACAATTGAAATGTAAACTTTCGGCATTTCAAACAAATAAAAGAATTTCTCTGTTGCTTTAGTAAAAATTTCAAGCATAAAAACAAGAGAGAATAATACAGTGAAACTCTATATAGAAAATTCAATCCCAATTCAACATTTATCAAGATTTTTTCTCACTTGTTTCATCTATCCCTCTTTTATCCTGAAGTATGTTAGAGCAGATCAAAGACTTCATGTTATTTCAACCTTACAAAATGATGACAAAAACTGATAATTTTTCTTTCAATAAAGGCCTTTCCTTTCATCAATTAGAATTCATTGATTAAAATTAAAGTCATTGTAGTAAAGTTAGGTTAAGTGATTTATTTTTCCTTCTGAATTGTCAGTCATCTAGTTAACACCAATGGTGACCAAAGCAGTTTGTGTATATCTTTGTGTATGTATGTATGTATTTCATTTTTATCTTATTGGCTACCTCTCTTTGTTGTAGTACAATAATGGGCTCATGCCTTTGTCATTATTATTGCTACTGCCTTAAATTACTTTACAGTTTTTAGAATATATCAAGTGTTTTATTGTATTCGTTTACAGGGTTTAACACACACACACACATACATACTATATATATATATATATATATATATACATTGTTGTAGCAGATATTGTCTATGTCCTGCTAATATAATCTCAACACTTATAGATGTGAGCACTTGTAACTATCCATCTAAGTTTTATCCCATCCTAAGCACAGGGAAGATGAAGGCACCAGAGAAGCAACACCTTGGAAGTATCCCTGGGTTGATAATGTAGGAGGACAAGTCTGAAGTATATACCACACAGTTTCTTAGGATAATCTCCATAGTAATATGCTTATTAACATGCTTTACATTGGCTTTTCATCTTTTCCTATCTTATATTTTATTCTTTTTTTGCCAGTCCTGAGGCTTGAACTCAAGGCCTGGGCACTGTCCCTGGGCCTCTTTTTGCTCAAAGCTAGCACTCTATCACTAGAGCCACAACACCACTTCCAGATTTTTTGAGTAGTTTATGGAGATAAGAGTCTCAGAGGGAATTTTCTGCCCTGGTTGGCTTCCAGCTGCTATCCTTAGGCCTCAGCCTCCTGAATAGCTAGGATTACAGGTGTGAGGCACTGTTTCCCAGCTTACCTTTACCTATCTTAAATTGCCACTCCTTCATCTTTGTCTTCTGGAATCATCTCCCCAAATACCACACGCACTCAAATCCCTGTTTAAGGGCCTACTTCTTGGAGAATCCAGCCTCAGAAAGATGTTCCAAGAATGGTTATAGAAAGCATACATACAGACTAGAATGCTAATTGGAAATTTGTGATAGTTCCCACTCCTGGCCATTCAGGGGAATAATTAGCTCTGTCATAAAACGTATCATCACAGTTCTTAGATTTCGCTTATGGTATATTGAAATGAGGAACACATGGAAGGAAAGGTACTGGATGGTATAATAACTCTAGAGTTTGGAAAACGTGGAGCAAGAGTAATTAGTACAATTGGACAATTAAATATTAACATCCACAGGAAAGAAGAAAATAACAGAGCCAATTGTAGTTTGCAAAGGAGTTCTTCTGCATCCAGGGCTTATGCTAAATATCAGTTCCAGGATGTAAATGTAAGTCTAGTAGAACTACAAAGAAGCTGGACCAGAAATGCAGTTGAGGCACCAGTGTTCCTCTCCTTGTGACTGGTGGAAAGTAACCTTTGGTTTTCTGCAGACTATGCACAATCTTTACCTGACATAGAGACCCCTGGAGATGCTGCTTGTTCTAAGATGCCCATTCTTTCCTAATTCTCTTCATGTTTCTACATTTGCATTTTCTAATCCATTATCTACCAAACACACACAACTATAAATCAGGTAACATGAAACAAAATGCAAAAATCTCTCTCTCTCAGTCACACCAGCTGAATTAAGGTATTTTGTCATCACATGCTGCCAGTGGTTTTCCTGTTGGACAGTGTAGATGATAGAACACTTCTGGCATTGCAGAAAGTTCTGTTCTATAGCACTGAGCTAGACCAAACATTGGCAAACTTGTGAAAGAGTTAGGCAATGGTTCCCACTGCAACTACTCAATTCTGTCACTGATAGCATAAAGATAGCCACAGAAACAAATTAGTGGAGCTATGAGTTTATTTTTAAAGCAGTTTTCTGTGGCTAGTCCATTGGTCTTACTTGTTAACCCCTGTACCCAAAGGATGGTGTAAGTAGGAAGCACTACCCATGAAATGGGAAGGAAGGGAATCATTTGCCAAAGACTTAGATAGGCCAACGTGTTTGAGGATACTATGCTCAGGAATATAACTTAAAGTTGCCCAGAAAGGATGATTATCAGGTTAGACAGTAAATGGTATTGACTTGAGTACAGGAAAGATTTAAAATCCTGGCAAGGACTCCTGGAGCCAAGCCTAATAGACTACAGGAATGGCTCCTTAACTCTCAAGCTCACTATTTTCTGGAGGCCAATAGTAAATGAAGTGGAGATGCCAGAACTATCTTGGCAGAGTATTAAGGAAAGGGTCAAGAGGATCAGAGATGTGGACATGTTTGAATGGATTTATGAGATCACATCAAAACGCTCAGCAATCTATGCTTTCTATGTGAGCCTAGAGGATATCACTTCACCAAAGCTGCAAGGAATGAGAGAAGCTAATAGTTGTTGTCATGTGTGGGCCAGGAGGTGGGTTGTTAGAGACCTGGGCTACTTAGTATCAATGGAGTGAAAAGCTTCTGGCAGACAAAGGTGAAGTAGCAGCGTTTAACCATCAGGAGCAACGTGAATGTAATTTCCATAGTGGGTAGCATAGCTCAGATGACAATAGGAGCCCTTGACCTGCAGAAATATGTGAAGGTATCTAATAGACTATGTTCTCCTATGGTATTCTTGGGGTAAGAGCATTGGGCAGCTGATGATAGAGTTGTTTGACTTACGAACCCAGGCAAGACCAGTTGTAAGAGAGCAAAAAGCTGGTGTCCAATGTCACATTAGAAATTCATAATCTCCCAGACTATATTAGCTGAATGGAAGGCTGTTTCCCTTTGAAGAAATATGTTATGATACCACAG
This sequence comes from Dipodomys spectabilis, assembly GCF_019054845.1. NCBI lineage: Eukaryota > Metazoa > Chordata > Mammalia > Rodentia > Heteromyidae > Dipodomys > Dipodomys spectabilis. Next base: position 23,833,740 of record NW_024870728.1, read on the forward strand.
AATGTATGGACAGTTGCTATTTTTCCAATGTCTCCCCAAACACTTGAAGTCATCTACCAGCTAACAACTCAATTAGGGAAAGTCCTTCAGTGGCTGTTGAAGACTGGATTATAGGTGATATTGAGAAAGAAACCAAAGACACACAGCCCAGCCTGGAGCCATTCTCAGGAATGCCCAAGGACTTGGAAAGCCATGTGATACAGGGCATCTTATCTTAGGCATATCCCAGGTGACTGGCAGAGACCAGCACCGTTCTCCCGAGTGTAAAGGCTGCTGAGGGGAACATTGTGTTGTCTTTCCACGCACTGCCTTGGTCCCTGAAGAATCAAATGGGTCATGGCAGAGGGTGGTAAACTAACATGGACTTAGACAAGTGGGATCCCCAGCTGCTGCTGCTAAAGCAAATGTGGAAGAGATCTGTAAACAGACCAAAACAGCCTTCGGGGACGACTTGAGTGTAGCTATTGATCTGGTGGGTACATTCTTTTCAATCCCTATCATGAAAGAGGATCAAAAGAAGTTGGGACTCAGCTGGGAATGACACACATTAGTTTACAGAGAGGCCTGGGGCATAGCTGTAATGTGATATCCCCTGTATTCCAAAGAAGCTCATATTGGTCTAACACATTAATGATGTCATGGTAAGTGAACCTGATGAGCAGGAAATGTCAAATACTTGAAATGCCTTGACCCATGCATGCACCAGGCAGTGTTCATCGAGACACGTTATGTTCATAAGCTGCTTCGTAGCATGACAACTCCTTTGTACAACTATAAATAAAAATAAGCCAGGTGCCAGTGGCTCATGCCTGTAATCCTAGCTACTCAGGAGGCTGAAATCTGAGGATCATAGTTCAAAGCCAGCCCGGGCAGGAAAGTCTGTGAGACTCTGATCTCCAATAAACCACTAGAAAACTGGAAGTGGTGCTGTGGCTCAAGCAGTAGAGTGCTAGCCTTGAGCTGAAGAGTGTAGGGACAGTGCCCAGGCCCAGAGTTCAAGCCCCACAACCGACCAAAAAAAAAGTTAATAAAAATATAAATAAAAGAAATCTCAAAATCTCATCAAGATTCAAGGACTTCTCACATTGGTTATGTTTCTAAGGATACTATCGACTGACACGTGTCAGGACTTTCCTTCCAGTGTAAAAGTCAGGGTGATTAGCCCTCAACTCTTCTGTCATCAAAACATTCATATGCCGCTCAGGTTATTCAGTTCTTTAATTTTTCCCAATAACAAAACATATAAATCTTAAGTACACAACTTTTATATTTAAATTAAATTTATTAATTTGTTTGTATTTTTTATTTTGAGACAGGGTCTTGCTATAAAGCCCTGGCTAGCCTCTTTGATGCAACTGCCTCAGCTTCGTTGGTGCTGAGATTACAGGTGTGTGCTACCATGCCCAGCTAGTTAAATTTATTTTCTTAAGTGATACATTAAAACATAAAAATTACACAGATTTATATGGTACTAAATTGTACTGCAAAACATGTATATGGTTTTATACACACACACACACACACACACACACACACACACACACACGCACGCACGCACGCACCTGGTTTTAACTAAGGCCAAGATTTAACATATCAAGAATATTCCTTTCATCCTAGGGAATTTTTCTCAAGCCTTTTCTAGTCAATAACTTTCCCCAAAAGTAATAATTGTTTTGACTTGTATTGCCACACATTAATAGGGCTTTTTGTTATGTTATCTAAACAGTATCATAGTTTATAGTTTATGCACTTTTGTCTTATTTTTCTCAACATATTTTAATGAGCTAGCTAGTTTTTTATAAAAAATTAGGCTATTGTCCTTTTTCATTGTGGTGTAGTATTCAATGTCTGGATACATCAAAATATCTTTATCTAATCTTCTGTTGATGGATATTTTGGCTAATATTGATTTAGGAATATTGTGAACTACACTTCTGGAAGCATTCATGAATAAGCCTTTTTGTGGATATATATATATATATATATATATATATATATATATATATACATATTCATTAATTTGGGGCATATAGTTAGGAGAGAAAAATGACTATTTGTAAGATAAGCATATATTTAACTTTATTAGAAACCACCAAATCATTTTGCAAAGTGATGTCACTCTTTTCCACCCCCATTGGCAACATGGGATTTATCAGTTGCTTAACATCCTTGTTTCCTAACGTATGTAACATTTTAGCTATTCTTACATATATGCAGCAACTTCTCTTTGTGGCTGTGATTTTCAGTTATCTAATGACTGATGCCATCCAGTGCCTTTCCATATATTAGTGGCTGCTTGGATATCTTGTAAAATGCCTATGAAGACACTTTCCTCTTGCTTTATTAGAACGTCTTTTTCTTATTGGTGTGCTATTTATTCAATTTTATAGACATTACTCCTTTGTCAAATATACATAGCCTAAGGCTTCCATTTTTACTTTTCTTCCCCTCCCAGTCCTGGAGCTTGAACTCAAGGCCTAAGCACTGTCCCTAAGCCTCTTTTGCTCAAAGCTCTACCACTTTCAGCCACAGTGCCACTTCTGGTTTTCTGGTGGTTAAACGGAGATAAGAGTCTCATGAACAGTCCTTCTGTGGCTGGCTTCAAACGAGTCTCCTGAGTAGCTAGGATTAGAGGTGTGAACCACTGGTGCCTGGCCATTTTCGCTTCTTAAATTTGTCTGTTTTGAAGAGAAGTCTTCAGTTTTAAAGGAGTTCCACTGTAAGTCTTTGTGGTTAGTACATTTTACATCCTCCCCAAGAAATCTTCCTGCATGTTGAGGTCACTGGTAAGTTTCTACATTTTTCTCTACAATATTTAGAGTTTATGTCTCTCCATTCACCTCTGTGATCCAACCCAAACTGATTTATATGTGTAAGTTGGTGGTCAAGGCTTGCTTTCTCATTATAAGGATATCCTGTTTCTTCCCTATGGTTTATGGTAAAGACTTCTGTCTTCATTGAAATGTGTGTGGCTTTTGTTGAAAATGAAGTGATTAGATGTATTCAGGTCTATTTCTGAATCTTTCTTTCTGTTCCATATCCGAACAAAACACTGTCTGAATTGCAAAGCCTTATTTGAAGAAGTCTTAAAATCTGACAATGCAAATACTGCAGATTTCCTCATTTTCAAGACTGCTGCAACTACTCCAAGTTCTCTGCTTTCCATGTCAAATCTAAAATCATTTTGTCAATTTACATAAGTAAATCTTGCTGGAATTTGATTGGGATTATATTAATCTATAGATAAATTTGGCACTTTTAATAGATTGTTTTAATAGATTATAGGTTCCTTTTAACTCTGTACACAATCATATCATATGCAAACAAAGGCAGTTTTACATCTTTCTAATCTATATTTATTTCCTCTTCTCATTTTGCAACACTGGTTACGACCTCAATTACTGTGCTAAATAAAAGTAGAGATGGTGAAGCCATTGCCTTGTTCACAATGTCATTAGATTTATCAACCTGTAAAGGGATCCCATTCCCAAACACTGGGGCAGAGAAAGTGATAGGCCCATTCAAATTATTCATTGTTTGAGTCAACCCATTTTCAGTGGCCCCCCGTTGTTCTAATTTGCAAGTCCCCAGTAACATCTAATCCTGAGCATTTTTTTTTTTTTTGGTGAGGAGTGTCTTTCCAATCTTTCACAATCTTTTTTTTTGGGGGGGGTCCTGGGGCTTGAACTCTGGGCCTGGGCGCTGTCCCTGAGGTCTTCAGCTCAAGGCTAGTGCTCTACCACTTGCGCCACAGTGCCACTTCCGGTTTTCTGAGTGGTTTATTGGAGATAAGAGTCTCACTGACTTTTCCTGCTCAAGCTGGCTTTGATCCCCAGATCTCAGCCTCCTAATTTAAGCTAGGATTACAGGTGTGAGCCACCAGCACCTGGCTTTTCCCAATCATTTTTAAGTCAGGTTGCTCATTTTCCTATTGCTACAAACTGAAAGGGATTCCCAAATTCCTGTGTGGAAGTCTTATCCCCAAGTGGTAGCATTTGGAAGTGGGGAGGGTCTTTAGGAAATGATTGGGTTATGACAGTGATCCCCTCAAGAATGGTATTATTGCTGTTTATAAGAGACACCAAGCCTGGTGCTGTTCGCTCATGTTTGTAATTCTAGTTACTCAGGAGGTTGGGATCTGAGGATCCCAGTTTGAAGCCAGCTTGGGCAAGAAAGTCTGTGAAACTCTTGTCTCTAATAAACTACTCAGAAAAGGCAAGAAGTGGTGCTGTGGCTCAAGTGGTAGAGTCCTAGCCTTGAATACAAAGAAGCTCAGGGAGTTCAAGTCCCAGGACTGGAAAGGGGGGGTGGAGTTAGGGGAAGAAGAGACCAGATGGCTCCCTAGATATGTCTTTTCCAAATAATTTTCCCAGTCGTGGCCTTTTTTTTCATTCTTTTGACAGTATTTTTGTGGAGCAAAAGTTTTTCTTTTAACTATGTCTAGTATATCAATTGTTTTGTCCCCTTCAGGTGTTATCTTCAGCCTTAGATCTAAAAGATCACTTCTAGAATATCCAGTTTTTCTCCTGTATTTTCTTCTAGGAAGATTTTTAGTTTTCTGATTTAGATTTAGGTTTATGACATATTTTCAGTTAATTCTTGTGAAGATTAAGCATGTGTGTGTGTGTGTATGTGTGTGTGTATGTGTGTATGTGTACGTGTGTTTGAGGCTAGCAATCAAACCCAGGGTTTCATGAATTGTGGGCAAACATTCTACCAGTAAACTTCATACTCAGACATCCTATAAAAGTTCCCATTTCACTTATTCACATACATGCATATGTATATATAATAATATGTGTGTTTATACATAGTTTTAGTATTATTACAGTTTAATCTCAGGGCCTTGTGCTTGCCAGGAAAGTGCTCTACTACACCTCAAGTTGTATATTTGGTTATTTTTCAGCCAATAGCTCAACAATAGCTGTCATTAGACTTTGATCCTCCTACCTAGCTGAGACTATAGAAATGTGCAGTTATGGCACGCATATTCTTTGAAGATATGGTATGGCCTTGAACTTGAATCCTCATCTCTGTCTATGAAGTAGCTGGGATTACAGTTTGAGCTACCTTATCTGGCCCAAGGTAATATATTTTGAAAATATATTAGACTACTGGATTCAAAGTCTAAAGAAAGAAAAGTACACAGAAATTTCTTTCTGATAGACAGAGGTTTCACAGACCTTTTGTAACAAGTCTGTCAAATAGAGCTTACTATTAAATCATTTGTTCAAGGTCACACTAACCTACTTTTTCACAATAATTGGTTTAAAAACTCACTAAGGACCTCTTATTTGACAAAACCAATGGAAACACTTCAATACTTTACATACTGTCAATATTACCAATACGCATCCAAACCTTCTTCCCTGATCTTTCCATGATTCTTATGACATTAAACTTCTCCCCCTTCTGCCTGGCCTCTTCTTCACAGTTCTTGTCTCTCATCCTTTGGGTTGTTGGCATTCAAGAGTCTCAACCTCAACCTTCTTCTTATCTATGCCTTTCCTGGCAATGATATTTCTCTTTTCCAGGGATCCAATACTAAGGATCTCCTCCATTTCAGGTACTTCTCCAAATAAACAAGTCACATATCCATATGGGTTCTGTCTACCACAACAGCTCAGCCCTAACATGTCTAAAACTGACCCCATATTCTAGAGCCATCTGTAAGGTTGTCAAGCTAGAAAAGTGGGCTCAAGCCTTTCCCCACTCTCCTTTTTAGTCTTCCTTAATCTCTGTTGCTCCTTCCATCCACTTCTACTTACTCATATCTAGTGTTCTGTTTTGTGCCTTTTTCTTGAAATGAGCCCTTAACACCCCTCTTGCCTCCAACATGCTCTCCCTCCAGTCCATCTTCTGTCATATTGTTGGGATGACCTTTCTAAAGTCATATTTGTTCATGTTCCTCCCTTACTTAAAACCTTAAAGACTTTTCCCACTGGCTTTGGGAAACATAAAACACATCTTAGAATATGATTTTTAAACCACATTCAAAGTCGACTGATTTATCTGTGATGTCATTTCCCATGTCTCTCATTTTCATTTCCTTGGGAAAGCCATGCCTCTCGCACCTAATAAACTTCTCTTCTGCTGTTTCTTTTTTCCAGGAGTTAGGATGCTTTCCTTTATACCACTATTGCTTCCTGTTGTGTTATATATTGTGTTTTCTTCTAATATTATGTTTATCTCACGCCGATTCCTGTCACATGGTACACCTTTGGGGGGGGGCAGTACAAGCTGGCTCTAGAATCTCCAGCCTCACTAGCCTGGTTGGCATCTACCCAATAGGTGCATAGATGAAATCCCCTCTTGTCATCCTGCTCAAATGACTGTAACAGACTGTTCCAATATTTGTATCTGGCTTTACATGCTTCAGCATGCCATTCCAGAGCCTTCTGAATCTTTAGTGGCCTGATTTCATCATATGTTAATAGGCTTGTTGCAGTTCCATCATTCCCTGACCTTAGACCTTTACCTTAGAAGACCTAGATACTTGATTGTAGATTGGACCTCTATAAACAACATTTCATCCCCTGTGATCTCCAGGTCCAGTTTCTTTTAGCTTGGAGCTCCCCTAGCTTACATACTGAAAAAATTGTTGGACAGTTTCAGCCCAAAGATCTTTCCTATTGGCCTCTGCTTACCACCTTACCAGTTGACTATGGGGATCCAAGCTATTATACTAATAGTTTGGGATATACACTTATAGATACACACATATGTATATATGTACATATATACATATATAATACTATATATGTGGCAGTAAATCTTGACATAAATGTAAAGAAAAACAAGGCATAACTCACAAAATGTAAAATCTTGAAACTACCACTACCACCCACACCCACCGCCATGCACCTCTGCTACAAATCCAGGAATGAATAAGCAACACAGAAAACAAAAGCAGTAGAAAGTAAATGAGCCAAGAAACATGAGTCAGGATAGGATAGTCATAAAATAACTTTCCAAAGAAGACACTCAGAAGCTTCAGAGTCTCAACCCCCTCTGCCAATGGATTCTGGCAGCAAGCTCCAGGTCCCTGGATCCCTAAGGAACAGTGCTGAGAGAGCAGGGGGCTGTGAGGGGGACGCGGACCTTGGGAGGCAGGTGATGGCAAGGGTGAGGGCAGAGTCTTCGACAGACTATTGACGTGTGAACACTGGCTCCACTCCTGGGACCAATCCTTAACTTCTTTGCGCTTCAGTCTTCTCATGCATTTGTAGGGATATCACAATAAATGAGATACAGTGAGGGATGCATGAAATAACTGGTATAAAGTATCCAACTCTCAGTTTTGTAAATTTTCCTCTTGATAATATCCTGAGCATTGAGTTAGCCCAAGAATAAATGACAGGGACTTGGGATTTATCTACTTTAAGTTGCAGACTTGAGTGGTTTATTCCCTCCAAGCTAACAATTCCTCCCACCTTCTGCAGGCTGTCCTGGCTCATTTGGTCTTAGATCCATCCAGCTTTTCCTTCGTTCACTTCTTTTGTAGGGTGATGTTCAAGCTCCCATGTCTGCTCTCTTCTGATCATTTAGTGAGAAGCACAGGAAGATTAGAGGATGGACGAAAGGGAAAATACCATACATCTTTCTTTCCCTGACTGGCCAGAAGGTTTCTCTGGCACCCACTGAGTCTCTTGTCTTACTCCAGATACCACTTGAAAATTCCTATCATGTTCTAACTTCTGCCACGGAGACCAGTTAACTCTCCTTCCCTTTTCTCTATGCTAAGGTAGCAGTTGACTCCTCCTCTGGCTTTACTGGACTTGCCTCACTATCTCCTGATTGACTTGGTTCTTCTATTACCTTGTCACCAATCCCTGGTATCAAATTTCCTCTTTTAAAGAAGAGAATAGATTCTGTTTTCTGGCTTGGATTCTGATCCAGAACCCTCCATTCCCATCCCAGACATCCTATCATTGCTTATGGGTTGTCTGGAGCCAAGGGACACTATTTGCAACCCAATGCAGCTTTAGGAAGTAGACTGCGCCTACCAGCCCCTTCTGCCCACTCCAGGAGATTCTGAGTCAGGGGTGGGATGTCCTTCAAAGACACAAAGGCTGTCAGGCTGCAGTATCCCTCTCCTCACTGTGTGGGATGATTCCCCAACAGTCCCAAACATTGCTGCTATCTACATGACAGCAAGGAAATGTTTTGGCAGAAGCCAGTCTGGGCATCAAAATGCTGAGGCCCATATGTTTCTGCTAACTTCCTGCCAAAATGTTGTTGTTTGAGTTCTGAAGAGTATAACTTTTAAATGCAGAATAAAAAGGGAACTCTAACCCAGGAATACATTTTAAGCCAGAAACAACAACCAAAAAAAGGCAAAACAAAAAATGAGTTTAGAATACAATTAAAATGAGAAATGGGAAAGAGTGATTGAGAAATTATGAAAGGCTAGCGGCTCTATTGTCCTTCTCGTGTTGGACTTTCAGCCCAAGGGCTCATACAAGCAAATAATGCGATGGGCCCCTCAAAATGAAATCAAAGACAATAGCATTTCTATGCACTTAGATTCCTCCCAGGTATACTCCAACCAACACACATTCATCTCTGGCCTTCTTACTGTTTCAATTCTGGATTCTTCCTAAGTGTATATGCTTCTTTCCTCAGTGGCTTTGGTGACTCTCCCATTTGGTGTATCAAGCTTAGGTTTACAACTATGTTCTCAGCATTTCTTGTTACCTGTTGACACCTATTTAGGCTCAGGGAGAAGTTCCTTGCACTCTTCAGGAACATAACCAAGCAAAGACCTGTCAAGGAGAATTTGACAGGTTAAAAAATAGATAGCTCAAAGCTGGGCTTGATCTCTCATGCCTGTAATCCTGGCTATTTGGAAGGTAGAGACAAAGAGAGAAAGAGGATAGGGGTTTGAGGCTAGCCACATAAAAAATTCACAAGACTCTCATCTCAGTCCATAAAAACCATAAAAACCTCTGCATGCACATCTGCTATCTGAGCTGTGAAAGAAAACATAAATAGAGGGGTTTCAGTATAGTCTACCCCAGGAAAACAAGATCCTATTGGAAAATAAACAAGAGCAAAAAAGGGGCAGGGTCATAGTTCATGTTGAAGGTGCCTTCTTTGCAAATGCAAGGGTCTGAGTTCAAACCTAGTATGACAAAAAGAAAGAGAAAAAGAGAGAAAGAAAGAAAGAAAGAGAGAGAGAGAGGGAGGGAGATAGAGAGAGTGAGAAAGAGAGGGGAGGGAAGGAAGGAAGGAAGGAAGGAAGGCAGAAAGGAAGGAAAGAAGGAAGGTTGGCTCTGAAAGAGAACTTACCTGGTTACCAATGATCAAAATTGCTTCCTATGATTACTTTATTAAAATACTAAGGCCTGAATTAGTATATGATACTCCTATATATAAACCCTAGGAAAAATAAATTTTCCCTTCAGTTTTTAATCAACCTCATTAGTAGAAGTTGTTCTATCTCAGGTATTATAATAGGACTTTATATATCATGGTCCTAAATCATCACCATCATTTGACTACGATCATATAAAATTAAGTGCATTTTAAAAAATTAAGAAAGCAAGTAACTAATGTTGAAGTAATTTGCCCCGAACTTTACATTCCTTTTATGGGTATAGATGAATGTGATATTCTTGAGATACATATGATAGCAATGTCTTCAGGGTCCCCAGATCTAGAAGTTCCAAGATTTTTCTAACTTTGTGTTTAAAGCTATTTATTGGGGATTCTGGCTAATGCAAAATGAATTGGAAAAAAATGTAAGCCGCTTCCAGTGTGACTTTCCAGCTCTTACTCCACCAAATTCAGCAACTTCAGAGGACCGATGTTTAAGATGGCAGACTCTACGAAAGAAGAAAGCCACCTGCCAGGCACTGCATGTTGTGTGAGCTGGAAATCATGTTTATCGGAGTAACACTGAGAGTCTGGAGGATGACTATTCTACAAAGTAGAAAGGGGTATCTGGGCTTTCACTTTTTATTATATCCTTGGAACTCAGGGTACCAGGACATACCATTGGTTTAGTGGGTAATCAGTAGGTGATGAAGGTAGTAATATTAGAGGCTGGAAAATAGTCTTGATTTATGTTATGCAAAGGCAAAACATTTAGACTTGCCACCCACTATAATTTGCTAGATGGACTATGTGATTACTGAGCTGGTACCTGGAGAGAAAAGGTTGGACTAATGTGTGTTTGTTTCTATGTGGGCTTCTATCAGTGGTGTGTGGTAAGATATTATATAGAAGGAAACTGACCAGCTTCTAAGCAGAAATGGAGTCCGAATATATGAGTTGTTGTTGTACGAGAAAAGCCTACTGCTTCTGGATTCTAAAAGGCAAGAGATGGAATTTAAATAACTTTTGGCAGGAAACATCTGGTAAAATATGAATAAGGTGGTTCTGAGCCCACATCAGATTGAAGGAGTGATCTTCCTGTCCAAACTCGAATATCAGTGTAGCCACACTACAAAGTTGAAAGAAACAGGTACAGAGGTATGACACTAAATAGATTCAATTGTGGGACTATATCTAGGTGATGAGTTCAGATGGGTTTATTCACACAGAGAACTGACAGAATCAAATAGACCAAAGGTCTACTGAATTTTTGATAAAATAGGATTTCCCCCAAAAAAGCTATGAGGTCTTAAAGTTCTTTGATGGTGTGAGATGGTGTGGGAAACCTTGGTCTCCCAGCATGCATAAGAAGAAGCAAGCATTGAAGGCTGTTGGTGGGAATCTCCACCGTTCTCATAATCCAATGCTGCCTTCATGGCCCATTGACCACCCCGCCCCCTCTGCTTGGGGCCAGTTCTCAGGAAAAACCTCACCCACATCCCTTTCTAAAAGTGCTCATTATCCCTGGTTAGACCATCTTTGGTAGCTGCCTGATTTCACAACCTAAGAGCTTGCTTATTTTATTATAGCCAACCCTGCCCTCCACACTCCTTGAATCTCCCACTCTGTTTGGTGCTACCTGTTACGCCTGCAGTGATGATTAAAGTCTGATCTGGTCTGTTGAGGTCTCTGTCTCCTCGCTTCCCTTTCATCCACTTGATCTTTCCTAACAGCTGTGTTGCCTGTGGGAGCTGATTCCCATTTCAGATGTGGCTGAAGAGAATGGTAAGGGAAGGGAGTACCCTTCTTGGGAACAGCATCAGGGCTAGCCGAGGGACTGATCTCACCTATAGGGTTGAGTCTTCAAAGGGTTTCATGTAAAATTTCAGAACGACAGGTCTGTAATTGCTTTGTGTCTTCTTGTCTATTTTCTGCATGGAGCACTGATTATTGTTAATACTGTATATCTGTTCTACCACTGTACACTGGATAGGGCAGGAAAAAAATGCATCTTTTAAACATTTATTGGAACTGGTCACTAATGGCTCAAACAGCTACTCAGGAGGCTGAGACCCAAGGATCTCAGTTCAAAGTCATCCCAGGCAAGAAAAGACGTGAGACTTTTATCTCCAATTAACCACTAAGCCAGAAGTGAAGCTTGGCTCAAGTGGTAGAGTGGTAGCCTTGAGCAAAAATACATGCATTGAGTTCAAGTACAGAACTGGGGCACACACACACACACACACACACACACACACACACACACACACACACACACACATGCGTATCCATCTCTGGACCAGGTGAAGCTGAAGCTACAGCCAGACTTCACAGAGGCTAATGTAGATCACTCAGAGATCATGGACTTCAGGCAGGTGCAGTGGGTTTAAGATTGACTCTGTGGATGGAAGGGAGGAGAGGGTGCCCATGTGTGAAAAAGAAAGGACCAATGGAGAGTATGAAATAATAAAGTAGTCCAAGGCAGAACTGTGGTGCTCTGTGTATATAAGTGGTTAGGTGGGTGACGTGACTGTGCTGTGACCACTAGGTATAGGTAGAATCAGATCACGTGATATTCCATCTCCCTCTTCCACTGTTGCGGTGACCTTGGAGGCCTTAATTCCTGGTGGTATGGGAGGAAAATGAAGGAATACTGCCAAGAAGCACATTGATTGTGGTATGTTGGATATGTGTTCATACATGAAGGCACTGAGATTTTAGGGCTCATGTGTAACCAGATCATAGCTTAGCCTAGCCTTAGGTTTCTATCCTCTGCTATTCGATCAGAGAATAGTAACGAAAACAAAGAATTGTGAGATACTTGTTAGGAGTAAGGAAATGAACTGTATTCATGGCTACATCTAGAAGCTGGGGTGATACGTGCCAGAATCTCTAAGAAAATGTGGGGTGACTCTTGTTTTATATCATAGTAGATACTATATGTAAGATGAAATAAGATTTTAGAATTTTATGGGGTGACATTTTATAGAAACTGAAAATTAAATCCAAAAAGCCTATTTCCAGAGATTTTTGCAGAAAAGCTATTTTGAAAAAGGTTACACTCTTCCCGTTGCTAAAAGTATTGCTTTAGCCAAACATTACATTCCTCCGGTTGCCTCACCACGTTTGGTTTTTTTTCATCATGTGTACATTTTTCTCTCTTCTGATGTACAAATCCATGAATTTTCTCAAGAAATTTTTTGAGCACTGTTCTTTCATCTTCTGGACCAGGAAATACACTTGCTGAAGAGGAATGACAGCGTTGTGTTGAGGAAAAATGAACAATGTAGGGATATTTAAGTGGTAAATATCTTCAAAATCTTTGCTACATCAATATACTTACTGGCGTGCTGGATAGTTTACCTTGAAAGAATGTAGAGCAACCATGCATTTACATACTGCAGAATCTTATGCCAAGAATCTGGATGTAGCATTCCTAGTTTAGATATTGTACTAGTTAACTTTTTCTATTATGTCTAATTTCTTAACTATTGAAACTAGAAGGAAGACTAGTCATTAAAAGGATGCTATTGGTCTTTTCCTACCATGAAATCTGGGACAAGGATTGCATATCTATTGCTGTAACCGTTATCATCCATAGATGTGGAATGTGGTGTTTGGCAGCTTAATAAATCTTTAATGGCAACTGCAGCTTTTCCTGTGTTAGCCAGCTCGTTGATATAAGGCTTGAAATGTTTGCAGTGTATTACATACCCCATTACTCCATACTATGATGTTGTACAGAAAGAAAGAACACTGTCAGCCCTCAGAGTAATTCATGTGTTTCTTGTTACAAAATTGAAGTGCAAATCAGAAATTATTGGTTCTCGCCAATGGCCTGACACCTGCTTTCTAATCACCAAGAAAACGAACAACAAAAACAAAAATGGAAAGTGTGTGAGAAGATTCCTGTTTTCCCCAAACTATGTTGTTCTGTATTCTATCTCCCCACTTCTGTCACTCATTGGGCTCCATAGGGACATTTCTTCTTCCAAGAAAATACCTCACATGCTTACTAAGAAATGAATTCCTAAGGCTGATATTATTGGCAATCTACCAAACTTCCCTTCTTCCTTTCAAACTTCCTGGGTTTTTTTTTCAGCTCTCTGACCATCCACTCCAACTCAGGCTTTCCCTTTGTTATTGTGTTGCCTACCTTTATTGCCTAGGCTGCCAGGAGTGAATTGCTACCTGCCCCCTACAGGAACCCTGCCCTCTGATTGCGAAACTGCTGATTCTCATGCTCAGTCTCGGAAAAATTATCTGTTCAGGCCCTTTGTCTTTGCTGATCCCTGTGCATGGAACACTTCTCCCCAGATAATGCTTCTCTTGCTCCCTCACTCTCCAAGGTCTTTGTTCAGTGACTTTTCAGTGAAGCCATCCCTGCCTACACCACTTAGAATCTCAATTCCTCCCTGTATCCATTGGTTCCCATAATCTTATCTGATGTTTCTGAAGCAAAATTTTATTCATTTTTTTATCTGATTCCCAAATTTAAATGTAGATTTCATGGAGGTAAAGTATTTATCTGGGATATCTTTACCACTGAGAATTATGCTCGGTGCATACATACATACATACATACATACATACATACATACATATATATATATATATATATATATATACAATGCAACTTGCAGAATGGTGAAATTAAGCTGATTTTTTTTAATCACTGAGGGGGTCAATACATTTACAGAGTATACTCTGAGAAATGTATGGGGCACTACATAATTTTTTTATCTGATGCTAAAGGAAAATCAGTAAGACTGTGTGTGGTATGTGTGTGTGCGCACGCACACAAACGTGTAGGTACTGGGTCTTAAACTGAGGGCCTCATGTGGTTAGCATTCTACCACTTGAGTCACAAATCCACTTCCAGCTTACTGCTGGCTAATTGGAAATCAACATCACAGGGGCTTTTCTGCCTAAGCTGAACTTTTCTGCCTGGGCTAGCTTTGATCTACAACTCTCAGATCTCAGCCTCCCAAATAGCTAGGATTACTGGAAGGAGTCACTAGCACCTGGCTCTGATTGTGCTCTTAACATTTTTATATTTTATTCACTATGGATTTTTTGGCACAGTTTTGGAAGTACTGCATTAAGCTATTTGGGTTTTGTGCCTGGAACAATTTCCTCACTGACCTCACCTTAGTTTCCCTATTTTCCTCCCTCCCTTTGCTGGCAGAGGTATACAGGACTCTGGAATAAATCACTAGTATATACTGATTGATCAACAGAGCCTGGAAGCCCTGCTTCAGCCCTTCAGAAGACATTTTAGGGATGGTTCCCATCAGACTGTGCAGACTACATAATCTGAGAGACTTTCGAAGTACATCCTTTAAAGAGGAACTCTGTACACATTGCCAAAGAGGGGATTCATAGCAGGCCATTAGTGAGGATGATACTAATGATGATGATGATGACAATGATGGTACTTAAAATGCCAAGATATCTAATGAAGAAATTAGAATATTAGGTCAAAGCTTAAGGCAAATAGGACATTTCAACAAATTTTTGCTTGCTATCTCAGAGAGTCACGCAGGAGACAAAACAAGAAAACAGAAACAAAAACACAACAAAAGAAAAAGAAAAACCTCATAGCACCACATAAGCCTAACACATCTAATTTTTCTTCCAAAATCAGAACAGATTGGTGTTGCTTCATGTGCACGCCAGATGAAGTTAGCTGGCTTATGTTTAAAGGACATGGCATATAACAAATGCATACTTTGCAGATCTCCTGGGGGTGGGGGGGGGGTGGGCACGGCGGGGGGAGATATTCATTATATGAGAGATTTTTCAGAGGCTGAGACTGACCAAAAGACCCCAAAATTCAAAGCTCCCTTCTCATGGTCACTCCAAGTCATGCAGTCATTTAGTGATCACACTATTTTGAAAAGATATTTATCTTTCTCTTTCTTGATCTGTCTAAGGACATATGTTGAACCGAATTCATCTGAGTTAATGGTGTTTAGATCTATACTCAAGATGCTATCTGGAGTACTTACTATGCACTGACATGTTCTGATGGCTTATGTGAATTCTCATTCATATTTCAAGACAGCTGTCTGATGAGGGCCCCATCATTTTGCTCCATTGAGATAAGAACAAATGAGTATCAGAAAGGTCCATTTTTCTAAAGGTCATAGAACGAATTCAAGATAGAAAATCCAAGTAGGAATTCAAAGACTTGTGTCTTTACCACTCCATAACATTGCCAATTTCTGCCTTTAAGTCACTTTCTTCTGCTAGCTTCCTATGAGAAAAACCTGACATTGGCTTCATTAACTATCACACCACGAACTCTTTCACTTTACCTGTATTTCTGCTGTGTAGTATCCACTAAGGCCATTTTACCATGGCCTGGAAAATGAGTACAGCTTTTTCATCTTCGCTCTGCCACTGGCTTCACTTCTGATTTTGGGCAAGCGTCCCAACTGAGTTGATTGTAAAATTAAGGTTTGCTACCATATCATCTTTCATATCATCCTCAAAACTCAACCTTTTCATTATTATTCCATTTCATGATTTAATGCGCTTGTAGTTGTCAAAGCTTTTCATAGGAAAAGCCTCATGGCAACATTGTCACTGAATCGTTGCCACTTTCAAACCATTTTTCCAAAGCCAAAGTAGGATTTAGAAAGTGAGGTAGGAGACAATTATAGATGAAAGCATCAGTGAAGAGGACATACTCAGCCTCAAAGATAGACTTTGCAAGTGTGTGCTCCAAACACGGAGAGTATCACACCACTCCTTTGCTACAAAGGCAGGAGATATTTTGAGAGAAGAGGACTCTTTCACAAGCATAGAGATCTGTGGGCCTCCTACGGCTCCAATGTTACAAAGCTGTGGATGAAAACAACTATGAATAAGCTTACCATTGTCTGAGTGATCTAGTAGTGAAGACTGAGGCTTCAGGGGGTGAGCATTAGTTACCAAGATAGGATACCTGAAATCTATTTATAATCAGCACCAAAGCACCAGTGCCTGAACAAGATCAGGGAGACAGAGAAGCAACACAGTGATTAAGGGTCTGACACCACCACTTAAACCAAGACCCTCACCAACACTTTGATAAGGGATGATACAACACAGGGAACCACACTCCACAATGTCTGAATGTGTGTGTGTGTGTGTGTGTGTGTGTGTGTGTGGTGTTTGGACTATGATTTTGCTCTATATAGTTTCACTTTGGAGAATTTTTCTCAAGAACTTTTAAGATTTTATAATATCCCTCTCTCCTTCTGTTCTTTCTCTTTTCTTTTCTTCTTCCCTTTCTAACCACATATTTGTTTGTCTCCTTCGAATTCAGGTGCTAGGTACGAATAAGACACAACAATTCTTCCTGTTTCATAGTTTTTAGATTTCAGAGCCAATGCAAAGTACTTCTAACCATATTAAGAAGGATTAGATGAACCAGGAAAAAGTAATTAATATTTTTATTCACTATTCGGACCAGAAAAAAATTTTCTCATAGTTACATAGCTCTGAATAGCTCTCCTATACATGCCATGCCAGACACTCAACTTTCTGGGGAAGCACCAGGCAACTTAACTAAAAATTCATAAAAAGTCACAGCAGTCATTTGCACTATAGCAGAGAAAGAGTCCAGAACAAGTATTTGAAAAGAATCTTCTCAGAAAATGAATTTGAACAAATTTAGTTCTTTTTCTCTCCATACATATTGAATATTTACATGGTATTCCCTATCAGAGTATCTTCTACAGATTAGGAATTGAGTACTCCTATTCATAGATCCAGAGGTGAATGAGATATTGCTCATAGATATTGCTCACTATTGCTCTCAATTTAGCTGACAAGAAAATACCTGCACAAATCATTACAAGAGTATCAAAGAGCACAGTACTCAAATGTTTGTAAGCTGCTGAAGTAATCTTGAGAAATGAAGGAGTAAGACCATTCTGAGTAGAGAAAGATTCTCGAAAAAGGTTTGAAAAGTTGAATAGGAGCTTTCTCGACACAGAGGAGAGCAAGGATGAAGTAAAGGGAAGTAGTGGGAAGGGCATTCTGAATGCAGGGAACACCATGTATGAAAGCGTGGATTAAAAAATTGGGGGAGGATAGATAAAGATGAGGTTGAGTGAGCTGGAAGATGGGGATGAGGATGAAGAAGGGTGCTGATCCTTGTGTGCCCACCTACAGCTTCAATTTCTACCTTCTAGTCTAATTAATGAGGGAGCTACCACTAAGTCAACTGAATACAGGAGAATGGCAATGTCATATTTGCTTTTCCCAGTTTGCTGGGACTTTGTCATACAGGAATATGTGCAAGAACCCTACAAAGCCCCCTCAACCTTGTCTCTGCTTCACAGTTATCCTGATGCTTCAACTGTCACCCTGGTAAGGAGTCTTGCTCACCCCAGAGGGAGTCCAGGACAACCCCTGGTATTCTTTGAAGAACAGCAGCTGGCAGGTGACACAAGTCTCATGGCCCAGGAGACCCTTTCTTTGTCTGTTCTCATTTCTCTCAGAGAACCCATCAGGTCCTTATAAAAAGAATGTTGGGTCCTGAGAGAAGCTGAGCGATTTCAGCATCATCCCTTAGAGACCATCTTGTAGATCCAGGGTAACAAAGTCAACTCAACCTAGCTTAATATGTAGAAATAAAAATTCAAAATAGGTTATTTAACTACATAGTGGTAGCTCAAGGAATCGAAGTGCAATGACAGGATCACTTCAGGATGTCTCAGCTATAAAACTAAAGTCTTTGGACATACAAGGGTACTGTACTCTGTTCCCTTATCTCATTTTAATGGTGTTTATTTGGGTGTGTATATGTTGAATATAAGCACATTGAATATATACATATATGTATACACTTAAATATGCACACAAACACACACAAGAATGCATGCAAACACATACAGCATTAAATGTTCCCAGTAAGAAGTAAGAGTAATAATGAAAGTAGTTGTAGTGAACCAAAATTGGAATCACTTAAACTTCCACAGTTAAAAAAAAAGTATTTTTAAGTAAAATTTTACTATAATGGCCTTTTTATTTCCTTCACTAAGATTTTGAAATCAGTAAACTCCAAGATCTCTCCTAATGCTGCAATTCTTTGATTAAAGGCATAGGGTGTTGTCAGGTATAGATAGCATGAATTTCCACATATCTTGTACTTTCTAGTAATAAATTAACTAAGATCAGTAGACATTTTGCAGTCCACAGGTACTTTCATGAAATGTCTTGTTTAAATGAATAGCTGTTAATTTACTAGTTAGCCTTGGATCCAGATTAATATTTGACATTTGAAAAAATCAAATCTACTCTCAAAGAACAAACTATTTCTCCCTTGGCTAGAGTTAGTTGAAAATACTGTGGATTTTAGTAGCAAGACCTATCAAGGGGTTACAAGAAAACAAAATTAAGAATAAAAACCACTATTGAAAACTAAAAGCTAAAATGACAAAAACAAAACACCTGGTCCTCTTAAGATGTCTACTTCTAAGGCATTTATGTATAATGTCTGGGCTACAGATATATACATTCTGATATGCTTATCTGAAAAGCCAATACTACTGCCTTGTTATTATTTTTTTCAATGTGCAGGCATTGTTAGACGAGTAATGCACTGTTTGGGGTTCAAATGTTTGACAATATAATGCTTACTATGCTCATTCATTAGTTACCCTCTTGGTTTTGCAAAGTAAAAGAAGGCAAGGGGTTAAAAAAAAGTACGTACAAAGATCCCAAACTATACATGGATTCCCAGGAAAATGAAAAAGAAAGGGAATAGATAGTGTACATTAATGTCATTTCAGCCTTCTGCATAATTTAGGGCTCTCTGCAGGCTGATTTGGTTTAGATCAGTGGTCCTTCACATGACTATTCACGTATGCTTACATTATAAATCTACTTATTAATTTTTGCAGGAGAGTATTCTGGAGGCGATTTCTACGCGGAGTTCTTCACACAGATGATAATGGTAGACATGTCATCTAAAATTCTTCTGATTTTCTTTAGTCTGACAAATCATTTCTTCCTATCACAAATTTAGAAGCCCTGAAGCATATGGAGCAAGAGTATTTTTAATGGACAAAACAAAATCTTCATCATATATATATATATATATATATATCCATTAGGAAGAAAAAATATGCAAATCTCTTCTCAGAGTGCAGCTGAGGGATATATAGGCAGTTGATGACATTCATTTGAAATACAATTTCTCTGTAGTTGTTGGAATACCCCTGGCCCACCCTCTTCCCAACTGTAGGGACTAGATGGGGGAGAGGTTACTGAGTTATGAATGCATTTTCCATATTGGAGAGGAAGCAGGAATAGAGCTAATGTACTGTGTATTCAAATGAGATTCTTCAAAGCAGAGCTGAATTGAACTTAGATGCAAATCACAGTGGCAGGAGCACTTTCTGCTGGCCTTTGTCCTTTCTGTCTGTGTCCTTATGCACACAGTCAAGGACTTCCAGCTGAGATGTTTATCCTTCTGAGAAAGTAAACAATCGCGTCCTCCCTCTCTTAATATAGACATAATCACCATGTGCCCTGCCTGCTGAAAATGTGGCAGCCAAAGTGGTCTCATCTGAGGTTGGGGGAAGCTGGGACGGACGTGGCTCTTAAGGACTGACCAAAAACAGCAAGCAAACAAACTCCATGATGGAGGTCAGAGGGATAAAATATAGACAAGTGCGAAGCAAGAGTAGGACCTGAAATTTGTTTGTGAGAAAGGAAGGAGACAAGCTTAGAGGAAATATGTGAGCTAAGTATTACATAATATCGATTACTCTGCACCCTATAACCAAACACAAGCCTGAAAAGCCACGCCTGGCAGCACTTCAGTGAGAAAGGCCCTTTCCTAACTGAGATGTTCAAGCAAATCAAATGAGGGAAGAAAATTTACCTCCCCCCATCCCTCCCTCCCCACTAGAGGTGGTATATTTTAATTTAGATGATAGATTGGGCTTGAACTGGGTTGACAAGGGTAACAGGCTGCTTCCTATGGCTCCTCTCCATGAATGCTTCCACCCCTGAAAGAATTCCATCACTTTCCCCATCACCCAGGGAATTCTCCCACAGGTTCAAGCAAGGCTGCCACAGCCAATGGGGGGGGGGGGGGGCAAATGCAAATTTCTGTCCCACAGTCTTCCTTGACCCTTGTCTTTCTGCCACACCCCATCTTCTGTCTCTTCACATAAGATAAAGATTCATTGGGAAAGTGATGCATAGAATTGAGATAAAAAACAAAACAAAACAAACAATCTGGATCATTTGGCTGGAAATAGAGCCCTAAACAGCTTGTGAAAGAGAGAGTGAAGTCGGGGGTAGGGGGAGGTGGGAGGGGGAAGGGAGGAGGAGGGAGGGGGGAGGGAGGAGGAGGGAGGGCTGTCCTTGTGTACTATGTAAGGACTGAATTACTTCAAGAATAAAATGAAATGCGATCTCCTTAAAAATATTGCTGAATAAAATTCAGCAGGGCAATTTAAATACATGAGCTAATTATCTGTTGCAAGTGAATTAAAAATATGGAAAGTTTCACAAAGCATAGTGATTTTTTTTAATAATAATTTTGCTTCTGCTATTTCTGCCATCTAAATGTCAGCTCCATTGGCAGGATCCTATCATATTCTTTTAGTTTTCATGATTCTATTTATTATTCATAAGAAAGAAAAGTCTCCCATTTCCTAATGCTATAATGAGAAGCATCCTGCTCTAAGTGGACATGAGAAGAAATATTTTGGAAGGGTAGACACATGGTATGCTCGTTCCATTGCCACACTAGGTGTCCTGTGGGTGCAAATTAATTTGGGTCAATTAGGCCTATAAATAGAATCCTATAGTGGATGTACAAAAGATACTGCTAGGTTGAAATGTAATCCACAATAAACACTTCCCAAGTTTCTTATCCCTGTGATAAGCTTTGTCCATGGTGCCCAGCCTCTGGTAGAAATGGATGCTGTTATGATTACAAGGTGTGACCTTGGAGGACAAATGTAAAATTGGCCCTGCTTCCTATTTTTCCAGTCTTTGGTGATAGCTGACAATTATTCTCCAGTGTGTATAGAGCTTCATTTCACTGAAAACAACAACAACAACCAAAACATCCCTTCCTATAAATCATGGTGAGTTGGAGGTTTGAAACTGTATTTGTTATTCCTGTAAAGGAAATAATCCACCTCCCCATGCCAAGTAGTATTTATACCACTTTAATTATTTTTATTTTTCAAATGGAAAACAAGGAAAGCAAAATTTCCCCCACATTAACAGGATCTGCACAAAAAAAAGTGTATGTTTCTAGATGAGTGGAGGACAAGAAGGAAGGTAGCATGGGCTAGAGGACAAGTCTGATCACTAAATGAAAGCAGCCGCAGAGAGTTAAAGCTAATTTACAACGTGATCAATGGGCACAAATCAGCATCCGCCTGCTTAGCCACAGATAAGTACTGGCTGTCAAGCAACACCATGCTTTTGTTTGGGGAAGCCAAGGATAAAAGTGATGAGAAAGAAGTGGATTTTGGCAAGCAGCACATAGGTGTGAAACAGTCTTTGCTTGCTGCCTTTTCCCAAATGAGGCTTCCTGCAGAGTCACAAGATGTAGCTGGTTCCCCGGGGGCTTGTGTACATGGAAAGGAAATAGTTCTGGGCTCTAGAACTTGGGTCTGAACGACCTGGATAGGCTCTGTCTCTCTCAAGACAACATAGCTTTCCCCAGTTTTCAATTAATCACCTCTTCCCAGAATCTTTCTTGGGTGAATGAAGAATGAAACAAGCTATTTTGTAGGGTGGCCAACAAGCCAGGAATCAGCTCTCAAAATAATGTGAAAAAAATACTTAAGTAGCTGACATATTCTGAGAAAACTTACTCTGGGAAAAATCTGTTGCAATACTACAGAAGGGTCAGGAGAAAAGAAATAGGAAAAAAAGAGAAAGGAATGAAGACAGGAGGGAATGGAATGACATGGGGTTTTTAAAAAACACAACAACCCAACAGGACAAACTGGAATTACCTTTCTTTGTCCTTTCAAAAGTAGTTCAAAAGATTTTCCTTCCACCTATCCCCAAAATATTCCTGTTCTGTTCTCTCCTGGAAGAAGCAGCAAATTGTTTCTTTACAAGTTAACCCTGTGTGCTGAATATACAATTAACCCTAGTGTTTTTCTCATTCACAGCCTGGAGGTGCTGGGGAACACACAAATCATCTAAACTCAGCACAACTGACTCTACTTTCTGCTCCAGAAATCTGGTCTGTTCCTCCAACAGCCTTCGGCGAGATGGCAGAGGCTCTGACCCTCCATGAACAAGGAAAGTTAAAGGTCAAATAACTGATTATCTATCTGACTTCCTAAAACTTTCCCTTTCATTCCTTGGGTTCAATATATCTGACTATAATTTCCAGGATAAAAGATAAATGTGTGGATGATTGACCTTTCCATGGCTCCTACTAATTGTTACTCTATTTTGAAGGATGCCTTAGGACTGTGGAATGGAGGGAGGTCTGGGAGTTGGGCAATGAACTTAGTCCTAACTCTTCATCAGTGTTGTGTGGTATCTGGCATTTTTATCAAAATAATTCCTGACAAAAGCTGAATGAAACATGAGAAAATAATCACTCAAAAAGATCCCTGTTTAGCTGCTTGCTTTTTTAAACTAGAGAGTTAGCCCCAGGACCAAACTCCAGGGCTCCCACAAGTCAGGTCCTGCCATTTGACTTTATATGCCAAAAAGAGAGAGAGGATGAGGGCAGAATAAGGCTTATTACACTCTACTACAGCAGCAGTGGTAAGAGGCCAAGGAAGTACATTCACCCCTCTTCTGCCATCTTCAGGTACAAATCTAGATTTGTATTTAGATGTGAATAGACAGGGGATTTAAGGCAGAAGGCCGAAGGTCTGAAGAAACAGTCCTGGTTACAGGTGTATTCCAATGAGATTGATCCTGAGATCATTCTCATTCTCTGGTACCAGAGAAGTTAATTGCTGTAACCACTGGTCAAGACAAACAACTTGTTTCCTCGTGTGGTCTGTCCTGAGAAAGTGCTGCTGTTTTTTTGCCTTGGGAGCAATCCATTTTCTCTATCCCTGCTTACAAACATGTTACGAATTCTGTCCTTCCTGGATTGCAAGGTGATTGCAATGTGACTTCAGTGAGAACTGCCCAGAGCAAAGACAGAAAGAGAGAGAAAGAAAAGGATGGAGGTGGGAGGGTGGCTAAGTTTTTTGGTAATTCTTGAGCCTAAGTAAAGTGTTAATGTTTTACAACAAAAAGGCTAAGGAACCTGTTACAATTGACTGGGAAGACCAAAACAAGCATGGCACCAGGGTAGAGACTTGCACTACTAGAAGGAGCAGAGATCTCAGGTTGAATTCCAGGAACAATTCATTATCTATGGAGTTTCCAGATAAAAGTACATAAAGAGCTAGGCTCAAGAGGCTCACACCTGCAATCCTAGCCACTTAGAAGGCTGAGATCTGAGGATTCCCATTTGAAGTCAGCCAGGTCAGGAAAGTCCATGAGACTTTTTTTTTTGTCAGTGGTGGGGCTTGAACTCTGGGTCTCGGTGCTGTCCCTCAGCTTTCAGCTCAAGGCTAGTGCTCTACCACTTGAGTCACAGTGCCACTTCCAGTTTTCTGAGAGTTTTATTGGAGATAAGAGTCTCACAGACTTTCCTGTAGGGACTGGCTTTGAAACACAATCCTCAGATCTCAGCCTCCAGAGTAGCTAGGATTACAGGCATGAGCCACCAGCGCCCAGCCATGAGACTCTTATCTTCAATTAACCACCAGAAAACCAGAAGTGGCAGCCACTGTGGCTCAAAGTGGTAGAGTGCTAGCCTCAAGCATAAAAACTCAGAGACAGCACCCATGCCCTGAGTTCAAGTCCCATAACCAACCTCCCTGCCCCCCCAAAGAGACATAATGGCTTAGCTAAAGTGTGGGGTCCTACATTTAGGTTCCAGCAATAGTAATAATTGAAATGCTTTACATATATTTAATTACTTCATCCCCCAATGACCCCTATCCTATCTTATAAAGGAGACAATCATGGCTGAGGGGGTTTAAGTAAGTTGTTTTCTGTAGTTGGTGAGTTGTAGAGACAGACTTGAACCCAGATAGGTTGCTACTGGAGCCCATAATCCTGGCCATTACATGAACCAACTCAGATATACAAACGTAAATCCTGTCTGTGTTAAAAGGAATTTTCCCCACAGTGACAATGAACTTGAGTGCTTATTGCTTGCTGAATTGAGAAGAAGGTTCTGACAGATCACTGCCAAATTGTGAATATTCAATGACAGGTACATGTTATCAAATAAAATAAGACGATTTTCAGAAATCTCAATGGAACGTCTAGGTTTCTGGATATTAACTCCCAAGTCTCTTGTTATTCAAAAAAGGCTTACAGTGATTACAAGCTTGTACGTTTTGGCCTACTCTTAAAGAGAAAATATAGCCTGCAACTAACACTTAGACTCTATGACTTTTTTTCTCAAAGAAGTTAGTACAATTGCAGAGAATTAAGTGTTCTCTTATTTATTCAGTATTTGCTTCATTTCAAGTCGTATTTCTATCCATATCCTATGCCTGACATTCAGTAACTGCTCAGGAAATACTTGTGGAGTAAATGAATGAAAGATGAATGCAGCCTACTAGCATCTTCCTAGTTTGCCAAAGTCAAAATTTGCCTTCTAGTGGAAATGAAGGTGACATGTAGAATGCTTACCGTAGGCTCTTCCTGGGCAATTCATTCAGGAATTTTTCCGTTTGTTAGCAGATTCACATGCTTGCTTTGTTTAAGAGGGGTTTCAGTGTATTACGCAGGGGACTTTTTTTTTTTTCCTAAGGATATGATTATTCCCGGCTTGATCCTGCTACTATGATCTGGCCACATTTGGCAGAGAGCTCACGTGGCATGGGATTAGGCTTCCCTCATTGTATGAAGTGACTTGGACACGCTGCTGTGCTTATTAGAGTGGAGTATTGTGGATCATTTTACAAAGGCAACAGCTGCAGCCATTACTCCAACAGTTATGTCATAATTTGGTGTGTGCGACACCTCTGCACGGCGCACGCAACAAAAACATTTATTCTTCTCATCTGTCAATATATTTGTGCCTCTCATCTCTCTCGTTCTCTCTTTTGCCTCTTTTCACAAGTGGCAGAATACATCCCAATTCCCAGACAATTAGTTTCTCTGCAGAAATATCCTAACAGCAGCTGCTTTCTTATAACACATTTTTGAATGATTATATACATTTTTTTCCTTAAATAAAAAACAGGCTTTTTGAAATTCAAGGACAGTTTCAAAGCACATAATGATATTCAATTAGCCAAATATGGCCTACACTCAGTCATGTGGGTTCACACAGATACTCTATTTGACTCTTGAGGAAACTGAGACTTTCATGAGATTATCAGGCCTAAAAGACACCGAATCCTTAACACAGGCCAGAGGAGGGCACTTTTCATAATGCATTCATTCCACTTCTGCCCCCCAAATGATACAGGATCTGAGACAGTGTGAGATAATCCTCCAATTAGGTGCCGGAGGAAACGGAGCTGAAATGGCTTATCTGAAGTCACACAGTTAATCAACACTAGAGCAGGATTAAGCTCAGGGTTGTTGGATCACAGCCACGTATTTATAATACTTCTTTAAATCCATTAGTCTGTGAGTGAACTTGACAATCATTGGTGTGACCAGGGTTGAAACATTCAGCTTAGGTGACCAAGTCAGGCATGACATGAATGTATAGCAAAGGCAGCACTGGTATATGAGAGCACGGTTTCTGGACAACTCTATTTCTCCCCCTGAAAGGTGAGACCTTTGGGCTCTGTGTGCTGTTGTGCCTCTCTTTACCTGAAGAGCCAGACTTGTACAGAGTCATAGCTTGCCTGGAACTTGGATGGTAAGGCTTTTCTGATCTAGCCATCTGAATGTGGGCCCCTTCAGCTGAAGGATCCAATGAGTCTTCCAGAAGGAAGAGGTGGTGGTTGGTCAGATAGGTCAGTTAAAGATGAGGGGGAGAGAGAGAGAGAGAGAGAGAGAGAGAGAGAGAGAGAGAGAGAGAGAGAGAGAGAGAGGAGAAAACAGAAAAGATGTCCTTTATTCAGTCCCAATCATGGGCTATGCACAATGACGTTTGTTATTTTAATATTATTGACAAGACAGTAGGGCTCTCAGAGGATGTGAGGCATGATTTACCTTCTGGCTTTGAAACTTGGTGTATCTGATTCCAATATTCCTTACCAGAGTATTGTCTAGTATTGTTTATTGTTTAGGTCAGATGTGTCCAAGAGCTAGATTCAGCAAGAGGCTGGGAGATGAAATCCTCACCACACTATGTGTCCGTTACTAGATCAGTGGTACCATGACTTCTCTGTTTCATCCCTCTATTGCCCATGATCTGAGTATCCAAAGGAGTGGCTAGCATTAGTACAGTATATTTGAAGTAGGAATAGAGATTTGTCTGTAGGTGATCGAATCAAACTATCTTTAATAAGTAAGAATAAGCAGTACTCAAAGTTTAAACCAGATTCCAAAAACTATTTTAGGAATATAGCAATGCTAGCAAGACTGGCTTCAACGTAGGGAAATCTGTTATCCCAAATAAAAAGAAGCCGTTGGGAAGACTGC
This sequence comes from Dipodomys spectabilis, assembly GCF_019054845.1. Lineage (NCBI taxonomy): Eukaryota > Metazoa > Chordata > Mammalia > Rodentia > Heteromyidae > Dipodomys > Dipodomys spectabilis. The sequence continues at coordinate 23,860,674 of NW_024870728.1, forward strand.
TGAGTTTATTGATTCCACAGCTTAAAGATCTCTTTGGCTTTAGGCTTTGCCATCAGTGGCGCGAGCTCTATCCTAAAGCTGGCTCCCGACATGATCACATGATGTTTGCCAGCAACAACTGATATATATAAATGCATTGGTGTTTGTTTCTAGTTGGATATAGACTGGATTTCTATTTCTAGAAACCACAAGCAAGCCTTTCCTGGCATCTCATTAACTGAACTTGACTTAGTTCTAACCCAACCCAGAACCAGTCTTTGGTAAGAGTGAGGGAACCATCACAATTGGCATAGACTAATTTTCTGGGGGGAGGGTGAATAAATGGTAGAAGCCTTTTAGTTCCTTTCCAAAATGTCATAGGAACCTGCAACTCCTACATCTACATTTATTTGGCAGTATTGAAGCCAAGAAGCCTCACTGATATAAATGGCATAAAATACAGGATTAGTTGGAGAGGTTAGATCTTGTTCAGCTGTGAGAGCTAGCAAAGCCATCATGTAAGCTGCTGCTTCCACATGTAGCATTGAACTTGAAGCTATGATGGCACAGCTAGACCAGAAATTAGGAAGGAAGGCCAGTGCCCTTGGCCAGTGCCCTTGACATGAGACTCAGCCATTAAAGGGGAAGATCTGAAGAGCTGTTGGTTTAGTGAGTCAGCAAGGAGTGACAATGAACACAGGCTGTCACAGGGCCGGCCATTCGGCACTAGACAAACTTCTGAGCATAACCAAAGCTCCATTCTAGCTCCCAAATAGTACATAGGATGTCTCCTGTGGAAAGTCCTAAGCTGGAAAGGAAGAAGTTCTGGAGGGAATAAGTTCTAGCTTAACTAACTTGATAAAGCAACAATGGACCTACAATAAGAATAATCCAGAGTTCAGGTCCCATGACCAACAACAAAAAAATGTAGTTAGAATAATCCAGTGTCATAATTTCTCAGTTGGGATGATTTTGTCTCCCAGAGGACATGTGGCCGTGTCTTGAGACATTGTTTGGTTGTTAAAACTACAAGAAAGTGACTGGTAGCTGGGCACGGGTGGCTCATGCCTGTAATCCTAGCTACTCAGAAGGCTGAGATCTGAGGATCACAGTTTAAAGCCAGCCCAGGCAGCAAAAATCTATGAGACTCTTATCTCCAATAAACCACCAGAAAACCAGAAGTGGTGCTGTGGCTCAAGCAGTAGAGTGCTAGCCTTGAGCTGAAGAGATAGGGGACAGCGCTCAGGTCCAGAGTTCAAGCTCCACAACCGACAAAAAAAATAAAAAGAAAGCAACTGGTATTTGGGAGATAGAAGTCAGAGATAAACATCTCTGTTTATAAGTCATCCTATCACAGCAAAGAGTTATCTGACCAAATTGTCTGCAGTACCAACCTGGAACTGGGGTGATCATCAATTGTAAACAAGTCTTATTTAAAATTTGTCTCTACTTTAAACCCATGGGGCAGAAGAGCCCACATTCAGTGGTGGCAACTAGTGACCTAGGTCTACCTTTGAGAATACAGCCTATGTCTGCCACATGTGGACCTGTCCCATATAGCCATTCTTAGAGGGCTTTTACTTAAGATGGATGGATTTATGGCTGAATGGATGGATGAATGGATAGATGAATGGATACATTTTATTCTTAAGTTGGTCGCATGATTCATAAAGAATATAGACTATCTCCTGTATTACCTTGACCCGATCCCCTTTCCCCATAGTGACTAGTATCATAATGATTTTGCTAGAGTGTAAGAATTCAAATAATTCCTTGTATGCAAACACAGTTCCATCTACTCATGGTCTTCCTGTGACTAGAAATGATACATCCTGACTGGCAGATGGACTAGGCCTACTGAAATGTTTATAGGTACTACATGGATTCATTTTTAGGAGGATTTTTATTCTGCTAGACAATGCCAGCATTGATATTTCCAATTAAATTCTCAGCAAAACTCTTCCTGGCATCATTGGAGGCATATTTCATTTGATGGATGACATAGAAGTTGGAGAAAAAGCTAAGCCAAGAAACGTAGTGTACTTCTCCAAAGCCTTCTTATTTTTTCAGTTAGATTGTTGGGACTTTCAGGAAATTCCATGGTATGGATTCTATCACAAGGCTGAGAAGCAGTAGAATATAGGAAAAAATTGGGAAGAGACTGATAGCAAATTACTCATGGAGCTAGTACTGTAACTCACAGACATTCATAATATTGCTCAAAAAAAGGCTCAGCTAAATGGTTGCCAGAACTATGTAAGTAATAAGATGAACTATACTTCACTGAATCAATTCTCTATTATTGGAATTGGGATTTTGCTAAAAAGAATAACTATAAATAATCTCTGCTGAATACAGTTGCTATGCAAATCATTGCATTACTGTGCACTTGAGTATTTCTTAAAGATAAATTTCTATGAATAGAGTCACTGGGTAAAAGGGCATTCATAGTTTAAGGTCGTAGATATTAATTTTGGAACAGATATTTCAATATATATAGGCTTATTCCTAGAGGAGGATTGTATATGAATTGTCATCATGGGTTTTGCTGGGTATAAGTGGCCCATCTTTATGCTTGTTCAAAACTTAAATGTGTCTGTTTGCAGTAAATATTAAACAAAACCTCAGTACTGTAATCTGGTACTCAATTGTTCATTTCTTCAATATAACAGGGGAAAAATGTGGTTTGGATAATGTAGCAAACACATTGATGTAGTGAAGCACTACCATAGGCCTATTTAATTTCTGCTAAAGTAATTGGGTCTGCAGGAATAATTATAGCTATCAAATTGGTTCTTCAAAAAGGAAAGAAAAGAAAAGAAAAGGATTTAAACTATTAACTACCAGAGTCATAGCCCTTTTGATCTATAGGATGAGTAGCAAGAATCTTGTTCCAAATTAGGGTGTGGGTGATCAGAACAAAGGAAGGGAGAAGTCCTTATGGCTCTATCTTCTTCAATTCACAAAGATCTGGCAAGTTCTCAAGCTCCATCTTTCAACTCTTTTAGCTCCTTGTCTTAGACAAAGGTTGAAAGAGTATAGGTAGGGGTGCTAAGGGAAGGCTTAGATTTTTTTTTGCCTTCTATATGGCAGATAAAATCCACATGGCTCATGGTAATGAACCTATTGATGTGCTTTCTTATGCTCTCTTTTTAATCATCACAACCATCCCAAGCAGTTTGTACCACTAGATCCAACTCTGTAGCTGAGGGAATAAGGATTAAACAGAATGAAGTTTGCAGTGATTTCTGTTTGTCATGTAAGTTACAACAGAATAGGAAACTAAGTTTGAATCTACATTCTGTGTATTAGATGTCCATGTGGCAAATACTTGAGATAAACAGTTCAAAAAGAGATTCATTTTGGCTTACAGTTTTGGTGATCTTTATTCATCATGGCAGAGGTATCATACTGGAGTGAAGCAGATTACATCATGGTGGCCAGGAAGCAGAGAGAATCTGTATTCCTATACTGCATGCTTTTGCCTTTTCCTTCTTTTTGCTCAGCTGGGCTCCAAACCTATGGGATGGTGCACATTCATGGTGGTATTCCCATCTTTAGTCAATCCTCTTTAGAAACACCCTGCAGGACAAACTCAGAGTATGCTTTACTAATCTACAAGGTCCTCAATCCAATCAAACTGACAATCAAGATTAACGGTCACATTCTGAAACTCCAAGCAGGTAATTTCTGATAACTCAACAGTCCCTCTGTGTTATTTTTTTTCCATTATTCCTCATTCCATATAGATAGATAGATAGATAGATAGATAGATAGATAGATAGATAGATATAGATATAGATATATACCCACCACCACCAACAGCAATAAAAAAATCCCAAAATCTTCTGTATTTAACTCTTAGAAAACTCTTCTGAAGTTTGTGTGATCTACATTAGTTTCCTAGGCATGCTATAACAAAATACAACCAATTGGGTGACTTAAGTTAAATATATATATATATATATATATATATATATATTATGTATTATCATATATAATAATATATTATATAGAATAGGTATATTATATATCAATAGAAATTCCATAGTCTGGAAACTGCAAATCCAAGAATAAAGTGGTATTGGGGCCATGCTCCATCTAGGTAATGGGGAAAAACCTGCTCATGGTAGGTTTTTCTCCCACTGCTTATGCAACTACCTTTGATAGTTTTTAATTTGTGTTCCTGTAATCCCAGTCTTCACATGGCCTTCTACCTGTATATGTGTGTCTGTCTTCAGCTGTTCCTCTTTTGTAAGGACCAATAATTTTGGATTAGGGGCCCATCCTACTCCAAGATGAGGAGTTTGAGTTAACTAAGTATGAGCTCATCCTAACTTAAGTAATTATCTCTTCAATTATTTTATTTCCAAATAAAATCACATTCTGAGGTAATAGAGGTTAGGACTTCAATATATAATTTGGGGGAGTGGGGGACACAATGTAACCCATAACATCATCTTCTTTTTTCACAAAACTAAATTAATTTACCTGAGGTTGCTGAGCATGTAAATGTCAGGGCCAGGATTTGGAGTCAGCCTTTCTGACCAGAAGCTCACAGCATTTTGCTTTTAGAGTCCTCCTCCTCCCTACATAAATATGGATTAAGTGAGAGCCAATCTGACCAACCCAAGCAAAGCAACTGTCATGCAAATTGTATATTAGAAATGCAAATAAAATGTAATTACAGAGATGATTTAATCCCAGGCCAGTCACTTGGTAGACTTAAAAGCACATGGGAGATTCTTGATTTGGAGAATATAGGGCTTTCAGACTCGTGAGACTACTATGAAGGGGGGAAAAAGATTGGAAGCCAAGAAAATTACTCTTTTACCAGTTCATAGATGGTTCAGAAGAGTAAACTGAGAACAGTGTGCTTTCTAATGTGCAAAGAATCTACATTGGACACTTACTGATCTTGAAATCGACAATTTCCCTTCAACTGAGCGGCATTTGTACTTCTCAGTAGAGGTACAAATAATGTGCGCCTGACATTTGAGGTTGAGGTTGGGTGACAAGTGCTTTGCCTTGTCTGAGACTGAGAAGTTTTCCACAATGGAATTTGCCATACTAAACCCCAGGTAATCCTAGGCTAAAAGGGGTGGTTGTCAAGCAAAGCCTTTACTCTCTGTTCTGAAGCTAAGCAGGAGGCACTAGGACAGCCTCCTGGTTTCAATCCAAGAAGAATATGTCAATAATTTGCTACAGGAACCATCAACTTGTAGTGGAAGGAAAAATGCAGTAAGATAGCACAGCTAGTCAGTACAGTTTCCAACCACAGAAAGACACACTGTGGTTTTGGTATATTGCTTACCCTGTAGTTGAGTAAGAAATGTGAAGACAGGAGTCACAGACAGAGGGCTTTAAGGGTCCTTGGTGACCACCTTGAAATATGTCAAATACTAAAGTCTCCCCCAAAGAAGGGTCTTTGTGTTTCCATTCCTCTCAACTCCCCACTCTGGTCCCTCATTTGAACAGAAAGGAGAAAAGATGACTTCTCCCATTTTTCTGATCATTAAAGTCAAGTAAGGCCCTTATAAAAATATAGAAGCAGAGACTAATTTATTCTGAATCTCCAGGGAGGAGCCCAAGATACTCTTAAACAAACAAATAACAGTAACAACAAAACCAGATTTCCCAGAGGATTACTAAAAGTGAGCAAGCCAGGAAACTCACCACACGATGTGAGTAGGTCAGAAGCTCCATCCTGGAAGTATCTCCCTGCTTTACCTGCACAAACAGGGTCCAGGGGTAGGGTCCAGGGGCTGGTCACAGGTGCGTGGAGGATTGGAGATGCCAGCTGCATCCACTTACTTGTGTCCATTTCCAAAGGCTATGTTTTTTTCTTAAAACAAGCTAGGAAAGAAGGCACATCGAATTTTCCCTTTTCATTTGTAACTGGACTGGGGAGGGTCTTTAACCCTAGGTTTACTTGAGCCCGATGATTCTGGCAGCCTAAAAGAGCTTGGAGGGAAAAGGGGAGGATTGATCTGAGGGTGCTAATAGAATCCCTCCACATGGGCAGGTTAGAGTAGCTTCATCCCGGTGCTGGGCCCCTGCTCTCTGACTGATGGAAGGGGGGGGGTTGGTTCCAGATTGTTAACCAGTGGCAGCTGGCAGCTTTATTGTTTTTTAATTAAATAACCCCCAGCCACAGGAGCACACACCAATCCCCCACCTCCTCCTCCTCCTCCTGAAACCTCATTAAGCAAGAGGACTATAATTAAATCCGGAATCCACACCGGTTGACACTCCTCCCATCAGTCTACTGGGCTCTGGGCAAAAAAAAAAAATGCTGCATTTTATGGGCAGGGGTGATAACAGGGAAAGGCCATCTTTATTTGTCACTTAATGGGCACATTGGCCCTCCCTCCAGGGCAACCAGATGTATCTCAGGTCCTTAACCTCCTCCACGGTAGGTGTCTGCCCATCAACTAAAGCAAGATAGCTGCCTGGAAGGGCCAATTTACCCCAGACAGGTGAGGACTTTGATTCTGAGAGCAAGGGAATTTTCCTGATATTACTCTGTCATGCATTTGGGTCCAATATGTCAGGAATATTTCACAGGACTGGAAGGGGGATGCCATGAACAGTTTTCACTTGATGCCTGCCTCTTTCTTGCCAAAGACCTCCGCCTGAGAATGTGCTTTCCTGCCCGGCCCTCATTCTTTCCTTCCATCCTCACTTTCCTGGCCTCAGCTCGCATTTGAGCTTTGGGCTAGCGCTTTCTCCTTCTGCAGTCTCCCGTTTTCTGTGCTGTTTGCCAGTTTCTAATGGTAGAGTCTGTTTTTAGGAAATCAGTTTCTTAAAATGGGTGTAGAGACCTTTAAAATTCCTTACCAGATGAGGGGAGGGCCAGGGAGGGGAGGAAATGAACACAGAAGGTGAAAGGGGGTTCTTTTCACATATCTGCTATTGTGTAAGCCCACATTACTCTCCCCACTGCCAGCCTGGGCAAAGCTTTAGTAATATTGTTTCAAGCACAGCCCCCCCCCAAACCCAGTGAAAATGAATTTATCATTTACATCATTACTCTTTGTAGCTCTGACAATTCGTATTACCCCAGAACCTGACATCTCCACTTTCTTCCAATTGATAAATAATCTCTTTTTGATTTCTGTAACTGAGAAACATCATAAACCCAACACACAAAGGAAGATTCATTGGTCTTTTATTTCACATGTGAGCTCCTTGAAAAATTGAGTCTGCCTCACCATTTGGGCATTAATTCCTGACATACCACTTATCATGTTTTGATTGTTTCTGAGAGAACACCATATTTTAACTCTTTGGAAATGGTTTAACTGATCAAATGTGCGGCATCTGGTTGTTATGGTAACTAAAGTTCTAAAAATAATATAAAGAAAAGACCACCTTTAATTGAAATCACAAGAAGTTGTTATGGTAACTGGAATTTTTTTTTCAAGTAACTAGGTTAAACTCCATTTCATTTTATCTAGCACTTTGCACAAACAAATTCTGATTAAAATATCAGGTTTAATTTAATCAGTTAATTAATGTCACTAAATGTCATTTATCTTACAAGTCTCATTTACATTCACTGCTGAATTATCCAACTTGCTAATTCGTAACCATTCTGCCTTCAATTTAACATTTGGGGACCCAGGGCAATATGTAATGACACTGCCAGGTTAGGTTTGGATGTCTAAGGTCTGAATTTGTCTCTCTATAGGCTCCTGCAACCTCCATTTCTTTATCTGAGACTGAGCCACTTGTGTGGCTCTCATGAACATATTCTGGTATAACACAGTGGACTTCGATACAGCTCATTATTGATCATTTTCCTTTGTTCATATATTCCTTAGATATTGAATTTTTTAAAGCTACTCCATGAAAATAAGCTAGAAATGTTTACTGACCACAGAAATTTGAGTCTAGTGACTAAAGTAATTAAGGAATGGCATATTCCTATCTCCTATGAAAAATCCCCAAACAAAAAGGAGGTATGTTGAAGATGAGGATAGTATTGAACCCTTCTTTATACACCAGATGGTGTCTTGCATATAGAAAGTACTTAGGTGCTATTTCATGAATTTGTATTAAAACATTGTTTTAATAGTGTACTTTCATGTATAGATAATCAACATCATCTCCACCTTGAGAAGGAAAGTAGGCATGTAAATAAATATTCTCTATTAACCTCTGCAGTTTCTATGATATGAGAGTCGATTTAAGAAAGACTTACGAAGACAGAAATCCTGGAAGAGAATGGGGAAGGCTGTATGAATGGAAACTCTTACCTTTTCCAAAAGCTGTCCTTAGTGATGGCCAGACCAAGCATAGGACCTATAAGTAGAATATACACAACGCTGGGCCATTTTCCCATCTAGTACTAGAGAGGCTAGAACTTCCTGTTTCTGACCTAAAGGAAAAAAAAAATAGTATTGGTTCCAAAAGGAAAACTGCAAAACTGAATTCAATAAATGTTTAAACAACTATAAAATGTAACACTGGGCCAACTTCATTAATTACCATGTTTACTACTCCTAAATATTTCACCACACTTAAAGCAACTTGAAGCTTCTATTTTTCTCACTTTGCAAGAATTTCCAACTATGCAAGGTGACTTGCCAAGAAATCACAGCCAACCTCAAATTAAGTTAGCCAAATTATTTCAAAAGCAAAATTACATTGTTTGCCCCCAAAGTAGATACATATTAATACATTTAATTTGGTGTAGTAGGTAAGTTTCACTATAAACTTTTTAATAGCACAAGCAAGTCTTTTATTCATTATTTCATAAGATGCAAACCTAATACATAAAAGAGGAAATAATGTAGCAAAACCCTGATAAAGACTTCAGTATGTATGTCAGAACAAGGATAGCATATATTTAAGAAGAAGAAACCCAAGAGAAAGGAGTAAGATCTGAGTTCTAATCTTGTCTGCATTACCAAATGGAAGACTGGATACATCGCATGCCTTCTCTGGAGCTCACTCTCCTATGCTTCCTATGGGATAGGATGCTGTGAGCAGCACCACTGGGGGGAGGGAGTTGTTGTTGTTGTTTCTTTTTCTTTCTTTCTTTTTTTGTTCTTTTAGGTTTTTTTTTTTGTTTTGTTTTGGGGGTTTTATTTGTTTGTTTGGTTCGTTGGTTTGTGTGCCAGTTCTAGAATGTCAACTCAGGTCCTAGGATGTCCCTATTACTTTTTTGTTGTTCAAGGCTGGTGCCACACCTTTACTTCTGGCTTTTTGGCAGTTAATTGGAGATAAGAGTCTCGTGGACTTTCCTGTCCCTGTTAGCACTGAACGGTAACCCTCAGACATCAGTCTGCAGAGTAGTGAGGATTACAGATGTGAAACACCAGCACCTGGCTTACACCAGCACTTCGCAGAAGTCCTTGTAACTACCTCACTCCCCAAAAGCTCATATTGGAAGTTAATTTTTCTGGTCTTCTTTCCATCAGCCCTTTCCATAGTTTTTACTTACTCAATCTCTTCCATTAAACCCTTCCTATTTCACATATCTGTATCTGATTTCTATTTTTTTCTGGCCAAACCATGATTCATATCCTATTATTATTTTTACAGTTACCACTGTTGATGGAATGCCCCACCACTAGTCTTGAGAAACAGCATTTTGTCCATGGAGATCATAAAATCACTAGAACGAAGTACAGTGCTGTGTGAAGAGACGGTAGTCCACTTTGGGGTAGCTTTCCTTTTTTGTGTAGAGCAGGATTGGTTGAAAATCAGTATGCCTGTCTCATGCCTATAATTCAGCTACTCAGAAAGACTATAGTTTGAGGATGGCAAAAAGTTAGCAAGACCCCCCAACAAAATGTCTGGGCATGGTAGTTCACACCTGTAATCCTAACTACTTTGAGAAACAGAGGTAGGAGGATTGTTGTCCAGGCCAGCTGCAGGTGTCAGGGAGGCGGGGAGAGGAAGGAAGGATGTGCCACATTGTATTTGAAAAGAAACAATCAAGAGAGGGGCACAAGTAAGCCAATTAAGCACATATATGCTAATTGCAGAGAGGCAGTGACAAAAGTGGGTTTTTAAAAGATAAAAGTGAAAACAAAAAGTAGCTACTTTGAAGTAAGTCACTGAGGGAAAACTACACTGATCATTAGTCATGAACACTGAGGTGCAGGTGGAGGGCTAGAGCCTCAGACCCCTGGAGAACAGATTAAAAACAAGATCTTGAAAAGCCATCATATTAATAGGACTCGTTTATAAAGTATCACCTCCTTGACACTCTGCTCCAAGATTATAAGAAAAGGAAAAGGAACTGTTTCCCTCCTTCATTTTGTACTGCCTGTGTATATTTGCCACATGAGCTAATTGATGGCTAAGAATGTAGATTGAACTGAGATAACCCTTGGTGAGATGTTGTCACATCATTATCAAATGGTTTTTAAAGGGTAGCTGCACAATCTTGAGTTCAACTCTCCTTACCAACCAGTTATTTCATCTATGCTATTTGTTTTTTAATAGGGAGGCCTCAAATATAGTGGCAAAGACAAGTAAATTTCGCACTGTTTTAAAATATCCTTTCTTTAAAAAAAAAAGTCTGGGAATACTGGTGCGGTGTTGCAAGTGGTATACAGCCATATTGCTTGCTCAAGAAGAAAGGCAGTGCTGTCAATAATAAGTGGCAGTGGCATCCATTTTGGGTCTCTTGTAGTTACAGGCAGCATAGGTACCCTCCATTGTGAATAACTAGAAATCAGGACATATTTTCAGCTACTTTCAGACACAAAACAAGAGTGTAGTCCATCAGAGTCTCATTCATGATAGAAGGCAAATCAACAGGTGAGCTGTGAATTCACAGTGGGTAAGTCAATTACTAGTCAAGAAGACTAATGATTGAAAACACCATCTCCATAAAGGAAACAAACTAGGATGCCTTCCTTACATCGAAAGCCTGTAACTCTAAATGGATCATATACTTAAGCATGAGAGCTAGACACCATGGCCTTCAGATACAGGCAAAAGATTTTGCCCTTCCTAAGTAAGCATTGTTAAAATTAGAAAGGCAAGTCAAAAATGGGGGCTGGTATCCATCACACATATATCTAACAGAAAAACTCATAAGCAGAATGTAGAAAAGGCAGCTACAATTCAGTCATGGGAAGACAATCCCATGAAATATGAGTAAAAGATTTCAGCCAACATTTTATAAAACAAGATATGTGAATGGACTAAAAATCAGCACATGAATAAAAATCTCTATTGCATCAGTCATAAGGAAAATATAAATGCAATGCGCAAGTAGCTAAAATGACAAAGACTGACACACCAAGTGTTCACAAAGATGTAGGGCAACTAAAAATCCTGCTATGTAGAACTGGATAATCATTTTGGAAAACAGCAGATTCACCATACAATCTAAAATTTCTACTTCTAAGGTTTGACCAGAGAGAGAGAAAAACAGAATCATACAAACACTTGTAAACACATTTTCATAGCAGTTTTAAACAAGTATAATAGCCAATAAATAAGAATGAGTCAAATACTCATCAAGACATGAGAAGATAACCATATTGTAATATGCCATTAAACAATAGCATTCAGCAACAAAAGAAACTCATCATAGATACCTACAAAAATCCAGTCAATTTTCAAAAGTACTGCACTGAGTAAATAAAGCCAGATGTTATACAGTGTGTTGTATCTGATTCCATTTCTATGAAGTTTTATAGAAGTTAAACCTCATAAAAGACAGGCAGGTCGGTGGTGTTCAGGCCTAGGTTGGACGATGATACACGAATTAATTTGGGGAGCAGCAGTGTTTGATTTACTGTTAGGTTAAATGAGTGTGTATGTGTATATGCATGTGCATGTACATGGGCACACACACACACACATATTTAATGCACTTAAAATGGGTACATTATGTTTTCTGTAAGCATACATTTCAAGATGAAATGCCAAAAGTGGAAAAATATTCGTATCTTGTTACTCTTCCAAACTTCTCCCTTTCTGTTTTAATTTCGATATGAAATTCACAAATCACTAATAAATCTGTGTGATCTATCAATAATTTTCTATACCTCAGACATATGGTACATAAATATGGACATATCCTTTGGGGATGACTTCAAACAACAACCAACTTGACTATTGCATTGCCTGTCTTTTTTAAAGAGAAAAATCTGTATTCATCTTGCCATCTCTCATAGAACACAGTGCTTTTTCTTGACAATAAGAGGATCATTAGGTCATGTTAGAACAGCTAAGAACTGTCCCTTTCCCCCTCCTTACACATGTGAGCCCCTGGGAGCCATCTTTTTATCACATGACTCTGTCTTCTGATCACCCTGAGAGCCTGGCTTAGACTTGTTTCAATCAAGCATGGGCAGAAGCAAAGGGTCACAGGACAGAACCATGAGCATACAGAGTTCTATTCCTGTCATCTACAGGGGTTCCTTGAGGGAAGATTAAGGAATTCTTTTGTCTCTTAATACATGGCTTTTCCTTGTATTTATATCTGGGTAGAAAAACAACAACAAAAACACCATTTTTTTTTTTTTTGCTATTTTTCCCCATGATGGCTCAGGACACATGCTTGTCACTACACATATTTCTGACAGTGTTCCTGCAGACAGTTGCAAACACTTTCCAATAAGAAATAACACAGGACCACACCAAGAGCAACAATGCTACACATAACATGTGATAAGCCACTACCTTCAAGGAAACATTCTCCCTGAGATGTGCATTTCTCCAGTACTTCAATTGTTTTTTTTTTTTTTTTGGTGGGGGGAGGAGGGTGGCAGGCACCAGTGGCTCACACTTATAATCTTAGTGACTAAGGAGGCTGATATCTGAGAGTCACAGTTTGAAGTTAGTCCAGGTTGGAAAGTATGAGACTCTTCTCTCCAATTAGCCACCATAAAGCCAGAGCTGTGTAGAACTGTGCCTCAAATGGCTCAGTGGCAGTTCCCAGGCCCTGAGTTCAAGCCCCAGGAGGACCAGCACCAACCAAAAACAAATTTTTTTCTTTTCAGGTACTGGGGTCTGAACTCTGAGCCTTGAGCTTTCTATGCAAACACATTACCACTTGAGCCATACCTCAGCTTTTCTTTTGTTTATATTTTTGATAGGGTCTTGTGCTTTTGCCAAGGGCTAGATTCAGATTGCTATCCTTCCTATGCTTCCTAAGTAGCTGGTATTAAAGGCATGAGTCATTACATCAGGACTTCACCTGTATATCATGATTCTTTTGTGGTCCTTCAACCAGAGCGAATCAAATAATTATATCAGCTTGCTGGATGTACTGTAATATGAAAGAATGAAAGAAAAATTACACTAAGAACAATGACTCCTAATGCAAAGAGAAAGCTGCATGAAGATTAAGTCTTTGGATACTACCAGTGAGGCATGGAAGTAGAAGATACTGTTCTCCACAACACTGGTACACCTTTACAAGTTATGACCCTCTTTTCCTTATTCTCCGCTCACCATCATCTTACCTTTAGCCTAAGCCTTATTTTGCTTAGCTTCTTTTCTTGGTACAATTCTGAGCTGGAAGAGATTCAATTTGTAGTTTATATCAGTTATCTATTGAACTTAACCCATGGGCATAAAGATATAATATGCCCACGATACATTTCTTTAATTCCATCTACAATGTATAGTAGAAACTTCTTGTTTTGAAAATCATTACCAATTATCTAAACTAATGATATACTCTCCATTTTAAATTTGTACCATCTTTTAAAAATCACTATAGGAATTTTTTAAAAATCCTTATAGCTAAAAAGCAAATGAAAGTATATAGCAAGATTTCTTTCTTTACCCTTTGTATTTTCCTCCCAGGGGTGGCCACTATTAATGGTTTAATATGATTTCTTACAGATTATTTGATGCATAATAACATATCTGTGCTTCTTGTAAAGTACCATATCAAAGAATCAGGGCTGATTGCACTTGCTGTCTTTGGTGTATGTTTATAAACATTAAAATGACCAAAGACTAAACAATATGAAGTAAATGTGCACAAGCGGTGTGTGTGGTTAATTTGGCCAATCAACTCTATCCTTGGTAGCTCTGGCTCTGATACATCACCTGCTGGAAGCTCCCAGCAGAGTAGAAGACAAGAGTTAGCCATTGGAGTAATGAACTGGTCATTGTGTTGCATTGAGTATGATTCATTCCATGTTCCATGACTTTAGGGGTCTGATTGGACAGCATCAAATGAGACACAGTTGTAAGAGCCCTGAGAAGCAGCAGTTCTTGGTTTTCATTTTAGCTCATGGAGAATCAGCAAGGACAATGCCAATGATTGTTGACAATGTTGAACAGAATAAGAGTTTCAGCCTATCTGGATCAGATTTAGGGCCTGGCCCTTGTTGGCCAAGCCTCTGAATTGGTTCATTCTAGCCAAGGGCTAGGTGACACAAAGGAAGCAGTTGCCAGAGATCTTGGACTATAATGGGTTTTGTGGTTTCTTTTCTTTCCTTTTTGTTTTGTTTTGTTTTTACATTTTATCCTAGATGTTCCAACAGCCTAAATTATTATTATTATTATTATTATTTTACATACATTAAGGTTCCCTGCTTTTGCTATGAAGTTCTGAGCCTGACAAGTGCACCATATCACATATTCACCTTTATAGTCATACCAAATAGCTTCATCATACTGAAACATCTACTTGCTTTGCCTATTTGACTTTTCCCCACTCACCTCTCATTCTACAACATCAGCAACCACTGATCCATTTACTATGTCTTGGTCTGGCCTTTTCCAAAAGATCATGTAAATGGAATTATATAGTAAGTAGCCTTTTTTCAAACTGGCTTTACTCACTTGGAAGACACATAACTCTGTGGCTCATTCTTTTTATGGTTGAATAGTAATCTATCGCACAGTTTGTTATCAATTATCTATTGAAGGACTGCTTGTTTGCTTCCAGTTTTTGATGATTATGAATAATATCACTGTAGATATTTACATACAGGTGTTTGATTGGCCATATGTTCTCCACACACCAATTGCTGTGAGATAAGATGGGTTAGTCTGGTACATAACAAAATGTCTTCCAAAATGACTATACATTTTGCACTTTCACTAGTAATGGAAGAAGAGTTTGAATCTAGAATCTTCCATAAGGAAGAAGATTCTGTATTCTTACCTCTGACGTGAGCATGTTGGATTTTAGTCATTTAGTTATAGTTTTGTACCTAGAAGGGTGCTGCTGTTTTGTCCTTTTCATTTGCATTTCCCCAATGAAAAATGATGTGGGGTACCTTTTCATATGCTTATTGGCCATCTGTGTATCTTCCACAGTGAGGTGTCTGTTCAGATCTTTTGCCATTTTTTAGTCGAGCTGTTTGCTTTCTTAATGTTAAGTTTGAAGAGTTTTTTTGTGTAGTTTGGTTACAAGTTCTTTATCAGACATGTGTGTTGCAAATATTTCAATAACATTGCCCTCACAAAAGACAATTTTAAAATTTGAATGAAACCCAGAATTATTACAAGTTAAATTTTAATAAAGCTCAATTTTAGTAAAATATGAAGTCATTTTTTTGTTTCATAGGTCATGTTTTTGGTATTGTATTTGGAAATCTCACCAAGCCATAGATCATATATATTTTCTCGTGCTTTCTGGTAAAAGTTGAATCCTCCTGCATTTTATATTTGGTTTTCTTTCTTTCTTTTTTTCTTGTATGGTATTGGAGATTGAACTCAGGGCCTTGTGCTTATGATGACAATACTCTGTGACTTGAACCACATCCTCAGTACTATAATTAATCTTATCAACTTTGAGGGGTTTTGTTTATTTTACATTTGTTTGTTGTTTGATTTTTAGGTGCTGGGGGTTGACCTGGGCCTTGTTCATGCTAGGCGAGTGTTCTACCACTCAGCCACATCCCTACCCTTTAATTTTAATTTTTAAACATTATGTAATGGACTTATGATATGTTTCTGTGGGTGTATATAAGGTTTGTTGGTATTGGTGGTGGTGATGGGGTTTTTTGTTTTTGTTTTTGGTCAGTCATGGGGCTTGAACTCTGGGCTTGGGCGATGTCCCTGCGCTCGTTAGCTGAAGGCAAGCACTCTCCTGCTTGAGCCACAGTGCCACTTCTGGTTTTCTAGTGGTTTATTGGAGATGAGTCTCACGGACTTTTCTGCCGGGTCTGGCTTTGAACCATGATCCTCAGTTCTCAGCCCCCTGAGTAGCTAGGATTACAGGTGTGAGCCACTGGCCCCAGCCTGTATGTAAGTTTTAATTTGCTATGATATATTATTCTTAAGTAGCTGAGCTTGTGGGAAATGGCAGCTCCTCTGAAGAAGTTATATTTTTCTTTCTGTGACTTTGAAAAGTAGCAACTCTACCTCCTGCCCCTCTGGAAAAGTGGACTAGGTCAGAAAAGAAATGATTAGCTCAATATACACATTGGATGAGTTCAGAAAGAACCTGTTTCATATATGGTTTCAGGAATTATACTACAACAATCTCCATATGCTAAATTAATTTGATATAAGTAAAAAAATAAAATCCCATATACAAATTCTAAATTGTTTACTCGTTCTTGGATTGACAGAGGGTGGAAAGAAATATTACTTTTCCTCCCAGGTGGGAGGAAAAGGAATCCAGGGGCACCAGCCAATTCCATGTGGTTAAGTTACCGTGGCCTCTTCCTCTTATTATATCTTTTGCCCTAGTTGCACAGCACATTATTTCCCTTTTTCTCCTGCTCAACAAGTCATACAAACCTCTCACTTTGTATTTGAGTACTTCTTTGACCACATTCCGTACATTTTGATAGGTATTATTCTTACTCTTCTTCATTTCTAATTTTTTAAATAATTACAATGTCAATTTTCTCCTTGACTTAATATGGAGTTCTTTCCAAAATGAACTGTACATTTTACCTTCTTATTACTCTATTGATGCGTGATCTTTATTAGTAGTATTTTGGTGAAAGCAAAAATATTTTCCATAGTTATATGGGATGAGCTTTGATTTCCATTTTTATCACCCTGTCAAAAAGAGAATGAAATATATTAGCATTGTATTTCTGTCCATTTCTCCTAATTTATACCAATTTCACTTTTTGTGTTTTGATGCAATGTTGTCTGATGCATGTAATTTCATGATAGTGTTTCATTTATTGTGAAATATATCTTCAGAAAGGACATCTTTGTACAATTTAATATTTCTACCTTAATTTCTATCATGTTTGTTTTTACTGCTGGGATTATTTTGTATTGTCTGATGATGTATTTCTTCACTTTTTAAATCATTTAATGTAATTTTGTTTAGTAATTCTTTTATCAGGTAGGTCTTTGGAAAATGCCAGATAGATAGATTTCACTTTTATATAGCCTTTAAAGAAACACTCCCCCCCAATTTCCCCCTCCCCGTTTCTCCCCTCTCCTCCCCAGCTTCCACTCCCATCATGGCTGTTTTGTAGTACTGAAGGTTTAATTCAGGGCCTCATATTTGCTAGGCAAGCAGTCTACCTCTTGGGCCACATCCCCAGCACAAGATTTTCTCTTTTAGGAAAGGAGATTTCCCCAAATATAATCATCGTCTTCACATAATTAGCCATATTTTGTGACATACTTCATTTTGTGATCTCTCTCTGTTTCTAGTGCTTCTTATTACATGATTATAATAAACACATATAGTTGATACTGAGGATTGAACCCAAAGTTTGGGCATGCTAAGCATGAGCTATTTCCTTAGCCATTTTTGATTTTATTTTTATTTGTTTACCTTTTGGGAAGTCTGGGGGTTTAAAAACAGTGCCCTGTACTTACTAGAAAACACATTCCTACTTGAGCCACAACTCCAGAACTCAGATTGTAATTCTTCTACCTCCATCTCCTGCCTAGTTAAAAATTATAGGTGTGTACCACCATACCTGACTTGTATTTTGAAATAATCTTGCTAGTATTTTGTCTGGGCTGGTCTTGATCTAATATCCACTTTCTCTGCAGTTGTAGGGCTTGAACTCTGGGCATGGGTTCTGTCCCTTAGCTCTTCAGCTCAAGGCTAGCGCTCTACCACTTGAGCCACAGCACCACTTCCAGTTTTCTAGTGGTTAATTGGAGATAAGCGTCTCATACACTTTCCTGCCCAGGCTGGCTTTGAACAGTGATCCTCAGATCTTAGCCTCCTGAGTAGCTAGGATTACAGGCATGAGCCACAGGTACCCAGCTCATTTTATTTTCAAGAGAGGGTATCAATGCTACCTCTACCCAGTGAGTCTTCAACTTGAAATCCTCTTGCTTCTGAGATTACAGGCATGTGTCATCACATGGAAACAGGAGGTTTTTCTTTGTTGTTGTTATTTTTTTGGGGGGGGGATGGGTCTTGGGGCTTGAACTCTGGGCCTGAGCGCTGTCCCTCAGCTCTTCAGCTCAAGTTTAGCACTCTACCATATGAGCTACAGTGCCACTTCTGGTTTTCTGGTGGTTTATTGGAGATAAGAGTTTCATGGACTGGCTTTGAACTGCAATCCTCAGATCTCAGCCTCCTAAGTAGCTAAGATTACAGGTGTGAGCCACTGGTGCCAGGCTGTTATTGTAATTTTTAATGTATTATGTGATTTATTTTTTGTTTGTGTTTTTTTCCCCACAGTTTATTCCCTGTTGTCACTGTATTTGATTTTGGTACCTTGGGTGTTGTACATACATTTAACTGAATTAGGGAAGGGAAGGGGAAACAACCAAATGGTGAGATAAAGGATGAACCAATGCAACAGCAATATTCACAAGACAATATGTCGATTCTTTTTTATACTTTAAAAATTTAGAAGGGATCTATCACATATACACTGTGTGTTCAGTTAAACTGTTTAACCTTTTATTATTAGGCAGTTATAAATTTATATGTTGTGGCAAGAATTAATACCTAGAGATCACTTTTACCAAGTTCCTCTGAGCATATCTTAATTGCATAAGGAGTATTAGTCTGACCTTTCCACAAGTGCTACAATGTACCTTTATTAGATTACTCTCGGTATCACTCTTCCACACCCACTCTCCCTTCCCTTCTTAAATCAAGTTCAACAGCTTTGGTTGTTCTGTTTTCATACATGTATATACAGTATGTTGACCCTCCCACTAATACCCACTTGTTTTTAATGTCTGATGCTCATTTCTAAGTGTTTTATCCAGGAATCGCTATCCAGGAATCACTTTATTTTTCAATCTCCTTCATCCCAGACATGGCCCGTGCATTATGTTCTGCTCTCCTCTTCCTGTGAAGATTGAGAGTAGATCAAGGCTATCTCTACTAAAACCCTCAAGAAGTCCGCCAGTTAACCAGGGTGGAAACCTAAGCTGAAATAGACTATCCTTACTCTTTCCTACTTAACTGTTGGAGTCACTGGTACCCAAAGTTGCTGTACATTGGAAGTGGCAAAGGAACTTTAATTTGTACTCCAAACTAATTTAATGAAAATGTATGGGGATAAGAGACAAGCATCAGGGGTTTTTAAAGATCTCCAGCTGATTCTAGTGGGCAGTTTCTTCTCTTTCCACTTCTCTCTACTTTCTAATATTTCTCTCTTAATTCTCTCTCTTTTCCTTTTCTTCCTTACTCCTTTCCTCTCCCCTTTCCCCTCTTTCTTTCTCCTTCCCTCCCTACCATTACATATTTCCTAATTTGAAAATAGGTTTTTGAAGTTGCCGTTGATTTTCATAACCATATTTACGAAAATTTGGAAATCTCTCGATTCTAAATAGTTCAGTGCTTGTGGCCAGTTTTTCTCTACAATTATCTTCACATTTTGAAACTTAACAGATTTTTGTTGTCTATCTCAAACATGACAGTTACAGATCCATTTTTTCTTCAAGGAGTTTATGTGAATGATAAATGTTTGAAATAACCTTTTTCTCTGGCTTCAATCACAAAATCTGGCTAGGTATAAGTCCTAGAGGAAAATTGTTTCTCTTTAAAAACTTTATGTCTTCTATAATGTCAATCCGCAAAGAAAGGATGTTAGAGTCAGTCTTATTTGTGTTTATGTGCGTAATCTTTCATGGGATGAGGGACACAAATCACAAATCAAATTTCCCCTTCTTTCTTTCAATTACCAAAGTTGGCTAGATTGTGCTTTGATTTGTGTCCTTAAACATTCATTCTTTTGGGTGTAATAGATACATTCAGTCTGCAAGAACAGAACCTTTTCCAACTCAAGAAGGCAATTCTTTGCAGTGCTTGTTTTTTTTTTTTTGTTTTTTTTTTGGTTTTTCACTTCCATTTATACTGAACACCAAAGATTTGTGGTTGTCCCTCTTCTGTGATTTCCATACCTATCCTATGCCTACTATTTAAATCTCTCTGACTTGACTTCTGCAATCAAAGAAAGCTTTTCATTTTACATCCCACGTAATGGGTTCAGAGGCTCCTGGCAGCATTTAGATTTATTGCCATCATCCATGGTCATCCTATTTTCCCGCTGACTCTTATTTCAAAGATTCTTTGTGTTTATTGGATTATTTATTGTTGCTTCTTTGCTCCGTTCTTGTTTCATATGTGCAAATCCTTTAGGCTTTGAAGATTTAAATTAAGGGTTACTCTAATAATCTCTTCTCTTTATTTTTCTTGTTTTCTCCCTTTTCTTTGCTAGTACACTGGGTACTTTTGTTGTATTTATGGGCAGTATTGATCATTCATGCAAATGTCAGAGTAGGGGGCGGGGGCTAAAAGGCTGACTAAAGCACCTAGGTACAGCCTGGCCTCTGAAGCACTGAAAGTTCAGTACTTGGGGGCCTGTGTCATCACGAGCTATTCATGTTCTCTTTAGAAGATTCCTCCTAAAAGTCTGCATTTAGGAGTTCATGGAAGAAAGAAAGGAAGCCCACTATTCAGTAAACAAATGTGTACTAAATCTTCCTGCTTGCAATAGGGAGTCTGAGGGGTCTTATTGTTGTGTCAGAACCTAGAGATGCCGGCATTATCCTGTCTGTAACCAAAATGCTCAGGGTCCTCTGTGGATAGAGAGAAGGGCATCCAGAGCAATGTGAAGAGGGCTGGGAAGCAGACAGACCTAGTGGCTTCTTGTTTGGTTGTCTTTAGATATAGGGTCTCACTTTGTAGCCCACGCTGATCTTGAACTCATGCTCCACCTGCCTAAGTGTCCTGAGTACTGGAATTACAAGAAGGTGCCACAGGCTACCACCAACCATCCTCACCTCCATTTGCTTTCTTAGATTTCTGAATCCTACTTTTTTTCTCTGCCATCCTTTATCATATCTTTTAGGAGGACTAGTGTTGCTAATTTCTCAGTGTCCTGTGGCACAAATAGTTTAGGATTTGGCTTTCTCAGATCCATTAAGTCTTTTGTTATGTACTCTCTGTTTTCTGGCCTCAAAATTTTGCCACTAATTTTTTTTCTTCCACTTTAAGCAAGTGGCTTTTCCCTTTCTTTCTTTCCTTTCTTCTTGTCTTCCTTCTTCCCCCTCATTTTCCCCTTCTTTCCCCTATTTGTCTCCCTTCTTCTCTCCTATCTTCCCTCCCTTTCTTTTAAATAACTCTACTGTAGTTTTATGAGGGCTTGGAATTAGATTTTGTGTTTTAGGTTTCACTTTTACGAGGAAGTCCTATTAATTGAATTTTTATTTTTTATTTTGGTCGGTCTTGAGGCCTGAACTCTGGGCTCGCATGCTGTCCCTCAGCTGTTAGCTCAAGGCAGGCTCCCTACCGCTTGAGCCACAGCGCCGGTTTTTTGGGGGTTTATCAGAGATAAGAGTCTCACAAACTTTCCTTCCAGGGCTGGCTTTGAATTGTGATCCTCAGATCTCAGGCTTCTGAGTAGCTAGGATTCTAGGAGTAAGCTACCCACACCTGGCGGTTCTCTGAATTTTAATCCTGATTCATGTTTGTTGCAGTTTGTCTTAAGTTCACAACAATTTAGGTATTTTCTTCTGAATCCTGTTCCTGACCATTTTCAGAGATGAGCTCCTTTTCTGAGTCAGTGTCTCTGTGTCTCTGTGCTGTAATACTTTTTTTCCAGGCTCATTCATGTTCATGATTTCTCATTCTAGAGAGGACAAGGATAAATATAGCTAGATACATTTAAGACTGGAGTTTGGGACTCAGATTTGGGCTTTATGTAAAACTTGCCCTAAGTCATCAAGTCACCTTGGTCCAGACACTTATTCTCTGCCCAGGAGATAGTGACACACCCTTCAGAAGAAACACATCCAAGGGCACGAAGGGTCCTCTACTAGTTTCTCTCTTTAAGAGAAACTAACATCCTTACCTAGGAGCTCCATAGCATCCTTCTCTTTGGGTTTCTGAGCCATGACTGGATCACATGTGGAGGAGTCAGCATGAGCCAACATCCAGTATGTTCATCTGGTGTGCTTGTGGTAGTGGCCAGGGGTGTCTGCAGCAAGAAAGGAGATAAGGAATGGCAGTTATATAAGCAACTAACTAATGGTCTTTGGTACTAGCCTATGAGAATCCTTGTTCATAATGTATGTGGCAAATACCAATTCAAACAACCCACCATCTTCTTTATATGAGAAAGAATTGTGTCTTGAACCCACCTGGCTTAACCCTCCTTTTCCTGAGATAATCCACAGAGACATTGCCAATCAAAGAATAAATCAATCTTGTTTCTGGTTTGGGGCAGCCATCTGAGAAGCTCTGAGACAAATTTATGGCTCATCACTGGCAAGTTCTGTTTCACAGGGTCTGTATTTTCTAAACTTATTTTACTTCTAGCTTCATTTGAACCTCTCCACCCTTAATTCCCCTCCAAATCCTCCTCACATAATCCTATTTTATGTCATTTTGACCTATTATATGTATTTTTGTAAGTAATCTTACATCTTAAATCCTTTCTGGAACAAGGCCAAGTCTAAATAACAATTAATTAACTTCTGATGTTTTTATAACCTGGTATTAAATTATACTTGAGAATTGGGACTATGTCTTGCTGATCTTTATATACCCTAGGCTTCCTTGTATGTCATAGCACCCAATAAATGTTCATGGAATTGAATTGATTCATCCCTAGGGTTATTTGACTCCAGCAATCCTCTAAATGTGGCCTTCCCTTTTATTTTCTAGGGGAATCTTAAGTTTACAGGTGCCATGCAATTAATCTTATATGCAGAGACAGATGAACAGGAAACCAGTCATCTCCATCCATGTGGTTCAATGTGTGAATTCGTGGAGTAGCTTGAGATTATTATATCAAACAAATGCTTAGAAGTATTGATCTGATTTGACTAAATAGCAGCTCAGCCAAGCCAGCACACAGCTGCCAGAGCCACACTGGGCCACAACAGCTGGAGACAGACATAGGAAACTAGGAATTATTCAGTTGCAGCCCCCTCCAAACCATGTTTGACATGCTATTTATCTTCTTCCACTGAAACTCTCTCTTTTCCAAATAAATGGGGGTGGGTGATAGCTTGGGGGTTGTTTACCTTCTACTGAACAAACAAGTCTGAATTAGGAATTAGAATCAGTGCGTCTAAAATGATGAACACGCTTACCCTGGCATTACTTAGAAAATGGAAAAAATAAATTAGATTACTACTTGGAAGGACTCATTGGTTTGAAGAGCAGCAGGGACTTAATTGCAGGTCGAAACAGCACAGCCTTTATTTTTTCTTCAGTTCGAGCCGGGACCCACAGAAGGTGCTGTAATTTGCAGTGAACCAGGGGAGACAGAGAGCAGGATGGGATCTGCAACAGAGCTCTAATGATGGGGTGATGTCACATTTTCATGGGCCCTGGGATCGTTACCTGGTATCTTGTTTAATGCATTTGTTGGGTTGAAGAGCTTCGGGACATACCTTTTTCTTCCATGGGATGTGAGGAGCTATCTAGTGAGAGAGCTTGTGAAGAGCATGAGAGGATTTTTATTTCTCAGGCAGAGTAGACAGGATGTTGTAGTCCATCAACAGCTGTGCTTGATGTGGCATACTCTTGGAATAACACATAACAACACAATGCAGTTTGCTTGAAATTCTAATTAAAATGAGGTACTTGTTCTCCTGCCTCAGCCAAATGAAATTACGGAGTAAGACTTACAAACAGCAGGGACTCGTTTCTCCAACGCAACTAGCCTGCAACAATGTCAGCTTTCAGACTGATGGGGCTTGGAGGACAGGACAATTGGTCTCAGCATCCTATAAACACAAACGCATGTGGAAGCTGTGTGTCTTTCTGTGTGAATGTGCAGGCAGGGTATTTTTGAAAGCTAGGGCTTATTTTTGAAAGCTAGGGCCTCTGAATAACATTCACATAGCAGTAATCGAACACATGTTAATATTGATGTGCAATATAATATGTTAAGGTCTTCTATAATGCCAGCCTCCAGTTAGATGGTAGAAGCTGACCTTTTAGGTAAAACCACCTCATAATTAGGTCCATTTGTTACCTCAGGAATGACTGGTCTGGCTGAGGCCCAAGGTTCACCAGTTGCATGTGGCCTCATCAATAAAATCTAATGTATTAAGAAGGAATGGCATTCTTTGCCTCCAGATAAGTTCTTTATGACTCATTGTGTTTTAAAACCAAACCCAGTATGAAACCAAAAAGTGTAAGAAGTTCAGAAATCTATGATGAAGTCATACAGAATGAATTTGTTGTTGTGGGTAGCCAGCGTAGTTTACCAGAAAAGTAATATAAACTGTTATTATATTTATGCACTTATTCTATTAATGGCTCTTTTTAAATGCCAGACACTGAGTGTGCCATCTATTGCCTGTCCAAGAATCCTGTGATGTATAAAGAGCATTCACACCTAAGACAAGAATAAGTACATTCAGAGGAGTTAAGTGACTGCTCAGCGTCCTGGGCAGACCCAAAACTTGAATCCAGGCAGTCTGGCACTGACTGCAAACCCTAAAATGACAGTACCAGAAGGCAATATGTACATGGCTTACTGGGGTAAGGCAGTATAATTGAAACTCACTTAATCCTCAGAGTAAAGTTTCTACGTAGATATTATCATTAGCCTTGCTTCTATGAATGAAGTAGTTGGAGGTCATGTGGTCTTTCCAGGGTTGTGTACCTGTGGAATGGCAAGGTGGAGTGGGGCTGGAGAAAGTTTTAACTATGATTCTCCTTTCCCCTCCACACTATGCCTTCCCAAATGTCTAGCAGGGCTTTCTAACACCTCTGCCTCAGGTCTGCTTAAGCAGCATTTTATAGGCTTTGACTTTTCAGCATTGTTTATCTTTCTTATTAAAACAATGAAAATAATTTTTCCAAGTCTTTTTAAGTGAAGTAAGCCAGGCCCAAAGAAACTTAAGTCCCAGGGTTTCCCTTATTTGCAATCACTAGTATTTGTCTGAGACAAGCAGAAAAGGTCAGATAAGTTGATATTGGGGGAATGAACCCCAAGATAAGTATTCAAATGCTTTTTGTTTTCTTTTCCTTTCATGCAATTGTTTCTAACATATTTATAAGATGATTTCTATGTTGCTTTGTATGTCCCTCCCGCATGGTATAACACATGCTTTCACTGTATTTGATGTTGGTATAATTTGTGGAGGGGAAGGGGAAAAACAAATCGTTTAACTAGGGATACAGGTGGACCACTGCAACAATGAAATGTACAAGTCATTATGTCAAAAAACGAACTTTACAACTTGGGTGGGGGGTGGGGATTAAATCGGGTGGGGGGAGGGAGGAAGTATAGGAAGGGATGGGAAAGGGAAACAAAGAGGCAACAATGCTTGATAAGAAATGTACTCATTATCTTGCCCATGTAATTGTAACTACTCTGTATGGTATTCTCACAAAAAAACAAACAATGAAAAGCTCTTATTTTTAAAAAAATGAAGAGGCTTTCGAATGTATACCTTTGATTCTGTCTCTGGTTCTCCTCTGTGGGTATCAGCTGGCGTTATGAGGAAGTGTTCAATAGATGAGGTGGACTCAGGGCAATGGGAAATTATGGGACATAGAGAGTCGGACACTCTTCTTCATTTATAAGTCCCAGATGGCTTCTTGGAAATAAGTTAGTGGTCCTGCTTAGCTATTAACTTAGGCTGATATGACCAGTATTTCTATCCAAGTCAGAGCAATCAGGTGTGTAACAGTTTTGCTATAATAGCTGACATCTAGGAAATCAGATAAGACCAATTAATCTAAAAATAAGAGTGGTCTTAGAAGGCTGCCCCCAGTATAAGAAGGTCAGCTGGTGCAAGAAACAATGCCACATACAAAGCCAAGAAGCTCAGGAGAAGTCAATTGAATAGACAAGGCTATTCCTGAGACCCTGGGCAGAGGAAAAGGGTAAGATAAATAAGATTGTAGAGCAACATCAATGTATGTTCAGGGACATCAGTTCATCTTAATATCAACCTGGAAAACATAACTCATAGAGCATCACACTTGGCACAAATCCCTACCACATGCAAAAATAGAAATAAATTAAGAAAACTATTTCTGCTGTTTACTTCATGGGACTAAATTGGAGATGTAACTCAAAGGTTGACGAAGCAAATATAATTAGCAGCATTTTATGGTTTTGATAAAAAAAATAGAAAGGCTGGTAAAATTCTCAACACAACAAAAGATAGTTTTCATATGATTATATAGAAAAATCATCTGATACATGCACACAGATGTACACACATACATTTATATGTGCATCTGGATATTTTTTTCTTCTTGGGACAGCACTTCCCCTTTAGAAAGCACTGGTTACTGCATTCCTTCTCTCAAGTTGTGGAATTCAGGTCACATCTAACCTCATTAATAATAACTACGGCTTATGCGTACCTACTATGAATCAAGTATTTCTTTTTTAAAAAGGATCATAAAGTAGTTGCACAAAGACATTAAAATTCCATAAGTCAGGTTATGAGTACAGTGCATCTTGATCAATGGACCCCTTCCATGGTTCTTCCCTGCTTTTCTCCCTCCCATCCCTACGTCAAGTTGATATAATGTACGTTGAATATAATGATTGCATTTGCTCGCTCTTCCTCCTGCTGTTGGGTCACGTGTTTTTTTAAGCCTCTATCACATTTGTTCCTCCTAACAACACCCAATGGATCCCTAATGTTATTCTAATATTGTGGGTGAGAAAACAAAGCTTAACGAGGTTAAGTAATTTGCTCAGGGAGGGAGCTAAGTGTCAAAACTACCTGGGATGTAAACTCAAGTCAGCTTGGTCCAGAGTACTGAGTTTACATTTTTCCAGAAGCAGCTATTCAGAAGTGTACAGCTCCTCAAAATCTGCAAAACCCACTGGGATTTTTCCAAGTCCTTGAACAGCTTCATGGAAGGCAAGTGGCTATAGCCATGAACATCATAAAAGTAATTCTACACTGGAAATGCATCCTAAAGTTATACATACACAAGGGGGACCAGAAAATTCAGAGTTCTCATAAAAATACAGCAGTAGGGTAAAACGTAAATAAACTGTGATTCAGCTTTAATGCTGGACAGGAGGCAGCCATGGAGGAGCATGAGATAGTGATCTATGATTTAGTGATCTTAAAGGGAAAAGAAAATCCTTCAGGTCATACTTTCAAATGGCCAAAGTGAGTTGCAAAACAATATGCATGATACACGATCTCATTTCTGTTTTAAAAGATGCATACATGAATACACGTATATTGTAAAGCCATAGGAAATGAACCAGAAGTGGGTGTCTCTTCTCCCATAATGGAGAGTTTAGAAAGGATGAAGGTGGAAAAAAGTGGAAGTGCGAAAGTCAGCTTTTAAATTGTGTTCTATGAATTTATGTATTTGAATCTTTCTTAGTGAGAAAGGGCCTTATTACTTATTTAGGTAATTAAAAAGGATTAAAAAAACAAGAGTAGCCATGTTAGCAAGTACTATCTCCTGGAAAACATCTGCTTGTGTTTTCGTGAACTTTTCAGATCCACTGGTGCACATATTATTCTCTTTTCGTAATGTGCTAAATTCCTTCAATCTTTCCTTTCCCTCTTGAAACCTGAGCCAATTTCTGCCCTTGGATTAGTCAAATCCTGCCATGGAAAGGTTATATAAATAGTTACTTCAGAAAGTCTTTCTTCTACTCATCATGTGTCGTAATGAAAGAACATCAAGAAGCAATAACAAAACTCAGCAATTCTAGGTCTCCTATTCAATAATTCCATGAAACACACTGGCTATTTGGGAACAACTTATCAATTATTTGGGAAAGGTGAGAGCAAGCAGAAACTTGAGACTCCATGGGAGAGCACTGAAACTTTCCTAGAAACACTCCAAGCGTCCACCCTCTAAGGAGCTTCAAATATAAGAGGCAGAATGGTTTTCTCAGAAGAAATGTTATGGCCTCAGTACAACTGTCTGGACCATCACAGAATCCTCCTCCAGGGGCTCTGGGGTGTTAGGAAAGATTTATCTGACGGTTTGACTTCAAGTCTGGGAACACGTATGCTTACAGGCCGGCCTTGAGGGTGTGTGTGTTAGAGGGATAACTGTGATACTGGGAGGTCGTGGGACACCAGGAAAGCTGAACCATTTTGAATTACCTCAAAAGGTCAAATGTGACTTTTCCTAGCTATCTAAATAGCTGGTGTCAGATCTATCCCAGCATGACCCAACTGACAACCCAAACGGACTAAAAGATAGCTGAAATGATCAGGCAGGCTGGCCCAGCATCTCATTATCTTGATAGCACAAACATGCCCTTTACTGCACATTCTCATTGTCATATTTGTCTCAGAAACATCAGATGATGGGGGGGCTATTAGCTTGCATGTTTTAAAATACATCTGAGTATCGGACAGGATTTAGGGACAAATTAAAATAATCGCCAAGAATTCAGACTGCTGGCTTGTCCTGCAATTGTCCAGGGTGATATTATAACCCATGATGATTTTAACCTACCCTTCATTTATCCCTGAAGTCATGGAGAAAAACCTCTGTAATAATAGTCCCTTTGGCCTTGAAAATGTGAAATCTTTAAACGAATAAATGGACTGTGCCATTTCAGACAGGCTTTACAAGACATAAAGAAACTGGTTAGGTTTGACCTCGGTGATTAAAGACCTGCATATGAAAATGTCTCCCTCTTAACAATTCTAACACATCATGACTATTACCTCCCTAAATTTGGCTTTTGTTTGGTTTGCTAATTATATTTCCTCCTACTCTTGAATTATCAATTTGCCCATCCTGAATTACTTTATCCTATTATCCATGTAAGCATCATCTAGTTAAGATTATTATCTCATGGAGAGCCACCCTTGGCAATATTTTTTGCATCATGTGCCAAAGGGAGCAGAGCAGCATGTTTGAGGGAGAAAAGGAGAGGAGGGGAGAGAAAATAGGATGAGCAGTGGGTACAATGATGCTGAGAGGTGATAGCAAAGACAGGACCTCGCTTTTCTTCTGCCGTTCAAGTAGAGATGGCTGCAGAGTGCAGACAGGGAGAGACCCAGAAAGATACCTGGCAGCAGGCAGAGAATGGAGACTCTAGGAAGCATCATGACTTGGAATGCAAGACAGTGCAGCATCAAGTACTCTCCTCAAATGTAGCTGCTGCCCGGTCTCAAGCTCTCTCATCTCTTTTATATACTGCTCAATGGCATGCTATGTACCAGGAGCAGGTTCAAATTATGCATGATAATGGTACATACAGATTTAAATGAAGGTGTTGAGAAGCCATGCCTATTAACTCACCTTGAGGTCTTTGCCCTGCTAGAAAAGCCAGCCAGAACAAATGGCCCTGCAATGTTCCAAGCCCCAAACCCCCAGTGGGAAGACTTTGCGATCAGTGTGTGTGAAGAATTAACTACACACTCTCTTTCATGTTTATCAGAATCGAACACTGCCAATTTAGAGCACTTCAGCACTTCGGGGCCCCTTAGAGTCTTTCCAATTATGCTAGTGGGGAGGTGACTGGACAGCCATCCCCATGGTGAGAGTGTGGAAGCAGAACTTAGCAACCGAGTCCTGGGGTTCCTGTGTGCCTCTCCTAATGAAGCCCCATGGTTCCTCCATTCTTGCTGCCCAGGGCCCCTGCATCTGGCTCCGCATTACTCTGGCGCTGTTTCCCTGTACCCATCCTGGAAGGAAGAGAGAAAACCATCACACGGCCAATTGTAGAAGCAGAGAGTGTGTAGCCTTATATTCCTAGTTAAAAAGCAATAAATCTTAAAGTCAGGTAATGAATTCCATTTTGAGTAATTTCATTATGGACATCTATTCAAAGAGTCTATACAGCACCAGCAGGATGGCTGGAAAAGCTAGTATAATGTGCTGGCTTTTTTCCCTGTGCCAAATTAACATGAAGGCCTTTTAAAGGATGCTTCATTTAGGCTCTCTTATTATCAGAAATATTCTACAGGCTGAAGCTGGGGCCTGACTGCAGTCGCACTGCTGCCGCAATGATCCTTACTATTGGATCCATGGCTGGCAGGAATCCACCTCTAGAGGAGATCTGAGCAGTGATGCAGGCTAGGACCTACGGCCCAGAGCACTGTGTCCTGTAGAGCCCCGGAGAAGGAAAACACAGGGAAGGAAGGCATGGGGAGATATAAGGGATCCTGCAGAAACAAATAAGGTATATTGTGTATGACCCCTTTTATTCACCCTACTTTACATTCAGGTAGAAAATCGTTCTTCCTAAGGCCCTGATCAGTTATGGTATCACTCTATAACCTTCAGCTATTCCTCATTACTATCTCAGAAGTTGATTTTTTTTCACCCTGAAACTCAACGTGCTTCTCAAACTTTAATATCTACATCCATCACTCTGGGTACTCGTTGAACTGCAGTTCTGGTTCAATAGCAGTGAGGGGAGGCCTGAGATTCTGCATGTATAATAAACTTCATGGATAACACGTGGAGAGTCAAGGCCCGAGAATGCTGGGTTTTGACACTTGTGATCCCATGAAGACATGGAGGAAATGAAACCAGAGATCTCGAGCCAGAAATCCAGTTTTATAGGCTACACTTCACCCCACAGCGCCAAGCCAAACACATGCTTAATTGCAGGTTACAAATGAGCTCTGGAATGAATGTGATGGTTGAAATGTTGAAATGTAGACCTGCACTGTGACCTTGAAGATACTGCAGTGATCACATTGCAAAGCATCCCAGTCTGCAGATGAGCAGGTGCTTTTTGCAAGCAGATCTGAACACAGTTTCAGTTCAAATGTCTAAAATATTGGTAAAAAAAAAAAAAAAAAAAGTATGTGCTTAAGGAAAAAAAAAAGAACATTCATTTTCAAACTTTGACTTGCATTAGAATCACCAGAGCATTTATTAAAACAGATTTTTGCCTATTTTACTTCTAGAGTTTCTGATCCTTCAGGCCTGAGAATTTGCATTTCCCATAAATTCTCAGGTAACGAGAACGCTGCTGGCCCAGGGAGCTCGCTTTCAGAATCAATGCTCTAGAGCAATGGCTGTCAAATCTGACGGCATGGATGTATCATCTAATTAAATGAAATCAGAATCACGAAATGGAGTCGCCGTATCAAAATCCTTTTCCACTCCTTAACTGAATTTTAATATACATTGAGAATCATCTCTCTGTGTATGGCTTCCCACATAACTTTCCTACAGAAGCCAAATGGAAAATTATATGGCTATGTCCTCATCTCCAGCTCTGTCTTCGCTGCCATATTCCACAAGCTTAAACTGGGATTCCTCCCTGACATCATTTTTATACATGGTCAAAAGCCATTATCTGTCTAACCTGTCTTGCCTCAAATCCCACCTCTCTTATCAGACTTTCCTTGAGGCCTTGGGCAGCTGAGAGATCTGTGCCCTGCGCTTGACCTTCCTTGGTACATTGCTTTTTAATTCCAGTCATGATGGTGATTCTCACCTCCCTCACCTCATTCTTCCTCTCTTCCCACAGTCCTCTTGGGCAGCCCTTGTAAAAACCTGTATTCAGATGACAGTTATTTGTGAGTCCATTGGCCTTCCACCAGCTTGCCTGAACTATGCAGTCAGGAACTGGGTCTTGTGCATTCTGCTTACCCTTTGGGGGATATATTTGCTGCCCTATAAAGCTTTGTATCTATGAAATTGTTTTGCATCTGTGTCTCTGTGGCCTTTGGCATGCATGTTCTTTTCCTAACACTGTTCTCAAATACTTGTCCTAAACTTTCCTACTAATACAACCTTCTCACATATGGGAATTCAGACTAGAGTCAGGGTTCAAGTGATAATGAACTTGATATCCCCCCCCCATTCCCCAAAGAAGCACAAGAATTATGCCATGCATATCTGTATATTCTACATACTCCTTTTCAGGATCTTGCTATTCAAAAAGGGGTCCATGAACCAGCAGCCTCGGTGTCAGCTGCTGTTTGTCAAAAATGCAGACTTTCACTGGGTGCTGGTGGCTCACCCTTTGTAATCTTGACTACTCAGGAGGCTGAGAGCTGAAAATCAGGCTCAAGTCAGCTTAGGCAGAAGAGTCTGTGAGATTGTTATTTCCAGTTGACCAGCAACAAGCCAGAGTGGAGATATGGCTCAAGTGATAAAGCCCTAGCCTTAAGTGAAAAAGCCTAGAGAGTGCCTGAATGAGTTCAAGTCCCAGTACCAATACGCAAAAAAAGAAAAACAGAAGAAAAGGAAAAAGAACAATGCAGACTCTAAGGCCTCACCCAGCCCATTGTATCAGAATCTCCATTTTTAGCAAATTCCCAAGAGATGTTCATACCCAGTATTAGAGGCAGGCCCATTTTTAGGAGATCAAATAATAAAAAATAATTAGGAATATACTTTAATTGCCTTCACTATCTATACAATATGGATAACAGGAGACTTCACCTCAGGGAGATACAGGAGCACTAACTAAAGTAATTCAAGTAAAACACTCAGGACATTATAAGCACTCAATAATACAGTATCAGCTATTATTACCCAATTAAAACCAGTTAACTTTAATTGAATTTTAACTGCCACCTAGAAGAGACAAGCAAATGAAACACAATTCTATATGGATTTCAGAAACACGAAGTGCAAAAAGGTAGTAAATAAAAATAGTTTTTAAAAACCCTTTAGCAAACATTAAAGACCCTGTCTAATAATAATCCCTGTGTTGAGCTTTTAGCAATTTGGTGTTTGGAGCCTTTTAAAATGACCATCCGCAGGTGGACCCATTGCAACAACAAGATGTACAAGTCGAAAAACGAACTTTACAACTTTGGTGGGGGGTGGGGAGAATCAGGTGGGGGGAGGTGGGGAGAGTATGGGAAGGGATGGGAAGGGGAAACAAAGAGGAGGCAACAATGCTTGATAAGAAATGGACTCGTTATCTTGCCCATGTGACTGTAACTCCTCTGTACAGTATTCTCACAATAAAAAAAAAAAAAAGTTGATAAATAAAAAAGTAAAATGACCATCCCCCAATTTTCTGCTGTGTCACCAGGTTTTTGTTTTACTGCACAATCCTTTCAGGCTGCCTTTATTCTGCTCTACCTAAAGAACAACCTCATATAGTGTATTTTGTTTCTTAGGGCTCCCCCAACCCCAAGATCTCCTGTTGGCTTCTCAATTACCTCAGCGGCCATAAAAATCATAAAATGCTCTCCTCCTTGGCTGAAACATATGCACACACTGCCCCCTAGGGGAGAGCTTCTGTCATGATCCTCAAAACAAGGAAGCATGAATACCTTGAGGTGTGTGGAACTGGCTTTCAGGAAAAGGGCTGAGATCCGGACTGTGACACCTTGCACAGCTTTGAAGTTACTACGTGTTAAGTAATAATGATCTGCACCAAGTTGGGAAGCGGAGGCTGATGTCTGTGTTCTGGTTTTGCTTCCTTCAAATGTTAGCATTAAATGCAATGTGTCTGAAAGGAAAATCCACATTTGAAACACAACCTTAAGCAAACTGTGTTTACTGATATGAACATTACACATTCCTGCCCCGTCCGTCCAGTGTGTTCAAACTTAAGATGTTGGAAGGATAGGGTGACATTAGCAACTGTCAGCAAATGATAACTGAAAGGTTCCTGCATACCAGGAAGAGTTCTGAGTCTAAATAGCCCTCACTGACAGGGAAGATCTCTGCTCTCAAGGAGAGCAGAGGGAGGAGAGGGAGGGGAGGGAGGGGAAGGAGTGACATTCTAATTAATATCCATGACCACCCACCCTCATCTCCTTGCTGTTTCCCTCAGCTTCTGCTAAGCTTGCCTTGGATTTGGAGAGGTTCTGATTTGTCTTGAAACAGAAGATAAGGCAGCTATTGGATACCCTCACTCATGTCACTCCAAAATCATCGTACATATTTACCTCCATCTCTTTCTAACTACCTAGTGGCATTGTTTCTTTCTTTTATGTTTCCTTGTTTACTGTAGTGTTTTATTAATGTTATTGCTGGATGTCAGTTTATCTTTGTTCATTCCTAGCAACACTCAAAGCCTTTCTGGAGCCTTATGAACCTGGAAATGGAGCTGTATCTCACAAACTAACCCCTAGCCCTGGGCTGTCCTCTGTTCTTAACCTTGCTTTGTTCTGTGCATCTCTTATGGCGCTGGTCAGTGAGTCCCTACATACAGTGTCCATTTTTCTTAGATTTCTTATATACTGTGTGGCTGCTCAAAGTAAGAAATTAATACTCAATAACATACAAATGTCATACAAATGTTCCAGGAATGACAATAATATTTGAAGGAAAAAAGATTCTAAGAGTATATATATATATACACACACACATATGAATGTGAATGTGTGTACATGCATGAAAGTATATAAATACACATACACATGCATGCATATGTATATGTGTATATATGGCCATACGCATGTGTGTGCACATACACATGTGCATATACATGTATGCAATGTATCAGTATATGACTATATGTGCATGTGTTTATGTGTGGGCACACAAATATGCAGTTAATACATGCATGTGAATGTGTATTTATATGTCTGGCACATGCAGATCATTTGAATATGCATATGTGAACATTCACTTGTGTATACATGTGTATGTCCACTGTGCATGTGTATGTATGCATCTGTTTTAAGCAGGTGTGCATTTATGTGAGCATGTGCATGTGTGTCTATGTAGGTCTCTGTGTGCATGGGTATGTGTTTATATACCTGTGTGCATGCACCCATATATACATGTAGGTGTATATTTGATCATTCATATGCTTGAGAATGTATGCATATACGCATATATATGTATACATACGAATTGCTGCAGTACACCTGGAATCTGACCCTTATCTTGGAACTGGAGTGGAAGAGAGAGAAGAATAAAGATCCTTAGCACAAGTTTGCTCTCACCACAATATTGCCTTGAGGCACTTGTGGAAAATCAAATTGACTTCCAATTATGTGAGTCCCCCAAAAGTCACTTATGACATTGAATCCACAGTTGTGCCGTGTTTTCTTTCTCTGTACATGTGTGTCATTGTCCTCACTCAGCCTGTCTGCTATGTTCTTCAGCTGACTCTTGGTTGTGGCAGTTCCCTCCTGGTCACCACTTTGGAGAGACATTGTCCAGGCCCACTTTGCTCCGGAAGTGCCTTGGAGATGACTGAAATCTCCTTGTGGAGTTGTTCTACTTGCAGTTACTGCGGTGTATCCTTCCTAATTCTTAAGCCCTTTCCCATGACCCTCACTGCGATGATGACCACACTGGCGGCGAGGTCTAAGGGGACACTGTGTAGTTCAGCTTGGCCCGCTGCATACACGTGGTTAATTCTGTGCACCACAATTTCCTTCTCCTTTTTCAGTGTGTTCTTGAGACTGCATGAAGGGTTAACAATGAAAACCTGTCTTCTACTGCTTCTATGTCCTCTTTACCGAACAACTGATAGCATACCTCATGTCCTGCTCTATGGGCAGCCTCTTGTGCCTGCTCTCTGCAGACTCTAACTCTAGAAGATCTGGGTAAATGGTAAGGCACCAAAAAACAAAAAAGTAAAACCTGAGTCAGGTGTGGAGGTACATGCCTGTGACCCCAGAACTAGGGAGGTAGAAATAGGAAGAATATGAGTTGTAGGACAGCCTGGGTCATACTGTGAGTTCAAGACCAGCCTGAGCTATTAACAGTGAGACCTTGTCTGAACAAGCCAATGACTGGGATATAGCTCAGTGGTACAGCATTTGTCTAGCATGAAAATGCTCTAGTTTGAGTCCCTGCAAAACAAACAGCCAAGCAACAAGCAAATAAATAAATAGGAAAGACAACTGACAAGTATAATTGTGGGGGCCCAGTTTTGTACCAATCACCACTCTAATTTTTTTTCTTAATCTTCACTATAATCTTGGTTTCACATTTGAGAAACAGCAATCTTACGGCACCTCAGCAACTTGCTAAACATCATATAGCTCGACGTGGCCATGGCCTTTAAACTCAGGGAGTTTATTGCCACAGCCTCTTTCCAGGCTTCTGCTGCTTCCTTTCCATATTGGAGACCCTCCTGCCTCCTTGTTTGGGAAGCAAGTCATCTCAGAGCTTTCTGCACTGTCAACCTTAGGAGATGGGTCAATAAATACTTCTCTTTTCTCCCCGTACCTCTCCTCTGGACTGAAGTTTCTTCCCAGCCTTATTCTATACCAGTCCAACCCAACAGGTACCCTTCCAGCACCTCTACCTGTATCAAGGCAATGCTAACTTTTAGTTGTGGCTTTTGGCTCAAGACAGAACGCCGACTGCAGCATCCCGTGCACCTCGGGAGCCAGCCAGCAGGGACAACGCCATAACTGAACACTCACTCAGTGCCTGTCAGTGCTTTCCTAACAAATGGCCTCATTTAGACTTTCTCTTCTACAGGTCAGCCGCCGCGTGTCCACCCGAGGCTGCTAAAGGCCACCTCCTGCAACTCTCTTTCCTGTTCTGGAAAATGACACTGACCCGTAATGAGCCTGGAGGAAGCCAACCAGACAGGAAATAAAGTCACTCGGGTGCATGTGGTTGGGGAAGAGTTTGGGAAGACGGTTCATCCCTTGGGAAAACACTTATTCGGTACAGTCGTGGACAGCAATTGTTTACCATCTCATCGGTGGGGAAGGCCCATGGGAAGTGATTTCAGAGTGAACCTTAAGCTAAGAGGTGGCTTTGGAGATGACTTGGCCACGGACCAGTGGTCATGTAATAGGAACTCTGAACAGGATTTCCTGGAGCAGCAAGGACAGAGTTGATGAACCTTATTTTTAGATGGTCTTGATATTTTTAGTGAAAGTTCAACCAATTTTTTATTCGGGGGTTGGGGGGGGTTATGGTGTAGAGGGAGAAGGGATGATTTCCGGGAGTCAGTCATTTCCTCTCTGCTGGTCATAGGATTTATTTAGTAGGGTTCCTGTGTCACAGGAAGTGCCTGGCAATGGTTAACACTGATGACATAATGGGAACTTACACTGCTGATATGTCAGAACACACACATATTCCTTCCTGTTCCCTAGGCCAGGTGAGCGCAGAGGGGCAGGGAAGGATGCTTCCTGTTTACAGTTCTAGGGGGAGCTTTCTACTTCCTACTTCCGGGAGTTACTCTGGAGAATAAATCAGAATAAATGTTAGGGTAAGCAGCCAGGGTTGCAGACATCAGACGATGCTTGGTGGTAAGATTTGTTGAATGTGTCCGGGCAGCTCCTGGAAGCACTAAGTCATACTTCCTTCGGTGAGGTGCACATGGCAGCCAAGGTAATCTAGTTCTAGTACAATAAAGCATTTCTCATCTGACACTTGCCCACCTGCCCAAGAGACCAGGATCACATCCATTCCTAAAACCATCCAGCCAATCCCATTGAGTTCACCTGTGAAATCTTGCATGACCTGGTCCTTCCACTCTCCCTCTGGGATGACAATGATGTCTGTCATCTCTCTGCTGGATCAAAAAATCACCTGCTCTCCTTGACTGTGATTTCTCCCACGTGGTCTCTCCACACTTCTGGAAGTAGTGGCAGTCTGGAGAGACACACAGCAACCTTGTCACCATATCCCTTGTCTATAAAAGACACTGTTAATTGGTCATGGCACTAAACTTCTAAGTCCCAACATAGGTGACCACACTGTCCTAACATAGTCCTTTAGCTCTCGTCACCAGTCAATTGGAACTGGCATTTGACACAAAGTCAATTTGCCACCTTGGTGCTCACTTTCTCTTCTTGAAAACTAAATCCCCCTATGTGTTGTTTTTTCCCACCCCTGAGTAAGAGTCTTCCACGGTCGCTGTGGTACCTGTAAAATGAATTCCTGATTCCTTAGCAGATGACTCTACCTTTCACAGTCGCATTTTTCTCTACCTGTGATTGTTAATGTAGCTTATAGATGTAGTTAAAGCCTTCATCTCCTAACCTCCTCTCTCTAAACTTCTGTGTTCCTCTGTACCTCTACTTTGGTGAACTTGCTTTCCTTCCCAAACAT
This sequence comes from Dipodomys spectabilis, assembly GCF_019054845.1. Lineage (NCBI taxonomy): Eukaryota > Metazoa > Chordata > Mammalia > Rodentia > Heteromyidae > Dipodomys > Dipodomys spectabilis. Next base: position 23,898,880 of record NW_024870728.1, read on the forward strand.
GTCTTGTTTTGTGAACTCATCACTCTTGCTTGCCTGGCTTCTCTTTTTTCTCCCCTATGCAAAAATCTCACTTGCTTTCCCAAATCCTCATGAACGTCTTCAATGTTTTCATCATCCCTCCAGGAAGTTTACTCTTCTCTGTGGTCTCATAGGCTTCTATATTATGCCAGGTATGGGAGCATATGCAAATAATCCCAGCATTCAGGAGGTTGAGGTAGGAGAATTGTGAATTTGAGGCTAGCCTAAGCTTTATAGGAAGACCCTTTATCAAAAACAAACAAGAGTGCCGGGCGCCTGTGGCTCACGCCTGTAATCCTAGCTACTCAGGAGGCTGAGATCTGAGGACCAGGGTTCAAAGCCAGCCCAAGCAGAAAACTCCGTGAGACTCTTATCTCCAATAAACCACTAGAAAACCGGAAGTGGCGCTGTGGCTCAAGCAGTAGAGTGCTCACCTTGAGCTGAAGAGTGCAGCCCAGAGTTCAAGCCCCACGACCAACAAAAAAAAAAAAAAAAAAAGAGAGAGAAAAGTATATATTCTCGTGCTGTATTACATGCCATAACATATTGTGATTATTAAAATATGTTATAATTGTGACCATACATGTGATCATTAATTCAACACATTTGTGATTGCTTTTTATGCGTTGTGTGACAAATATGCAGATTAATACAGAGAATAGGTGTGTGATGAACATTTAACATGCAAATGATACTACTTTGCTAATCTCAGATACTTTTAGGCTTTCTCTACAATATCTTCATCAACATTATAGGGTCATTTAGGTTCTATTTTTAAGTCTTGATGATTTTTTTGTTACAAAGACTAAACAGATAAATACTTTTATATGAGTGTATATATGATTTTAATCATAGCTTTACCCCCAACTTTGGTTCTCCATGCTATATATTGGCACCTGTAGTATGACTATCAGTTATAGTTTACTTGAGATTGTCCCAGTGAATATGCATCCCAGGAAAATCACTTGCAGCAAAACACTCTCCACCTTTTCAACACCAAGTTCTTACCAAGTACTCAAAGCAAACATCCAGTCTGTGATCGTCCATATTTTTCTTTGTGCTAATGTAACACAAGTTTCATTACTGTCACTATTTTACAAAATGAAGTTCTAGTCTTCTATCTATTCTATTCTATTATTATTATATTCTTTCTATTCTATTTTCTATTAGATTCTTTCTATTATTTTATCCTTTACTATTGTATATAATTTTCCTCAGTCTGACTTGCCCATAACAAAAGATTGATTAGTCCAAGTCAACTGGTGTGATTCTAGTTCATTTTTAATTGGTTGTTTAATACTCCATGTTGTAAATATTCCATAAATCTTTATCTATTAGCTTATTGGTTTCCAGAGGTGGTTTTATGGTAGGGGGGACACTTGAACATACATAAATGCTTTCTTTGTGTATCAGTACTTTTGTTTTTAGTGATACATTGCTGAGTTCAATAATACAGTTTTTTCTAATTATTGCTGCAGTTATTAGCTGTTATTCTTAAATAGCTGTAATGTACTGTGTTTCTATCATCACATTTTGATTAGTACCTTTATGTCCTATCCCTCTAGCCCACCATCCCTGAGTGTGATCATTTGTATTAATTTGAATATCTGATGATTATAAAATAGCCTCTTATTGTTAACTTTAATTTGCATTTCCTTGACTACTAGTAAATTTAAACATTTGAGTAATGATTTTGTCTGTTTGATTTGTTCACAAGTGATTTTTCTACTTGTGTCTGCTATCTAATTTTCTAATGAATTATATAATTTACTTGGGATCATTTCAAGAGCTTTTTGTTCATTATAGATAGTAACCCTTTAAATCTAAATGTTTTAACTATGGCTGATACTTGCGAGTCATTTTACTTATTAGATCTTTTGCCATACAAATACTCTTGATTTTATGTATTCACATATACTTTTTTTTTTCTCCCCTAGTTTCTGAACTCCTGGTTTTGGTTATCAAGTTCTACTTAACACTTAGATTATATAGGCAATCTTCCATATAACTCTATATTTAAACCCTTTGTCTGTTTATGTGTATGTGTGTAGGTGTGCACATGTGTGTGTGTGTGTGTGTGTGAGTGTGTGTTGGTGCTGAAGCTTAAACTCAGAACATTCTCACTCAGCTATTTCACTCAAGTCTGGTGCTCTACCACTTGAGTCATATCTCCACTTCAGACTTTTTGCTGGTCAATTGGAAATAATAAGAGTCTCAAGGACTTTTCTGCCTAGGCAGGCTTCAAATATTGATCCTCAGATCTCAGCCTTCTGAGTAGGCAGGATCCTCCTGCCTCAGCCTCCTGACATTACAGGCATGCACCAGGCTAAGTCTACAGTTTTTGTCTTATTTAGATTGCTTGCTTTATAGCTAACTATTCCTGATCTCTGATCTGATTTCTCCAAGTAGTACTAGACGTTCCATTCTCACTACGTGTTAAGTAATTCTTAGCTTTCTTTCCAGGCATCCCAGACCTAGGTGAGTCTGCTTGTGCATTCCCTCACATCTTTCACTGGGGGAATTCTCCAATCCAAATGCTCAAGTCCATCACACTGAGTTTATGCACAGCCATATCTGTCATAGGAACTGAGAGAAGTCCAGTCACATCCATGGACTGATGATGCAGTAAGCCTACCCTACCTTATGTGTGTTTGCACAAAAAGTAGAATTAAGTCTTGACCAAAATACATATGACAGAAAAGGGAGCCATGGACAGAAGCTTGGACTGGGTGAATAGGAGTTATATGGGTGATCACAGTAGCTGTCCCTAGTTCAGATAGAAGAGACCATGTACAAAAACTAGAACTACTCACTGTAAATTCAGTCACATCTTACCTGACATCCTGATCCATAGCCTGACTGTCTCCAGGTTTGAGATCAAGAGAAAGAGAGAAGACCAGAAGAAGGCAGACATGGAAGCAACATCTCAAGGGAAGATCCTGTCTATAGGAGGATGGGTGCTCAGTGTGACAGATGGGGCCTGGAGGGGACAACAGAAGCCAACAAAACTGGCAGCGGTGCCCAGGGTCATGGCAGGGCCTGGCTGTCCCCAGGCCTCCACGCAGAGGGAGCAGAATGAAGTACAGAAAAGGGCATGGATGCTTTCGGGCTAGCTCACTACTCTGTTCATGAGCACATGTGGCACCTTCTGGGAGCTCCAGGGGAAACCTCTGTATGTGAGGGGTCAGGGGGAATGTGTGGGAGAGGCTTTTGGGTCTGCCTTGGTGATGGGAACAGAATCTTGCAAACAAGCTACTGCTGTAAATGACCTACAATGGAAAGCCAGAGTGCATTGTGACTGCTTTGCCAGGCTACAGGTAGCACATGCCTGTTTCTCTCCTGCCTTGCCCTCCCTTCCCTCTAACAAAGTGCCCCTGGGTGTCTGTTAGCTAGAACCCAACACATCTGGATTCCCATGACACCTCTGAAACATCTCTGTTCTTTAACCCATTTCATGCCTTCTATAATTTACTTACATCTCCTCATCACACTCTGAACAAACAGTGTTATGCTGAGTAGAACACTATACTTATCACATACTAGCTGCTCAATAAATGTTGGTAGGATTACTCAAAATCACACACACACACACACACACATACACACGCACACACACACACACACACGCACACACACACCCCTTTCTTGGTCTATCTTTGAGAAAGAACATACTTAGGACGAGCATCTGGTTGAATTGCTTGCCCCATCCAAAGCAGAATTTTGTGGGTTCGATACTCATCTTTTCTTGTTGTTTCTGCTTTACTGGGAAACCACACTTTCTCTTGTTAGTTTCCTGGGTAAGAGGGGATGTGGCTAGAAATCGAGGGCACTCAACTAGGGTTTTTTAAATTAGTGACCTTAATCTTCCATGCCAGAATTAATCTTTCTTTTGTGAGGACCCATTTAGCCGACAAAGAGTTAACACTTACACTACTTTACGGACAAATTGCTTCATTCAGGAAAGGGGAAAAAAAATTCTCCCAGAAAATTGGATGTCAGTGGATTATTCCCCCTCAGATCCATGGATTAGTGTGTGAGGGGAGGGCATCCAAGTGGAAAAAATGTAATACCAATGCATTTTCGGGCAGCCCTGTGCTTTCACACCACCTCAATTATGGGTCTCTTTATCACAGGTATCATGCATCCTGTCTCCTGCCTACTGCACCTAAGCCTATTATGGAACTTCTTGATTATTAAATATTTGAGAGTTCTTTAGAATTAGGATATACCACATCTGTATCGACTGAATCAGCCTCCTCATTTCTTTCATACAAACACGAGCATTTCCAGATTTCTTTAAGATGAAGAGGACCTTAAAAGATCCTACTTTATGGCCTCATCATGAAATGCACATTTTATGTAGTGAAGGTACTTGGGCTTATAAATTGTATAAACATGCTTTTTTTATCCTTTAGAAGAAAGATTCACAATTTATGATGCTCCTTGCAAAAGATAAATGTTTGGCCTAGGAAGCCAAAAGTGAAGTTAGTGAACGTATTTTTCTTATACAAACTATGAGGCATGAGTCCTCATTTTCCTTGATCATTTCAATAGCCCTGGATGTTTTGTGGAGAATCTCTCAATGCATTCTTCATTAGGAATGACATTTTCATGAAAGCGGATATATATTTTCTTTAACAGTCCATCTATCTCTTCCTGAGTAGCCTTCACCTTCCACAACATAAAAGCTGAGGACAAATGTAAGCTTTTGCAAGGTGACTAATAGAAGAAGAGGCTTGATGGATATTGTAGGACCTTCAATTCTTCTCTTGAGATAGTCACTCCAAAAGGGCCAAGAACACTAGCCAGAGGAAACATTGGATGGGAAAGGCAACGGAGGAAGAATCATTGTCCATCCCAGGAGGAACAATGGCTACCATTCTGCAGGCACCTGATCATGTTGATCAGATCAGAGTAAACATATGGCGTCATCCGGGTGTTTGAAATCTACCCTTGAGCAGTGATGTGGCACCTTTGCTGTGCTTCAGAATCACAATGACATGGAAAGAAATCAGAGCTTTCCTATAGAAATGGAGAAGCAGGGGCTCAGGAAGAAAAGAGCAGGGCTGTGGCTGCATTCAGAGGAGAAAACATGTCACCCATTTCTACACAGAATGATAGTTTTCCAGAGATGGCTTTCATGTGCTGGCTGTTCATGTGTGCATATGTGAGTGGTTTCTCAGGTGCTGTATTCACTGAATCAAGAAGGTTTGCTGGCAGAACGCTTCAGTGGTCACTGGATGTTGGCAACAATGGGGAAGCCTGCCAAACCCTCAACTAGCCGCTGCCCCAATTCCTTGCCAGGCACACTGCCCTGTGGAAAAATGGCATATACCCAGCTCCCTTGCATCTGAATGAGATTCGACATACATCTCACCAGCACGTAGAGATGAAAGTGAAAATAAAGTGTGAGGAATCAAAAGGAAGTTGCAGAATGCATGGCAGATGTTGTTAGATTTGTCTAGCAAAGCCCACGTGCCAAGCGCATGATGGATGACATTAGCAAGAGAGGTTAATAGCTCTGGACGGGGCTGCCTGGGCTCTTTAAAAGTACGCACAGAACGAATGCTAGGGGCACAGCAGGAATGGCCAAATGAAGCAAGTGGGACTTTCAAAACAAATAACGTGTCACCTGCCTATGGAACATCAATGTAAAGGCAAATGGAAGGCAAAAGTAGTCAGTGGTCCCCGGATTGGTAAAGAGAGAAGGGTCCTTGGCTTGCGACTGCCTTGAAGGTGACATCCTTTTGAGTGACAAGCAGGTTGCTGTGAATTCTGCAGGAGGCAATGACATGCCTAGTTTATATCGTGAATATTTCGGTCTTAATTTATGCTGTGAGCCCGGGTCCATTACGTGCCCACTGAAGATGATTTATGTGGGTTTCATGTAGTGGGACTTTAATTATTCACATGATTATCAATAAAAAATAAGGTCAGAACAGTGTTGAATGAGAACAGGTTGGCGGGGCAATCAGCAATGGCAGAGATGACGTTTAGACCAGAAGGGGCGATCACAGACTCTTCTCTCCACGACAGGTAGGAGAACAAATTCATAAGCAGAATTTACACTTTTCCTCCTTGGTTTTTCTTCACAAACACACAAACTGCCATCTTGTTAATCAACTCCCTGATGGCAGACAAATGTCTCTGAGAAACACGTTGCCAAGTGTCAATTGTTATTGGCTGAAACTCAATAGGGCAAAATGAACTGATACCGCCATTCTCTTCCATGCAATGCAATCACCGATCAATAGTGAGTAATTGAACATCACTCTGTGACGAGGAGAACGCAATGAGTTATGGTGCGTATTAATCACTGTCTAACCATTTCATCAATATGATTTCCTTCCACCACCTTGCCATAGAATCTAACTCTAGCATGGGGCAAGGGTGGGAGTTGGTGTGGTACCCCTTCTTCTAATACAGGTATTAATTTTAAGGTTCAGATTGCAGGCCTCAAAGAATCCTAGTGGGGTGTCCTCACATTTGATCTGGTGTGAGCTTCACTATTTCAAGTTATAACGACCCAGTATGTACAACAGGGAATGCTCTAAACCTGAGGGAGAAAGAGAAGGAAGGAGAAGGAAACTACCAGCAGCAATTCTTCAGGAATGTGCCTTTTCCCCCAGAAGCAGCATTTGTCTTCACTTTTATTCTTCTCTCACCTAAGACTGTCAGAGGACCATGAGAAAAAAGAATATTTTCCCATCAGGCCCAAGAAAAAGTTGAACTATTTAGAGGAGGACAATGGAAACACTCAGATATGTTTCTATCTGTGGTTGGGTTGTTTGGTTCAGAGGTGCATGCAGACTGCGGGGCGGCTGAGTGAGTTTGAGGTTTGACGGCCAGCTGTAGATGTGGTCAGGAGCTCTGTTCCTGCCTGGGCAATTTATGCATTGAATCACATCGGTTATGCATTGTGGTTGCTACTGAACAAAGGAGCCCTGTTAGCCATTAGTTCTACCTTTAGAGAGCAGGATTTTCCTGAGCTTGGAAATTTTAATAGTTAATTCTCAGTGTAATATGCTGGCTATGATCCAATTCCTGCTGTCCAAAAAGTTATTTTCCCTCAGAACTCAGGAGTGAGGCAGAAGAATTAAGAATTTGAGTCAACATAGTGAGCTCCTGTCTAAACACGCACACATATACTCAAACCTAATTTTGTTGTTGTTGTCCTAGTAGATACTCAGACAGACAGACAGACACACAGACAGATAGATAGATAGTTATTTTTAATTCTCTCGTCTCTTTTTTCTAATCTCAGTATTTGGGGAATAAAATAAAAAGTGAGTTTTGTCAGAAGAAGGGAGGCCTGGAATGAGCCATAATTTGATTTTTTTTAAAAAAATAAAATCCCAAGGATGTTTAATTTTTTTCTAGTAAGATAACTCTGATACTTTGGAAAGGGGTGACTCTAGGACCCCAGGAAATTGTCTCATCAAGGGAGGCAGTTTAGAAAAAAAGTAGAATGAGGGGGAGGGAAACTTGGAAGGTGTCAGGAACACACACAGCCAGTGACAGAAAGGTGGCTGTCTCTCTATACTAAAGCCAAGCCAGTTGGGAACAGGCTCTGGAGTAGTGTGTGTGTGTGTGTGTGTGTTTTAATCAACACTTTCCCAATTAGTGAGATACTAGTGGAATTAAAGAGACATTGTAAGAGGAGAGAGGAGAAAGCTGGGTCTCTAGGGCCTCCGCATTCTCCTCCACCTGACTCCAAGCCAAGCAAATGGCACCAGCATGCTGTGTGGAACATGAGCCATTTTCCAGAACCTGTTGTGGAGGTCTCTTGGGCAACTCTCCCTGGCGCCTTTTAACTCTGTGATCTCCTCCAAGTCTTTTCTGATGAGAATTGTTTGGAAATGGTTGGAACAGGATGAGAGCCTGTTCACCTGGACCCAACAGAGCCAAGTGGTTCAGCGGGGAGTTCAGAGGTTTGAAATTCTAGTTGGAAGTCCTTGGGTTTGTCAGACTGTACTACAAGGCCAGGCTTCAAAGTGAAATCTCTCCATTTCCTCTTGACAGTGTGTTAGAGATGTGGTGTCAGCTCAGACTTCTTGGTTCTTACAGAAATGAAATGTGAGTGGTTTATATAAAAATACCTTTCCATAATGATGTTTTACATTGGCATAATTGTTTCCACTGTTAGGTATTTCTACATTTATTTTATACTCAGTAAGGTAAGCAATACAGGTAGTTTGGGCTCCAATTTATAGATGAGGAAATTGAGGTTGAGGTAATTACTTTCTCATCCCCCAAAATAAATAACTTAAAAAGATGGAACGAAATGAAGTCTTGTGCCTTAAATATTGATGTTTCCTTTATTTTTATGTTGCCTCATAAATTCTATATAAATTGACATGAGAGGGCCAGTGGAGAATGTTGCTCTAAGTTTAAATGTCTTAGGAAAAAAAAACCACTTTCCTTTTAAAATGCCTTCATAGCTTCAAAAAACAAAAGATATTTAGAAGAGATTATCTGGTTATATCCTTTCCTCCCCCCTCCCAAGGATGAGGCAGGACCTTTAAATCATTTAAGACAGCTCAGAAAATCTCCTATTTTTAAATATCCCTAGAGAAGAAGATTCTTCAGCTCCGATGAGTAACTTTTCCTGGTGTTTAACATTTCTCAAAGTCAGGAAATTCTTTCTTGTGTCCTAAATCCCTAATGTTATAGCTTGAGCCTGTTTCCTCCTGGTTGGTCTTCAGTAGAGATGCTGAACAGCTGGCTGCGTTCCTGAACGTGGGAGATCATTTCAAAGAGGAGGAGGAGGCTGTTAAATTGCTCTGCAGCCCATTCTTCCACAGGTTCAATAATCCCTGTTCCTTTCACTATTTCTCATAGGTCTCATTTTCTAGCCCTTTAATCCCTCTTCTGCCTTCTCTCACATAACTCACGCTTTCTGTTGAGGTATTGGGTTGAGAGAAAGAAGGACCTTTGTCGTTGGGGTAGGAGAATCTGGAAGAGAGAGTGAATCCATTAGGACTAACCAGCTCCCTTCCCTCCCCCACCCCAACCTAAGTAGTGATGATGGCCCTAGGTTGACACTCAGAAATAAATATTTTCCTCAAAACTTGACCTGAATAATTAATAAATTAAGTACTGAAGTCATAACAGGTTGATTTGGCAAACAGTTTTCTGGAATATCTCCACTGGTATCAGTGCATACACTTTTTGGGCTGAGAAAGTTTCTAAAACAACTCAAAAACTGTCTGAAAATAACTCACTGGGAAACTTTTCTGGGTGGAAGTTTCCAGAACATCATTTGAAAAAAAAACACATGCTTCTATGTCTTCATTATAATACAAAACGGGTCCAGTGAGGCACAGGCTTTATATAACACCATGAATTTTATCCTGCATTTTACATTTAGCCATTGGCTTAATACATAATTATTATAAAAATCACATAGTGCATAGGACTAAGATGTCAAGCAGCTTTAAATAAAAGAACAAAAACTGTGGGATAACTTTGAACTTGAGACTATTTTATGTTCTTGCTGAATTCCTTGAGAAATATCTACAGGTGTTCCTGGAATGAGGTCAGAATGTCATACGGAGGTTGTGGTGATGGGAATGAGCGCATCAAGGGGTAAATCCTCAGCACACCATGCATCTGTTACACATCTAAGGTTGGCTAGGTGCATAGCAGGCCTCGGGTCTTTAAAAGATGAGGTAAATAGCCACGTAATAACTTTGATAGAAATCAAGTTGATACCTGCCAATAAACTAAAGAAGACATTGGCATGGTATTTAAGGTAAAATAATTGAAGAAAAAGAAATGTGCTTGCAGCAGGTCTAAAGATTTCTGGTTGGGATGATCCCAGCTGGCCTTGTTAGTCAGTGGTAATTTATACCAATAGGCTGTGTCACCATACACATTTATTCATTTACTTAGCCAAATATGGTTACTGAAAGCCTTTTGAGCCTGTGCCATATAGAAATTTATTTTTTATTATGAAAGGTGGTTGATAAAGAAGATTTAAAAACCTTAAAAGTATCTATTCATAAGACCAATTCCCCAGGTCATCCAAATGACCTTTTCCTGGGCAGGAAACAATTACTTACTTGTTTATCTTCTTCATTAGGACCAAATGACCCTCTTCAAGCCATGTCATCTTATTTCCACTGGCTCTTTGGTTCCTCCCAGGGGGGTTAATAAGAAGTAAAACCCTGGGGCTGTGATTAACAACCTGAAATCTTATTCACCACTTCTATTCTAGACGATTTGTGGGGAACAAAACTCTGCATGCTAGGCCTCCCAGTTTATTCAGATTTCAACTTCTTTATACTTGGTACCAATGCCCTGGCTATACTACTTGTTGAACAGAGAATAATGACGATAATGACAGAGAAAAATGACGATAAACAGGATGGAACTGTCTTTATCCTATTGATATTTCTGTCCAGCCAGAAGTAAATTCCATGACTTTAGAGAAGGTTCATTCCTATGATATGGCTGCTTATATTTAAATCAGTTGACCACTAATTACCACAGTGACTTGCCCAAATTAAGATTCCATCTTCATCTGTATTAAGGCTCATATTAAGACTCTAGTAAGAATACTAAAGAAAAGCTGGGCACAAGTGACTCACACCTATAATCCTAGCTACTCAGGAAGCTGAGATCTGAGGATCATGGTTCAAAGCCAGCCCGGGCAGGAAATGTCCATGAGACTCTTATCTCCAATAAACAACTCAAAAAACCGGAAGTGGTGCTGTAGCTCAAGTGGTAGAGTGCTAGCCTTGAGCTGAAGAGCTGAGGGACAGTGCTCAGACCCAGAGTTCTGGCCCCATGACCAACAACAACAACAAAAAAAAGAGTTGTAAAAACAATATTAAGCAATCCACGTAAAGTTCTTAATACACTGCCTGCCATGATGGCTAGTATTTGCTATTATTATTAATATACCTAGACAAATTAGTATACGTATCAGGCTGAGTCCAGCTCTTGTTTTCTTTGTGCACCATCATTTCTCTCTGGTGGTATGAACAGAAATGGTGGTGCTGTCCAGGCATCAATAACCTTCCTCTTAGTTCCTTTCCTTTTGGGAAATCCTTGAATCACTTCTGCTTACTGACATTACCTATTATCTCATCATTTAAGGTTGTGCTGTATCTGAAATCATCTGAATAAAAATGTTATAGCACAGAGAAGGGAATACATATAGATTGACTTGCTCTGGATCTAGACAACCTTAGCCTAGCCATGCAGGTCAGATGGATTTAGAAGTAGATCTAACACGTGATGTCACATCTTCAGGTATTTCTTTTTTTTTGCTTCCTGTAGCATTCAGTTTATCACCTGGATACTCTAGACTTCTAGGGTAGAGGATTTGATAACTGAGAAAGGATACTTCTAAACTACCTGATTTGGAATAGAATATACTAAGTCAATTGATGGGGGAAAGTTGGTCTTAAGCCATACATTGCTCCAGAAATTATGTTTAAATGATGCATGTCTTTCTCTACTACTTGGAAGACACTCAGTGTGGTTTTTTTCTATCTAAAGGCAAGAGGTAGCTAAGAACATACCGGATATTTATTCGTCTTTTCTTTTATAATCTCTGATGAAAGCAAGAAGAATATCCTTGGAATTCAGAGCTCATGAGGTACTGGAGTTGAGAATCAAATCGCTGTAATTTTCTTCTCCAGGCACTTCCGGGGAAAATCATTTAGTCTTGGTACAAGTGAAAGACTTGTTTGAGTTTGACCTGCTTAATTCTCCCTAAGTTAAACTGCATGTGAATTAAAAAAAAAACTTTTTTTAAAGCAGATCCAGACTCTACCAGAAAATCACAGCTCATTACAGAAGTCCTTGGCAACGCTGCTTCCCATCGCCCTTTTAGGAAGCCTTATTTTGAAGATAATAAGAAAGTGACTTTCTTCCAGTATAACTCTACCCACCTCCCCATGGGATATAAGGGACAAAGGAGATCAAACCCTACAAATAGCAAAAGTTTTAAATCTAGTATCTAGGATACAAAAGCCAATTCTCTCTTTTTCCCCTTCCTCATATAATGGTGCGCCTGACACCCATTTTAATGGATCTGAGGAGAGTGATAGGAAGAAGACAAAAATCTTGTTTGTTATCGCTGGACCACCATTAGGAGTTCATCGTCATTCACAGCTACATATAGCTAGTGCTTGCTGACTGTGTTAGACAGTTTCCCATCACTCTAAAGAACATTTGAGATGATCTTATAAAGAAGGAAGGTGTATTTTTACTCACCATTGTGGAAGTTTCAGTCTATGATAGGTTGCTTACCTTGCTGTCTGTGGTAGGTCAAAAGCATTCACTTCATGGCCAGAAAGCAGTCAGAAAAAGAAAGAAGACTAAACGTAGGTCCTACTCTCCCTCCAAGGCTACACAACTAGGACAGGAAGAATGCCCATCACCCCTTGGGCTTCACATGTTAAAGTTTCTATTATCTCCCAATAGGTCTATGCCAGGCACTAAGCTTTCAACCTATAGCCTTTACAGAACATTCCTAACTCAACTATAACAGTGATACTCCCCTCACCCCTTTTGCTTTCTTTATGGTAACTTTTATTCAGCCCTATCACACTGCTGCCATTTAGACAACAGCTTCAAATCTCATTGTGAAGGAGATTTTTAGGCCCTCCAGTCTTACTTCTTTCTTCTTTCCACAGAATGAAGAAATACAAGGAAAGGGGTGGGCTGAAAAGGGGGGTGAAGAGGTTGAAATAGTGATGCAGAACGAGATGCATTGCACATATAAACTGTTTTGTTAAATGGCAAAAAACAAAATCAGTACATAACCTAACATTAAGATAAGGGAAGGGATGGGTTGGAGTGGTGGGTGAGAATGTTGAAAGGGGTGACATTGATCAAGATGCATTGTATTCATCAATGGCTTTGGTAAATGGCATCTCTGTTACCCAACTACTTAAAGATAATACAAGTATTTTTTTAAAAGAAGTCTCCCTCACTCAGAGATATGGCTCTTTTACCTAAAGCAAGAGTATATTTTCCACATTCTATTGGAGTAAAAATAAATATACACGCATGTCTTATCTTAAGATAATATTCTAACAGGAATTTATGAAAAGAGCATGAATTTGGACTTAGTGACCTAAGAGCCTCTGTGTTATAGCCATATGCAAAGAGCTTCAACTTTCCAAGATTCAGTTTTCCCACTTGAAAAATGCAGATGATGCTATATTAGTCATGATTTCTGGATTCCTTCCTCTTCCTCAGTCATGCTTTCATGCTTGATTGCCAGAAAACTAGAGCTCTTCCAGTCATTTTGTTTTATTTTATTTTATTTTATTTTTTGTAGGGGGGGCCGGTCGTGGGGCCTGAACTCTGGGCCTGGGCGCTGTCCCTCAGCTCTTCAGCTCAAGGCTAGCACTCTACCACTTGAGCCACAGTGCCACTTCCAGCTTTTTTCTTTTTGCTTATGTGGTGCTGAGGAATTGAACCCAGGGCCTCAAGCATGCAAGGCAAGCAAGCGCTCTACCACTGAGCCACCTTCCCAGCCCCTCTTCCAGTCATTTTGAACTCTTTCTATTCAGGAAGAAAGGAAGAAGGAAGGGGCGTGGGGGTGGGGGGTGTAGCAGACAAAAGGCACATGCCAGCAGAATCTGTCCCTTTTTGTCAGAGGGCAGTGGTTTCCCTGGGGGCGTTCTCTGCTGACTTATACTTCCTATCCATTGGCCAAGTCTTGTCACATGCTCTCCCATAGCTTCAAGGAAGCCTAGGACCTTATTTAGTTGTTCAGTTGGCATATATCAGCCTGAAAACAAGAGTAGGGAGACGAAAGGGAAAAATAGATCCTGGAGGCCTCATCCTTGTGACGATAACACAAGATATTTATGTTGAATCCCTAACAGTCTAAGGTGCTTCATAATAGTGCTGATCACAACACAGCTTACATGAATGTGGGTGTTCAATCAAGCACATACTGATGGCTTCCACGGGGGACTCTGACATCTTCCATCAACACGCCTGACCTCGATTTGTAGGCCTGAGGAGTTCCAGATTTGTGTGGTTGAGTCTCTCTCCCTAAGGGAACTCCCAAGAGTTCAGAAATGTAGGTCTGCCAAGACCTCGGCTGGCTTCCTGGGCTCCCCTACATCTGAATATAATCATATGTTGATAAAATACCTTGTCAAGCTCCACAGCAGTTCTCTGCCACGCAGCCTCGTTATACTCTGGCTTTGTAATTAAAATTGAAAAACACAAACCCACTGGACCTGTCCTTAGAGAATGGTATAGCTGCCATGGAAGAGATGTCATATTTGATTTCTGGTGCTGGACACATAGGCTGGCAGAGGCTTGGGGCCTTTGTTCTATGTAGAGATTCAACTGCCTCCAATTTCTTAGCAAGCAATGTGTGTGCGTGTGGGTCTGTTTTCCTGTGTTCACTGGGGAGCTGGAGGGTAGGAAGCCTTTTAGTAGAATGAGAGAGGAAATGAAAGAGACTAGAGAAAAGAGTGACCTGGGAAAGATGCTAAACCATAGTCTCATACACTTGTAAGAAAAGAACAAAACTGCAGCTCTTTGAGTGTTCCCATGGAACACAAGGGCAGGACTTCTTCAGAACTTCATAGCTTACATTTCTGAAAGTACTCAGAGGGCTGGGAAAGAACAAAAGAATGTACACATATACATATTTAGGGAAGGGCTTCATTTTTAACATCAATTAGGATATGCCATTGGGACTAGATGAACAGTAGGGCAAATAATCTAAGCATGAAGATACCCACCTCATAAATTTGCCCCTTGGAAGAAAGAGAAAAGCGACTGATAGCTCCTGCGTCCATCTATACTTTTCTGTCCGTCCTAGACCATGAGCATCTAGTCTTCTCCAAGGACAACCAAACTCTGCCTCAACTGATGGAGAGACCAAGTGATATTTTCTACAGGCCACGTTCTGTTGTGTCCTTTGTAAGAGAAGAGGATAGATGTGACAATCTGGATTTCTGGAGAAATTTCAACTGGAAAAAAAATCTCTTCTATGCCTTCCAAAAAAGCATCCAGCTGGCTGAGAGCCATTTTTTCAGGCCCTAGAGATGGCAATGTGGGTAGCAGGAAGTACAGCCAAGAGGCGCAGAGCACATTGAGATGGCATAAAGGACATGCATTAGGCGAGGCTATTGTTTCTAGTGACAGAAACCCTGTTAACCAAAAAGTTAAGGGAATTTATGGCCTGAGACTGTGGAAGCTTCACAGGTAGACCCAAATGCTTTAGGCAGTGGCCAGACTCAGAAATCCAAGTGCATTCATTTTTCTCCCTATCTCCACTCTGCTAGCCCCTACCTGACTCCATTCTCCACTGAGCTGTCTCCATTGGAAAGCCACGGCTAACCTGAGTTCACATTTCTCTGGTTTAGCAACCACATGGAAAGAATCTATATTGGTTTCCTATTGCTTTAAAAGAAAACTTCTGTATAACAACTACAAAATTATAATAACACAAGGAACATTCTTTTTGTTCAACTTCAAGGTTGATTATGGGGAGACTGCATCAGTCTCAGGTACCCAGAGCTGGATGACAGGGCATAAGCTTCCCCAAGGAAGCTCTTCTCAAGTCAAAAGCTGAAGCTCAAATGAGCAAGGAAATCCCAAAGCACAGTGTATTTCAAGTTCTTGCTTGCCTGATATTACTAATATCTCACTGACTAAAAAGTAAAGTCACTGGGTCAAGACCAAGTCAAGGGACATTTACCTTCTGCATGTTTATAGGAAATGCATAGTTACATGGTAAAAAGTACGAGTATAAGGAAGGCTACATCATTAGAATTAATCATTGGACAAAGAAGACATGTATCTTCCAAAGACCAGATACAGATTTTAGGATAAATATAAACTTTTTTTCTTTCTTGTGGCACTGAGATTTGAACTCAGGGCTTCATGATTGAGGCAGGTGTCATGCCACAGGTGGGTTTGAATAATATGATCATCTTTGCACTAATCTTTAAGATACAAATCAGGAACTCAGAGAGGTTAACTTGACTGGTCTAGTGCATTCAATGGAATTTGTCCTAATGGTGGGTAACTGGGCCTAAGAAATAGCTCCTGAGCCAGGCGCTTTAAAGGCTCACACCTGTAATCCTAACTACTCAGGAGGCTGAGATCTGAGAATCATGGTTCAAAGCTAGCACAGGCAGGAAATTCCAGGAGATTCTTATCTTCAATTAACCACCAAAGAAGTTGGAAGTGGAACTGTGTCCAAGTGGTAGAGAACTAGACTTGAGGGGGAAAAAAAAGCTCAGGAACAGTGCCCCTTGAGTTTAAGTTCCAAGACTAACACGCACATACACAAAAGGAAGAAACAAAAGAAGAGAAGAGAAAAGAAAAGAAAAAATGAAAAGAGAAAAGAAAAGAAGGAACTCCTAAGAACCACATGCGGTATGGGAATTCTCCAGAGGACCAAGAAGCAGAAATATGAAAAAAAATATAGATAAACATATATAAGACAAAGGGAGGGTGCCAAAATAAAAAACAGTGACACCAGCAGGGAAATCAAAGGGGAGGGGGTAGAAAAACTGCATCTAGTAGGCTAAGAAAACTTAAAAGAGACCTGTCTGTAGTTCATTTTGATTAGCACCATTTTATAAGGTCATGTGATTTGAGGATGAGAAGGCTAATCATAGAAATGGTGAGACAAAGGACCAAGGGTGAACCAATGCAACAGTGACACTCGCAAGACACTATGTTGGCAATGAACTTTACAACTTGGTGGGGAAAGGAGTTGTGGGGGGGGGGGGAAGGGAATGGGAGAAAATGAAGGAGGGGGTATAACACTGTTCCAAAAGAATTGTACTCATTACCTTACTTGTGTAACTGTAACCCCCCTGTACATCACCTTTACAATAAAAACTAAAAGAAAAAAAATACATGCATAAGAGTCATAGCCACCACTACTCACTTGTACTAAAGATAAAAGAGCACCTGCCCCTTGCCCTCCTCCCCCGGAAACATTGCAGGGGCTAGGTGGGAGCATGCAGCCGGCAAAGGGGCCTAGACTATGATTGATTGTCTTGAGTTCTACGAGTGCCATGCTCAGGACCTCCTCATCTATACATTCACACGTATTCACACATCCATTGCTACGGTTTACATGACCCCTTGGAGGAACCAAAAGGTTCATGTGTGTAGGCTGGGTCCTGTGTGGATGTGGCGGAAGCCTTAAGAGATAAGACCTGTTTGGAGGAGGAGGAGGTTAGGTCACCTGCCCTCAGGTGAGAGTAGCATGGTTCTGAAAGGCAAGTTACTTGTCTCAAAAGTGAGTTGTTATTAAAAAAGAAGAAGCAAGACTGGTCCTCTCCATTCTCTCTGACTTCTTAGCTTTCCATGTGATTTTTCCTCTTGTATTTCCTCCTACTGTGATGCAATAGAGCTAGCCAGGCCCTTATTGGAATGTCGTGTTCTTGAGTCTGTAAAACTGAGCAATATAAACTTTTCTTTCTGTATTATCCAGCCTCAGGTATTTTGTAAGGGTAAGAGAAAGTGAACTGATACATACAACATTAGACAGACAGACAGACAGAAATAGATAAATGCATGCATACATACACAGGTACATATGAGCATAACCTTTCAATTTGTGCTAAAATCATGATTCTAGGTATAAAGTTGATACTCTTTGTGGTTGTTTCTATTGCTATGCATGTATAACAAATCATACCCAAATTTAATAGCTTCAAACAATGTCAGCATTTATTTTGCTTACAAATGCACAATTTGGGCCTATCACTTATAGCTCATCTCTGTTCCAAGAGGTGTCAGCTCAAAGGCAGTGGCTGGATCATCTGAAGGGTCACCTGGGGGGAGGGGGGATAGCAGAAAGCAGATTTTCCCCCCCATGATCTCACCATGAACATCTCAAAAAATCACTTCTGTGCTCCCAGAGACCAGGGCATGACAAAGGGAGGGTGTGATTCACCCTCTTGAGGGAAAAGGATTGGAAACATCATGTAGGCCATTTTTGGAAAACGCAGTCTTTTGCAATCACTCGTCCTTTCCTGCTGTGATCTGAGTATGAATAAACACAGGTTTCAAGCGTTATACTTCTTGCCCTACCACTACTTAAGTGGCTGTGTGATTTTTTTTTTCCAGTCCGGGATTTGAACTCAGGGCCTGGGCACTGCCCCTGATCTTCTTTTGTTCAAGGCTAGCACTCTACCACTTGAGCCACAGCACCATTTCTGGCTTTTTCTGGTTACATAGTGACTTCTTTTTTAATCCAAAAAGCAGGAATACAAAATATTTTTTTAAGTGGGAATGCAAATATAGCTACAATGGGCAGTTGTGAAGATTCTAAGAAGTAATTTAGGTAAAGAACTCAATAGAGTGTAATCTATCTCCTCAATAGAACCTCGAGGAATTTGCTGAATCAGTAATGGTGATTAAGGTCATGACCTCAATTTTTCTCTGAACACCAGGGCATACTGAGTATAATACCCAATATGAGGGAGTCAAAAACTGGAATTTGACCAGTAGCAGACAAGACCCCTTGTCCTTTAGGTCTTCAAATCTTTTAATTGTCAGCAGATTGTAACTTAATTAAATGAGTGGTGGGGGGACAATAGTGGGACGAACTGAGGTGCCGGACGCTAACTCAGTGCCCAGGCCCTGAATTCAAGCCCTAGGACTAGCATAAACTCATAAACACTCATAAACACAATAGCTCTGGCCTTTCTAACCTATACAAATCACAGGACAAAGTAAAGTGTCTGAAAGAAAGAATTTATCCAAATAAAATCCTCATTAGAATGTTTTCTAACCTTCTAAGATTTCTATTTGATATGTATAAGCTAGTATAAAACTGTCATCTATTGCGTCAAAGGTGTAGTTTGGTGCTCTGCTTACTTCCTACACGAGCCTTTCTTTTTTTTTTCCTCTAAAAATACAATTTTCTTTGCAGGAGATAAAATATGATTGCCAACTGCTTCCTTACCATTCTACTTTCTACTTTTAATGAGTTACATTCTTCCAGGAAAGGGCAAATAAATAAAAATGTGCAGTCCTCCTTAAGGCAGCTTACTAGGACTTTGGAAAGCTCACATTCCAAGTACCAAATCTTTCCCTGGCACTCCATTCGTACAAACCACAGCTCCCCACTGACAGTTTCTGTCTGAGTCATGCAGGCCTAGAGGACTTCAAGGGAAAATGGGTTTGACTGAGGTCATCTTAAGACTTCTGGTTCAGAGTTTGCAAAAAAGATATTTCCAGGCCATCCTAGAAAACTAAATCTCTCCCACTAAGTTCCATTAGCTCGAAATCTGCATAAATTAGGCTCATATTCCAAGAACTAACCAACATTCAAGCTGAGGTTAAAGGATGTACAGAGTAAATGCAAAGGAATTTGCCATGTTAAATGTCCATCTAGACAGATGCCCTATTCTTTTCCGACCAGAAAAGCAAAGTCCCACTTGGAATGCTGGCTAGCTGTGAAATGACATACATATAGAATTGGTTTCCAGATATCCCTCAACAACTAATTTGTCTCATGAAATATGAAATGTAATTACCCATGTTGGACATATTTGTGTAATCACATATTTCTATTGCACAGAATGATTCAGTTGTTTAAAATAAAGGGTAGAGTCCTGGTTACAGAAATGTCTTTGACATCAGAGATTTGTCTAAGCAGACATTTAGTACAAATAACTCTTCTAGTATTGATTTTCCTGTTCTGTCTTTTGCAAGTGTTGAGCATCCATTGGACCCATAATTTGCTTGTTATGTTGACAAAGGAGGACCAATGAGTTCTTATTAAACCTTCACAGTGCAGAGGCCTGCTATCAAATCCATCCTTATCTTTTGCTAATCCTATTCTTCACTGTTTCTCCTACTATATAAATCTTCCTCCACCTCTGAGCAAGATCAGGCCCTTCCTGAGCATTTTTCAATCTCAGTTCCACTTCTTGAAACAAGGTGTTCAGGAGGGAAAATGATACCTCCCACAAGGACAGAGTCATACCACTGCTTCAAGGGGAAGCCAATTAACTGTGAAATGACCAGCCATATTTTCAGCACTCTCCTCATTTTTATAAAAGAGACTGGGAGGTCACATATATTTGGCTATGGCTAAAAGCTG
Organism: Dipodomys spectabilis; assembly: GCF_019054845.1. Taxonomy (NCBI): domain Eukaryota; kingdom Metazoa; phylum Chordata; class Mammalia; order Rodentia; family Heteromyidae; genus Dipodomys; species Dipodomys spectabilis. The sequence continues at coordinate 23,918,966 of NW_024870728.1, forward strand.
GTTATCCTGAATATATATATATATACATATATATATATATATGTATATATGTATATGGTACATGGTACATATATAATTATATATAATAACTATATATAGAAAGAGAGAGTACTAGGGGTTGTATATATAGTGGAAAGGGTAAATAGTCCTGGCATTGGAATGGCAAGAGGAATGTAAATATCAAATAAGTATGCAGAATTTAATTTGTGCCAATGAGTATTTGTAGGTGCTATTCATGAAGTAGTTCATTTAATCTTTAAGAAGTAGGCATTGATATCAGTCATTTTATAGAGGATACAGAACCTTGAAGACATCGCTAAAACTCTCTAAGCCACTGATCTTAATTAATGTCTCTCACATCAGTAGGTCCTTTGGGTTTCTTGTCTGTTTTGCTTTTGTTTTTCTGTAGCACCAGGCTTTGAGCTCAGGGCCTTATGTTCTTGCATGTCTTTCCTGCACATGACTGGTGCTCTAACACATGAGTCACATCTCCAGTCCAGAATTTTGCTGGTCCATTAAAGAGGGAGTTCTCAGCCTCACGAATTCTCAGCTAGAATTATAGGTGTGAAGAAGGTACTTTTCCTCTGCCAGACACACACCAAGCTCTAGCAAGGTTATACAACATTCTCAAGTTCACACAGCTAGCCAGGGGCCGAGGTGAGGCTCAAGCCCAGTTCTGTGCACAACACAGCTTTTCTCAGAACAAAATCACAGGGCTGCCATGTGATGGCCAGCGTCAGAGAGCCAGGAGTACACTGCAAGTCCATGACCTGCTTGAGGAAACACAGGAAGTCTGAGCTGGAGTTTCCAGCTTTCTCCGTTTCTTGCTTTCTTGTCTTTGGACTTCTTTAGTGTTTGACTGGATGAAATGCCTTTGGCATTTTAATCACCTTTTGTCTTCTTGGAGAGCTCAAATTAGCTTGTTAGTTCTTTCAGGAAGCTGAGTTTGTAAGCAATCACTGAGTCCAGAAACAGTATACTGCCAATCAATAAAAACAGAAAAGCTGGGAGGCGAGGAGAATGAAGTAGTCCTGGATGGTGTACACCCTCACCCTACCCTCACCCATTTGTGAGATGTCAGCCGCTTATCCTGTCACAACAGAGTCTCTGTTGTCACAAACACAGCAAACTCTGCATCTCAGAGGTCAGAGGGTAGAGAAAGCTTTTTTGAGAAGTGCTTACTATGGAAGGACACCAATAAATGCAGCTTTCCATAGACTTTTGTTTTGCAGTATTCAGGTGTGAACACAGGGCCTCACCTCTAGCCTTTTTATGCTCCTGTTCTTTTTCAGATAGGATATAGCACTTTTGTCTGTGCTTGCCAGCTTCTCATTATGATCCTTCTACCTGCACCTCCTGCATACCTGGATTACAGGCACTCACCACACTATCTGGCTTAGTGGAGATGGCGGTTTTGCTAAAATTTTTCCCAAACTGGCTTTAAAACTTCAGTCCTCCCAATCTCTATTTCTTGAGTAGCATGAGTGATGACATCTGACCTCTATTCTTTATTTTGGTGTGAAAACTGAGCATCTGGGATCTTTTTTTTAAATTTTATTTTTATTGTGAAAATACTGTACAGAGGGGTTACAATTACGTGGGCAAGATAATGAGTACATTTCTTATCAAGGACTGTAGCCTCCTCCTTTGTTTCCCCTTCCCATCCCTTCCCATCCTCCCTCTGCCCCCTACCCAATCCTCCCAGCTCCCCCTCCCCCTATTACCCCCCACCCTGGCACCAAAGTTGTAAAGTTCATTTTCGACATAATGACTTGTACATATCATTGTTGCAATGGGTCCACCTGTATCCCTATTTAAACGATTTGTTTTTCCCCTTCCCCTCCACAAATTATACTGACATCAAATACAGTGAAAGCAGGGGTTATGCTGTGGGGGACATACAAAGCAACAAAGAAATAATCTTATAAACGTGTTAGAAACAATCGCATGAAAGAAAAAAAACTTTTGAATATATATCTTAGGGTTCATTTCCCTAATATCACCTTATCTGACCTTTTCTGCCTGACTCAGACATATACTAGATATTGCAAATAAGGGAAACCATGGGGCATCTGGGATCTTAAATAACTTACTCAAAGCCAGTAACAAACATCACCATTATATCACATTGTCATACAATTCTAGGTGACTCAATAAGCCAGAATCGGAACCCAGGCCTATGCAAGTCCTAAACCTTTACTTTCTAGGTCCACACTATTAAATAAAGTGAGCATTACAGTCTGTTCACTACCTGTCTGTTCACTCCTTGGGGGGCAGTTATCTATGTCTTCTTTTCCCATTTCCACACTGCCCTGAGGATTTGTCAGTAATGAAAAATGCAGAACAAAAGCCCTGTCATTCTTTCATTGGTTTCCTATTGTCATGGAGAATACAGTTGTCATCCTTTGTATTTTATATTTTTGCAGTGGCTGTAGCTACAGTTCTCAGACCTGCTAACTAAAGTCCACGTATGGCTGGCCTAGTGACCAAGCGCACAGAAAGCTACAAATTATCTCCATAGAACATTAATCGAAGGTCTCTGCACTATCAAATCCTTCTCTCAATTAGAGAGCTGTCTCGGGAGTAATGTTCTCTCTAAAAATCATGATATACACGGCTCTATAAATCGATGGAGGACTTGTGACTATTAAACTTAATTGATACTGAATTTAGAGAAATGCATTTCAATCATGTTGCCATTTTATTTGGAAATTGGTCGCTGGCATTACCTCTTTCTTCTCTGGACATGCAGGAACACGCTGCGTGCTGAAATGAGGAATCCCAGAAGCAGTTCCGGTTAGAAGTCCTCAGAACAGGGCGAATAAACTGATGTTCCCAGGTGCTATAAGCACAGATTTTAAGCTGGGCATTGGTGGTTCATGCCTGTTATCCTAGCTACTAAGGAGGCTGAGATCTGAGTATCATGGCTCAAACCCAGCCTGGGCAGGAAAGTTAGGGAGATTTTTTTTTATCACCAATAAACTTCCAAGTGGGAGAGTGCTAGCTTTGAGCAAAAGAAGCTTAGGGACAGCACCCAGGCTCTGAGTTCAAACCCTAGGTTAGGCACCAAATCAAAATAAAACAGATTTTAAGCAACATCAGCAACAACTTGGTTTTATATAGGACCCCCTGTGGCCTTTCATAGGCTACTTTGAGGCTCAGGCTAGGGAAAATAACTTTTTGAATATGCTTTCAGGCCTGCGTAGCTGTAATCCTTTCCTTGTAATTGAGATTATTGTCCTCAGGAGTCAAGAGAGGTGCTGTTTTATGTAATTTGATCTGGATGGAAAAGCCAGCCAGACTAAAGGAAGGAATTAAGGCAATAGTTAGAAGGCTGTGTGTGTGTGTGTGTGTGTGTGTGTGTGTGTGCGTGTGCGTGCACATATGTGTGTGTGTGTGCATGGATGTGTGTGATCATGTACAAAGGCTGTGAGTGTGTGTGTAAGCAGATGTCTGTGTGTACACAGAGGTGTGTGTGTGTGTGTGTGTGTGTGTGTATGTGTGCAAGTGTGCATGAATTTTAGTATCTGATCTCAAATAAAAACCCTCCTGAAATGGGATGAACTGATCTAGAACCACTAAGAGAAATCCAGAATTCCTTATGTCCCAGGAAATCCAGTATATTCCTTCCTCCCTGTCCTACCTCCTGTGCATTCACAGCAGAGAATAAATGCCAAGAGAAAGATGTAAGCTTAGCTTTTAAAAAAGAAATAAAAAAATTGACAAGATGTATGTTTTGTACAAAATCTTCTGGAAAAGCATTTTTATATGTATGCTAATTTTTTCTAAACAGACCTTTTCTAGACACATGGACTCATTCTCTCTCTCATCTTTTATATCTAGAAATTCTATTGTACCATGTCAGTTATTAATGGCATATAACTATGCTTGCTTCAAATCTATTTCCTCTGGGAAATAAAATACATGAATAGGGATAATTGACTTTCTTGCTTAAATTTGTCTAATTCTTTATTCCTTTCTTTGATACTCTGTATATCAAAGAAAATGTGAACCTTTCTGGCTAGAAATAAGCTTTCAATGGCAAAGGCTTGCTGTATGGGAGCATGCTTGTTTACCTACATGTACTGGCTGTTGTCCTCTACTTGAGGGGGCTGGCTGTTAGCAAGACACCTAAAATAGCCACAAGTTAGAGTGGGTGTGTAAAGAAAATAGTTAATTTAGTGAGTGTAAAGAAAACTCTTGATTTACTTCTCCAGCTCCTAAACATGCCATTGCTAATCTTTTGGTTTTTTTAAAAAATATTATTTTATTTTTTAAAGTAGAAATTAGAGGATATAAGTTGGGATACCGCCATATTGTAAGTAGACAATGGGTGGGTAAAGTTTTAGAGACAGGATGATAAGTACTCTAAGAATTATAATAGTATTCATTGATTTATTTGAGTAAAGAAAATGTATGAATATCCATTTTATTTGTCCTTTACATCAGATTATTCCTAGAACATACACAGACAGAGAACACATAAGATAGAACCTCTGACTTTTTTTCAGGGAGGGGGCCAAATACAAAGCCTCATGTTTGGTAAAGTGTTTACCACTTGAGTCATGCTGCCTCCTAGACTTTTAGGCTTTTATTTTTATTAGGGTCTCATTCATTGTCCTGGCTGATCTGAACTGTAATCCTCCTATTTATGTTTTCATTAATTCAGATCAAGGTCTTATGACCTTTTCACCTAGGTGAGTCCTCACACTGAAATCCTCCTGAAAGGCCTTATAATAGGCATTAATCAGCACTGCAAGGAACTCTTAATATTTTTGTAAGAACTTCAATCTAGAAGAGATTGTTTATAAAATTAAACGGCCATTTTTTCCAATGTGGAATATGGATATTTGACATACAGAAGATATGAAACGTGATATAAGGTCACAAAAGATCAAGTTCAAATCTATTTTCCATAGGTTTGATGCATACAAAGAAGTCTTTTATTTTTATCAATTATTGTATATTGATTGTACAAAAGGGTATTTCTATAGATGTGTACAATGAACTTTGGTCAAAATTGCTATCTTTATTGTGCTTTCTTACCCCCCTCTTTCCTCCTCCAATTTTCCAGTAGGATTTAGTGGGTTTCATGATGCAATAGACAGACAGTCAGACAAATATGGTATACTCACCAGTACCACTCTTCTCCCACCCTTCCTTCCATAATATTTCCCTCTACCGTCCCAACCCTCTTACCCTGCTAAACAGCTCCCCATTCATACTCATGTCTCAGGAAAGCCTCCAGGGAGGAGTTGTCATGCAGAGTAATTTGAAACCTCTGGTAACTATAACTATAATTATATAATAAATTCATATATTAATAGAGTTTGGAAAATGTTAAGTAGGCTGTTTTGTAAACAAGGAAATTGAATTGAGATATCTGATTGGAAAAGTGCGGCCAGAGCATGATGGCCTGGTCATTGTGATTGCAAGACAGGAAATATGGAGGATGAAGAAAGAAGTTACATTGAGAAGACAGTCAAAGATCCTAAATTTTGAGGATGAAGAGAGCGTAATTTTGTGCTGGGAGTGACATAATCAGTACTGTAACATTGTTTGCAAACAAAATCTTGATTCACTTATGTTCAAAACAGCTTTCTTAGAAGTATATGTGGTTGCTCAGAGAATCTACAAGCAGGCTGAGAGTAAGTGTGGGGACATGGGCAAAGGCTGACAACATAGCTGATTCTGCTGCAGAAATAGTCAGAATATAAACCCTTCTCCCAATAACCTTTTGCCAGGGGACATTACTGGATTCCAGTCTGTGGCGTCATCACCAGAAGCTGCTTTGTCAACTCACTGGCCCCACAGTGGATGTTCAACTTTTCTTGTCTCTGCATTCCTAGCTCTAAGAGTAGATTGGCTAAGCTTAAGTCATGTGCCTTTCCCCTAGCTAGTGTCTCACAGAACATTTATCTGGATTTCAATATGCCTACTGCAGGTGTCTCCAAATGAGAAACGGAACTGAGATATCAAGCGCTCAAAAATATCCAACAAATTTCATAAAGCAATAGATGAAACTATATTTGCACAAGATCATAGAGAATAGAGATAATTTCCAAGAGACGAGTATTCAATGTTACTATGACACAAAGGAAGTAGAAAACTGAAGAAGGCAGTTGGAGGGGTAGGCATTGACCATTATAGTTGTTAGGTCATTCATGCCTTGGAATTTTATAACTGTTATTTGCATATATTCAGAGCATATACATGCATATTCAAATCACATGGCATGCAAATATGCAGCTGTAATGTTTATTGCTATTCAAATTTACATCTTAAGAATTCAAAACTACATGTAAAGAATCTGATGTATCTCTTGAGTTTGGACTGCTGTCATCCAAAACTGTGAAATAATAAAACTGTTTTTTGAAGATAAATAAATGAAGAAGAAAGAAGGAAAGAAGGCAGGAAGGAAGGAAGAAATTAAGAGAGAGAGAAACAGAGAGACAGAGAGAGAAAACTTTTTGACATGTCCTTTGGTAAAGATTATTGACTTTCCAGTCAACATGAAACCAAACAATTGAATTCTTTTATGTGAGTTGGTGTGAAAGTTGAATGAAAATAATGTACCCACTTGAATATATTACAGGAAGGAATAGAGGAAACACTAGGCTCCTTGGCACTGGTTGAAACTTTCTTAATAAAGGCCCAGAAATGCAATAAATCAAAGAAAAGTTGTATAAATGGGATTACATTAAACTGCAGAGCTTCTGCATGGCAAAGAACATAGCTAGTAAGATAAATAGAAAGCCCATGGATTGGGAGAAGATCTTCACTAGCCATACAACAGACAAGGGCTTCATATATAAAATATAGTTAGAGCTCAAAAAGTAAAATCCCCCCAAAACAAATACTCAAAGAAACAACCATCCTATTAACAAGTGGGCTATAGACTTAAAAAGAGACTTCTCGGATGTGAGGGCGATCTGGCTGCAACATCTGTCACCCCATTGATTGCCAGGGTTGATTTGGCTGATCTGGCTAACTAGGCGGGTGTCCCCTTCCTCCCTCACTGCCCCATGTGCATCCCTCCCGAAGCTGCGCGCTCGGTCGAAGAGGACAACCGTCCCTGATAGAGGAGGACCGGTCTTCGGTCAAGGGTATACGAGTAGCTGCGCTCCCCTGCTAGAACTTCCAAACAAGCTCTCAAGAGACTTCTCTCAAGTGAAAATAATGGCCAATAGACACATGAAGAAATGTTCAACATCTCTGGCCATCAAAGAAATACAAATAGAAACAACTTTGAGATTCCACCTCACCCCAGTTAGAATGGCCATTATCAAGAAATCTAATAACAACAGATGCTGCTGTGATGTGACCAAAAGGGAACACTACTACATTGTTGGTGGGACTGTAAACTTGTTCAACCACTCAGGAAAGCAGTATGGAAGCTCCTCAAAAGACTAAAACATAGAGCTCCCCTATGACTCAGCATTATGACTCCCACTCCTGGAGACCCAAATGACCATAAACAAGACCATGCTAAAGCTACCAGCACAACCATGTTCATTGCAGCATCACTAACCATAGCTAAGATATGGAACCAAACCAGATGCTCCTCAATAGGTGAATGGATCAAGAAAATGTGCCATTATATATACAATGGAGTTCTATGCTTCCATCATAAAGAAAGACATTGCCCCATTAGTGAGGAAATGGAGACTGGGAAATTATTACATTAAGCAAATCAAGCCAGAAATGCAGGTTGCATGGTTTCCCTCATTTGTAATAACTAGAATATGTCTATGATATTCTTAGCAATAGATCACAATAGCCCAATTCTAGGTGTGTAGGACCACATATAATGAAACATATCAAAATGAATTCCATGGATTGGAAACAAGAGGTTCTTATTATGTCCTGTATACAATTATTTCTATTTTTTGTTTTAGTGTTCTGTACCCTTTGTCTTGTATATAAGTTTATCTAATACATGGAAGGGACTGGGAATCACAGAAACAGCAGGACAAATATGAACTAATGCAACAATGTTAGTCAATAGACTATATTAGAAATAAACTTTACAAATTGGGGGTAAGGGAGTGGGGAAGAGAAAGTAGGAGAAAATGAGGAAGAGGATGTGTTCAACATGAAATCTATTCATTACCTTACTTATGTAAGTGTGACCCCCCTATTCATCATATATATATATATATATACATATATATATATATATACATATATATTAGAGAGAGAGAGAAGGAGAAAGAGAGAAAATAATGCATCCACATAAGACCAGTCTATAGGAGTTTATGTAAAACTCTAATCTGCCTTTAGATTATAAATAAAGTGCCCAGAATAAAGCAAAATCACCCCCAAAGCAGACTCCACAATCCTGCTTAGCATTCACATAGCTTTTCTAGAAGAATTTTAAATCTTTTTCTTCTTCTTCTTCTTCTTTTTTTTTTGGTCAGTCGTGGAGCCTGAACTCTGGGCCTCGGCGCTATCCCTCAGTTCTTCAGCTCAAGGTTAGCACTCTACCTGAGCCCACAGTGCCACGGATGTGCTGGGCCTTGCATGCATGCTTACCTTGCCTCCTGCATGCAAGGTGAGCTCTCTACCACTGAGCCACCTTCCCAACCCTAGAACTTTAAATCTTGAGAAATCTGTTAATATTTCCTAATTTGAATAGAAAGTAAAGCCAAAATGAAAACTCACAAATATGTTCCAGAAATTTATAACATGAAACATCTCAGCCATTGCCAATACTTAAAGGTTATGTCCATCACATTGGGAAGTGGCATAAAGTTTTCACCCTTTTCAAATAATTAGGCATCATACTGATAGGTAAAATCGTGCATGTCAGTGATCCTTGCACTGGTGTAAGGAAATTGACAGACACTGTTTAAAAGAAGCTCAAGTTTTGTGCATCAACATGTCATGCTGAGAATAATTATACAACTGTTTTGTTACCCTCGCATTGTGCCATGTAGTATACTGTCCACTCATTCTTTCAGAGTTCTTTTGATTGTTTTGCACAGGGCAGCAGTTCTGGGTAATTTCTGTTTGTAAAACAGTTGATGCTAACATACTTTATAAATGAAGCTCAAAGCTCAGTAATACTGATAAACTTGGTCCTTACTACCAAGGGTGCCTTTAGATATGGACCTCACTCTATCTTCATTAGGTTTAGTATCATCAACATGAAATTACAGGCTAATAGGGATAGAAGGGTCTTCAGGAGGTCAGCCAATATTTACTCCAACTATCAGGTAAGCCTGCATGAATCCAAATCAATAAATTCTATAGTACTCACTGTGTATATATTGTGAGGTCTTGAGTGTGTGTGTGTGTGTGTGTGTGTGTGTGTGTGTGTGTGTGTGTCTGAGTATGCCTAGGGAAGCAGCTGGCTCCAGAATTCTTTAGCAATATCTGTTCAAGTAGCTTGTTATTATTTACACAGCATCTCATATTTATAAAGGGATTTCCAACCCTTATTAATCCTGAGAGCACAAGTGTAAGAAAGGGCATTCTTACTCCTCTCTCCACACATGGTACAACAATTAAGAGGCTTGAAGAGGTCTGCAAACTGATGACAGGAAGGATTAGAATCAAGAGTTCTTGACCCAGAATTCTTTTCAAATCCACTACTTAAAACAAGTTGACCTTTCACTTGGTATTATCTGAGACTATTAGGTCCTGAAAAAACCCAATGGGACCAAAGTGATTGGGGGAAAAGGGAGCTAAAATGAGACTTCTTGAGTTGAGATTGTATATCTACCAGGTGCTGTAACTACCAGAAATTCCTTTCATCAGAGTGGCTTGTACCATTTTGCACAATTGTCAGGCTAGCTTACTTGCTCCTGGCCCTGGGGAAAGAAGGCCTGGTAATGGGGCTATGGAAGGTCATGAGTCTCCTCTCCATGAGGTGACAGCGGTAAGTTTGCAAGTTTATTTTTCATAGGCTGAAAGCAGAAAATGGGTAATATATCCAGAGTTAAAAGAGGATATATTCTAATAAATACAGACATTTCTGACTTTCATCGCCAATATTAAACCAGTATTGTGGGATGGTGATATTTATTAAGTCTACACAGATGCAATGGAAGGGTGGTTACTTCACATTGCAGTAATTATGACCAGGCCAACCAGTTGAAATGAGATCTGATATGTTTTATTCCCGAACCTTGCTTCAGATGTCCCTTTGGAACTGACAGGTTATTCAGGTGAAAGTTATCTCCTGCCAGTTTTCTGTGATTCTTCTCGGCTTCACACAACTTTTTCATTTTCTTGTTTCTTGTCATGGGCAAAGAAAAGGAGCCACCTAATACCTCTGGGATGGCATTTGTAGTTTAGCTGCAAAGTAAAAGTACTAGACAAGTCAGGGGAGGGTTTGTCTTTTACAACAGGATTTTGGAATTTGTCAGCTGCTTTGCAACTAGCTGACAGAAAACAACATGGGGTGATTTCTATTACTAACAGGAAGCAGTTTTCTTCCAGCTGGGCAGCTCTGATTTAAAACTCTGTACCAACTCTGCATATTTACCAAGGAGATAAACAATACAGATGTGACAATACAAGAGCAAAAATAAGAACTTGCAGTCACAAATTAGAAATCTTAGGTGTAGAAGATAAATCAAATGTTCTCAACATGGGTAAGAAAGTAGTCTCAGAAATCTGACACTGCTTGTTTGAGACTGCTCTTTTCTACTTTTTAAATGAGCTGAACATATTTTTAAATATATGTAGTTGTGAAAAGAAAGATGCAATATTGTTTGGGAGTGGACTATCCATCAAGCTGGGATACTTTTGACAGGCATGAGCCCCAGATATTTGAATCTGGGCACTGGTGTTCCATTGGAATGGATGATCAATATATTTACAATTTTCTTGATAATCAGGCGTAGGGAATCATTGGCCTATGGGTTCAGATGTAGAGAAGTGCTAACCTTAAGTTTACTTTGAGTCATATAAATAAATAAGGTCATGATCTTTACCTGTTATCTCTCCCCAGTCTCGTCCTCTTTCAAATCTAACAATTTAGCTTGAATATGACCACCATTCAACCAGTTATATAAGCCTGAGCCCTCCTTTCTTCCCTATATCCAATATACATTACTCCTATAAGGGCACATGTTCATTTACATGGCTCAGAATGATCATGCTGCATCCATTTGCCTTCTGCAATACATTTTCTACCCATTTGCTACTTGAGCCCAAATTAAATCCTATCTCTTATGTTCTTCCTTCATTATTTTCTAGTTTGTGAAAACTAAGACTCACATCCTGGACTTGGCTAAAAGATTCCCTGTGGCCTGTCCATACCTTCCTTTCCAGACACATGTCGAACTATCCTTTCCTTTTCTTTCTGAATCCAGCAGCACAGACCAAGCCTTGTTCGTATCCTACCTTGTTTTATTGATATATAGATATATCTATGTATCTATAGATATATAGCTAGATATAGATCAATCTACATATAGCATATGTATAGATAGATCTATATCTATCTATATCTATCTCTCTCTATATATATAGCCTCAGGATACACAGTTTTTTCTTCCTATTTGCATCTGCTCTTGCGTATAGGTAATTCTTTTGCACCTTTCACATCTCAATGTGAATGTTACATTCTCAGCTATGTCTTTCAGGAACACCCTTCCAGACTATAGATGGCAGATATACCTCTTATACCATTTCCTGGCCTCTTTCTTTTAAAGATCATGACAAAATTATGGGTTTTGTTGTTGTTGATTATTTGTGTTGCTGTTGTTTTTAGTTTTTGTTAGTAAGACTCAACGTCCCACTTGCTAGCTGGGCTCTTTATTACTTGAGTTACACCTCCAGTCCAAATTTGTTTTACGTTTACTTCTGTCATTATTTGGTCAGTAACTATTTTCACTTATAGATTTTGAGTTCCATGAATACAGAGCATATTCTCCTTCTACTGTGCCTCGTTGCTTAACCCAGTGTCTGTACTTATTAGACAACTAATACTTTTGTTGCTATAACTGATAGAACAACATTGACTGGCCAATACATTTGTTTCTGGAATGAAAAGAAAGTATCTCTTTTACCATTTATTCTTTAAATGTTTGTGTGTTTGTTTGTTATAGTACTGGGGTTTGAACTTGGGGCCTCATGTTTGCTAGGCATGAGCTCTTCTGCTGAACCATGCCTCCAACTCACCATTGATTCTTTATACCAACATTTATTTACTACCCAGTATATAAAAGGACTATGCCTTGGCAATATAAATAGATAAAAGAGATCCTTTCTATGATACAAAGGACTTTGGGTGGATGAACATAAAAGCTCATGAATATGAATTTAAATGACATGTTTCTATCCATTTCAACCACTGGAGACAAACTTCACATTGACAAAGACCTTTCTCTGCCAACAGGAATTATATATTCCAGAGATTTGCTGTCTTTGTGCTGTGTCAACTTCCCATGTGCTTTACCTGCTCAGTAAGTTTTCATCAAAATTGTTTTCGGTTTGTCTGTTTACAGATTGCAGTGATTTTATCTGAAGTTGGCTGCTTTCCAACGACCTATGTTGAGGAGCTATGTTCTTATAAACAAGTTAGACTTCCACCCCCACCAGGAGGAGACTTGAGTCTTTTCAGCCAGTTTCCTGTAGGCAGCTACTGCAATGACAGAGGTGTGCATTCTATGGGTTTTTCTCCTCAAAAAAAAAAAAAATGAAACGTGAGAATGTCCCTAGAATGGAGGTTCATTTATCTTTGCATCTGAAATACTCCCTTTTATACCCATGTGTTACCAGCCTTTGAAGAAGGTAGTTTCTGGGACAGTGGAGAAAGCAAGAATTGTCAAAATAATTCAAATATGAAGTGGTATTTCTCTGAAAGTAAAGCACATTCTGTAAATATCTGACAACTGTGCTACAAAAAGCAAAAAGTGATTTTGTCCGTGTTTGGTGTGTTGAATGAATAGGACTCAGAGAATTCCTTTATAAAGACAGATGATTCTTGGTAGGAAATTCACTCAGTTAGGTGTATGAAGGCTTTGGGTTAGGCAGAAAACCTTTGTATCACACAGAGATGGGAGTTCTTTAGTAAATTGCTCTGCCACTACACCTACATATTCCAGGAGTCAAATAAAACCTATTCTGCTATGGTCAAATGTCAATTTTTGGTGTCATATGAACTCTCCCTCTTTGCTGTTGCCCTTTGTATATGTTTGTGTGGGTGTAAATTTCTGGGGCTAGAACTCAGAGCCTCACATTGTCATTTAGCTTTTTCACTCAAGGCTAGCGCTCTTCCACCTGATCCCAACCTCTACTTCATGTTTTTGCTGGCTAAGGTTCTCATGGACTTTTCTGTCTAGATTGGCTTTAAACTTCAATCTTCAGCTCTCAGCCTCCTGAATAGCTAAGATTACAGACATGAGACCAGTTTGTGTCTGTTTTATATATCCCCACTCCTTGTAGCTGTATAAGATAGGCAACCTTTTACATTCTTATCTCCCAAACTGAGGACAGGTGAGGCTTAAAGATATGCACAATGTTTCTCCTCTTACCCCAGGTATAGATCCTAGTACTTCTTTCCTGAATCAGAGAATATGTACCTGGTGGGACAATAAGGAACATTAGGATTCAATTAAGAACCCACATGGCGATGAGGTGATGGCTTTGAGACACCAAGTCATTCCTGATGAAATACCGGGGCCCATAAAACAGCTTGATCTTTATATTTTTCCACGGCTTCCTTGACTTCTACCATACATATAAACCTCATAATGTGCCTCTAAAAGATTGCTTTGCTAAACAAATTGATTAAGATCGCTAGCATGGTTTCAGTAGCTTGCAATTATTAATTACAAATGATGTAAACTCAGAGGGAAGAATACATACACACACACACACACACACACACACACTTGTCCTTAATGTAACTAAAAACATATGATTTGATACAATGAAGAATTTCTCCATCCCCATTCCATGTTATCATTTGCTTTACAGTGGAAATCCCCAATGTAAATAATTATAGCACATTATAGCTAGATGAAAAGCATTTGTGTATATTGAGTGTATTTGTTTTGTGATGGCCATAACAAATACCACAAATGTAGTGGGGTAAAACGACACAAACACATTCTCTCTCTATTTCCATGGATTGATATCAAAGGGCCCAAATCAAGATGTTGGTTAACTTGAGCTCTTATTTGGAGGCCCAGGGAAAGAATCCCTTCCACGTCCATTAAGTTCCTGGCAAAACTTAGTTACATTTAGGTTTGAGTTCGCTCTTTCTTATCTAGTATTGGTTGGAGAATTTATTCTCAGCTCCCATAGGCTGACCATATTCCTGGTCATATCTCCCTTCCTCAAATCCCTAACTCAGGAGCACAGACTTGAATTTCCCCAACATCCTCTTCTACTTCAACTTTCCTCCACGCTTCCTCTTCTGCCTTTCTGTTATGAACATTCTTACTCAGTAATATAACAGTGATTTCATCTTATTGTACTCAGAGAGTAGTATCTGAACAGAAGGACTTAACATCTTTTATTAAAGTAGTCCTTAAACTTGAGAAGCTGAGTAGGGATGGGACAAATTATAGAGAATGATGAAAGAGGTGACATTGATCAAGATGCAATGTTCTCATAAACCAACATGTTGAAATGAAACCCTTTTGTACAACTACTTAAAGATAATGCACTTCTTTTTTAAAAAGTAAAATAACTCTTAAAACGAGTTAACAAATACCAGATGATGTGTGAGTTGATTTTTAGATACTGTGCTAAATATTTTTCATTTTATTATTTTTGCTTTACTGGGTTTTTGTTGTTGTTGTTTTGCCAGTCCTGGGGCTTGAACTCAAGGCCTGAACAGTGATCCTGAGCTTCTTTTTGTTCAAGGCTAGCACTCTACCATTTGAGCCACACAGCACCACTTCTGGCTTTTTCTGTTTATGTAGTGCTGAGGAATCGAACCCAGGTCCTCATGCATGCTAAGCAAGCACTCTACCACTAAGCCACATTCCCAACTCTTTCATTTTACTTTTTATATTTTGATCTCACAAATGGTAAGATTTAGAAAGATGCTAAGTATGGGTTTCCTTGAGAATCATGACAAAGTTTTTACTTGGAAAGATACCCTAGGAAGCAGAAGGTATCATCTGAGAGATAGAAATAGGGATGGCAGGAGAAAAGTACATGGACACATGACTGAATTGAGCACGGCTGCATAGAACCAGTGTTGGATCCACAGGACTGTCTAACGTACCTTAAGATATGAATCAACTGAGGGGATGGATGGGGTTATGAGCGCTGGAGATAAAAGATGAAAGGAGTGACATCGATTAAGATGCATCATATTCACAAACTGACATGTTGAATTGAAACCCCTTTGTTACAACTACTTAGCCCTACTTTAACAAAAATGTAAGACATTACTCTCAGGACTCTCTGGAGGAGGGAAGGGGAAAGTATTTATAATCTACTGATCCTATCTTCAACTAACCAATGCTGGCCTCAATCAGTGCTCGATTCTTTTTTTTTTTTTTTATTGTGAAAATACTGTACGGAAGGGTTACAATTACAAGGGCAAGATAATGAGTACATTTTTTATCAAGCACTGTAGCCTCCTCCTTTGTTTCCTCTTCCCATACCATCCTATCCCCTCCCCTTACCAAAGTTGTAAAGTTCGTTTTCGACATAACGACTTGTACATCTCATTGTTGCAATGGGTCCACCTGTATCCATATTTAAACGATTTGACTTGCATGAGCACAAATGGAAGAGGTTCAACTAGGTATTCAGAGGTGCTATCACAACTTTGAGCAAAGGTGGTTGACTATGAGAGTCATCTCACTGTGAAACTGGTCTGTCCTGGAGTGAGGGAGAGGGAGAGAAAGAAGGAAGATCTGTGACTGTGGGTCATTCCTTGGGTATTTAACAGGCCTGATTTTCAAAGCCCTGATATCCAATGGTAGCAGTTGTCAATTCAATCCATATGCACTTTCTTCCTTTTCTGCTTCATATTCCCCAGCCCCCATCAATTCTTCTGGGATGCCTTGCCAAGTGAACACCCAATGGACCCTTTTCTCTCAGTTTTCAGGGAGGTCCAAACTCAGCTTCTTCATCAACAATTTCATTTTTTAAATCAAACATTAAAATAAATGCATAGCTAGCAAAACTAAGCATCAGTAGTATCCTGGTAACAAAAACAACTTACCTATCATAGGTGTGTGTGTGTCCATTTGAGGAGCATCTCCCATAACCAAAACTGGATATCTGAGAGGAATGCGTTCATGGCCACCTCTAGTTATATATAGCAATTAAAAAAAAATTGGAATGATAAATACATGACTGAAGTTTTAGAAACCTGGTTCTTCCCCCACCCTCCACCCTGAGAAACAGACTACATGCATTCTGTTGAAGTGCTAGTTCTTAAAATTCTAGCTACAAACAAGGAAACCCTTGTTTTGGAGGCTGAGGAACAACAGAGTTTGGGGTCGATTTTGTTATAAAGCTGTTCAAGACTTAGTGAGTATATATTTCTTTACCTTTTATTGCTCTACTTCTTTTCTCACCTTCTGGCATTTCCTCTTCAAATCTATAAGTGTTTCTGCTCTTTTACCTTCTTACTTGGTGTTTCCCTAGTCGACGGAGGAGATATTTTAAAGTAAACGCGAATGAGGGAAAAATAAATGCTGTTATTGGAATAATATCCTTTAGGCCATCAGTGTTTGTAAGGCTTTGTTTGCTTGGAGTCGGGGTGGAGAGGATGGTAGCAACAGCAGACTTATTGAACAAATGCTTATTTAATTATTTCTCCACTGAGAATGGTATGTGGGCATTCATTTAAGAGGGCTAACTCCATGCTACCTACTTTTAGTCTCTACTTTTGTAGTTAGTGAGGTGGCATGGCAGATCTACCCTTAATTCCAGTTAAAGTGAAAACTATAAATGCAAAATAAGTCATGTGAATGGTTCTAGAAGAGAGACATATAGATGCTTTGGGGGTTTCTTTACAGAAGATGCTAAATTAGGAAAAATTTAGAAAGATCTAGGAATTCTCCAAATTTCTATGGTATATGAACATATTAAAAAAAAACATGCACCAATTAATGCAACAGCTGGACAAATACTGAGAAGGATAGAAAATGGGCTGCAGCAGCCTGAAGTCTTGAGGGAGAGCAAAGGAGGTTTCATTTAACTAATTGTTGTATACTGTCCCGGAGCTGTCCTCTTTTTCTCCTTCCGGTATGTCTCGCAGACATACAAAAGACACGGATATGGTTTTTGTAACGCAGTACATTTTTAATCCTTTTCTTGTCATACCAAGTCAATAACTCACTGTAAAAACACTCAGGGGAGGACTCTAAATTGTAGTAGGATGTGAAACAATGTAAGAACATTTCAAATGTGATATTAATTCACCAAGGCAGGGAGCATGTTTTTGTTTTTTTGTTTGTTTTCTGGTCCTGGGGCTTGAACTCAAGGCCTAGGCACTGTCCCTGAGCCTCTTTGTGCTCAAAGCTATCACTCTACCACTTGAGCCACAGCCCCACTTCCCGATAATTTGAGTACTTTATTGTGGATAAGAGTCTCACAAGGGACTTTTCTGCCTGGGCTGGCTTTGAATCCCCATTCTCAGATCTCAGCCTCCTGAGTAGTTAGGATTATAGGCGTGAGCCACTGGTCCCAGGCCCTCAGGGAGCATGGTTTAATGGCTTATTATACCAGAAACATAGGCACCATTTATTTGTAAGTTTTATCTTCATATTTGCATATCTCTTAAATTGTGAAGCCATAAATTCTCTGGAAGCAAGTACCCAGAAGCAAATACTACAAAAAGTTCACCTTTTCCCATCCCCAAAGGACAGTGCTCTTTCAGCCATGCCCAAGATTATGGATATATGTGTTTTCATCTCCTCTTGAGTAGCAAAATATCCATCTTAGAAAGGGAAAGATTGCCAGGTACAGGTGGCTCAAGCCTATAATCCTAACTACTCAGGAAACTGAGATTTGAGTATCACTGTTCAAAGCCAGCTAAGGCAGGAAAGTCTATGAGACTCTTAACCACCAAAAAGCTAGAAATGGAGCTATGGCTCACATGGTAGAATGTCAGCCTTGTGTGAGAAAGCTAAGGGAGGGCACTTAAGCCCTGAGTTCAGGCTCCAGGACTGGCACACACACCAAAAAAAGAGAAGTAAAGAAAAACAAAAAGACATTTATGCAAGGTTACCCTGCAGAGCTAGTCAAGAATAGAAGAATAGGAGCAGGGCTCAAACCTCTTACCTTTTATTTCAATATTTTAATGTCTCAACCCCCCCTTGGGCATTGCTTATGTATGGAATTCGCATCCATGCAGAGATTTCTCAAAGACCTCTATTTAAGAATACTTAGTTGTTGCCCAGCTATTCAAATGTCCTCACTACAGCCACTGCAGCAGAGAATGAAAACAAGGGGAGAATTTAATGCCTATTGAAAGCTGACTCTGAGCATGTAAAGGTGAAAGTGTGTGGTCGGAAGGCTTAGCTGCCTGTTGAGTTCTTTTATTCAATAACTCAAGTAGCCTGTTGTGAGCAGCTTTAGCGCCATTAACACATCTGGAGCTAGTGGTCATACATTGGGGACTTTTTAGAATGCAAAAGTAGCTTTTGTAGGCAAACGTGTGTTAGAAAGAAATACTTCTGAAGAACAAAGGCGAACTTTATAGAGTACACCCCTCTCCCTGGCTCAATTCCACTGGGCTTTTGATAGAGGCGCATGTTAAACCTATATACTTAGGTGGAGTAATAAAATTGGTTCTTCTGTTCTGGACTGTGTTTACTTTCAAGGTAGCCTTTTGGATCTTGGAACAGATCAAAAATGTCAAACAAGCTCACCTGACAGTTGATGGTATATGGACTCCACTGCTTTTTGCTGTTCTTAAACCCATTCCCTACCCTTCTCTGGACTGACCTCCGGGGACAGCTCTAGTGAGCTCCTTTGCTATTTGCCTGCTAGATGGGTTTAGCCAGTGGAAGCCATAGCAGAAAGTGAGAGATTGAGAGGGAGTTGAGGTAGTTATGCTGTGTCCGACTCATAATTCTGTGTCATTGTCATCATCATCATCACCACCTCTTTTATCTCTCCAAATTTCTAGATTTCAGAATAAGAGTGCATGGTGTCTTTCAGGTCACAGTTGGAAGATTCTGAATTTCTATATTGAAGGCCTGGCTCTTGACCAACAGCCATCTCTCTAAATTTACTGTCTTTGGGTCCAGGCATCTGTTCCAAGGGGCTAAAGCTAAATCAAAAGAGAAGCCCAAAGCCATAGAAATCAAGAGAAAATGGATCCAGAGCAAAAAAGGGGAAAACTAAAGGGAGCTAGGTGTTTGTTCTCATTTGCTTTATTGCGTGGTGCATTTCTGAACCACATTGAGTTCAAGTTAGGGGACATGGTGTCTTGAAATCGCAACTCTCTCGATGTCCCTTCTACATGGACAAAGACTATCATTGCGCCAGGACAAGGATAGCTACTGAACCCAAATTTGTCTTTTCCTTCAAGGGAAGTAAAAGGGATCAAGAGTAAGTCCACAAAGGATACATGGTCACTCTTTTGTTTTTTCTTTTTGACAGTGCTGGGGCTTGAACTCTGGGCCTGGGTATTGTCCCTGGGCTCGTTTTGCTCAAGGATAACACTCTACCACTTGAGCCACAGTGCCACTTCCTTTTTCTGTGATTAATTGGAGATTGGGGTCTCATAGATTTTCCTGCCTGGGGTTGGCTCGGAACCAAGATCCTCAAATCTCAGCTAGGGGGCCTGGGATATGCTTACTCTTGAATTGACATCAAGAAATATGGAAACGTAAAGGATTAATATATACCATGAAACAGACATACAGAAGGTAGTCATGACATGGAGAGCAGCTAAGACACTGCAGGCCTCTACCCAAGCAGCAGGGGTTCTCTAGTTATGAGGTTCCCTGCTGAGGTTCAGTGCCAACGTCACAGTTGATCTTAATAGAAGGCTCTCTCTCTGAAGCGAAGGTGGCTTTGGCAAGCAGACATTACAAAATACCATTGCAATAACAACCACTTAATGGGATTTACAGTGTCTCCAGTCAGTCTCTGAAAGATTCTTACATCCTAGTGGCTCTAACATATCGTAGAAGTCCTAGGTGTTAAACTATCTCCTCAGCCACAACTGGGTTCTGGTTTGCCAGAGACAACATTTCAAATACTGGGCCATTTTGACCCACCCAACATCTAGAATTCCCCTGGGTTGCCTCAACACCCCTTGTCTTAATTTGTGAAAGATTTGTCCCTAGGTGATCTCCTAATTGGAGAATAATATATTGGCACTATAATAATAGTATAATAATATATTGGCACCATCTCCATTTACATCCTGTCAGCGTTTTGGAGGACTTACACATGTTCAGATTCTTGCTTCATTTATGTTCCTTTCACAAAGCCAAGGAAAGCAGCATACACCTGCCCAGGAAGGGGAAGGCTTTGACTGAACAGTACATATGACCAATAGAGAGTAATTCACCGACCCCCAGGCCAACCTCGCTTAGCTGCTGAGATCTGATGGGATCAGAGCAGAAGATGACAAGGCTATAAGCTTAATTAAAGGAATGGTTTTGTTCAATCCATGCTCATCCTTCCCCCCTTCACCCAGTAATGCTCACACATGCCAAGGAAATCACATGAAGGATGAGATTATGACCCAGTGATCTCATTCAGGATGTGACATTATCTCATGTCAACAGCCTGAGAAGGGCAATGTCATTTTCAGCTCTGGAGAATTTTGAGCAAGGAAAGAGCACATGTTAGCCCAGACTTTTCATTTTCCTGTTCTTTTCCAAGGCGAGGGGTCCCAAGCCAGCTGTGTCAGGGAATTCAAACCCTTTCCCAATCTCTAATAAACAGCTTGTTGTCCACAGAGCCTCCACAACCCCTTCTCTTCACCACTAGCTGAATCCACATGTGTCCAAAAGCAAAACTCACATATAGTCAGCACATCATAACACAACATCTTCTCACTTTGTGGTGTTTTCTTCCAAGAAAGGCCAAAGATGTCTGCTTTCTTCACAAGACGTGGTGATTTCAACCTCTTATACCTATTACTCAGTAGCTAAAAAAATTTG
Organism: Dipodomys spectabilis; assembly: GCF_019054845.1. NCBI lineage: Eukaryota > Metazoa > Chordata > Mammalia > Rodentia > Heteromyidae > Dipodomys > Dipodomys spectabilis. Next base: position 23,940,025 of record NW_024870728.1, read on the forward strand.
GCCATGGAATATCCTTTACAGAATGTTCCTCTCAGCTTTCTATTCCAATCTGCTTTTGGTCACTTTCATTCATCTGCTCATGGCTGGCTGCCTGGATTAATTTTCTGGACTGAATACATTTCCTTGCATTACCAACATATGTGACAAATAACTAATCTGACTCATCAAAATGCATTAGAATGCAGCGTTCCAGTTACTGAAGGACATTTGAAATTCAGCAAGTTGTCTTCTTACTTGCACTTCAGTGATAGTAATATATATATATATATATGAAGAAGGAGAGCTCAGGTGCCTGAGCCCATTGTGTGCCTAGAATCTCCAACAGCTTCTTTGCTGTCGCTGTTCCAGCAATCCAAGAGAACTTGGACCCACCTCTGTTTTGCACTTCTTAAGATATTTCTCAAATTAAAATTTTGAAATGTAACTGGAATAATTTCTGAGAAGCCTAAGACTGAAAATCATCTAAAACCAGTAGTAAGTGGATACACCCAATATATCTAACACTGCTTAAGGTATCTTAAATATATCATTCCTTTTCTAGGACTATTTCCATATTATGTATGCCAACACAGGCCTTCTAAATCAGGCAATGGTTGGGCTATATGAGCAATAAGTCTAAATGAGATGCACAACAATGCAAGTGCTCATGTTTAATCAGCTGTAATGGTCATCTATCAAGAATCTCCTATATGTACATGGAGTCACTGGAAATGAGATTTTTCACAGTATTGCTTTGAAAGAAAAATGGGGTGATTTTTACCTCTGTATTTTAAATTACATATTAAAATCTGTATTGGCACAGAAGACTGTCATGGAGTCAGGATTCAAAGAACATTAAACACCATTGCTATGCATGGATAAGTATATTTAATTTTATGTATTTAATTTTTTGTGCTGGTACAGAGGCTTGAACTCAGGGCTTGGGCACTGTCCCTTAGCTTTTCTGCTCAAGGTTAGTACTCTATACCACTTGAACCACAGCTTTACTTCCAGCTTTTTTTGTTGGCTAATTGGAAATAAGAGTCACAGACTTTCCTGCCTGGGTGGGCTTCAAACCACAATCTTTAGATTTCAGACTGCAGTGTATCTAGAATTACTGACATGAGCTACCAGTGAATGATCTGTAATTTTTCACCCATATAATTTTGTCTTGTTTTCTCTGCTTTTTTTTGGTGGGTGGGAGCTCATACCCTTATTATTTTTTTTATAGCCACCACATGTTAGAAGGAGGCTCTTCTCAGGAGAAGAAAAGCCTGGATTAAGAGCCTGCTGAGAATTCAAGAGCAGCAAGACAAGCCCTGCTTTCCTACTGACTTTCTTCCTAGGCCTTGTGTGACCTGTTCTTTTCTCTCTCCTTTTATTTATCTATAAAAGGAAGATTGTGCATGATTTGCCTCTGAGGTGATTGTGAAGGAGAAACCATCTCATAAAAATACTGTAGATCTCTTTTCCAATAGAATGTGTGAAAACAACACGGCAGACATTCAGCTGAGGGCTGAGAGAAGCTGCAGCTGTTCCTTATGACAGAGGAACTCATTGTTGATTCCCCTCACGTGTTCTCAGGGAGAGGCAGTCTCTGTCTCTCTGGCTGCAGGCTGCCATGGTGGTTGCAGTATTCCCTCAGCTCAGTCAAGAGAGGGTAGGAGAGTATAACACAGGAGTCAGCATATGGGCTCCTAGCTCTGGCTGCCACTCTTCAGAGTTTCCATCATCACCTTTTAACCTCATGCTATTTATTTAACCTTTGTGATTCTTACATGATCTTTCTAAGTCTCAGTTTCTGTATCTCCAAGGGTGATTATGAAGAATATGATTTAGAATGCCAGCTGGGCACCAGTGACTCTTGGGTCTGTAATCCCAGCTCCTCAAGAAGCTGAGATCTGAGGATCAGGGTTTGAAAGCCAGCCTGGGCATGGAAAGTCTCTGAGATGTTTATCGTCAATTAGCCAGCAAAAAGCAGGAAGTGGAGCTGTGGTAGAGTGAAAAAACAGGGGCAATCTCTAGGCGGTGAATTCAGTACTGGCGTAAAAACCAACAAAAACTTTCAGAATGCTTATAAACATCTCAGCATAGTGCCTAGCAAATAGTTAACACCTGTACATGTAAATATACTAAGAAATGTATGCTAAACTTTTAAGTGTTCATGAAGAAGGGCGCAAACAGAAATGAAAACAAGTTACACCCCAATCCCCATCTAAGGGACTGACCACCTAATTAGAAAAAAGCATATCTAATCCAATATGTAGACATCACTATAGGATGTGTGAAGGCTAAAATTAATTCTTGATCAAACCTCTGGAGTTGTCTTATTCAGGAAGTTGAAAGGATAGAAATATTGGCCACAGCTTGGGTAGACCAAAATTGGATTTGGATTAGGCAGGGCTAATGGTAAGTTAGGTCAAATTTTCTATTGCATGAGGTCAGATTTTAGAGCCTTTTAAAAGGGGAAAAGTCCTTTTAGAGAAAATTCATTTAACATTATGTCAATTTTTGTGCTTTCTATGAGAAAACTATCTTTAATGTATACGGTGTCAGAATTTTTAAATGAGTTTTTTTTTTTCCTCTACAATTAAAGTTATGCCTTTTAGAGAGAAAGGAACATCTCCCACTGGAAATGACTTTTGGTCCATTTGCAAACTGCTGAGCATTGAGTCACGTCTTCATTTCTGTGTATAGCTAATTGGGCCTGGGACGGTTTAAGTTGGAATTCGACAAGTTTTAATATAATTGAATCAAATTGGATCTCATAACAGGAAGGTTTCTGTTATTGTTTGGCGTGTACTCTGACACAGGCAAAATGGATTCAGAGGATAGCTATTATCCTTCCAGTATCTCCCTATAGACTGTATGTTTGCTGGGGCAGCTGGGAGAAGGGGGGTGTCTCTTGACCAACCCAAATCACTGATTAGATATGAAACATCTTCTGTTAGCTCAAAGCCTCTCCCAAGTTAACCTGAGATCTTCACAAAGGGTTCTCAGTTTGGAGAGGAGTAAATAAGAAGTAAGATTTATCAGAATCTTTGACAGCCATAGGTCATTTGGAAAAAAAAAACAAAGTTCCCAGCAGATTCCCTACCATCTCTCTATCCCCATCCCAGAAACTCAAACCAATGGGAGACAACTGAGGCAAGATAACATCATCATCAGAAGAGCAAAGGTTGATTTCTGTCCAAATCCTTACTACCGTGTGACTGAAAAATAAAAACAACCATCTTTGATCTTATTGAGAAGCACATCTCCCTGTTGTGCCCAAAATACTCATCAAAAATAAAATAATAACCACAAAAACTTAATTCTGAATGTAGAATTTAAACTATCAGTGTGAGATAGACTAGCCAATAATAAGCAAGTTAGAATGAATATGCCACAAACATGGCTTGGGATAGTGAGGTGCAGAAGTGCTAGTGTATATAGAACATAAAGAAGACCAAGTATAGGATTTTAGAAATGATAATGCTCTTGTCTACCACTGCAATCCCAGGAAAAGTTACTACCTTTCAGCAAGAACACAACTGAACTCATGAATTCTGTGTGGGGCAAACTCCTGGAAAAAGGAGTTCTTGAACAAATAAAATATCTCAACTAACTGCTCTTTCCTTCTCCTTTAACAGATTTATTATCTCCATGACTCAGCTGATGTGGGTAAGATTTAGGCTGGGTATTCTTTCTTCTAAGCAGGCTCTTAGCTAGGCAGAGCAAAGCAGATCCTTCACAAGAAAACATAGCAGCCATTCATGGTTAAAGGAGAAAGTCAACAGACCATAGGATTTTCCTACATAGAAGAGTAGGCAGAAAGGCAGAAACCAAAATAGACTCAATTATGGAGTCTGAGGGCTAGTATCCAATGCCACTGAGCAGAGCTAAACACTGTCCAACCTCCATAACTGGCACAACGGTGCACGCCAGCCTTGTTCAGGTTAAGAAGCTAAAGCCAAAGCAGTAGGTAGCTGCATAAGAAAATAACTCCCACAGAGGTGAGGGGACCCTAAGACCTGTTTGATAAAAGCAAGCCCATTGGGGAGTGAGGGAGTTCAGATTCAGAGAGTATATTTAATCTCAAGAGAAAGACTAGAACTGCAATGTGTAGCAAGAAAAACATTCAGAACGTTCTTGTTGGAGTGAGTTGGGGAAAGGCGATCAAAAGTCCATGTGATATGGTGATATAGCAAATATTAATTTTGTCTCTGCTCCTAAAATCCTTGAAATTTCTTCAGTGAGGTATCTCTCTGAACTATTGAGATGATTGGTGGCTGGGACCTACCCAAGAGCCTCAGGAGAGGGGGGCTGGGTGCCAAGGGTTAGTTAGAAATGTTCAGTTCCATCTCCAGACTGCAGGGAAGGGAGAGAAGCTGAAAGTTGAATTAATTGCCAGTGCCCAATGATATAATCAAGCATGCCTATGTAAAGAAGCCTCCAGAAAAAAAAAATCCCAGAAGAATCGGGTTCAGAAAGCATCTGGATTGCTGAACAAATGGAGGCTCTTGGAAAGGACATTGGAGGTGCTCATCCCTGCCTCATACCTATGTTATCTATCTCTTCCAGCTGTATCCTCTATTATATCTTTTGTTCACAGAATACAGCAGCAAACAGAAGTATTTCCTTGAGTTCTGTGGGCTAGTCTAGCAATTTAGTCAAACCCACGGTAGCGGTAATGAAATTCCCACTTTATAGGTGGTCAGTCACAAGTGTCATTGACAATTATGACTGCCTTCCAACATGAGAGCAGTCTTGAAGGACTGGACCCCCCAGTCCATGAGATCTGACTGTCACTCGGCAAATGGTTGTCACTATGTGATTATAGGATTTAAAATTGGTGCCCACTGGAGATCTGCTTGCTGTGTGTAGGAAAAAGAAATTGTTTCCCCACCTCCCCCACAATTTGGTGACAAGAGGTGACATATTGCGAACTGTACTGAGTGTATCACGGGTAGAAATTTTGGTTTTATTTCTCTCAAGGAAGATGGAAACAGGGAAAACAAACAAAGAAGCACAAAGGTCGGAGGGAGGAGGAGCCATACACATTAACAACAGTTAATATTTGTTGAGCATTTGCAAGGGGCTGTGTTCCAAATTGTCAACAAAAGTAAGTTTCTGTACAACACACAGACATTTTCTGTCTCCCCACACACACACCCTCCATCCCCAACCCCCGTAGAAGGCCAAATACTTTTTTTAGGCCTTTCAGTATTTCCACAGCTATTTGGCTATGGGAAGTATGTAAATGAACTAAACTAGCTGGCTCATAATGGTCCAGGGCTTGGCCCAAGGGGTAGAATTTAGCTCAGTAGCTGTGCTGAGAGATGGGCCATAGGATTCTCTGCATCATAGACATGAAGAATGAGGCTTGGCGTTATGAAGGACATGAGTGGTTTGGTTCCTGCTTGGCGGGATCATTCATGAAGGGCAGGCATGAGCTGCACCTGGATGAGAATTTTTGGCATGCCCCGCTAACAAGAGAACAGAGCAACCAGCCTGCACCTGATGCTTCTGGATATCCTTTACATAATGACGAGGAAAGTCCCCAGAGGAAATCTGTGCCATCAAGCAGACCATAGAGTACCGTAGAGCTGGGGAGAAAGGAGGCAATGCCTGGGTTCCATCTTTGGTGGCACATTCTCTCCACCCCTCAACGGGGCGATACAATATCACCAATGACTGGACATGAGGCACTGGTGGTGTGGGGGAAAGCACTGTGATCAGATACGAGAGTCCTGCCTTTAGCTCTTATTTGCCTACTAACAAGTGAACAATCTTAGGCAGTGGGCAGATGGGCCTCTGCCTCTCAAGAGTTGGAAATCTAGAACAGAAGGCACATAACACACTTCACTTTATCATGGATCTTCCTGAAGTGCCTTTGCTGTGGCATCTTTATGATGAACAGATTGGATCATCCATTTGCCTGGTAAAGTTTTGAGAGTCTGACACTCCTTAAAGGTTAAGGTCTTTCTTTCACTGCATCACTTTGGGTTATTTCCAACCTGACACTGGTAAAATAAATATTACAGTGACAGAAACAGGGTCTGTGTTTTAATTGCCAAAAGACTGTTAACTTTGCTAATGGTAAAAGAAAACATGGCAGAAAGCAGTAGGAGCCTACAATCAGAGCAATGTCACTCCTAGACGCTCTGTTTTGCAACTGTGAGAATTCATGACATAATCTGTAATCTGAAGTGTGCCTTCTTTACTGTCAGTAGCCCTGCTTCCTCAGAATGAAATAGGAAATAACTTCCAAATCAAGACAGCCTGCTACCTTTTCTGAGAATTCTGCTGTGTGCCAGAGAGAAAGAGGCAAGCACTTCTGGCTAGTGTTGGGTGATACTTGGGCCTACACCAGAATTAAGAGCTTGAAGGGAAGATGACAATGCAGAGGCTTAGTAAAATCTTTAACTGGATTGGTCTGACCTGAGTCTTCTATGTCATTTTTGTTATCCCCAAGGGGTATGATTGGCATGTGTCCACCCTTAAGCTGTGCTCTCTCCTCAAGTACTATGTTGTACGGACCCTGTGGGGTCCAAAATAGTAGCCATTAGCCACATGTGGTTATTTAAACTTAAATAAAATTCAGTATCATATTGGAAGCATAGGCAGAGGACCTGTCCACGCATATACATGTACAATATTCTCTTGGATGGTAATCCCCATAGACAGGCAGCTCACAATCTGAGCTGGGGTCATGTTGTCCATACACTGACTACTTACTGTGATCATAATTTGTGTCATTTTGCACATGTTAGTGTTCAACAATACTTTGCCTACCAAGGCTTAAAATTTATATATGAACAAGATAAAAGAAGACTATACATCCTGGCTACTAAGGAGGCTGAGGTCTGAGGATCACAGTTTAAAGCCAGCCAGGGCAGGAAAGTTCATGAGACTCTTATCTCCAATTAACCACCAGATAACTGGAAGTGGAGCTGTTGTTCAAAGTGGTAGAGCACTCGCCTTGAGAAAGAAAGTCTAGGGACAGCACAGCATCCAGACCCTGAGATCAAGCTCTGTGACTGATTTAAAAAGAGAGAGGGGGAGGGGGGAAGGAAGGAAGGAAGGAAAAGACAATGACAACAACAACGACAATGACAATAGTGACAACTATACAATCAGGCATAAGTGGCTCACGCCTGTAATCCTAGATATTCAGGAGGCAGAGATCTGATGTTTGCAGTTCATAGCCAGCCTAGGCAAGACATTTATTTTATCTCCAATTAACTAACAAAATGCCAGAAGTGGAGCTGTGACTCAAGTGATAGAGCTGTAGCCTTGAGCAAAAAAAAAAAAAAACAAAACTTGGGTACAGTACTCAGGCCCTTGAGTTCAAGCTCCAGGACTGGCACAAAAGAAAAATTAAAAAAAAAGACTACAAACGAAAATATACCAGAATATTAAGCATGTTTATGTTAAGTGAAGGGAATGTGACTATCATTTTGTTTCTGGCCATTTGTACTGAACTGTGTAGACAAGACTCTACTGGTCTCTCCCATGACATATGACTCAGAAGACATTCATAGTTTGAGTTTCCTAACTAACCATGCCCGAAGCTCAACCCACTCCAGCTGGATCTCCTCATTATATAAAGACTCCAACATGCTTGAGTTGGTTTATATTACTTGCAACCAAATAAATACTGACTTCTTTTGCTTCTGTTAGGAATCTGCATCTTCTACAGTGTACATGAATGTCTCCTAAAAATAGAAAATATTAATGTTAAGCTAGTATGTAATAGACATTCTGTTTTGCACCTTGCCATGTTGTGTATCCATGAGCCTTTACCAAGCAGTTTATCTGAATAAGCTAGAATTGATTTCCAAAAACCCACAAGGAACATGCCAAAATAACTTTGCTTATTAAAAGGAAATTTGAATCAACTGTTATTGCTGAACTACGTGGTGTTCTGGCATAAGCTGCCTCCCCCTTCCACGCCCCTTAAATATGATTGGAACTTCTTCAGTAACTCCTGTTGTCAGGTTTAGTTGTAAAATACAGAGTAACATCTCACTTGACCAACAAAACCCAAATTAGCATAATTTATCATTAGAGAGCATTCTCATTTGCTAATCTGGCTAGTTCCAAGAATACTAAATCACAGTTTTCCATTTAACAAATGAGGCTATTTGCAAGTCTTCTAACACTCATAGGTTTGGCTGATCAAAGGAATCAACTAGACTTGGCTGTAAGCACAGGCTAGGGAGTTTGCCCTGGGATGATATTTTGGTTGGCAAAGCAACTGGAAAGATTTTGAATTACTCCATTCAACAGATTCCTCTTCCTTCCTAATTGACTGGCTAGAAATAGAGTCACATAAATATTTAGATCTCCTCACCATTTTTTTTTCAATTCTGCCAAGCATCTAATGTCCATGTCCTCTTATCTATAATTGTTGAGACACCTGACGAGAAGCACCTTATTAAGGCTGCTTAGAGTGGCTTCTCTTGGAGCCATTCCCCTATGTTTTCTAGGGTCTTTATATGTCTTTTGGCAAGGAGTTCAACCCAGCCTTTAAACACATTAATCCTTTCCTTGAAGTCACACATTCTGCAGTTTGCTTAGAGGTAGTTCCAGTGGCAGGTTAACGTAGGCTGGAATGTGTTGCCCGCTGACCCCAGCTCCTTTGAGATTTGTCACTGGTTTACTATGGCAACCACCACCATAGTATCCTGCTGCCCCTCCAAGGAGAAGGCGGACCTGCAACGGGGTCGTGTAAGGGCAGGGCCATCTGCAGCTGTGCAGAAGGAAGTGATGCTCTCTGTACCTGCTCCCTCCACATGGCCTGTCTTCCTGCCATTGTTATCCCTGGATTTTCCCTTTGAGTATCCAAAAAGCACAACTTCTCTTTTTCCTCCCTTGCCAAATTGCCTCCCTTCCTCAGCTGTCTCTTGATTTGTGTTCCAGGCTCCCAGAACAGCATGCCAGGCCTCTGGTGTTTGAGGCTTGTGTAAATTTGGTCTTCCTCCTGACGTGGATGTGTCAGCTCATATAAACTACACTGCTGTGAGGACATACACTTGTCAAAGGATCTTTGTGCTCACTGACTCATTTGAGCCTCCTATGCCCTGATCTCAGATTTAGACAAGGTGAGACTCGAACTAGTATTTTAGAGGTGAGCAAGGCTATTATATCTCTTTCTACTTAAAAATCTATCGGAGCTTCCCTTTTTCTCTTTCACTTCATCCTTTGGATTCAAGACTTGTTACAGATGAACATCATGAAGGAAAAGAATGGTCTCAGTGTACCATCATCACAGAAGAGGAGATAGTTTATCAGTCTCATCACTATCGAAAGAAGAGTTGATTATTTGTAGCTGAGTGTTCTTGTTCAACTGCTTCAAGGAAGATAAAAATGTTTCTTTTTCATTCTAGTTTCCAATGGGAAGAAGTCATGTGGTCTGAATATTATTATAATTAGTAACGATAGTAATACTTATTGTGATATATTATTATGTGCTAGGAACTCTGGTCAGTTCTTCACGTAAACAATACTATACATCATTTATCAAGGAAAATAAAGAACAAAATGACACTATCTAGCATAAATGAGAGACAATTTAGTAACTGATTAAGAACATGGTATCTAGGGGCCTAGGTGTGATAGTACATGACTATTATCCCAGCTAGTTAGGAAATTGGCAAAAATCATGAATTAAAGCCAGTCTGGGCAAAAAGCTAGCAAGACCTCATTTCAACCAAGAAACTTGGCATGATGGTATGTACTGGTGATTTGAGCTACTCAGGAAGCAAAGATAGAAGGAGTTAGGCCAGTCCCAGGCAAAAGTAGAAGACCCTATCACAAAGAACAAAATAAATTATGGAATTTGATTCTTTCTTTTTGGGTCCAATACCAGGACTCACACTCAGTATATGGTGCTTTCATTCACTGGCCAAGACACTACCATCTGAGCCACACTCTGGTCCCAAATTATGTAATGTGGAACTCAACTCTAGGTTCACTCCTAGTGTTCTCCTTTGCTTGGGCATGTGACTTAACTGTGTGGTAGTTATTCATAAAATGGAATAATAGTTACATTTCTTGGTTGTTTTGAGAACAATGGAAGTAACACTTACAAGGCCTTGGTAGCTGTTAAAATGTTCATCCAGAGAAAACACAATATGAGTATTGCTATGGTACTATGTACAGTCATTGCTTATCCCTACCATCTGAATGTTGCTATGACTGTGTTATGTGACACCAAGCAAATTAGAAAATCTCTCTGCCCCACCGTTTTTAGCTTTTCTATTGGTAACATAACTTCCACCTAATAGGGCTGTTATGAGCGAGAGGGAGAGAATCTTAAACTACTAGTGTCTAGCACATCATAAATGCTCAATAAATGCTAGCTATCATTGCATTACTACTGATAAAAGTGGGAGCCTGAACAATCACAAAGAAGCGACATTCAACAAACTTTGGCTGTCCGGCAACCATATTGAAACACTGGATCTATTTGACTTTAGAGGTAGTTGCTCCCCCCAAATCATTCTTAGACAAGGCAAAACAAACCGTTTACAAACATTAGTTGTGAGGAAGGCACCAGTGGCTCACACCTATAATTCTAGCTACTCAGAAGGCTGAAATCTGAGGATTGTGGTTCAAAGTTAGTCTGGGCAGGAAAAACCATGAGATTCTTATTTTCAATGAAACAGCTGGAAGTAGAGCCATGGCTCAAGTGGTAGAGTGCCAGCCTTGAGTGGATAAACTAAGATCCTGAGTTCAAACCTTAGTTCCGGCTCTCTCTCTCTCTCTCTCATTACCACCACCACCATGACCATCATCATCCTAAGTTGAGAATGAAATCACCCTAGAATGTGTCCTATTGCTCCTTCAGAGATAGTTCTCTGGCATTTTATCTTTCTCAGTTGAATCTTTTCTTTAAGGTAAGGAAGGTGGTCTTGGGAGCTTCTGTCCCCTTACAGAGGCCCTCAGTGATCTGAATTCTCAGAGAGACACGCAGCATGGAGGGCCATCTGGGGATCTGAAGATTCAGATCTGCCCCTCCCCTCTCCAGCTCCTACACGATGGGGGAGAAAGCTGGCGTGCAGCGTGCAGAAGGATCTGCGCATGCGTATGCAAAGCTCAAAGTGCCCTTTGGGTTGAGAAGGATAATCTGGGTTGAGAAAGGGCTGTGTGTGGGCCACCAAGCAGTAGAAACTCACGTTGGAGGCCAGGGAGCAGGTGTCTGGCACCTCTGAGCTCTGCAGCCGCTTCTACCTCAGCTGACATTTAGAAGGCATAATGGCAGTGCCCATCTCTGCCAAGCCGTAAGGATGAGATTTATACAGCCTGTGCCCACCTACTTGCTCCCTGTACTCATTTGTTTGCCCACCCACCCAATTAAGAAAAAGGCTGTAGAAAACCAGGAGGAGGGAATATTATTCTGTTGTGGTTGGTTTTGGACATGAAACTTTTGTTTTATAGCAGAATTCTGGATTACCACCTTCCTGAGAAAGAAAACACAAACAACCTTTGTATAAATCTTCACCCTTTTCCTCTCCAAAGTGTCACAAAATTAGGAATCTTCCCTGACCACCCACCACCTGCAAAGATGCAGGTTCATCTCTTGCCTGGTCAGAAATTCAATAACATGACAGCGTCCACAAAGCAGATGAGTGTGTAGTCTTTCCTGAGATGTAGTGTGAATGAATCAAAGTCCAAAACAGAGACTTGCTCTTCTTTGTTTAAGTCATGTCAAAGCATGCTTTCAAAGTGCTCAACTTCACGCTTCACCAAGTCTGCTCAGAGTCCAGGCTCTAGAATCTATTGAAGCTTACAGGCCTTTCAGGACTCCTGCCTGGAATTTCATTACTGGGATTCTTCAGGTCATTTCCCAGGGAAGTCATCTCCCTGAAGACCACAAACCATTCACACTGCTGGGCTGACTCCCTTCACCCCTCCGGCTCCATCCCTCCCCACTAGATGCCTTCCCACCCAGGGCTGTGAGCTACACTTTCCAAGTTTACTAATGGTGGCAGATGTGTTGGGAGAGAAGAGGTGCTATTTTTCTTGAAATAGAATTGCCCCCCTTCCCCCCCTCCTGCCCCAGGGAAGAATGACAGCAACCTGGGGAGGTCCCATGACTGGAACAAAAATTCCTGTTAACAAAGACTCTGTGGAACACAAAGGAGAGAGCTAAGTGTATCCCCCCACCCCCGAAAACCAAGCTTTTAGATGAGGCTCTTGGTTCCCTTTACTCTGCTTAGCAAGGTCTGCGGCTTTAAAAACATCACCGAATCACAGGGTGACAAAAACAGCTAAATAAGCGGCAAACTCTGCAGTATAGACTTAATAGGGGGCTCATGGCTCCACGCACTTCCTAATGGATGTGGCCCAGGCTGTGGTTTTTGGTGTTTGTTTCCCAGACACAGAATTTGTTAAACATCAAGTTTTATTGATAGGGTGAAAGCTATATCTTTCATGCTAGGAGAACTATTAATAAGGTGGGTTCTGACAGGCTGAGCAAATGTTGCTGAAGCTCTTGTCTGAGAGGTGCTGAGTGAGCCAGCTTCCCCAGCCCCCACACTGGCAAGCCTGTGCCCATTTGTTTTCTTTCTCATGGTAGGAAAGAGTGGTTAGGTGCCGGTGGTTGAATTTTTCAGGACAATTTGATATCCAAATGCCACTGTGGCTTTTTATTTAGAGGCAGAGATGTATCCTTCCAGACCTGGTATTTGGGGTTGAGCTGTGACTTCAAAGTTCCTTTGATCTCAGCCCTCCTCGATATGATATGATATCTGCCATCCCTGACTGGTAAACTGAGTGATGGAGGCAGAGTGGCTGCTTATCCACAGAGGATACTGTGCAACTCAAGAGGCACCGAGGGGGTCCCCATTGTGATCTGAAAGGCTCCCTGCTCTCAAAGGCTATACCATTAAGAGGTTGCACTTTGGAAATCACTTGGTGATTTTTCCCCCCATATCTTGAATGGCAAAAAAAAATTGAAAACCTAAAAGAAAGCTTCAAATAGATCTACAATTAAAGCATGGTTTAAAGCCTTTAGTAATTAATTTTTTGTGCTACTTTTCAAGTTATCCAGGTGGCTATGGTGTGAGTCCCTTGAGAATAAGTGTGGTGGGACCACCCTCTTGGGTCTTTACTATGAATAATATCTGCTCCTTGTTTATGCTCTTGGCATGTTACCTGAATAAGGTATCTGTCCAGCTTCAAAATGTAATACTGCAAAAGTCTAAACCTCGGATATATATATATATATATATATATATATATATATATATATATATAATATCACCTAATATCTCTTGAATATCTTGCCTTCATGGCAATCTGTTCAAGGTACTGAATCACCCTGAACGTGCTAACACAATATTTTGCTCACGTGGATTCCTGATATCTTTATGGAATGCCTTAAGGGTTAAGATGGGAATTTTTAGTTTTAGAAATGGAATGACTCCTAACTCTCTACCACATCTGAGCATAGTGTCATGGTGCTGTGTGTGGGAGTATGTGCTGAGCAGCTGTATTCCTTGGGACAAATATACACAATGGTTCTAAATAGCTCATATCAGTTCAACTCAGTGCCAAATGAGAAGAAAAACATATTTTTTAATGAGCTTTTGGGATTCTAGAATTAAGAGTATATACATTTTTCTAATCTGGGGAGGGGAAGGGAAATAACAAAATGCTGAAGTAAGGATACAGGTTGACCCATTGTAAAAATGAGATGTACAAGACACTATGTTGAAAACGAACTTTACAACTTTGGGAGGTGGGTGGGAAGAGTTGGGGAGATGGGGAGGGAAGGGATGGTAGGGCAAAAACAAAGGAGGAGGTAACAATGCTCGATAGGAAATAAACTCATTACCCTACTCATGTAACTGTAACCCCTCTGTACAATATCTTTACAATAAAAGATATATATTAAAAAAGAAATTATGGAGTTATATTCTACATAGACCTGGCTACCTCTCCAGAAGCACAGCTGTTAAAACCAAAAGTGCTTCATTGTGTTATTTATTTCTCTCTGCACAAATATTTTTAAGTATAATTTGAATCAATTATACAGTATATATACTATACAGTATATGTAATAAGTAGTACATATAATATATAAATATATTCTATATTGTATATATTCTATATAAATATATAATATGTAAGCATATATTATATAAAGATGTATTTATGTATATTTATATATAATATATAGAGACCTTCTAGGGGATTAGCTGGCATTTAGGAAGTTATTTTCTAGACCTCTAACACTTAATATCTACACTTAATACCTACATAACACTGTACTGAATGGTACAGATATAGCAGTGAATTAAAACATTAGAATGCAGAACTTAACCATCAAGCATGATGTGGACAACTAATATTTAGAATTAGCTCCTTTGAGTCAAGACAGCTAGCAAAATGGACACAGGGGGCTTGGACTTCTGTGTCACAGGGCCACCCCAGACATCAGAAGATAGGAGAGGTTTTGACTTCTGGTCATAGTCAGGATGATATGATATGACCCTTCCCTATCCAAGGGGAAAGCAGGAGGGAAAACGGCACGAAGACAGCTGTCACCTTCACATGAAGGTTCAGGGCTAGAGTTTATGCCAGAACAGACTGAGCTGTTTGGGAGAAATAGAAATGGACAAGAAACTTCAGAAGAAATGCCCATGTGTAATACCTAGGAAGCCTTAAGAGGGCCAATGAAATCACTCTGAGACACTATGCTACTCTCCTTAGGAAGATAAGATCCTCTCAGTAAGGTATCTCAGTGGTAGAGTGCTTGCTTTGCATGCATGAGGCCCTGGGTTCCATTCCTCAGCACCACATAAGCAGAAAAAGCCAGAAGTGGCGCTGTGGCTCAAGTGGTAGAGGGCTAGCCTTGGCCTGAAGAGCTCCCAGGCCTAGTGTTCAGGCCCAATAACCCACCAAAAAAAAAAAAAATTCCTCTCTGTCCTCATTCTTGCCTTGTCTTGTCTTCACTGAGAGTATACTATAATTAATGTTTCTGTCTTCAAAATTCGTTGAGAGAGAGCAAGAAAAGGAGAGTGAGAGAAGATGACTTGCCCTGAGGTTAAAAAACAATATTGAAATAAAGATTTGAGAGCTATTATGTGGGGGGAAAGCAGACCTTATATAGGAGTATTAGGAATTACAGGGAGGCAGGCATGGAAGAAAAGGTCATTAGAGCAATAAGAAATAAAGCATTGACCTTAAAATGGACATGTGATCTAGACTATAAATTTGACGCTCTTCCCTGTCTGTGATGCAGAAGTCTCCTTGCTTCTTTCAGGAATGTGTGAGCAGCACATAACTCTTCAGGATGGGGAATGACCAAGTGGCTAATTCCCAGGCTCTGGGTACTGCCTGGGAGTGAGCAGATGTGGCCAGCAGCAGCCTCCTCGGCTGCCATGTGGTGGGCTGGGCTCTATGAACAACACTTTGTTCTTCCTCTCTGTAGCCACAACAGTTGCTCTGTGTTTTATTTTCAATTAAATGTCTACTAATTCCAAACTACAGAAAAACATAGCTGCTGGCACTCCCCTTCCCTTCCCAAAGCAATGCCGTCTGCAGAGAAACCCTTCATTGTACAAGCCCCGCCTTATACACACCATAAAAGACACATATGCCACTGGTTTGCCGACAAGTGCTTTCAAAAAGGTGCTTAATGGGCCCCGGGACCCTGGGCCTGTAACACATCTATGAATAGTGCCTCTTATGAGGGTGGTTGCTATAGCGAGCCCTTGTTTTTAATTCAATTGCACAGTAAATAATACTTTATACACAGTGAGAAACAAATGGTCACTATAAATTGCCTTCTCTTCATTGGGTGGAAAAGGGGCATTTCAACTGTGAGGAAGGGATCCCAACACCTGTCTCCTAAACTTATTTGGATTTCAAATTCTTTTCCCACCTGATGAAGTATTGAGGCTTAATGGGTTCTAAAATACTTGCATCAACCCTGAAAGTCAGGTTTATTAACATTAAAAAAACCAACCAACCCAGCGTACACAAACATTTCCAATTTGTGTGGGCCGAGTCTAAAAGCAAGTGGAATTTCTACTCAACTGGAGACCTGGCCAGCTCTCCATTCCAGGACATTGGAAGGAGATGAGGAGGCAGGGAGGAAAACGTGGTTTGTAAGCATGAAACACAGTTGACAGCTTTGGGAATATCTGATTGTACATGTGGGAAAATGGGGAGCAGGCTGAAAGAAATCAGAACAGGATAGAAGAAGCCCACCCCTCCTGGTGATATCCAGCTTGGGGGCCAGGGACGGAGGAGGTAGAGGGGGCGGGAATTATACACTGCTGAGGAATAAAAAGAAAAGGAATAAAAGGAGTGTAGAGGTTAATAAAATGGGGACATATTCCTCTCTCCAGACACAGTGAGGTGAAAATTACTTATCACCTGCTGGGGTGGATGTGAGAAGGGCCAGTGGCTGAGCATGCGGCAGGGAATATTTTGTAGCAGCTAGGCAATCTAACAGCAGCCCTGCAACAGGCGGCCCGAAGAACAGCATCTGAGCGCTGCTGTCTCCTCATTAGGGGACAACAGCTGTTTCCTACTATAATTAGCTCACACTTCAATAGTTAGCTCCGGTCTCTTCTACCCGTACCACAGGCAACATGGAAATGACAGAAGCACATGTTGTTGTTGTTGTTTTCTTAAATCACCTCCACTTACACACATTATTAAGCATCTAATAGAAAACAGCCGTACCTTCCCCAGGTCCTTCCCTCCTTGGATGGTTTTGCACAAGCCAAGTTGGGGGAAAGCCTTTTGTTTTCATGAGCCCTAGTTCCCATTTCCAATCTCACCTCCATGCTCCACAGCCCGCCTGCCCCCCCTCCTCTGAATTAAAGAAAGTCCCCAGCCTTGTCAACCAACCCATGCATCAGGCCATAAAATCTTGTTTTCAGCCACCTGCAGGATGAGGGAGGGAAGAGGAAACTGAACTGAGAAAGCGGGCGGAGGGAGAATTCCAGCTGGCCACTGAAGATGGTTTGCACAGAATTCTTGGGGGAAGGGGGATGGAAGGGTGCAGAGGCTGGGGTCATTTCCTGCCAGGTCTGGGCTGTGCGGACGGAGACTTCCCAATCACAGCCTATCACAGTTCCATTTATGTCAGGACTCATTAGGAGCCCACTCCACTCCACTCAGCAGCAGTGGGCACACAAAAGAAAGAACCAGCCCGAGTGTGCAGTGACTGCATAGTAGCTGTTAGAACTGGGGGACAGGCAGGTGGAAAGGAGGGATTGTAAAATTCATGGCTGGGTAATTAGAGTCAGCAGGGGCGCACATAGGCAATAGCAGGCCTCTCATTTCTCTCCTGGTGGTTTGAAAGGATTGGCAGGGGGCCACTTTCTCCCAGGGGTGAAGTGAGGTGCCTGTGTCATCATTCATAAGGCAAAATGATCATCCATTTACACCCTGTTCTCAGGGAAGCTGAGGAGACAAAGCTGCCTTGGATATTGTTATTGGGGTCTGCTCAGGACAAGAAGAGGATAACTGGAGGTGGCGATGGCCTTGGGTGTCATTAGCCAAAGCAACTTAGTGGAAAAGCAGACGTTTCATATGTTAACGTGAATAGTTCCTGTTCTTCATGTTTCTAAATATACTTTAGAAGGAAATTTATAAAAGATTTTGGAGGCATGACAAAATATGGCAGTATTATTATCTATACCAACTGCTTTGCATTATAGTTTGCCATTCTGGTTTTCTTCAGCGGTAGCAGAGAAGTAAGGTGATGTAGACAAAATAGAGACAAAATGGCTCGTTTTGTCTATTGTATTTCTTTCATACCAGTTTTATAAACGATGAAAATTCATCTACCTCCCAAACAGGGTTTTAAGCTTTCCTGGTGATTGAGGTATAATTGCTATGCAATACAATTCATCTACTTAAGTGTAAAGAGTTTTGACAAAGATATACATCATTGAAATAATACATTTCTATCTATCCCCAACAGTTTTCTTCTGCCACATTATAGTCAATCTCTATACCACCTGATCATTCCTCACCTTCAGCACTAGCCAACCACTGATCTGATTTCAATCATTATGATTTTGCTTTTTCTTGAATGTATGTGGATGGAATCATACAATAATGTGTACAGTCTTTTCAGTCTGGTCTGTTTCTGATAGTATAATGCTGGTTGTGGATGTTTTCCCTCACTGCGTCTCTGTGTTTTTCTGTTCCTATTGCCTGGAGTTGTGTAACTTTGCATGTGTATACTACAATTTGTTTGTTGAGGTTACTGTGAATAATGTGGCTATGAACTTTCAGAGGAAAGTCTTTGTAGATATACATTTCCATTTCTCTTGATCTCCTCTTCTGTTATCAAAGAGGAAAATAAATGGAATCACGTCCCCCCTCCCCCACTTCTCAGTGGTATGCCTGATCATCCAGCTGAAGAGGAAGTGGCTAGCCACCTGGCTACATTATAGGAGAAATATGATTCTGTGTGTTTCATTCGGCACCAAACGTGAAAACAAGTTTTCTTCTGATAGGTTATCATTTAAAAAGTCTCCAGATGATGACTACATGTAAAAAATGTCAACTGAAAAAAAAAAGTCAACTGAAAGTATAGAGACTGAGGGAGAAATAATGACAACTAAAGTATTTCATCAAGCATCTTAAGATAACATGAAAATCCAATAATGAATGGTCCACATTCAGACCCTTTGGCTACCGTTCACATAACAACCTGGCTTAGCTTGTGTGTTAAGATACAAGGGCATGCTGCCCTGCTCTGCTGAACTTGACTTTAAAAAGTCTAACAACCTTCTTGGGGTTTCTTTCAGGGCAAAATGAGAGACCATGACGCTTCAGCTAAAATAGCATATGAAGGCTGCACCAGGGAAGGGGGCCATAGCTGTTTTCCTCTATCCTGGCTCACTGTTGGTCATCATAAAAACCACCTTTTTGTTAATGATTTCTCTCATTCTCCAAGAAAACTAAGAAAGTACTGAAAAACCATTTTTATCGATTTTTAAGCCAAAGAGCTTCATTTTTAAGAATACCTGAAACCCAAATAATTCTGATTGCGTTCAGTTTTCCTAATTCCTTTGTTTAAGGTCCTGACCTTAACTTTGCTATTATACATTTTGGGAATTTCTGGAGCCCAGCTTTACCCTAAGGGAAAAGGAGGAAACAAGCTTAAAAAAATGTTTTTTGACTTAACCCTACACCCTAAGGTCACCAGTGAAAACACATCAGATTGAAAAATCTGCAAGGTCTTAAGGCCAAGCTCACAGGAAAATCAGAAAAACTAGAAGCTGTGAAGGACATAGATCTGCTGAATATATTAAGCTCACATATGTGTACGTGTATGTGTTTTCTAATCCTCTAAGGTAAATTTATACCAATCCATACAGATGTACTCTTTTCTGTTTATTATTCCCAATTGCCCAATGGAGGTTAATGTTGTGCAAAGGGGGGAAAAATGGGGAGTTTGACAGCACCCCTCCCCCTTCTTTTAAAAAGGCAAAACAAAGAAAATGAAAGCTTGTTCTTTAAGCCAGCATTTCTCTCTCCCTAATTCTACCCAGTCTGGATCGTCTTAAATCTGATTTGGGATTTGAGCATTATTTGGATTAGCTCATTAGTGGGGCACCGTTCTGACAAGCCACTAATCTGGGGCACTGGTGCACAGCGCCATGACAGTATTATGCTGAAAATGAGAAATCTAATGAGATTAGACAGGTCCTCGTGCAAATGGTCAAAAAGCACTTTGTATAGCTATCCACCAGCTAGGGAATGCAGGAGGCACACTGATTGAGGCATCAGACTCAGAGGAACCCCAGGATCTGCAGAAAGGCAGCAGGGTTGGACATTTCTAAGCAGGTTCTGTGGAGTATCAAGCAATGTCCCGAACTAAATGGTCATAATAATAAAAGGTAATGACCTTGGGGTAGAAGTGTCAGTGAGCCGGGCTGTGAGCACAGGGGTTTTATGGTACAAGGGTTTTATGGTATGTGCAGTCTCATATCTGTTGCAGGAAGAAAAAGTTATGGGGTAAGAAGTAATTGGCAACTGGGACCAACAACATAATACACTGTACCTTCTCAGTACTAGCAGTGAAAAACACATGTGCGTGCACGCATGTGTGCACATCCTTCACCCCCCACAAAAGAAACAAACAAACCCAACTCCACTGATTCTTATCCCTCTGTTACAATAATGTTCCTTCCTCCGTTCCCCTGTAATTCCAGTTGTGTCTAAGCCAAGCAGAATAGACTGGTTTTCTTTTGCTTCGAATGAGGCTGTTGCTAAGATCAGAAATGCTAGACTCCAATAATGAGTGATTTATAATGTCCAAATGTGGTTATGGGACAGCAGACAGCACACAGTGGAAAGGGACTTTGTGCCTCCCCATCCCTTTCCCCTCCTCGTTCACTCCAAGTGGGAAACAAAAGTTTCCATGGCATTTTCTTGCTTGTATGTGGAAAAATCAAGGCATTAACAGAGGTTAGGAGCTGGTCCCTTGGGATGTCATTCCTTTCTCATATTATGCTGGTCTGCCACCTACTGGTGACTTTTAGTACTCTGAAAAAGACCTGTTTAACTCGATGCCTCCCCCAACTTAATGTTTTTTCCTTAAACCTGGAGGAAAATTCAACTTCAACCATTTTATGAGCCATTAAAACAATCATGTGTGAGACAAAAAAGAAATTCATTTCTAGCTCATGTTAACAACATACCAAGTTAAACATGTGTTTTTTGGTATCCTTCCTTGCAGATAATGAATATTTTTACTGAAAAGTCAAGAATTACTACTTAAGTATTTACAACTGAATTCAAGGTATGACTGAGTTCTTCTTTTTCATTCACCTTGTCAAAGATGTTTAGGTATTTGAAGGAAAACATCACCCAGGAACTAACAAAGGAGACATTTTAGTAAAGTAAAGTTTAGTAAAGTTTTCTTCAAATATCTTCATTGATAGATGAAGAGAAGGACATTACAGGCTATTAGAAATAAAAACAAAAAAACAAACAATATCTACCCTAACATGAGGTACAAAAAAGAGATTAGTTCCTGGAATCATAGACCCATACAAACTTTCTAAATAGTTGAAGTGATTCCAAAAGAGAGATAGAGGAAGAAAAAAAATCTGTACTAAGTAATAAATATTCCAAAGCATTTTAACCTACATTGCTAAAACACATAAAAGCAAGTCCAAAATGGAGGTCAGAGAGCAGTCTCAAAGACCAAAGTTTAAAGAATCACTGGGAGATAACTTTGTATTTCATGCTGTTACTCTTAAAAGCCAAGCATGGACATATCCATAAGTTTCCATGTTTTCTAAGCAGAAAAAGAAAATGCTAGGAAGAGTGGACTAACTCCATACTTTGATTAGAGCAAGAGAAATGATTCCCTAGCATTTTACTTTCCTAAACATCGTTACTTACAAGAATCTAGATGGCAAGAGAAAGGGATTTTTAACTTTTCCCTTCAATGCCATACTTTCTGGGTTTCTTTTTTTGTTTGGTGTGTGATGTGTGTGTGTGTGTGTGTGTGTGTGTGTGTGTGTGTGTGTGTGTGTGCGTGCATATGTGTGTGTTTGCTTTTCTTCCATGAAAACCCTTTGTGGCTCAACTGTAGCTGAGCAGTCATCTATTATTTCCTTTAAACACACACTTAAATTGGTGATGTTAATTAATCAAAGTAGAAGAAGCAGACATGCTTTGGAAACAAAAACTCTGTTAGTGCTTCAGAAGCAACGCCATTGGCCACCAGGAACTTGGTTGCTAGGGAGATGGTTACCAGGCATAGGTGGCTTTCATGGCAGCTGCATGTACAGAGGGGCACCCTTTGACAGCTTATTTGATACCCTTTGGACTGATGTTGTGAATGAAGGGTTTTCAAATATTTAATTTCTCCCATGTGTGTTGGCAAGAAGGGACTGTGCTGTGTGACTGCTTTTCAAAAGGAAGATTAAGAAAGGAGAAAAAGGAAACGTAGGACACAGAACCAGAGAGCCAGGCTGAAAATGAGAAGCCTGAGAAAGACATAGACAATGAGAGAATCCTGGTAATCTTGAACTAAAATGGGAAGAACCATGAGGTCAAAGAAGTCAGGATGAGGTGACTTCTGTTAACTGTATTTATTGAGGGATAACCATGCACCAGCACCTCGGCCAGATTCCCCCATATTCCATCTGACTTCTTCCCATATTCACCAACATAAAGTTCTACTATTGTCAGTCAGCATGCAAGAATACAAATACTCAGCTTTGCCAGGGTAAGTGGTAAAGCAATGTCCACCTCTCCTCCCCTTTGGGTCTGTTGTCAAACTCTTTTTCTGCCTCCAGATTAGTTCTCCTTGGGGCTTTTCTAAATTTGAAATCCCCAAGTTACATAGCAAATCTTTTCCAGCATCAGCTTTGTTGAAGGAACTATTTTTGCTTGATGTGTGTGTGTGTGTGTGTGTGTGTGTGTGTGTGTGTGTACATACAGTGTCATTGTAGACATAGATTTCGCCCTTAGTGGAACTTAGAACTTAGTTAAGAAAAAAGAAGTACATGAAAAAATAATAAAACACTTTTTGTCTGAAGGCTTGAGAGAAGATACTGAAGAACAGATTTACTAAAAGTAGAACACTGGACTCAGAGCTGGGATGAACTTCACAAAGCTAAAGACAGACTCGTTCCTGATCCTGGATTGGAAAGCAGATAATGCTGAAGACATGGCTGAGATGACTTGTGTGGAAGAATGACGTTTGGCTGTCGGTGCTGTCTAAGGAAGCAAGGCAGCCAACCTCAGCAAAGCAATAAAGGGAGCTATTCTATGAACATGTGATTTGCACTGACAGGTGAACTGGGTGCTTACATGAGAGAGAGGGGGGGGGAGAGAGAGAGAGAGGGGAGAGAAATATGTATGTGTGTGCACACATGCACCATGGTGAGTCTGGGATTGAGGGAGATGGCAGAATGGAAGGGAAAAAGAAGTTGATGATCCATTTAGCTCTCTTCACCAGTTCAAGTTAATATGAAATACGCTCATTAGGTCATAGAATTTTTTTCCTTTAATGAAGAGAGACATACAAAATTGTAGCATAGTGTGGGATTTTGTTATCCATCCATGAGAAAAAAACATACCATGTAAACAGGTTGGAAGAGAGAGCTCTTTTTGCTAAATCTGGTGGAAAGCAAATGTCACTGCAAGCGGCTCAAGCTCTCTACCCTCAGTGTGAAGACAGGAGGAGCTGTGGTGAGCCTTGCATAGGATAAAAGGTTGCAAGCAGCAGCAGCAAACACAAAAGCACCCGGGCAGGAGGTCCCATTAGGAAAAAATGATAAGACTGTGAATTATTTTTATAGCCTGCAAATGACATATCTCATTCATTCTGGGAATTATTTACCCTCTGGATTGAGTGAGAGGTCTTATGAATCATCTAAATATGTTATTTCTTTATCTTTGAGGACAGAAAAGGGGTAGAAGGTTGTGACACATGAAGTCAGGGAAAAGAAAGGGTCAGGTTGATAAATGCTTCAAGGCATGGCTGGGCAGGCGCGGTGGGTGACGGAGTGTGTTCTTCCTTAGTTGCACCTCACCACCATGACAGAGTCATGCTTTTTCTCTGGCATAACCTGACAATCAGGCACAAACTCTGGACGCAGCTGGCAAGGGCAAGGTACATCCAAAAGGGAACAAGATTCCCTCCCCTGCAGTTTAGCCCTGTTTCCATTCCAGGAAGAGGGGAGGGGAGGCTGGCAGAGACCCTCTTCAGGTAACAAAATCGCTTCTGTACTTTTACCCAAACCACACCCAAGTCCCCAAATCAGACCAATATTTTCTGACTACCATGAGAAGACCTGCCTCATTAGCGGGCTAAGGAGGTGCACATCGGGGTTCATCAAACCAGTATCGAAGGGGGGAAGGTAATAGCCCAAATACAAATACTGCCCTGCTCTACTCCGGTATCTTAGTGAAAAATCAAACTACTCTGCCTTCAGTCCCATTTAAATAAAAACATTCACTTGCCTCCAACAAGAAGAATACATTTTCCCGGCTGATTGATGCTTTTCCATTTCTTTTATAATGTATTTTTTCCTCAGCAAGGGATTGTTCTCCGGAATGTCAAAGAGGAAATATTTCCTAAATCATGTGCTGTGATTGGCTGGTGTGGGTCTAATCAGATAGCACAGATAGTGCGGAAGGGAGATGGGGAGAAGAGCAGCAATTTGTCACCCCCCATTCCAGCTGTGGAAAAAGAGGTGCTTTGCAAAGCCAGCCTGCCATGTCTCTAGACCACAATCAAAATTCTCCTCTTCTTCCTCCCTTTCTCTTTCCTTCTTTTTGCCTCCCTTCCTCCCACACTACTTTTCTTCCTCTCTTCCTCTGTCTCTCTCAGATCCAGACACGCGCACGCGGGCACACACGTACATTTTACCTCATCAGATCTATCAATGACAGAACAGTTATTAAACAAAATCTTGCCCAGGGAATTAATAATCTCAAGATTCATTTCCTTATCAAATCTTATGGCCTGGAGGAAGAATACTTTGTTCTTACAGAAAGACCAAAGTGCATTCATCTCCATGAGGGTGGAGATGGGTTTGTGATTTGCCAGAGGAGGGGAGGTGATCCCAGGAAGTGTTTGCAAACACCAAGAGGTCACAGATTTGCTTTCTGAAGGCTTTGTAGCCCTGTGAGCTGCAGAGGATTTGGGGAAGGAAGAGCATGTGATTGGAGGGAATGGGAATAATGGAAAGGAAGGACCTGGAAATGCCATCGGTCACACTCTAAACCCCAGGATCTGATCATTCTGCCCCCCCTCCCCACCCCCCCCCCCCCATCAACCACTGGTGAAAGGAGCACTGGGCTGTGGGAGGTCAGAAGAGTCACAGATGACAAGAGCTGCAGATGTGAGCTCTAGTGTGTTTAGCCACAACAAAAGGTGCAAGATTAATGCTCAGCTCTGGGCTTGCACTCATTTTGGCGGGAGCTGTCATCTGGCGCTCACAATCGCAGATAGATGAAGTTTGGACAGGAAATAGCTTGCCTTTGTTCCCCTTGACCTTATTTACTGGGACAGTTGTGGACTTGTCATTCTTGTGATACCAGAGGAGAAAGGAGTCAAGAGGCTCATTGAAGAGCTCAAATCAGTGCATCTTGGTAAGGAACAGGAGGGTAGCTGGCTGGTTATCAGCATCACACACACTCCACTTGTCAATCTGAGCAAAGCTGTGATCATCATCGCAGACAAAGGGTGTCTTGCATCAAGTGGCTCCCTTTTCCTGTTCTGAACCTCTGATTATTGTGTAAAATGTGCTGCCCTGGAAGTTCTCTTCCTGGTGACTGGGTGACAATTACAAATCAGAGCTGCTTGTTCACAGTGCTGTGCTCCTTTGGGTGGTACTCAGGCACTGGGGAAGTCACACGGTATGCAAGTGTGAGGGAGACAATACCCCAGGGATAACTCCTTGCCCAGAGGTGGGGTGAGAGCTTATGGCACATGCCTCAGACTCCATCCATCCTTCAGAGATATTTCTGAAAAGCTTTAAAAAAAAATGCTTCTCAGAATCTAAAGGGAGCCCCCAAGGCCTACAACAGCAGCCTCGAGGCTGCCCCTTTATGTCGGCTTTTCCTTCTTCTCCGTCTCACAAGACTTCTTGTGATCATCTCCCAAATGAACCACTTTCTCCCACGTTCTCATTTTTGAGCTTTGCTTTCGGGAGAAAGCAACTCAGACAACCACTACTGAGAGTATACAAGGACATTCTCACACGTGACTGTGAATGCTTCATCCATGCAGTCTTTACACCTATGACTCTGCCAGCCGTGTTGATGATTATCTAGTTCCCTCCACGGCTGGCCTGAGAAACAGTAGAAAGCCAGCACCCGAGCAGGAGGCACAGACGCCTGCCAACCCCATCTTGCGTGGAGAGTCTGCAACTGCCTCCTCAGGTATGATGAGAGGAAAGCCACATGAGGTTCTTCTTAACCCTCTTAGGTACAGACTGGCATCACAACATAAAACACGTTCAATCAGGAATTTCTCAGGAATATTTTGAAAGTAATTGTTTAGTTCATCTTTTATCTTGTCTTTGAAATGTCTCCTTTGTTTTCTATCGTGCATATGCTTCGAAATTTTTTTAAAAAAAATACCTACATGGAAATGATTATCCAATATTTTCACTTATGGAATCCTTGGAGATCAGTAGTTAGTTGCCTAATTTCTGGGGTGCACTTGCCTATGTTGAGAGCTCAGCCTCATTGTGTGTTTCTTTCTTTTTTTTTTTTTTGGGTCCGGTCATGGAGCCTGAACTCTGGGCCTGGGCACTGTCCCTCAGCTCTTCAGCTCAAGGCTAGCACTCTACCACTTGAGCCACAGCACCACTTCCGGCTTTTTCCTTTTTGCTTATGTGGTGCTAAGGAATCGAACCCAGGGCCTCAGGCATGCAAGGCAAGCGCTCTACCACTGAGCCACCTTCTCAGCCCCTCATCGTGTGTTTCTTAACCTTATTGTGTCTCCTGTCTGCTCATTTCTTAAAGAGGAAGGAGAGTCCTAATTACTTCAAGGGATTACTGTTAGTAATAAATTAAATAAAACTCAGAAAACCTGTATAATAGTACCTGACACATTGTGACACTCAATAAAGGCTAATGATGACTACCGATGTTGTATTTTATTCAGCTTATACCTAACTGCTTTCCTAAGTCTCTTTTTGGTTCTCAGAGCCGATAAGTTGATTCTTTAGAGCTTTACTCATACATGAGAATTCCCTGGGGAATACTGAGAATTTCTCTATTTATTCAAGATTTCTTTGCCCTATCATCCGGTCTGTGTGATCCTGAAGTCATGGGAAATGCCATCCTATTGTGGTCTGATGAAGGCAAGTAACCCTGCATCTGTCTTCAGCACAGTTGTCTCTGCTGTTTTACTGCGAAATTAGGGTACTTGCTATCAAGTTCCAAAATTATCAAACAAAAGAAAGTTACTTCTATCCTTAGGCTGCTCAAATTGTGCTATTTTATATGGTAGAGAGAAGCTATCAGCACCCAATAATGGAAACAGAAAGTTGAATCCATTACTTAAGGAAGAAAAAGCGCACTGACTTAGCCAGTTTCTGAGCAAAGCAGTCCGCTGTTTGAGAAGGAGTTACTTTAGGACTATGTAAGTTACAGAGGAAGTAATTGATTGACATCAAACTTAAAATATTCATTGGACAGGTGGCACTGAGTCTTTTTGATTAGCTAGATTTCAGAACTGCTATTGGACTGACTTCTCTTACGGACTGGTCTCTAAAGCATAGGACTGTCATATTGGTTGGCACTTATATGTGGGCTCAATAAAAGTGAATGTCTGTGGATCAATTAGATTGTAGTGTTTTGTCATTGACGGATCAAGTAGTGGGTAGGACAGTGTCTGAAAAATATGAAAAAGAAAACTAAGGACAAAACAATAAATTGTCACAGCACATAGTTACCTTTAGAGATGTGTAACAGATTTTAAAAAAAAACAACCTAACATTGTGGCACAAGTGGGAAGATTCCTGGTCCTAGAACATCAGTTTAAGGTTGGAAGATCAGTGAAACAAGACAGAACACAATACTTGATGAAGACAGTAAAAACAAGACATCCCAGACATTCAGTAGATAGTAATAAAACACAGCAGAAATGCATGGGAGGTACTGATTAGATATCTCTCTAGTTAAGCAAACTGGGAAGACAGGCTTTCAGCAGGTTGTCAACCTTTGGATGGACTTGGGGAGCCACGATTTGGGACAGGAGAATTATCAAGAAGAAAGCAAGGTTCAGTTCTAGTTGGCCTGTGGTACCCAACAGATCGCCCAGGCTAGACACCAGGATTTAAGGTCACAGAATGAATACACATGTGTTTAGTGAATGGGTCCACCATACGCTCTTGAGAATATGCTGATTATTATTTATTAGGTCAAGGCACAAGAACAGACCCAACCAATAATATGAGTGATGAGATGCAGAATTTTCTCTGAGTATTGAAATCAGAATTTACTGAGGCAAGGGAGTTCCTTAGTAGCAACAGGTGGTCCCACCTGTAACTATAGGACGCAGATGTGCATAGATGATTCCACTGAATGCAGAGGCAATTTGCATAAATGTATTTAGAATTAAGGGACACTAAAAGATACCGAGGCACCCAGTGACTAGGCACAAGCTACACCTCAGGCTAAAGGGACAAGGAGGAGGAAAATAATAAAAACAAAAGCTAGGAACTCATTAAGAGTGGTGTCTGGGAAGAGGGATTTCCTGGTGTGTACTTTCAGTTACAGAGAGACACAGCTCCCTCTGGGGGAGGGAGGGAAGGAATATCTGAGCTCTCTGTCCATAACTCTGATCTTCTGCTGGGCCTAGGCTTCTTTTAGAAGAAAGGAGTTATTGAGAAAACCCAAGAGACACAGTCATTAAGGGGGTCAGTGCACTGGGGCACAAAGCTGTTACCCTAGTGGGGAAGAGGGGCCTAACATGGCAAATCCACGTCATTGGGATTTCCATGCATGGCCCAGGGAAAACCACTTTGCTTCTGGTCCAGTGTGTGCATTTGTGTTGCGCTATGAGCAGAACCTTCTTCCTAAAACTTCTGCAACAAGGGGACATGGTGGTGAGTCCAAGCTAGAATGGAGGCTCCATTTTCCTGCCACTGTGTCAAGTTATGACAAGTTGAGGCAGGAAAGTGATTCTGTTATGCCTTGTGGTATAGATTCTGAGGCAGAGATCCACTACTACTCGTGTGAGTCCAATGAGGCCTCATTAAGTGTCATGGCAAATGCAGGAGTTTGCTCTTTTATGCATAAGCAGCTCAAGTCTCTGCCTCTGACGATAGCCAGGGTTTTGTGAGTTAATGGTGTGTGACACAGAAAAGGAGCTGTGAAGGGAGCAAATCTCTCTTTAAAGTGAACATTTTATAGAAATCCCATTTTCTCTGGGGCTCAAAGCTAGACAGACTTAGAGGATTAAGCTCTGAGGTTTCACCACTGGGATGGATTTCAGGTCAACACCAGCCTACAAATCTGGGTGGGGGATGGGGTGAAACTCCCTGGTGATTTCTGCCATATCACCTCAAGATGTCCCAGGGCTGTGATGTCACCAAATGGTATGGAATTAACTTGGGAGGATGGGGGGAGGAGGCATGATGCTATCAAAATAATGCTGACATTCACAATCTGTTGAATTCCTAACCTAAGGCCAATTGCCTGGTGCCCACTCAAAGGAGGGCAACTTCCTTTGCCTTGTGCCAGTCAAATGCATTTTTGTCAGTTCCAGACAAACCTACACAATTATTTCTGTCACCTTCTAAGTCACTTCCCAGGAGGCAAGAAGCAGGTGCTTCTTGTCCTCATCGTGCTAGATTTAAGCACTCGCTGCCTCCAACACAACCAGCTGCCACAGTCCATACGAACATGCATCTTCACGTTCTGCATGAGTATGCTACGGAGACTTCCTCGGGTGTCTTGAAGTCAGTGGGATTCAAGTAAAGGTTGTTCAATAGGCCTGGCGTAATTAAAAGGGCATCTGGGCACCGGGACTTCAGTATTTCCTTTGTTTCACTCTTTGGTGTCTCAGCTAAGAGACTGTTTCTGGGTCTGACACGGGGGACAAATGGTACGGGGGAACTACAATCCTCTTATTACTAGTTCAAAGGTACTTTGAGGAAAGCATTCACAATTCTATTTTCCATCTGGGATCTCCAACCCCCTTAATATCAGGGGGAAAATCTCCCCGTGAGTTTACTCTGATGTGATCAAGGACAGTACTGAGATGGCAGAGGTCTTTTTAAAGTTGCTATTTTTGTAGATGTCTGAGGCCAAGAGACTGGACATCTGTCTATTTTCCTAATCCCCCCTCCTTTGCACACTAGTAACACTCTGGATATGGCTAGAAAAGAGGAGCTTACAGATGGAAAACTTGTATGCATTCTGTTCTCCCGGCTACACTTCAACTGTCTTGTCCCTGAGCTTGAATGGAGTTCCTAATATCCTGTCACATCTAGCTGGGAAGAATTAGTTTCTGCTCTTTTAGCACTTAGGGAAAAATTAAGTGTTTTTCTACGGGGTCTGGATTTTCATCTCTTTTAGTTACTATGATTATTTCCACAACGATATGCTTATTTATCACATCAATAAATGTTTATTCAGTGCCTGACTGGAGTTGAAGTTGAAAGACTGATTGGGAAGTTAGGGCATTCATCCAACAAAAGAGATAATAGTAGCTTAGGCTAGGATGCTAGCAGGGGCGGCTGCGTGGACAGTCTGCTTCTGAGAGGCATTTTGCAGGTAGAACTGACAAGATGAGCTGTATGCCAGGCACTAGGCTTGAGAAACTTGTCCTCACAGTGGTTATGTTAAAAGAAGAAGAAATATAATACAGCTACATGTGTGTAAAAATATAGACTTTAGTCATTGCTATCAAAGAAAAGGGGGCAGCAGAGAAGAGAATAATTATAGGGAAGTAGGTGGCTACTTAAATTGGGTGATCTTCCCATAGAGAAACTCCTAGAGTTAGTGAATGCTTTCTATTGAGAACTCAGATTCTGATGAAATAAAATAGTAGAGGGAACCATATAGAAGCTAAGGTCAAATCAGGAGTACTAAAACTCAAGGGATGATGAAGTAGTATTTTTTAGTAAATTGAAACAGCATGGAAGGGACCTTCCTAATTTTTTTGAAAAGGCTCTGATCAATTTCCTGCGGTCTGTGGATAACCACTTCCAACAAGATTTCAGTCCTCAGCTTTCTGATCCTCTTTGTAAGCTTCCATACTTTTGTATTTTGTGGTGTGTGTGTGTGTATGTGTGTGTGTGTGTGTGTGTGTGTGTGTGTGTGTGTGTGTGTTTGTCCTGAGGTTGAACTCAGAGGCTAGCTCAAGGCTAGCTCTCTACCATTTGAGCCACATCTCTACTTCCAGGTTTTTTGGTAGATAATTGGAGATAAATGTCTCATGAGCTTTCCTGTCTGGGCTGGCTTCGAACTGTGATCCTCAGATCTCAGCGTCTAGGATAGCTAGGATGATTAAGCTACCAGCACCTGGCTTGGGTTTTCTTTCTGAAACTCCCGCTTCTCTAATCCTTCACTTCTTCTTTTCTGTCTCCATTTTCATCTCTGTCATGATCTCATCCATTTCCTTGGAAACTACTGTGTAGAAACTCAAACAAGTTTCAAAAAACTCAAACGATAGTCTTAGGATGAACGCAAGATTCCATTCTTCTGATTTCCTGATGCTCTAAATCTGCACCAGCATTGATCTCCCTAGCTTAAGATTTTCCCATCCACAGTTGACAATTTCATGGCCATCAGGGCCTCATTTTTCTCACGGTAGCACTCCACTCTTCCACTAGCACAGGACTTAAACCACGACATCATCTTTCTCCATCACTCCTTGCAACATGTCTTAGAATGTCTTTTCTTTCCATTCTCGCTGCTAGCCACCTTTCTCCTGACCCACATGTCTCTCAATCTTCAAAATCTATGTTAAATTCATTTGGGTTGCGTTATAGTTCATTTACTCATCATGTGGTTATTGCCTTAAGAAATCATCTAAAATATCTTCTTATTCTGGTTTGTACTATTTCCATAACTGAACATGGCAAAATTTCTTCCACATAGAAGGTTCCAGGTATTTGATGATTTTCGAGGTAGCGAAACTATTTTTCCTTTGCCAGATAGAGACTTCTGTATTTGGCTTATTCTAGAACTCTACTTATTAACACTTGTAATCCTCCAACCTCTATTAAAATTTTTAATGTGTGCAAGTTTATCCAAGCAAGGAAAATTGTCAATTCTAATGAAGTAAGATCTTGTAAGGGTTGTGCTATCTTGGGCATGTCGGATGGCTAAGAAATAAATAGGCTTAAAGAATAAAAAAATCCATAAATTAGAGTAAAGAAGTTGGGTAATGAAAAGAAAATAATCTTGAAAGGATGAAGTGTGGGCAGAAGGCAAACATGTTCTTTATAAAGTAGCTGATCAAGATGAGCCATTACTACAACATGGTGCAGATTCTGACACCCTTTTTTTCAGATGCCTTAATTGGGCCTGTGAACATTCTCAAAAGTGGTAAGATGTCAACACGAATGAAAATAGAACCATTTATCCTGGAAACTTCTATGCCAGATATTTTCTAATTTTTTTGCTATGGTTCAGAGAGATAAGAAGAGGAGTTACAGGTTCCTGTTAGAAGGAGCAAATGAACTTTAGTTACCACTGAATATTTCCAGAATTAATGAAAAGTATTTTGACTAGAGTGGAGGAGCTTCCAGTCTCCAGGCTGCGCAAAGCCTACAAAATCGCGTATCGCCTTTATTGGCTGCCCATGGCAATCTGCCTGCATTAATACTTTTGTGTAGCCCTTGAATTATGTTATAAATACTCAAATGACTCTTGACATCAAAACGTTGTCTCTGATAATGTAAATATTATGTGATTCTCTTTAGTAATAAAGTTGGAGTACTTAATTTTAAAAAGTATTTACATTTCCTAATTGCTTACAGTGAACAAGGCTTTCTGTTTGCCTCTACCTCTTCTGTTTTGAAGAAATCTGTACTGTCTCTTCTGTTAGGGAATATCAAATTCTTATACTATCTCTTCTGTTAGAGAATACCAAATTTTCTGTTCTTTTCTACATAGTCTATGCTCATTGGCAATGGTGGTTAGTGAGTCAATTCTGCACTAAGATTTATAAAATCAGAAGTAAAGGAAACTTCTTTGGTGATCAGTCAGAATTTCCTTGGCCATATGTAAGAAATATGGTGAAATAGAAAATAAAGCCAGTTGCCACAAAGATAAAGCAGATGGAAAATGGAAAATGGAAACAGAGTCTCAGCAGTAAAATAATCCTGATGGTTGTGATTCCTGAAGTAAGCACAGATGGTTTCCACAGGTGAACCAGTAAGTTCTCTTGATGGCCAGTGTTGCATTCTCAAGGTCAATTTGTTGTTACCAGGAAACTAAAACAGCTCTGACCAAGTGATCCATCCTTCAAGCACCACACCATTCTCTTGTTCTCAATGATTGCCAGCTACTGTGGTGTGTCACGCCTTTGTCTCCATTTAAAAGTTAGCCTTCTAGCCTATTCGAAAACCTTTTAAATTTTTGTTCTTGGCATTATTTCCTATTATTTGATTGCCCCCTTTCAAATAAACCCAGGTCTTCAGGGTATGTCATACTGTACTATCCTAGTTTAATATTTCTTGGGCTATTTTTAGGGGTTTGTCTTTTCCTAATCCCTAATGCTAGTGGTACTAATGTCCTGTTACTCATTGTTTCTGCTCCCATCCTCAGTAATATACACTTTCTCCCAGCTCTCAGTGTTGAATGCAATGTAAACTGTTGGATATATACAAGACCAGAGGAGCTGGATGACTTGTCCAGGGCTGGCCAGTTGGACAGTGTTATCCTAGCCCTTGAGGAACCTCCCCTGATATTTCCATCATGATATAGCACACTACAGTCTATTTTATGACAGTTTGTGAGTCCCAAATTAGTGATTTATTATTTATAGTTGTCTATAACTATATATGTGGTTAGACTGTGGGAAGTTTTATCCTACTTTGACTGTAAGAATATATGGATTCATATTTATGAGAACATTTTAAGCAAATCATCATTGTAAAAAATGTCTTTTGTGAATCAAATTAGTTTAAACTAATTTCACTATTTGATTGATTTCCCTCATATAAACCACTTAAATAATGTCCATTTTCTTCCATTTTCAATTACCCAAACTAATTTTTTTGAAGACCAATTCTTTCTCATGAATTTTATGCAGAAGTTCCCAAACACACAAAATATTACCTATTATATCTTCTCATTGTGAGTTTTCTCTTATGATTCTCATTTCTCTTAGGCCTAATTGTCTAGCAACAAATTTCATATATACAGTTTTTATTTAGAAGATTTGCTTCTTCTATCTCTTTTTGGTCAAGGATAAGTTTTCCCATAGCCAGTTTCAGTCATTCTCTATTGTGTGTCAACTATTTTAAGCAAGTAGACTTTTTTTCAGATCCATTTTTGAGTTTTTGATGTTATTAACAAGACTAGTTATTTAGCCATTTAAAAATTTGTAAGTTCTTCTGTCTCCAAGTTTTAGCCATTGTCAGTTTTGTTTTATAAGTTTTCTCTGTTGCATTAATTTTAAGTTAGACAAAAACCTTGAAATTTTGTATTTCATTAATCCAGTCACAAGTATTAAGGAACTACACAGTAAATTCTGTTCTAGACACTTGGGATACATCTGTAGAAGCAGATAAGGCTTTTGCTGTGATGTAATTTCCTTCCTAGTGTTGGCTAGGGGGAACACACAGCAAACAAATAAACATGAAAAAAATCATTTGAAATAAAGACTGCCAAGAAAATGAGACAGTGTAATATGTCCCTGACCATTAAGGAGGCTGTTAAATGGCATTGTCCTAAAAGGACAATGAAAATCTTGGAACTAAAGTAGAAGGACAAAAATGATAAGCATAGAACTTTTTAATTCTTATATTGTTAAATTATAAAAATGTGTTCATAAACTTTCAAATACATTATGTACCACTTCCCCAGCCCACATAAAGACCAGAGAGCAGAGGGTAGGATCATAATGGTGGAACTGTAACATGCTGTTTTTGCAGATTGCTTTCTTGCTTTTCTGGCCATTACTTCCCTGACCAGGTATGGCCATGAAATGAAAATGGTTGTGCTAGCATGATAAGAGAATGAGCAATTTTTTCACTCCCCAAATTATTCTATATTTTTGCTATAACTGTTTCCTAAAAATATGTGGAATATGCTCCTTGTGTGCTATTTTTTTCTTCTTTTCCCTTGTGTGGACGATATATCCATTCTCCACAGTGGGATTGAAAAATCAATTGTGGGAACATTATACATTTTATTGTTCTTTTTCTTTGCCCTTGAGTACAAGGCATTCAGAAAAATCCTTGTGGAGTGATGGCTCCTAAAGATTTTCTATCATCAACTATAAATGAGATTTTAAATATGGATTTTTCTGATGAAAAGCAGAATTTTAAAGTCTAAAACAGTTAAGCTCTTGCAGTAGTCATAGTGAGGTCTAAGCATTTGATTTCAAGCACTGCTGTGATGGGTAATCGCAGCCCTTACCCTTGCAGGGAAATAATGACTTAGTATGGTGGTTACACCTTTTTACCAAGTGACATTAAGCTGATTCCTTTTTCCAAGTAGGAGGAACTTTTGGAGGGAGGGATGTGCCAAACACCAGAACAAACTCTCCTAGAAAAATGAAAGGACAGCAAACAGCTGTTCACACACAGATTGAGACAACTATGACCATCTGTAGTTTAAATGGCAGTTATGTTTGCACTTCCTAGGAATAATGTACAAAAATGTGCTCTTGTTCCTGTCCATGGCCTGTATGGAACCACAATGAAGATATGAAGGTAGAAGAACTAAGGATTGGTCATTCTATCCACACTCCCTTTCCATTCTTTGAGATATAAATATGCACCTTTATCCCCATTTCTAATGGAAACTGAGCAAAGTATAGGCTTTGTTTAGAGATCTCATTTAAACAAACAGATGAAATGCACATAATATTTTTACTACTCAAAATCTGGCCTACTTTAGCATTAACACTGAATCATTGAAAGAGCTCCAAGGAAAACTGTATAATGTAATGCACACTGCCAATGCTTAAATGTTTTTCCCCTTATGGAATCATAAAATATATGCTTAAATAAATAAATAAATAAAATCCAGTCTCTTCCCAGGAGTCTAGGTTTACATAGAATGGTATTATATGGAGCAGTAGGGACAACAATACTTGAAACTTTTTGTGTCGCATATTTAGTGAAACAACTTAGTCAAGCATTTGTGGTTACAGTCCAGAAAAAAAGAACATTTAGACAACATTCTTACTACCATGACACATGTGGAAAATTATTTATCCCCTGTATTCTTATATTACATTTGTAAAATACAGTACATTTATCTACTCATTTACTCAACAAGTATCTTTGGCATATATATTATGTGCCAATAACATTCTAAGAACTGAGAATCAAAGATTAAAAATGTGTGGTATCTTCCCTCAAAAAGTTAATTGGCTAGCAAGGGGACAGTAATACAAATCAATATTGATGTGTTAAACATCTTAGTCTCTGTATTGGTTTTCAATCGATACTGTAACAAAGCACCACAAACTTAGTGCCCTTAAATAACACAAATTTATTCTTCTGTAAATTTCCTCAAGTCAGAAGTCTACATTTAAGGCATAGAAAGAGCTGTGTGTTCTTTCTGGACACTTGGTGGGAGAATCCAATTCTTTGTCTTTCCCAGACACTACAATCCTTGGCTCATAGACCCTTCCACCTTCAGATCATCTTGTACTAATCTCTGATCCTGTCATCACATCCCATTTATAGAGTTTGGCTCTCTTTCCTCTCTCTTACACTTTCTTTCTTTCTTTCATTACAGTGGCCCACCTGAATACTCCATGATAATCTTCCTTCCACAATATCCTTAACTTAATCAGACTTACAAAATCCATTTCCACATAAGGTAACATTATTCACAGGTCTATAGATTTGAATACTGACATCCATCAAGGGCCATTGGTTTGTTAGATGTTGTATTTATTTAGCATAAAGAGTAGCATCAATACAAAGTTAAAAAGTAAGCTTAGAAGAAGATACATAAATTTAATGAGAATCAAAGAAGAAACAATATTAAGCTGGGATTTGAAGACTGAATAGGATTTTGCCAGATAGGAACATCAGAAAATAGCTTTTCAGGAGAAAGAACAATTGATATCCTTATGCGCTTGAAGAAAAGAAAGCATTCTAGAGGATTCGTTTCAAAATCTCAGGATAGGAACAAGAGTGTATAGGAACTCTGGTGGAGCTCACAATGGTCATTTGAAAGAAGTCTAAAAAGGTCTGGTGACTTACTCAGAAGGTGATGATTAGAGAGGAACAGAACTCATACGGACTAAATCTCAGGTCCCTTTCTTTAAGTCCTGGAGAAACCTTCCAATGTCTCAGATGTATGTGTAGGTCCAGATGGCTAGAACTTCTGCCTACTTTCAAATTTTAATAAAATGAATGCGAATGTAATACAGAAATCAACCCATTGTTAGCTGCCAAAGTAGAATATTTGATTTTTAACTGAGAAACACAATATTTTTCAAAAAATTTGGAGGCCTTCTGGATTGATAGTTTGTAGCAGAAAGAAGGATATAAATAAAGATAATGAGACATGTTCATTTTTAAAATGACAACTTTATAAGCTCAGTAATTTCATCTTAGAATATGAATTGGCAGGTGTCAGTGGCAAAAGTTGTTAGACTACAAAAATGGATGTTTGTTTAATAAAATCCATTAATGCTTATGAAATTCACTGTCTGGGGGAGGAGTTCATGACAGTATGATGATCACAAAGACTTACTAAATGGCTTTTTTATCTATTATTTTAGTCACTGGTGGGGAAGAGCCCAGATTTGACTCCTAATCAACAGCCTGTGCACTTCATAAATACTGATTTAAGTGATAAGCCATAAGGAGTTCCAATTGTGCTACAGAACAATGACATTACTTAAGTGTGACTGCACGAATGTCCTGGCTACTCCTGATTATTGCCACACTTTGATGGAAATTCAGAAAATGAATACTAATCTCTTTCCCATATCTCCCCTGGGAAAGGACATATTCATCTACAGGATTTTGTTTTGTTTTTATATTGTGGCAATGAAACATTGGAGAGTTTGGGCTGGTACTGCATTATTGGAAGACTCCATCACCTCTCTGAGTAGCCACACATAGTCCTATGACTCCTGCCTACATGGGGCTAGCTCCCAATGACCCATTTCTCCTTGATTTCATCTTTTGCATTTTGGATAAGCATGGATATATGGCATGGGGACTTGAAGTCATAGACACTTAAGTCACAGATGAGTTACAAGTTCTCAGGAAATAATTTCCTTTGCCAAATGACTGTGAGTTTGAAATTTCAATCCTGTTTTACAAGAAAACCAGAAGGTGAGCACTGTAAGTAGTTTTTGAGAATGCTAATATTGTAAAGAGATAAGAATGATGAAGCCGTCTTTCATAAATTCAGAAAGAAGTTTTTAAGCCCAGATGATGGAACTCGTAAATGAGTCTGCAATGAGTGCAAGGGCTGGCGAATTAATTAGAAGTGGAGGTCAACAGTTTGGGAAACGTGTCCAGGCACATGGCTAGAGAACATGAAGACTGGAACAAGGAACTGTGAGTTTTGACAAGAAGGGTGATGTCCCAGATCCAATGTCGAAGAGAAAGACTAGCACATTTCAATATTAGCAAGGAAAGGACATAAAATGATAGGAACAAGAGACTCAGGGTGTCAGGGACTGAGAGATATATACTTTGCTCTTAAAGCCCTAGACTCAAATTGCACCAAGAACGCAGAAGAGACATGCTGGATCTTGCTCTCTCTTTGTTGAAGAGGGAGGGGGAGTGAAGCAGAAACTGTATTTTGAGTGCATCTGGAAAGTATTATCTCAAAGTAGTATTTATACAACTATTAATAATAACAATAGAAGTAATTTGAATTAGATTGTGCAGCTGGACACATAGAGTTCAAAGCTGACCCTTTCTATAAGAAATCTGTGACTCAACTCAATCTTTCTGGAATTTAGTTTCATTGAAAATACATCATCTTGTGAATAAAATGAAATAATGTGGGTGAAGTATTTGACCCACAGTTAGAATCAGTCAATATTGGCTGTGTGCTTTACCTACTCTTTCTAGGGACAATACTAAAATGGGCTCCTATACTAATTGACCCCTTATTCTTGATTCTTTTATACCATCTTTGACATTTTCTAATTTCTATGGTATAAAAAGGCATTACAAGTGGCTAATTAATTGGCAAGAGTGTGCCTCAGCTGCAAAGTTACACACACACACACACACACACACACACACACACACACACACACACACTGTCCCTGCTTTTAATAGTTCAAAGTTTGAAATGCTTAAAAATATGAAAAATTTTTTGAGTACCAACACAAATGTACATGTGAAAAATTTCATACTTTACCCCAAATCACAAGTTACAGTAACAACCTATGTTCAGTAAAACTATTGTAAAATTACCTTCAGACTATGTATTTAAATAAAGCATGAATGCAAATGAATTTGATGTTTAGACTTGAGTCCCAGCTCTAAGGTATCTCAAGATGGGATACAGGTTGACCCGTTGTAACACTGTTGAACAATAAACTTCACAATTTAGGTGGGGGGGGGCACGAGTATAGTTGTGGAAGTGGGAGGGAAAAGACGGTAGGGGAAAAACAAAGAAGGCAACAATGCTTGATAAGAAATGTACTCATTACCTTCTCATGTAACTCTGTGCAGTATTTTCACAATGAAAAACATGAAAATACAAAAAAGAGATCTCTTTGTAGATAATATTCTAAATTTTTAAAAAGTGAAGTTCCAAAATACCTTTTGTTTTAAGCACTTCAATTTATATGAAAATACAGTATTTATCTTGTTTAAATATATATATATAGATAGATAGATAGATATCACTATTAGCTTCTGTAACAAGTGATTAATACTCCCTGGGATTTAACAGATTAAAACAACAAAAATTGACAGAGGGCACAATTCTGCACAGTCTGAGTTACCCAGACTGATACAGACATTGTCAGCGACTAAGCACACTACTATTGCTTCTAAATCTTCAAAAAATAGAGAGCTAGAAGCAACACACCATTGCTTGAATGCCCAAACTTTTGCGTTCCGTTTGTTGGCAACAAAGACTACCAATAAAGCTAGTAAATATAGAGAAGGTATTCTATCAAGCATATCACAACTTACTTTAGTGAAAAGCCATAAAAGAAACTAAACTCACCTAACAGAGGGAAATTATTCTTAAAACTGAGATTGGCTCTTTTCTTTTCTGAGGAACCAAGTATTGCTAGTCCAGAGGCTCAAATTGGGTAATGAATGTTGTTTCTTTCTACCTCTGAGCTCAGCCTTCTTTCTTTTGGCTTCTGTCTTTAGAATATTGTTCTCCATGTGGTTAGTACACACAGCCTTCAAAAGCCCTCAGCTCATATTATAACCCCTTCCTCCTAGTAACATTATTGGAGTAAATCCTCTTCCCAGTATTCATGGGAAAATATTGAGAATGGCTCTGATTGGTCTAGCTTGGAGTACAAGTATATCTTTGTACCAATGGCTATTGATTCTTGTGGGATGGCCTTGAATCACATGACA
The DNA here is from genome assembly GCF_019054845.1 of Dipodomys spectabilis. Lineage (NCBI taxonomy): Eukaryota > Metazoa > Chordata > Mammalia > Rodentia > Heteromyidae > Dipodomys > Dipodomys spectabilis. The sequence continues at coordinate 23,980,179 of NW_024870728.1, forward strand.
TGCTACTCTAGAGATTGTTACAGGTTTTTGCTAAATATTTAGTTCCTTAACGATACAGAAAAAGAGCTGCAAGCCAGCAAATACTACCAGCTGACTATCTCAGCAAGGAATACTCTCTAACATGACCCTTTTTTCCCGTACATCACTTGGGGATGGGTAAGTGGCTTCTATCATGCATGTCCAAAGACATTCTATTGGAAATGACAGGTGCCGATGGGCAAATGCCTCCTCAATCTTCCAGTACTTTGTAGAAATAATGATTATGTCTTTTGTAAATTTGACACAGATCACATCTGGGAGATATTTGAAATAAAAAAGTACTGTGATCAATGATCTATGCCAAATCATAAAATAGTTCTTCTTTATAAAGTAAAAGGGAAAAAAATAAGGATACATCACACAGGCAGGAGAAATTTCTCAGACTGCCTTTATGGTGTGCTTTATGGCCAGCTTGGATTACTGTGTTGCTGTGTCTCAATCTTTTCCAGGAATCCATCGCTCCATCTCCCATGCCCATCAGCCTGAATTCAATCCTCTGCCTCTTCCAGGCCTCCAGCTGAGTGGCCATCTAACAAAATAACCAATTACATTGGTGACTCCAGCCTCCTGACAACTGCCTCAGTGCTATTTCAAAAGGCCATTTAAAATACATTTCTCGTTTTACTACACATTCAAATTTTATTCCTCTGGTTATAGAACTATAAATGTCTGCATTTCATATAGACTCAAAATGAAGGGTATATAAGTGTGTATAAATCACACTGCAAAAGTTGCATTTTCTTCATCAAATCGTACTCGATATGTGGCTGGTTGAAAATGATATTATCTGGTGACTGCTCATGTCTTTCATATCTAAATATGCAAAGGAGGCCCCCCACACAGTGCAGCAGTCTTTTCACAATCAGGCTACTAGAGACCATATTTTAATGTGAAATAACATTTCTTTCTGAACTCTAACAATGCTCTAGTGGGTCTGTGTATATTTTTATGTCCATATGATTGGAGTTAAGTTTCATTGTATAAAAATCTGGGAAGTTCAGTTGTTGGGAATTGAAAATTGATCTACTGAACCAAATGTGCAAAATGGGAATAATAATATTGACCCTGCCTCAGGAAGGTGACTCACAAAAGAAGGACATAGCCTCTGATGATAGGGTGTGGGGGCCGAGAGAAGAGGAAGGAGGGATGAGGGTGGTTCTTCAAACCTGGGACTGGATAGCTCTGTATAGTGGGACTGACCCTGTGGGGCTTGGAGAAAATAGGAAGGGAGAGGCTTTCCTTAGGGCATGCCAGTGGAGAGGCTATTTTCTTTGTTCCCTTAAACAAATAATAACAAAAACTCCTTTTCCATAAACAAATAGCCAGGTACTGTTTACACTAGTGAATAAGGTGATGGCATGAACATTTCAGGTCTCATCCTCTGCAGCTGCAAATCCTACACAGAGGGGGCCCTACATCTGTTTTCCTGCAACAAAGAAAACATGTCTTGGTCTGAATTGTTTTGTGAAGACAAGACTCAGGATTCCTGAATTTAACCTTAGGTTTACCCAACCATTATTGCTGTTTGACAGGTCTTTGAATTACTTCTACATTCAGTTTCTCAAAACCATCTGCCAATGCCACCAACATCTCTTATCAAACGAGACGAACAAGCAGGATCCATCCAAATAAAGATGTGCAAGCACCCATCATGAATACCTGCAGGAAAAAGAACTCATTCTGAAAATTATCTCCCCTTTCCCTGAAGCTTTTCTCTGCATTTGAACATCTAGAAAGGACAGACTTTTCAGCCCACAGGTGCACACATTTCTGGCAGAAATCAGAGGGCCAGATCTGGAATCCATAACTCTTCATTTCCTGAATAAGTAACGTCTTTTTAGCAACTTATTTTTATGCTTTATTCAATATAATTACTGCATTTGAACATTCATGAAATATGAACACACATGAAGAAACAAATTAAGAGATGATTGGAACGCCTCTAGTCTCCTTGCAGCTGGCAAGACTATACAAGTTTCTAATATTCACTTCCTTTCCCTAACTCATGACAAGCCAAATAAGAGAGTCCCATCAAATTATAGAATTTTAATTGTTTTTTTGTAAACAGAGGCTTATAGTTCTAGGAAAAGAGATATGTGGCTTTTCCTAAGTATATTGAATTTTATTACTTCCAGAGTCTATGTTGGGTATTAGAGATGACAATAGGCTAAGAACCTTCACTGGGCAGTTCAGTACCACTGAGACTTCTGACTGGGTGAATTAATTTCTTTCTGAAAATAATTTAATATTCCAACCTTACAGCAAATCTGAGCTTTTTACATTTAACAGAACTAGTCCTCATCAGCTCGGTTGGCTCTTCACTCTCCTTTTGCTTAGTGCTTCTCTTCCTAAGGATCACAGTTCAAAGCCAGCCTGGGCAGGAAAGACTGTGAGATTCTCATCACTAACCACCAAAATGCCAAAGTAGAACTGTGGCTCAAGAGTGGCGTGCTATCCTTGAGCAAAAAGCTCAGAGAGACAGTGCTCAGGCACTGAGTTCAAGCCCCTGGGTTGCCTCCCACCCCCACCCCCCAAAGTCCAAATTATAAAGTCTAGCTCTACTATGGCTAGGTGACCACTCACCTTGTTTCTCCAATCTCCAGATGATGCTACTGAAAATACCACAGCACTGTTTTGGCACTAATCTCCTTTTAGGTTGCCTTTATTTTCGGTATGTGTTGCCTCTGCCCAATTAGACAAGAAGTTAGGGACAGGATAGTGGAATTGGCACATATTATAAGCCTCCTGGAACTACTTAAGTTATGTCTTACATACTTTCCAAAAGCCATTTGTGATGCTCTTCTCCTTCCTCCCTCAGAACAGACCTTCCCAAAAAGCATCCCACAAGCAGAAATGGAGCCTCAGTTGTTCAGGACAAATAGAGGCCAGCTCTGTTTTATACCTTCTTACTGCCTTGCTACCCTCAATTCTGCTTCTCTGTCATTGGCCTCCTTAATAGAAGAGTGTGTAGAAAATTTTGAGCTCTGTCTGTCATGGGGATTGAACTCTGATCCTGAGAGCTCTTCCTGAGCTCTTCAGCTTAAGGGTAATGCTCTACCACTTTGAGCCGCAGCGCCACTTCTGGTTTTCTGGTGGTTAAGTGGGGATAAGAGTCTCACAGACTTTCCTGCCTGGGCTTGGCTTTGAACCTCGATCCTCAGATCTCAGCCTTGTGAGTTGCTAGGATTACAGGTGTGAGCCACTGGCACCTGACAACTGGTGACCTTTTAAAGGAAGACTTGCTACTTTGCTGCATAGAGTCAGGGTAGCAAGCAACCTCAGCTGTCAGCTTCTCCAGCTTCTGCCTCTGTGACACTGCTACCTTGCTCAGGCCACATCCTACCTGGACCTACCTAGAGACAGAGAAAGTGGTATTGAAAGTTCAGCCCATACATGATGCCATGGACAGGCAATAGTCCCGAGCACCTGCCAGGTTGGTGAATTTTCACCTCCAGGCATACCACTCCAGTGGAAAAAGCTCCACTTTCTCAAAAAGAAAAAAAAAATCTCGAAATTAAGCCTTACCAATGTAGTTTGTTGTTTTATTTGTCCAACCTCATACCAATCACCAAGACCAGATACATAATTTATGAAGTTCCTTAAACAATAGAAATTCAAGCTATCTAGTTTTAAAAAATTCTTAAGCATTTTAAGATGGCAATAGATGTGTTAGAAATCAGGCATACCCTCTGAGTCTGTATGGAGTTGCAATGGCAATCTGTGGCAAGAGAAGGTATTTCCAACTTGGCAAGGCTGAGTCACATGCTGATTCCCAAGACGGGTGTTCTCCAATGAAAAATTGAAGCTGCTGCTGGTGATTGTCATAGTAGAGATGGAGGTGATGATGATGATAAGGAGGAGGAGGAAGAGAGGAGGATATAGCTCAGAGCAATATGTAGAATGGAGTAAGATAAATACTTGAACTCAGGTGTCAATCTTTGGGTAAAGAGCTTCTTCCTTATCTTTAAGCTCCTTCACAATAAAATGAAATCCCATTCTTTCTCATCTTTTGGGATTGTCCCAAGGATAGTAGGCTAGACTAGAAGGCCTGATACCACTGCTGCCTTTTGCTAACCTTCAGAAGGGAAAACTCTCTCTCAGTACCAGAGGAATGCTCATTCACAGGCCTGGAGAAAAGATTCTCACTATAATGAATAAAGTACAAGAACTAAACAAAACGAGAACTAAAGGTAAGCTTGGCCTGTCTTATTTAAAGCTGGGTAAAATTTATATTAATTGATATGTGACATCTCTTAGCATCTGACCTCTGGTAATTTTTCTTCTCCTTTCTTCACTCTTTTCTATTTCTCATACCAAGATTGGAATTACCAGTATATCCATTCCGTTAATTTTCATATTCATGTAATATTCCAGGAAGTTGTATTTGCATTAAAAAACAATACCACAGGCAACTGACTTAAATGGATTTTAAAGGCAAAAATGCTTTGTTAAAACAGAATTATCAAATAGATACTCCAGTATCCAAATAAATTAATTTTTGTTTGTGTATGTGTTCTCATCATTGTATATTTCTCAAACATTCAAATTTCAAGAATCATTTCTAGAACATTTGGAAGGTGTAACAACTACAGTATTCAATAGAGACACTTTTCTGGGATGAACAGTTTAGGAATTAAATTAGAAGTGTTGTTACACCATGCTGGGAATGTAATAAGAAAGTCATATTGGACTATTTTTTATTTAAAAATAAAATGAGAAGAGTTGGAAATATTTACCAAATGATTGAGACATAATAATTGATATTAAGTACTACTTATTTGATTAAAGGAAAATTTTAAGGTTCACTACAGGAAAATTGGCAGTGCTTTAAAAAATAAATTGTTGCTTTTCAAAGTCTTGTGTCCTTCTCCTATATTCCCCTGATAAATACCACACCTCATCCTGCTGTAATGAGCCTGAGATGACTGTCAGTTTCTCAGGGATGCTCATGGAAACCCTGAATTAGTGCACATGTTGTGGTCATGTCACCAGCATTGATGGATTTCCATTTTGTACCAAAAAAAAAAAAAAATCCAACAGGACCTGTCAGTTTGAGTTTGCACAGAAAACATACTAGAAATCAAGAAACAACCCTCCGGCTAGTTGTGATTTCTACATTCATAAGTATAGGTTTCCCCTTCTTGTCTTGAGAAACTGAAGCTTACATACTTCAAGAACAAGTGGAAAGGTGTACTTGTAGGGAAATCTCTGCATTCGCTTAAAATGAAAGTCATCAAATGTAAGCAAAACAAAATGAAGCACCAATGGAGAAATCTCAAACCAGAATTCGGTGTGGGTTCAGATTCAAGATTCAAAATCCAGAGTTCATTACAAAAATCCTTAATTTTAGAATAATTAGGCACACCGTAGCCCCATCCACTGTCCCTCTTAAGCCCCCCGATTCCCTATTTTGAAAGCACCCAGATCCCGGTAGGCCAAGAATTCCCAATCTGTGCATCATTGGCAGGACTCTAATCCCGTGTAATTGTATTAGTCTCAGTGGCAGATTAGCGCTAAGTGCCCCCACAGAAAGGGAGCTGTCAGCTCCGCTATTGTTTTTCATTTAATGTGATTCCACAGCAAAGAAGAAAGGCAGCCAGGGCCCTCCATCTCACATTACAGACCTCAGTTCTAAACCAATTAAGGAAAGGGGATTTACAGTCCTCAGGATTACCCACTGTTTATATTATCCTATATTTCTTTTCATAATGCTGTCTATTTTGTGTCTCCTAGCAGTCCTCTCTGTCTCTAGAACGAGGCTGTGCGCTTGCCTGTACACTTCCCCATTTTCTTCTCTGGGCTTGCTGTTTGAGTGCAGTCACTGAGCTGACTAATTCTCTCTGATTGTTTTAATTATGTTGCAGAATCCTCATGCCTTTTCTGGCTGAAGAACCCAGTTAGGAAAATGCTAGGGCTCAGCCCAAGCCTGATACCAAAACAGACTTTGATAAAGCAGTGCATTTCTGTGCAAGCAATCATTCCAATTAATTGAATAAAAAACATCCTGCAGGATGCTTATCAGAGAAATAAAAGCTTGGCTCTCAGAAGGCAAATTGGTCAGTATCCTGATATTGTAACAAAAGGTGCCAATTTTTTTTTCTTTTTAGAATTATATCTGATGGAGAAGGTGAAATGAGGTTTGTAACTGAAGCAATGAATAAATGGGAAAATGATATTGAGGGAGAGAGAGAGGGGGTGGGGAGGAGAGCGAGAGTCTGACCATTCTAAATAAGGCATGGCCTGATCTGAGTGGTGGTCGAAAGCTTTCTTTTAGTCTTTCTGTTCTAAGGGAAGCCCTTGCCACAAGAAGTACTACTGGTTTTCTCCTGCCCAAATGTATGTGTAATTTTTCCCTTGGCTGGTACTGCAACAATGAAAACCTCCCTCAATGGATTTCTATTAGAACCAAATGGATCTGGAGAAGCAGTTTTACTCTTAATGGCGCTTTTCTATTGAATTCCATTTTTCAGAATTTTATTTTACTTTCACTTGAATATTTAAACAGGTTTAAAATTTAAATATCTATGCTGAACAAGCCCCGATATATATTTTTTAAATTGCTGTAATACTTCACTGGGTTTCATTTTTAGCTTGATACAATATGCATAATCCATTATGTTAGCATTACATAAGTTGGGTGTGCTCAGACACCAGTCTAAAGCACCCTCTTACAGAGTGAAGCCATACCATCGCAATGACTGTCTTATCAAATTATTTTTACAACAGCTTTGTTACTAACAAGGCATAAAGAGGGTTCTAAAATTCAACTCAGGGCTCATTACTGTAGGAATACCCATTCTGATTAATGAAACTTTTATTTAAGTTTGTCCTTAAATGAAATTATCATATTCCAGCCTTTATAAAAGTAGCAAGAAGAGAAAAACTGGGACTCCTTTGGGGAGAATATTTCTATGCTTACTAGCTGGGTAGGTTTAGATTGTTAGCCCAATTTTTTTTTCCCTAGGATAGCTTTGGCCCTGTGGAACTAACAGATATTTGTATATTCTAGGCATATTAGTTTAAAAACAAAGACACACAAATGATACCCATTTCTCAAGGAATATGTTCACTATTCACTCATAAAGGCCTTTGAAGAGATGTACAGTGGAGTGGATGAAAGTTCTGGATTGATTTAAACCACCTGAGTTTGCAGGTCAACTTTAACACATACTAAATCTGTCCCTCTGGGAAACTCCCTTCATCTGAGTGTGATTTTTTTTCTCATCTTTCAAGTGAAGATAATAGTTGTGCCCATCACATCCAAGTATCATATTAAATAAGTTAGTCCATAAATTGTGCTTGAGCCAGTGCCTACCTTGAGGGAAGGGGTCAGTAGTTATTATGGTGGGTGGAGAAGCTTTTCATTTCCAAATACAGGACACAACTCACAGATAATGCACAGCCAGTAACAGTTGGAGCTGAAGGATGGCTGGAAGGTGGTGTTCAACATAGGAGACAGCATTTTTAATAAGCAGAGATGGGGGCAGGGCTATCTCCTGGTATTTGGGGACAAGCTCTGGCAAATCTCTCCATTGTATGAAGCTGGATCCAGGTGAGAGATTGCAGGGCAAAGTTCCAATCAGTCCAAGAAGATTGGACTTGGCATGTATGGAGGAGAGGTCAGCAAATGAAACAGCTGTGACTTTTTTACTCCTGATGGTATTTAAACCGAAGACTCGGTGTACATTAGCAGTGCTTTAGAGAAATAACCCCCCTTCCATCCATCCAGCACAAAATCCACACTCACAATTCATTCGCTAGGCTTATAAGGTTCTCGGGCTATAGCAAATTGGAAAAATGGATGTTTGCCTTGAAACCTTGTACCATGCACGATTTGTAGCTGCTGTTGCCTTGGTACATGTTTGCCAGCGTGCCTGGACTTAAATCCCTGCATGATAACCTCTAACTCTTTGCTAGGAGGCAAAATCAATCGAGGGTAGAACTAAGTGAGAGGAGAGAGGACAGGGGAAGGTACAGGCACACACACATCTATCTCCAGACTTAACATATTCTTGACACAGGTGTTTGAGAAGCCATTCGTGCTAAATAGCTACAATTTCTAGTCTTTCCTGTGCTGACATTTCTAAAGAGTTTCTGGTCAATGTAAGAGAAAAAGCATTTCTGGGAAATAAGGCTGATCACCTTGGGAAGGGATTTAAAAAAATACAAAGCTGAAGAAAGTGTATTTCTCTGTGGATGTAATACACATGACTGTGGCTATAAGAGGCTTCCATTACAATCCTGCACTCTCTCTCTCTCCCTCTCTTTCTCTCTCTCTTTTTCCCTCCCTCCACATCTCACCTCTCCTCTCTTTTTTCTTCTCTCCTTTGGAGAGATTGCATTGATTCACACCTCAGAGAGTGCAGAAGCTTTCTGCTTTCTAAGGTTCTTTTTTGGCTGCAGGTGTTTAACTGACTGTAAGGGCAGGCTGAGACATGTATGGAAATGATGCTGGTACTTTCAGTCTAATCATTATTATAAAATTTGTAGAGGATAAAACACTGGGCAACCATAAAAATAGAATTTTTTACTTTGATCACGGCAAAGTTATGGGATTCTTCTGTGATTAATCTTTTATAGGTCTTAAAAATCACTGCCAATGTGAAGTCAACAGTCTTTCTACTTCCGAGCAAATATCTCCAAACAATAAAGGAATAAACAAAAGCCACTGAGAGTAGATAAGAACAAACTTACTAGCTGGATTGTTTCAGACTCCATACTAATGGAAAGGGCACAGAAAAGTTTGCTTGCTAACTTAGCATTAGGATACCACATCAAAATGGACCAACACAGTGGCCAAGGAAGAAACTTAGGGGTGTCTCTATTACTTAGGGGTGACTAGGTTCTCTTCTTTTCCCACTATTTCCTTTAAAGGGTCCATGCAAGCATTTGTTCATGCACTTCAAATGACCTATGCTCTCCTCCTGGCTGCCTCTGCTTAACTCTTCAATCCTTCCTTCCATAATCCAGGGACACAGAATTGCCCTTCTGACTCACTGTGTCCTCCTCATTCAAGACCTGAAATAATAAACTAGAACTTATTTCTGTAGTGATGCTGTATTGCCTTTCTGCTTTCTATCAAAAGATCTACACTAGGGTTTGCCCAGCACTCCTGGGAGAACACTCAGTCAGGCTTCCAGTGTCCACATGATGGTCAAAAAGGTATAAACAGGACAGGGTCAGATGAGAGCATCTGCCTAAAAACAGGTTTCCTGTGTGAGGCATCACTAGCCACAGGGGGGATAATTAGGAATTAGGCCATCTTCCAGGGAAAGGAAGTATTGTATGAAGGACATATTGCAGACACATCCATTACCTCCATATTTCACATGAGAACAGGGCTGCCAGAGATCTGGTACTGGAACCCCAGTTTAGCAGGGGCTCTCAAAATCAGCAGGAATAAAACAAATGCACCTGCCAAAAGCCAGGGTATGATTCAGAGTAAGATGATTTGAAAGCCATATAGCATCATTCTCCTGATTCTGTGACAAGCCTGCTGAGTGACCTTAGCATGTCATTGAGCTTCCTTGAGCCTGGGTCTATTCAATCCTAAAATGGAAAGCTTTACCAAGTTTTCAAGGTCCATTACAGAATCATTCTTCTATAAAGAACAAAAATATAGCCAGGTGTTGGTGGTTCATGTGCCTGTAATCCAAGCTACACAGGAAGCTGAGATTTAAGAATTGTAATTCAAAGCTGGAAAGTCTGTGAGATTCTCTAATTAACCACCAAAAAAGCCAGAAGTAGAGCTATGACTCAAGGTGGTAAAGTGCTCACCTTGAGTGACAAAGCTCAGAGAAGAGCTCCCAGGCCCTGAGTTCAAGCCCTAAAAATGGCAAGTGTGCACACATATACACAGAATAGAATAGGATGGACTAGAATAGAATAGAATAGAGTTCAAAACAATAAAATATTTACCACTTCATGTATGTATTTATACATATATACATATATATATATGAGTAAACAAAATCTATATTAGAAAGTGAGAGAACTTCACAGAATTCAGGAGTAACTGGTAGGAGAAAATGGCCAAGTTGAGAGAAACCTAGAAACATAAGCCCCCAGCGTGAATAGCCATGTGACTGAGTAAGTCACTGGATTCCTTAGGATTTTATCTTCATCTGCTACCTGCAGGCTCACAACAGCAAGGCTGTCTGTTTCAGGAAGTAGCAGGTGAGATGTGAGTCTGACAATGGCAATAACTATTGTTACTGTTCCTTTCTCCCAGTAGAATTGTCACAAGACCAGGTACCTTTTGATGTCTGCAGGTTCTCCACAGCACACAGCACAGGTTAAGCAGGTGACAAGTCTTTGGTCACTAATTCTTGAATTAAATGGGTCTTAAGCAAGCATTATGTTATCTTTACAGATTCCTCAATAGTTAACTAAAAGCTTCAGGGATTGGAAGCTACCTAAGGTGGAAGTTACAAGAGTGGCAGATAACATGAGTCAAAGGCTATAAGCAAGTCCCTGCCTCTGTTTCCTAAGAATGCTGTGGGGCACCCAGTTCTGTACTCCAGTGAGTAAGGAAGCTCCCAAGCCTTTTCTTCCTGTGGTCACAATTTACATTGGCATATGGAAGGCTCTGAGTAGCCTGGAGCAAAATAGTAAAGCAGTGATCACTTCTGCTTATTGCTGTGGTCACCATGTTTCTTTGTGTCCTTGAAGTCTTTCCTGGACAGTTATTATCAGCTGCAGCTTGGAAAGGGGTGAGCTTGATGGCTGCACTGGAAGCTTTATACTATCACTCAAACAAGTCATCTAATCCTTGGGCTGCTCAGATTCCTCTCCAGTAAATTTAGTGCCATCTCAGGAGCCCAAGAGGAGTATGGAAGGCCATTTAGAGCGCCCTTCCTGAAGGCATTGCCACATTTTGGTCCCTGAAAACCTGACCATGTACTACCCAAAGATCCTATCTTTTCCAACACATGAGTCATTTATACACTTATCTACTTCTCTACCACCTTGTGTCTGGGTACTGTATGCCCACTTCAACAGTTTATCTAGACAGCAAATATTTATGGAGGCCCTGACATACAGAGTGCTAGAGGTAATTGTAAAACAAAAGAAGGCTGCTGCCCTTCTAGAACTTTCTCTATGTGAATATTGACAATTATACATGCAACTATAATTTTGTATGCTAAGTACTCTTAGTTATAATAATAGCAGCTAATAATATCATAATAACCAATACTGTCCCAGCCCTTGGTATATATTTACTTGTATAACCTTCTTAACTCTCACTGCACGTTCAATTTCTTTTTTTTTTTACATCTTATTTTTTAAAATTTATTTTATTGTCCCCATAGATTCCACTCCCAAATTACTCAAGCTGATTCAAAACTTTGGCAAAGTAACAGGGTATAAAATTAACCCCCCAAAATCAATGGCTTTTCTGTATGCCAACAATGAGAAAAGTGTGGCTGAAATTAGGAAAGCAACTCCATTTGTAATAGCCCCACAAAAAATAAAATACCTAGGAATTAACTTAACCAAAGAAATGAAGGACCTCTATGATGAAAACTTTAAAAACTTGAAAAAGGAAATCAAAACAGAACTTAGAAAATGGCAAAAACTCCCATGCTCCTGGATTGGAAAGATTAACATCGTGAAAATGGCAATACTTCCCAAGGCTATCTACAAATTCAATGCAATACCTATCAAAATTCCAACCTCATTCTTCAAGGAAATAGAAGAGGCAATCCAAAAATTCATATGGAACAATAAAAGACCCCGAATAGCAAAAACGCTCCTCAACGGAAAGAACACTGCTGGAGGAATATCAATACCAAATTTCAATCTCTACTATAAAGCCATAGTAATCAAAACAGCTTGGTATTGGCACAAGAACAGACCTCAGGACCAATGGAATAGAATTGAAAACCCAGAAATGAACCTACAGACCTATAGCCATCTAATCTTCCATAAGGGAACTAAAAAAATAGAATGGAAGAAAGACAGCCTCTTCAGTAAATGGTGCTGGCAAAATTGGTTAACTACATGTAGAAAACTAAAGCTAGATCCTTATATATCACCCTGCACCAGAATCAACTCCAAATGGATCAAAGACCTCGGAGTCAAAGCTGACACTCTGAAAATATTACAGGATGGATTAGGAGAAACCCTAGGTCTCCTTGGCACAGGCCAAAATTTTCTTAATAGAGACCCAGAAACACAACAAATCAAAGAAAGGTTGGACAAATGGGATTGCATGAAGTTGCAGAGCTTCTGCATGGCAAAGGACATAGCTAGCAAGAGCAATAGAAAGCCCACGGATTGGGAGAAGACCTTCACTAGCCCTACAACAGACAAGGGTCTCATATCTAAAATATACCTGGAACTCAAAAAATTAAATCCCCCAACAACAAATCCTCAAGGAAACAACTGCCCAATAAATAAGTGGGCTAAAGACTTAAAGAGAAACTTCTCTGAAGAAGAAAGAAGGATGGCCAATAGACACATGAAGAAATGCTCAACCTCCCTAGCCATAAAAGAAATGCAAATAAAACAACATTGAGATACCACCTCACCCCAGTTAGAATGGCTAAAATCAAGAACTCTAATAACAACAGATGCTGGAGGGGATGTGGACAGAAGGGAACCTTACTTCATTGTTGGTGGGAGTGTAAACTTGTTCAACCACTTTGGAAAGCAGTGTGGAGGTTCCTCAAAAGACTCCACATAGAGCTCCCCTATGACCCAGCAATCCCACTTTTGGGCATTTACCCAAAGGTTTACAAACAAGACCACACTAAAGCTACCAGCACAACTATGTTTATTGCAGCATTATTTACTATAGCTAAGATATGGAACCAACCCAGATGCCCCTCAGTAGATGAATGGATGAAGAAAATGTGGTATATATACACAATGGAATTCTATGCCTCCATCAGAAAGAATGACATTGCCCCATTTGTTAGGAAAAGGAAAGACTTGGAAAAAATTATATTAAGTGAAGTAAGCCAAGCCCAAAGAAACATAGGTCCCATGGTTTCCCTCATTTGCGATAGTTAGTATATGTCTGAGTCAAGCAGAAAAGGTTAGATAAGGTGATATTAGGAAAATGAACCCTAAGATGTGTCCTTCCCCCACAATATAACCCCTGCTTTCACTGTATTTGATGTGGGTATAATTTGTGGAGGGGAAGGGGAAAAACAAGTCGTTTAAATAAGGATACAGGTGGACCTGTTGCAACAATGAGAAGTACAAGTTGTCATGTCGAAAACGAACTTTACAACTTTGGTGGGGGGGTGGGAGGAGGACTGGGGGGTGGGGAAGCTTGGAAGGGATGGGAAGGGGAAACAAAGGAGGAGGCTACAATGCTTGATAAGAAATGTACTCATTATCTTGCCCATGTAATTGTAACTAACCCCTCTGTACAGTTTTTTCACAATAAAAAGATAAAAAAGAAAAAAAAAGAAAAAAATTTATTTTATTGTCAAGGTGATGTACAGAAGGATTATAGTTACATAAGTAAGGTAATAAGTACATTTCCTGTCAAACTTGTTACTCCTTCCTTCATTTTTCTCCTACTTTTCCTCCTGGCCAAGTTGTACAGCTCATTTCTTGTCTTGTGATATTGTCTTATGAATATCGCTGTGGCATTGGCTCCCACCTTGTTCTGTGTCTCACCATTCTGTTGTTCCCCTTCCCTTCTCTAATTCAGATAAATGTATGTACAATACCTGAGTACCAAAATCAAATACAATGGCAACAGGTGTTATACCATTGGGGGAAGAACATACAAAAGAAACAAGAAATCACATAGTACATTAAAATCAACAACAACAAAGAAAAACCTCTTGTGCCCATGTATTGGAGTTCTATTCACTTAGCATCATCTTACATGGTCATATGTCCATAGCTATTAAACTGTTCTACTCACCTGCTAAAATTATCCTAGACATATGGTTTCCATTATTTGCAATGAATAGTATATGTATGTTCAATTTCTAGATGAGAAAACTGAGGTTAGGAGAAGAATGGGATGTAAAAGAGTGTGTGTATCAGGTGCTTCAGAGGTGTTTTCTGTATTTAAGTAGGGTAGGAGTCACCCAGGTGAAGGTCCTGAAAGCAAATGGGCAGTATCAATGAGGGGGAGAGAAGAAAAAGGAAAAAGGGGGAAGGTGTGTTAGAGGACCTTAAAGAAGCCTCACATCAAGATTATGATGTACTCTGGTTGTGGGAATGTGTGTGTGTGTGTGTGCGTGTGCGTGTGTGTGTGCGCGCGTGTGTGTGTGTGTGTGTGTGCGCGCGCGTGTGTGTGTGTGTGTGCGTGTGTGTGTGTGTGTGCGTGTGTGTGTGTGCGTGTGTGTGTGCGTGTGCGCGCGCGTGTGTGTGTGTGTGTGTGTGCGCGTGTGTGTGTGTGTGCGCGCGCGCGTGTGTGTGTGTGTGTGTGTGTGTATTTGGGCAGGGACCTGGAATGGGTGATGGTGACAGATTACAAATTATGGAGATAGCTGCAATAGTTAGGGTGGGAAGGGCACTTCAACCACTTTAAAGATTCAATTTTATTCTAAGGCAAACAGAAACAAACAAAGATTCTAAGCAAGACAGTGTTAGGATCAGTTGCTCTTTTGGCATTTTAGGAAGAGAATTTTTCCACAAGGTGGGAGAAGGAATTAGTTATAGGTAACACCAATGAATCAGTATGGAACGTTCACAGTAATCAAGGCAAGAAAAGAGAGTATTGTGAAGTGGACTATGAAGACAACCATTATAGAGAGATGTTGATGGGATTGAAAAGCATTTGGATCAGGGACAACAGTTGATTGGAATGAATCATGGTAATCATAGTAGTGCTTGGCTTATAGTTTGGCAGATGCTAGTGCCATTCACACTACCAGTGGTGTGAGGGAGCAGGACTAGAGGAAGATGATCACTTCAGTTTGAGACAGGACAGACAGAGGGAATCAATGGGATTTCTAGTTGGGCACGCCTAACAGATACATGGACCTGTTGACCTGAAACACAGAGAGCAAGCTAGCTAAATATAGCCTTTTAGCTGGCAAATACCAGTGACAAAGACCAGTGTGGGTAGTTTTTAGGTAGTAGAAGATGTAGGAAAAAACTACCCACTTGAACATGCCTACATCAAGTAGTTGGATGGTGGAGGCCAAGGATCAAGCAGGAATTAAGGAGGAAAACAGAATATTCATAGTCAAGGATCTACCAACTCTGCTTTTCCCAGTATGGTAATGCTGGCTGTGCCTTAGCCTTACCTCTTTGGCTCATCTGTAACTGTTTCATGCTGATAAATGGCTACATGAACACTTGTCTGCTTCTTAGCCTAAGAACTTGCAACAACATTCTCCAGTTTTGAACATTTACATTCAGATGCATCAGAGCCCCCTCAACTGCTGAAAAAGTGCTCTTGCTCAACGTCTTAGCTTTGCATTTCTTCAGAATAACTGTTCTACTGAAATGATTGCTGTATTCTACAAGGCTCCTCAGTACACCCCTATGGGTTTGAACCCCAGTTTCCAAGATCAGAAGGTCATTAACACACATTCTTTTGTTCTTTCCTTCATTTCAAGGCTCTATTCTCATTTGGCTTCCTGGTACTATTTCCAAAATAATGCCTGTGTTAGAAGAGTTGCTTTGGGAAAACTCAAAGCAAGATTAACACAGCAGGTTACAATTATTTGCATGCTTCTTTTTTGTATTTCCTGAGTCATATAAAGATGAAAAGGTATTGAGGAAATATACCTGATAAACTAAACTAATGTTAAACAGGTACACCTAGAGCCTATTGTATGGGAAAGCAAGGAAACAATCAAAAAGTAATAATACCATAGGACCAGAAGATGGCCTGAAAGAGCACCCACTGGCACCATTTTGGATAGAGAATTAAAACAACAAAACTAACATTGACATTTAAAAATGTCAAATGTCAATATCATCTGGGCACCAGTGGCTTATACCTGTAATTCTAACTATGCAGAAGGCTGAGGTCTGAGGATTGAGATTGGAAGCCATGGGGGCAGGGAAGTCTAAGAGATTCTTATCTCCACTTGACCACCAGAAAACCAGAAGTTGCACTGTGGCTCAAAGTGGTAGAGTGCTAGCCTTGAGCAAAAAAGCTCACGGACAAAGCACAGGCCCTGAATTCAAGCCCCATGACTACCACCACCAACAAAAATGTCTATGTCTATGATGATACTGAAAAAAATGAAGGAGAACCTTATCTCAATGTACTATAATAAAGTTGTTAATAAAAGACAATAAAGAGAGCATTTGTTCCATCATTTCATATATTTAAGGAAAATTCCTATTTGGAACTGTTAGCTAATAAGTACAAAAGTCAAAAATTTCAATATTCCAATGAAATAAGTTAATCTAACCAGAGACCAATACCATATAATGATACCATTAAAAAAAAGTTGATGGGGCTGGGAAGGTGGCTCAGTGGTAAAGTGCTTGCCTTGCATGCATGAAGCCCTGTGTTCAATTCCTCAGCACCATATAAGCAGAAAAAGCCTGAAGTGGTGCTGTGGCTCAAGTGGTAGGGCCCTAGCCTTGAGCTGAAGAGCTGAGGGACAGTGCCCAGGCCCAGAGTTCAGGCCCTATGACTGGCAAAAAAAAATAAATAAATAAAAAAGTTGACAAGGGATCTGGCTTTCTCAGAATATCAATAGCATGCCCTAAATTACTAGCTAGTAGAAAAAACAAAGTCCTTAGAGATATAAGAATCAAAGGATCAGAAATGAAGTATCAATGTTCAAATTGCATACATACATGTATGTATATATATGTGTGTATATACACACAATATATATATGTGTGTGTGTGTGTATATATATATATATATATATATAGCCAAGTGTTTGTGTCTCTGAAATGTTCATATGCAGAAAGTATAGCTCTCCTAGTACTAATAATTTGGAAGTAGGACTTTGGGGAGGTGATTAATGACAATAAAGCCATAGTGAATGGAATTAGTGCTCTTAAAAGAGACTCCAGAAATAGCACTCACTATTCCGCAATATACAGACATGGAAAGCTGCCACTGAGGAAATGGCTCCTCAACACACACACTGAAGTTACAGGTTCATATTAGACTTTGCAGTCTCCAGAAATATAAGCAGTAATTTCTGCTGATTTTAAGATACACCGTTTGTAGCATTTTACTATAACAGCCCAGTTGATGATTCAATCAGTACTACACTGATTTATTAGATTTTATGTATATGATACATAGATGCTATATATATATTTTTATGCATGCCTATATGAAAAAAAATCTACCGCAACATGACCAACAAAGTACTATTTTCAACGCATACATATATAGGTATGTAAATTTAGGCAGATATAAACTATATGTAGATGATAGATACATGATAGATAGATTAGACTACATAAAGTCATAGATTGGATAGCTCTGAAACATTATTTTTTTAACTGGTCCCGGGGTACAAACTCAGGGACTGAGCTTCTTTTGCCCAAGGCTAGAGTTCTACCACTTCTGGATGTTTCTGAGTAGTTTATTGAAGATAAGAATCTTGTGGACTTTTCTGCCAGGACTGGCTTAGAACTATGACCCTCAGAGCTCAGTCTCCTGAGTAACTAGGATTATAGGCATGAGCCACCAGTGCCCAGCTGAAACATAACTTTGAATGATATAGTAACAATATTCTCTCCTTAGCTAATATATGTTATACATTTCCTATAGTATATTTTTATTTATTTTCATTTTAAATTTATTATAATATTTTGCTTAAGGAGTGAGGCAGCAGGTAACAGAGTGGGGGATGGTGTGAAACCTTTTAGATAGAAGGGACTAAATATTTAAAAAGAATGCTATCAGACAAGGTAGAGTTGGAGCAATAGTGAAGACTGAGTCAAGGAGAACACATTGCTGTGCATTGCAAATATGCTGCACATTGCATATTTGAGCTAGGAAGTCAAATCTGTAGATTTGGGGATTAAGCCTATTTGTTTAATCAATTTTTTCTTTTGCTATTGAAAAGTTTAAATTTGTGCATTGGTTAAAGCTCTTTAGTAAAATCGCAAATGTTATGCAAACTGATGAAAAAGAAGGTAAGTAGGAATATTGAACCTGTCACACAAAAAAATCACGCTCAGATGGCCACATGGAAAGTAGAGAGGTATTTATTTGTGAGCTAGCTAAGATATGAAGTTAGAAATGTTTCATTGCAGCTCTTGAGCTGGCAAAGAAATAGAAAGCCACGAAACACCAGGGTCCAGAGAATTCTTACAGGAAGTATAAGTGATAAGAGGCTGGTTTGCTTAGGAGCAGTTGAGATATTAGGAAATATAAACAACTATCAAGGATTAGATAGTCAGCGAAAACTGGTCCTGTTGTGCAAGCCACGTATCCCCTTGATGCTCAATTATGTCTATCTATAAAAATATTACAGATAAAATCCTATCGTGAGGAACTTAAGGGAAGGTAAAAGATCATTCACTGGGCTGGAATTTTCTGTAATCAACCTTGTTCAAAATCTCATTGACAGTACTTGTAGGTCACTTCCTTGGGGTCAAGGACTAGACATAAAACAAAGCAGGAGCCAACTTTGCCCAAAGATGAGGTGGTTCATTAAAGCTACCCAAGCATGTAGACCAAATTAGAAATGTATTCTTGCAGAAGCCAATCTTCTTTCCCCTCTGATATGATCCCCTTGGGATTTTTCCCCCAGAGAACTGGGGAGATTAGAATTTCTTGTGATTTTTTTAAGATTTCCTTTTTACTTCCCCCACAGTATAACCCCTGCTTTCACTGTATTTGATGTCAGTATAATTTGTGGAGGGGAGGGGGCAAAACAAATCGTTTAAATAGGGATACAGGTGGACCCATTGCAACAATGAGATGTACAAGTCTTTATGTCAAAAATGAACTTTACAACTTTGGTATGTGTGTGTGGGGGGGGAGGTTTGGGTGGGGGAGCAGGGAGAGGATGGGAAGGGATGGGAAGGGGAAACAAAGGAGGAGGCTACAATGTTTGATAAGAAATGTACTCACTATCTTGCCCATGTAATTGTAACCCCTCTGTACAGTATTTTCACAATTAAAAAAAAAAGATTTCCTTTTTATTTGTGTTACACTAAGTAGAACACTGTGTTATATGTCTTTCCTGGTTACATTGTATCATACAGTCAAGAGTTGGATGTTTTCAGGATAATAGATCTTAGGACTAGTTTAAAGAACACTGACTTTACTATAATGTTTGCACTGAGATTTTATACATATAATACACACACTATATATTTACATATTATGCATTCACATCTGAAAAGAATCACTATAACAAAACCAGCTAAGTACTTTTGTCAAAGCATACAGCTTTTTATTGGACTGAATTTTGAGTTTCAATGATATTTATCATAGTGCTTATCTTGTAATACTGATGTAGAAACCCTTCATAATGGAGTCAAAAGCAAATTGAAAACACAAATATGACTTGAAAATACAAATATGAAACCTATAAAACCAAACTGTGCTTCTGTGTAAGTAAGTCAACTGAGAAAGTTAAAAAAAAACATTTACTGATGGTGCTCAATTTTTGCTGGTTCAACTCACATTTTATTCAAGCTTGGGATAATGTAAAAGCATACCAATACAGTTATTCTGTTTTTCTCCTTTTAGTACAGTATTCAATAAATTAAATTGTGTTCAATACTAGTATAAAATGGGCTTTGTGTTAGGTGATTTTGCCCAGCTGTAAGCTAATGTAAGCATTCTGAGTACATTTATGGTACTAGACTAAACTATGATGTTCAGTAGGTTATGTATGTTACATGCATTTTCTATGTAGATTGTTTTCAATTTAGGATGGGTTTATTGTGAATAATCCCATCATAAAATGAGAAACATCTGTACTATGTCTGAATAAAATACACAATGAGAAGCAGGACTCAAAGGGTTATTTTGTTGTCATTCTTTTTTTAGGGGCAGGGGGCAGGAATTGTATTTTTACATAGAGTAGAAATGAAAGGCTACTTTAAGAATGTAACTTTGAAGGCCAAATAGGGGCACATCTGTAACTCCAGGTGTGGAGATGAGGAGGGTCATAGCTCAAGGCCAGCCAGGACATTAAGTTAGCAAGATTTTGTTTCAACAAACAAGCCAGACATGATGACACATTCTAGCTATGGAAGAAGTGTAGGGGAAATGATTATGAAGTTGTCCTTGGCTAACTGTACAAGATCCTATCTGAAAAGTGACTGAAGCATAAAAGAACCAGGGGAATGACAGGAGTAGTAGAGTAACTACCTAGCAAGAATGAGGCCCTGAGTTCAAACCCGAGTACCTCTCTAAAAGAAAAAAGAGAATAAAACTTTTGAACACATCTGAACACATGAGGGGAGTATCAATAAGACTTGAGCATTACAGGTGAGGTTCGTACACACCTGTAACATGGTGTGTTTAAAGAAAACTCAGGAGACCAATAGGGCTAGAATGGAGTTACCAAAGGAAGAGTATAAATGAAATGTCTAAACAAAGCAGGATGTTGTAGGCAGTTTTAAGAAATGAGAAGCCTTGAAGAGTTTTGATCAATGGAAGCATGAAGAACCATAGTTATTTGAGTAAAGGTATTCCTATGGAATAAGCAATACTATAATAGTCTGCCACTAATCAAGTGCTATGGTCTCAATGTTGGTGGCCCCCTGAAACACTAGTCCCAAGGTAAAGCTGCTGGGTGTGGCCTGTGGACAGTGATTAGTTCATGAGGACTAATTTCTCATGAATGACATCCAGAAAAATGCCTCACCTTTTCCCCAGGTGAGGACATTGCAAGAAAGAAGGCATCAACTATGAGCCAGGAATGGGATCCTTACTCAACACTGACTACAATAGCAGATGGATTTTGGATTCCCTATCTTACTCTGTTGTTTATGAGCCAACCCTATTATATTTTGTTATTGCAGCTCAAATGTGTTAAGACATCACATCATGTTACTTACTTTTACTATATATGAGTTATTAGAATCCATTAAAGAATAGCAACAGGAAAATAGATAAATATAGAAATTATGCAGATGATATCCCTTCCTGTAATAATAATAATAATAATGTCTACTAGTGGACAAAAGCAAAGAAGCAAATATGATGAAGTTGGGCTGGCTTGTGGCTCAACTGGTAGAATGCCAGCTGAGCAAGTAAGCAGAATAATCACAAGGCTTTAAGTTCAAACCTTGGTATAAGCAAACAAACAAACAAGAATTAAAGGCAAATAAGATGGATAAAATTATTGAAACTATGTACTCTGATGAAGGGAGAGGGACTAGAACAAAACTGAGAGAATGTGACATCAGCATATCTGCTCTGTCTAAATTGTTGAAAGAATCTCTCTAGAGGAAAGCAAACAAGTATATTATAAAATCTCTGAGCGGTTGGGAAGGTGGCTCAGTGGTAGAGCGCTTGCCTTGCATGCATGAGGCCCTGGGTTCAATTTCTCAGCACCACATAAGCAGAAAAAGCCGGAAGTGGAGCTATGGCTCAAGTGGTAGAGTGCTAGCCTTGAGCTGAAGAGCTGAAGGACAGAGCCCAGGCCCAGAGTTCAGACCCCATGACTGATCAAAATAAATAAATAAACAAACAAACAAATAAATAAGTAATAAAATCTCTGAACATATAAAGAGTGTCAGGGAAGAATGAAAGGAATATACAGCAAAATTGTATTGCTTTACTTTTATCCATATTCACAGAAAATATTTGCTGAAACTGTTGACAATATCAAAAATGTACTCCGAGATTTTAGTTCATAACAGGTAATATGAACAGTAAGAATTGTACCTGGGATGGGAAAGGGCGTGGGAACTTACTAAGGTATCTACACTACACATGAAATAGTACACCTGCATGTGGACAGGCATTCAGATGTATGGATTTTGACAACTCTTGGGAGTCACTTACATTATGTAGAAAACAAATAGATGTGATATTCTAATGGATGATAAAACTAGAATCACCTGATATGCCCCAATAAAATGGGAAGGCAGAAAAACAGCCCATTGTGCATAAGAATATTAGAAGCACTTCACTTTGGGGAACAAATCATCAGCAAAAGCACAGAAATGCCAACTGGCACTAAGCATATCGTGAAAGCTGAAACAACATCATTTGACATCACCTAGAAATGCACACTTGAGATGATTCAAATGTTTTGACTGTCTTCATCTGTCTGCAAGTTAACACGAAAGAGTGGTTAGCATTGATTTTGGAGCTGCAAATAAATCCTAGTGAGAAAGTGAATTTGCAAATTCAGAAGCCAAAAATAATAAAAATTGAACATTTTTCTTAATTAAAAATCCCATGCTTGTTTTAATTTGTGGCTTTAGAACAAATGTTGAGTTAATATCATCATAAACTAACACAAAGATTGAAGGAGTAAGTCTATACCATTTCAAGGTAACAATTTTATATTAAGTAACATACTATTAATTCTAAGTAGATTATGAAACTTTATGGGTTGCAATCCCTAGACAACAACTAAGAAATTAATTCAGAGAGATGTAAATGAAAAGTCAATACAGAAAAGTAATAGGATACTAAAATATTCCATTACCCCATAGTAATCAATGCTATGAAGGACTGGCATAAGGAGAGAGGAACAGATCAATAGAACAGAATGTAGAGTCCAGAAAAAGAAAGATAGGAAAGATGAAGCAGATGAAATAGGAAACCTGTAGGAAATGGCATTACTAAATCCAATCAATAATTATCTTATACTTGAATGACTGAACACTGCAATTAAAGCCAGAGATTGACAGAATGAATATTCCCAAAATCTACCTCAATACTGTTTACACAAGACACAAAAATACTCAATACTGCTTACACAAAAGATACACTTCCATACAAAACCTACAAAAAAGTTGCATGAAAAATGATTATAAAATTAAGATATGCAAATACCAATCACAATATGGCTGGAGTAGCATTAATACTAGACAAGGCAAACTTGAGGAAGAACTCTTACAAGAGATAAAGCAGAATATTTCATAATAATTAAAAGGCTGGTTCATCAGGAAACCATATAATTTTAAAAGTATATAGGCTTAAGTTTCAAAATACATGTAACGAAAGCATACAGAACCAAAGGGGGAACAGACAAAGGCAAAATCATAGTAATTTACAGAATAATAAGACAAAAAAGTCAGCAAGGATATAGAGGATTGGCTCACAATTAAGTTTCTTGATGTCATTGCATTTATATAATACCCCTTAATAACTGCAGTAAAGGAATTCATTTCCAAAACACATGGATCGTTTACTAGAAGAGAACATCAGCCAGGCTTATTTAAAGGTCTCAGTATATTTCAAAAGATTAAAACCTTACAAGCATACCCTCTGACTATAAGGAATCCAAATTGGAATTTAATAATAAGCTCTCTAGAAAAGCCACAATACTTAGAAACCAAACAAATTGCTATATAACTCGTGGATAAAAGGATAAATCACAAGAGAACCATGTGTAATTTTTATTTAAGTAATAATAAAAGAACAACATATCAAGTTGTGTGATGTAGCTAAAGCAATGTTTAGAGTGATATTGATATTTCAAATACTTATATTAGGAGACAATATCCAATTATAATGATCTTTACACCTTGGGAAAGATGAATAAAATAAAACCTTAGTAGATCTAGCAAAATGTAAGAGTAGGAGCCAATAAAATAAGAAGGGAAAAAATAAAGAAAAATTTTTAAACACAATAAAGATATTTTTAAATTTTAGTAAAATTCATAATCCATAATGGTACTAATTAATGAGAGGGAACAAACACACACAAATGACCAATAGCCAAAAGTCAATGTATTAAAATAAATTGTTTCTAAATTGGAAACAAAAAATGACACCTAAAAATCAATTTGACTTATAATAGTAACAGATAGCATAAAATACTGCTTGAAACAACTAAACTCAGCTAGCAGAAATTAAAGACCTAAATGAATAAATCTACCAATTCAAATAATGCAAGACTCAGAAGTAGAGGTATGGTTAAAGTGGTGGAGCACTAGCCTTTAGTTCAAGCCCCAACACCTAAGCAAAAGAAAAAGAAAAAGAAAAACCCAAAAAACAAGACCCCACAAAAACTGGGAAAGACAAAGGAGGGGGTAACAATGCTCAATAGGAAATGTATTTATTACATTACTCATGTAACTGTAACCCCTCTGTATAGTATCTTTACAATAAAAAATATATTAAAAAAGATACCAGTCTTTCTCAGATTGAGTCACAGATTTAATGCCTTCAAAATAATAATGACAGTGGGTTTTTAATAGAAATTTAAAAGCTGATCCCAAAATTTATGCAAATATTTATGCAAATATTTGACTAGCTCCTCAATTAAAAAAAATAAGTTCATGAACTTACATATACCATCTGCCTTCAAGACTTCTTACAAATCTACAGCAATCAATGTGATGAGATACTGGCATAAAGACAGACAAATAAATCAATAAAACAAAATGCAGACTCCAGAAATAGATGTACACTTGCACCAACAATTGATTTTTGACCTAATGCCAAAGCAATTGAGTGGGGGGAGAAAATTCTTCTTAGCAATGGGCCAGGAACCAATGGACATCTACAGGGTAAAGGAAGGAGGAAGTTCAATCTCTTCTTTATACCACTCAAAAATAATAATTTAAAATAGAACTATAAAAAGCAAGGAAGCTAAAAGCTTTTAGAAAGACAAGCCTTCAAAAAGCAAATAGGAAAATGGTAGTTTCTTACAAAGTTATACCTACCGTTTCCTATCAAGTCATATATATATTGGCTCAGCAATCTCATTCCTTATTATTTATCCAGCCAAAATGAAAACAAATGCCTGCCAAAGGACTTGTACAAACATGTTTATGGCTGCTTTTATTCTCAATAGCTGACAACTGGAAACAGCCCAAGTGTCTATCAACAAAAGAATTAATAAACTGTGGTGTACTTGTATAATGAAATGCTACTCCACAAAAAGCAAAACATAGTGAGTTACGTACCCATGCAAAAATAGAAATTCCACAGATATTATGGACACATGAATAAAAGACACAAAAATATGATTGATTGCAGGACTCCACATTTATGAAAGAAAACTTAGAAGTACCATGAGACGTGGAGCTTTCTGGAGAGATAGAAATCTATTTTATCATTGGAGTAGGGTTGCATGGGTCTTTCTTTGGTTAAGGCTGTACAGCTAAGATTTGTGCAACTTGGTGTACATAAATTATGTTAGAATGATAAAAATGGAATGAAGAGAAGGAATGAAGTGATGGGGAGAGTTAGAAATACACAAGTATACAAAAACATGGAATGTTGGTGATTGTTAAAAGTGAGGGGATGGATTAGAAATGACAAAATAATGGCATTTGCAGGGAAATGGATGGAGTTAGAAGGAATCATGTTGAGCGAGGTAAGCCAAGAATGAAGAGACAAATGGTACATGGTCTCCCTGATAAGTGGATGCTAAATCCAAAAGGTTAGGTGATACGACAAAACTAACAGGACTTAAGAAACAAAGAACTCCCGCTCATCTGGCTGAACCACTACTAAATATCCCCATGCTGCTGATCACAAATATGGTATATAACATGTGAACACTGTTATATATTACAGACTGTGGTAGACAATTTGCTCCAGGGAAGTTAGAATGAACTTGTGACTTTGAAATTATGTAATCATTTAATCACAATCAAAAAAAAAAAAAAAAAGAACCTCGGGGAAGGGAGGGAGGGAGGGGATGGTAGGGGGAAAACAACAACAACAAAAAAAAAGTGAGGGGATCTGATTCTCTTTGAATATATTTGAAAGTGTTAGTATTGTTTTTAAAATGTCTCGAAGCTAGTAAATTCAGTAATAAGTCGGGGATGCTAAATTCAGGCCATTGGCTTCAACTTCACACCCTTCTGTGAATATTTTAATTTTCTCTTCTCAAGTTCCTTGGAGAGAAACCTTCTCCAAGTTGAAATTTATTTTATGGTTTTACCGTATTTTGCCAGCAAATATTTGAGTGTCGTTCCCCTTCAGGTCAATTGGACACCACTGAAGAAACCCCTCACTCCTGTGGCTGTCCTTGGAGTAGGAAATGAGCAAGTTCTCATGGGAAAGAGATTCAAGTTTGGGGATTAACTCACTTAGGGACTTCAATGTGACCGTGCAGTGAGTGCTTTGTCTGAAACGAGGGTACATGGAACAAATATCCTGAGACATGACTTGTCCGGCTGTTGCTTTCCTTGACTTTCCTCTGTGCTGGCTACACAGCTGGCTCTGCTAAAGGGAACACTACATTTGTTTGTTTTTTCCTTGGACCTGTACAGATTCCTGTGTTCTTTACCAAAATCCTGTGAGGACAGAAAAGGACATTTGTCTTGTCTAAGCAACTTTCTAACATTCTTAGGGCTACTCCTGAGATTTTTCAGGAACACAGGGATGATGTGTCTTCTGTTAGGACAGCAGCTAACAGTTGGTTCTGAGACTTTCCTATCCACAGCTCCCAGGTCCCCACCTCCTACAAGCGAGAGGACAGATACAGTGAGTATCTTTTCAATGAGTCCTTGTACAGTGATATTGTGACTCGGGAGGAGAAAGGAGACATAGATGATGACAGAACACACTATCCCAGCATATGGTATCTTTACATTGGAGAAAACAAATAAAGCAAGAAGGTCTGTCTACCTTCTCCCCTGATGCAGACCTTGAACTCATCCCCTGACCTTCTTGGGACCCTCACTCTTCCTTAGAGCAGAAAGAAAATAATGACTACTAAGAAGACACAAAGAAGAGTCTGAATGAGGTGCCTTTGCTGAGCTGCCTCAGTTTGTAACCTTAGATCATATGCCTTCATCCCGTTACACTTCTGCAGTCTAATCTCCACCAAACACAGAAGCATACAGTTTTCTCTTCCTCCGAGACTTCATTTTGGAAGGCGCCTATGTCACCTAAAGCTTATCTCAAGTAAATTGGCAGGCTTTCCTCGTGTCAATCTCTCTTTATTATAAGGGGTCACGTGAACCTTGCCATGAGTAAGGAAAACATGCTGCTGTTGCTGACCTCTTGTGGCTAACACCACCCTGTGTGGTGGTGCATAGACAGCTAATGCACAACCACTTCCTTTGAGGTTCTTGGGGATGTTGAGAGAGCAAAGGAGGCAGAGAAGAAAAGGGTGAGAGGAGAAAAGAAGGAATGAGACAAGATTGGTTCAGCTGCCTGCTAGAGTGGATAAAAACACAGTGAGAACAATTTGTGATGGAGGAGAATTAAGGAACAATTCTTTCACAGACACAAACCTACCAATGCCTGGAAAACACTAATAGCAAAACACCCTGAAAAAATATCAAAATTTGCCTTTTTCATAAACATATTTTCACAAACAATGTGAAAAGCTATCTCTTCACTGTGGAGTAGCAAAACAACCTGTATGGTTTCATTTGGTTTAAAACCATAATTCACTTTCATAGCCAGGGATCTCAGAATTTATTCCCTTTCCAGCTGCTCCCCCCCCCCCCAACATAAACCCTCAAACACTTTGGTTAAAATTACATTTCCTTTTCTTAAGAAGGTTAAGGGAATGAGAAAAGGAAAGCACCCAGGAGGATGGTCTAGACACCAGAAAAGTAAAGGAAATGTGTCAAAGCAGATGGAAACAGCCTCACTTACTTCCTCCTTTCCCCTTTTCTCCCCAAGCCAAGGAAACTTTTTCCTGACGGCAGTAAACACCTTCTTAACAGATCAAAGAGAATGATTTTGAGGCAAGTTGCTTACTCACAAAATTCATTATGGTAATGCCCCATCGGTCTTCAGCCAAGTCGTTCCCTTGGCTGCCTGGCTTTGATCTGTGCTGTGGCCTTGTGTCTGTTCCCGCAGTTAATCTACATTTTGTTGGCGTCAGACTTTTTCAATACTTATGCCTCAGGTTTGTGCAGAAGCCCAGTAGAATTAGAAGAGCCAGACTAGAGACAGATATTTTCTTCCTCCATATTTAAAAAAACGTATTTTGAAACACTGGTGACAACATATGCTGGATATTTTGTTCTTCTTCCCTACCCCCTGCAAGTGCATTCATCCCTTTTACTATCTTCTAGAAAATTCTCCCCTTGGAGCTTGGCGAAGCTCTTTTACACTGCAGCCTTCACGTCTGCAATGCAGGTTTCTTGCAGAGTGTTATTTATTATTAATGATAGAACAATTTATAGACTGCCAGCCTCCTAACCCTCAAAGTACCCTAACGAAGAGTGCCAACCACCTAATGTGCAGTAAATGGTGCCACCCTGACCTGAAGAGAGCCATCTTTTAAAAAGTCATTTTGCCTGTGTATTCCCCTAGGACAACCCAGGCTGGCATTTATGCCAGCGATGAAAACCAGAGACAAGTGCAGTGATTCTCTAATTGGCAATGATATAACTTTGACCTTTGGGAAGACAAGAGCATTTCAATTGGATTTCTGCAAATGACTTACCTGGGGTATCGCTCTGTTGTTCAATGTCCTGCTCAATAAAACTGATGGAAAATAATCTGTTTTGTCTTACCATCTGCCTGTATCCCGTGAATCATTAATTGCAAAACTCAGCTTCCTAAATGCTTTTTCTCTTCATTCCTACTCTCCTTGATAGCTCTGAAGCATTTAGAAGCATTGATGATAAATCTCAAAATGTTGAAAGTTTTGCCACCTGCCTTCAGAATGCTAGCTGTCCTATTCTCCTGCTCTCTCAGCCACACATTGATCCTGTCAACACACTGAGTTGTCCATTTCCCTCTTTTCCATCCTTTCATGACCATTAAGAGAATGCTCTCCTTTGCTATGAGGATGATGCCTATTGTGTTGTATAAGTCCACCATTTCTATGTTATAGCATCTTTTCTCTCAGAGGCTTCCCAAACTAGGTGCAACTCGTCCTCACAATTCATTGTTGTTACTTTGTCACGTCCTGGTTGTGTGCGATGAGAAGACTGTGTGCATTTGTCTTAGCTCACATCAGTAACCAAAGTAGAGGCTAAGAAGGCATGGATATTATCAGCCTTATTTTTGACACATTGTATTTTACAGATAACCCTGATGTTTGGAGACATTTACCCACAGTTACAAAGCATAGGATGTTAAATAGTGATAAAGCTGTCCTCAAGTCCTGTTTTGTTTTGTTTTTATTTACCTCTGGTAACTATTCACAAAACACAGCAAAATCTCTATGACAGTACATAACTAACAGCCAGTCTTCCTTAATTCATGAGATAGAACTAAGGAGCTTACTTTCTGCTCTTTCTCAGGCTTACCTGGTGGCCAGCTTCAGTAGGAATATTGGAGAGAGATGAAGATGTGTAAACACCACTCTAATTCTGCTGCAGGTGAAGATCCAGAAGAAAAGCCCAGGACAGCTTCTTCTTCACTATGCACATGATTTCCAGAGTCCAGCCTAATCTGGCTTCAACTCCAAAGAGTGTGACAAAAGCTCAGAGAACCAAAAGGACTCTGTTCTGGGACAGAGATGATGGTGGGGAGGGGTTGGGGGGAGAGGAAGCCCTATTTCAACATCTGTAGCTGATTCTCAGTAAACTTAGTAAACAATTTCAAACCAATGCCTCTTAAAATGTGGCTCAGGACCCCAAACCTGTTGGAAAGGCAATCACAGGACCATTGGATCCACACTTGAATCTGAAGATAAGGCCCAGCAGTGTTTGCTAAAACAGGCTCTCAGGTGATTCTGATACACCCTAAAATGTAAGAATGTCCTCCTGTACCATTCTAAACAGGTGATGTGATTTATATGTGATAGCACGTTCTCTCCATTGTCCTTTCCAGTATTTAACAGTTAATTGAATCGCATGTGTTACTTATTCTGAACCAAGTTCTCTGTAAATTTAGGTTTTTATATTCCTTCATGAGTCAGACAGTTCAAGTTAATATTTCCTAAATGCTATTTTTCAGTCTTCATTATATGGATTTGTTTTGAGAGAAAGCTCTTTACCACATTGCAACATCCAAGTAAGCAATTAAGCAAATGACTTGCTTCTTTGGCCTCCATCTTATCCAAACATTTCTTTGAACTAAAACTTGATATGGATATAGAGTTCAGTAAGCACTTACTGAATTTCTTAAAAGAAGCCTTTTGGTGTTACCATGGTACTCTTACCAGAGGTTGTCAGTGGAGGAGAACAGAATTCTCAAGGTCTGTTCTTCTCGGCAGTCAGTGATGTTGGCCTGGTTCTCTTTGTTTTCCATTTTCCATCATGCCCATTTCATGCATTTTGACCCAGCTTTTTACCATTTTTCTTGTCCCTTTGCCTGTGCTGCCCAGATTTGAGACACTTCCCTGACTTTCATTTCATGGGGTCTTAATCACTTCAGTTCACTCACTTAGATTTCTAATCCTGTTTTTCCCAAAACCTGTGACCTTCTCTCAAATCCATCATAACCTGCAGGTATAAATATTGGGTCTCTCTTTTAATTCTGTCCCAGTGAGAGTTATTTGATCCATCATTGTCCATCTCTGCCTTTAGAGCTGAAGTCATGTTCAGGAAACACAGAGAACTCATGTAGAAAAAAAAAATTGCAGAGACAGAGAAGCAGGGTTCATGCCAAATTGAATCCCATGGGGGGTAATCTGTTATTAACATGCATTAAGCATTTGGACATGCTAAGTGCTTAATTCATGTCAATAACTATAATAATAAGACATGTCTTAAGAATGTAGCATTGTGTTTACACCCTTCTTGCCTGAGTAGCTATTTAACATGGTCAGCTGGGCATCTGGACTCAGGCCAGTTGGTACCCAGTCGGATTTTTGCTAAGAAGAGACTGCAGCTGTTACAGTCCGTGAACCCCTTGTAATGCTGCCCAGCACCCAGCAGAGAGATGCAATTGTCCAGCAAACAGATTTAAGAAATGGACTAGAAATGGAGTTTCTTCACAGCATTTGAAAGAAAACTAATCCTTCCGTTTTTAAGCTCTACATAGGAAAACGAAGGAAAATGCTAGGTGCTCAGAGAATCAGTTAAGATCTGAAATGTATAACATTTCTCCAGCATATTTTCCTGTAGAATTTTATACAGATCAAATCTTTATGTCTATATCAGAATATCTTCCTTCATCATCACTGCACGGCTACTAGACATGTGCTTAGTTAAACTGGAAGGGTGGAGAGAAAAATGCTTATGGATGGACTGGCCTTTTACATGAAGAAGGACACCACTGGGGCCATGTGTAAAACAGAAAGAGCACTGTCTAGTCATCAAAGCATCAGGACATCCTGCATTTGGAATCGCCTCCTAAAATTACCAATTTTATATATGAGATGCGTCTCAAATTCTTTCTAAGCCTCTGCTGCTTCCTCTATTAAATGGAACAAAGATATGTTCTCTACTAACATAGCTATTTTGACCAACTTAAGGGATACATACACACAAAATCAACACCCAGTTTTGCTGTAATAACACTGTATAAACAATCCCCAAATGTAGTGAATTACGACAAGTGTTTCTCCCTCATAAGAATTGGGTCAGCTGTGATTCATGTGACATGGGTTGGGAATGGGTTCAAGTCTGCTTGGGTGTCTCACTCAGTGAACCAGGCTGAGGGTGCAGTCACTACTTACATTATGCTCCTCTCATAGCTGTTGACTGCAACTGCAAAAGGGCCAGTGGAAGCTTGCTGTGGCTGCTAAAGTCTGAGCTTGAACATAACACAGTGACACGGTAAAGTCAACAGTTCACAGAGCTAAGTCCAATGTCAGTGGGGCAGTGAGGTATCTTGCATTCCTTGAGAAGGTATGATATGAATGGAGGGAACGTAGGAATGTTGAACAAATAATTACAATCTATTGCAGTGGGTGTGATTGTTCTGGAAACTTCATTCAGATTGATTGGGATGATAAATAAGATTACTTTGGCCTTGGGGCATTAAACAGTCTGAAATTGTCTTAGAAAAGATAGGAGTTGGAGCATAGAGTCTAGGCATAGACTTTCTTCTGCAAATGTTACAGTTCTTTGTTAAAATCACAAAGGTATGATGCATTTTCAGCTCAGTCTGTATTGAAAAAACAGATAAGTGTTCAAAGATACCCTGTCTCCATCAGGGTCTAATGAGTGAAAACAGTGTCTATCATCTTCTCAACTCCTCACAAGAGATACACTGGCATTGGTGGGTTCTACATGTTTAGGATATGCCACAAGCTGAAGCCTGTGAAAATCCAGCATGATTTCCTTATATCGTGGCAGAACACAAGCCACATTACCTGGGTCTAATGATTCTATAATGGGTAATAGAATACATAGTGGTCTTACCTGTGCTGGTTGTGCTGCTACAGCATGGCATTAACCAGATGGAGGGTACATGTGCTCATCCATCTCCTGTTATCAGACCCATGGGATGCAGGGCCCAAAAAGCCTGGCCAGGGCTAAACTGCCCATTCAGTACATAGTTCTTAAACTCCTAAGTGCTTATAAACTGGCAGGAACAGTAGTCACTATTCAAAATACATCCTGTCTACCATTTATGCTCCTTGACTCATGGTGAAGACATAAGCATGAGAGACAAGACTCCTGGGCTTCCAGCGAAATCTACACGTGCATGAAATGTAGAAGATGGACATGAAAATTACAAAATACTGTGTTGAGTGCTTGAGCAAAGTTGGCCAAAGTCATGTCAGTTTTCTCAGTCATCATTAACCAAGGGGCAATTTGCCTTTGATGACAAGGCAAACAGAACAGTTAGAAATGTGGGGGTTCTTCTGAATAGACTGAATCTAAGATAAAGCTGAGTTACTCTGAGTAGTAGACCTAGATCCAAACAAGATTCAAGTGAGCTAAATAGCTTCAAAAACTCAGCAATGAATGATATTCATTACAATCATTCAAAAGTATATTTGCCCTGGTGAGGGGGTACGTTCTGCCCCTGGGTTCTATAGAGAATATATAAATAACATAGGACATATTGTGGCCCCCAATGCATGTAGTCTAAAAGGTGGTTCACCCTTTGTCCTCCCCTCCGCTGCCAGTGGAGCATCTACCGGTAAAAGATAGCAACAGCTGGGCTGGGAAGGTGGCAGAGTAGTAGAGTGTTTGCCTAGCATGCATGAAGCCCTGGGTTGGATTCCTCAGTACCACATAAACAGAAAAGGCCAGAGGTAGCACTGTAGCTCAAGTGTTAGAGTGCTAGCCTTAAGCACAGAGAGGCTCAGGGACAGTGCCCAGGCCCTGAGTTCAAGCTCCAGGACTGGAAAAAACAAATAAAGATAGCAAATGCAAGGAAAAGAATTTCAAGGAAGAAGTACAGATGAATCCGAAAAGTCTAGAACTTGGTTCCAGTCCTGGGCCATGGTTAACTTCCAGAAATGAAGACATGTTATGGTGATGTATGGCTTTATCTTTAGCATCCTTTCCTAAGATCAGCACAAAGTTAATCCTTCTATTATATCTATTTGCCATTTGTGGCAGAATACAAAGGAGGAAGAAAAGAGATATTAGAAATTCAGAGCAAAGGACAAATGGTCTGGCAGGATTTGACCCTGCTCAAAACTAAATAAATAAATAGAATAGAATAGGGATAGAGGAGCACTAGACTAGGAATCAAACACAGAGAATTTGTGTCCCAATCCAATCACTAAGTCATTTCTAGCAGAGAGCTAATCTCCCTGGACTTCTATTTGCTTATACGTAAAATGAGAATATCTGTTTGGGGAATTGTAAGAATTTAATTTAAATGGAAGTAGCCCTAAACATGGCATGTTTAAAAGCTCAATATGCATTAGACCTTCCCCTTACCAACTCAATCGGGGGAATACAGAGAGAGAGAGAGAGAGAGAGAGAGAGAGAGAGAGAGAGAGAGAGAGAGAGAGAGAGAGAGAGAGAGAGAGAGAGAGAGAGAGAGAATCAAGCTGACCAAATATGATTGTGTGATGAGAAACTTTGCTCCTAAGAAAACTCATTCTTAGTTGTCATGGACTATTGCTGTCTAAACCTACAAATTCACATCACAAAACTATCAACAAGAAAAAGGTATATGTGAGTAGCTATAATCCATTATGAAGATTACATGAGTTAATGCACCAAAGTGGTTTGAATAATGCTTGGCACAGATAAAAGCACAATTAATATTGTTAGTAGTAGTAGCATTAATACTGGCTGAGTTGGCCAGAGGAATTTCTTGCAAATAGCTGACCAGTCTTAATATCAGTGGATCCAAAACTTCATAATTCAATGTCTCCAATGGGGTAAGGGTGTCCAGGAGAGAGAAACAGAAATGAATGGTTTGGCTCTGAACACCACTATTTCTGGTACTAGGGCACTGATCCTCTTTATGGCTACCGGGAAAATTGAACTAATGTGACAGTCATTTGTGGATTCTGTCCAGGGTGCCAATATCCTGGAGGGTTGTACTTGCCTGGGAAGAAGGTCCTCTGGGCAGTTTCCAGGAAGACGGACAGATAATTCTGTGGACTCAGATTTGGAATTTAACCCTCCAGTTTAGGGGGGGGGGGGAGGCTTTTGTGTTATTTTGTTTTATGTAAGGCACAGAAGAACATAAGAAATTGAAGAAGTATGATTGTCACTATTTTCAAACACTGTTGCAGCTATTCTATTTCTAAGAGATTAGATTTTCCTTATTGAATACTCTGTGATCTGAGCATCCATTTCTATAGGTGTGGAAACTTGGAGAGTGTCATCTCAAGACATACTTTCCTACAACTGGAAAATATCTAGAAAATCTCTCTCTCTCTCTTTGTTGATGCTTGAACCACAATTAGAACAAGGGCTCCTGGTACCACAGAAGTCCAGCAGCTTTTCTCTCTTTTTAATGATAATGGTTTATGAACTCAGAAAAGAGTTTGAAGAAACCATGGCTGTGTGAGGAAGGGAAGGGGAGGGGAGGGGAGGGAAGGGAAACATTTTGAAGAAATTATGGCAGGGAGGAGGGGCTTAGAAGGGAGAAGGAGGAAGGTAGAAGGGAGGAGGAGGGTAGAAGGGGGAGAGGAGGAGAGGAAGGGAGTAAAAGGAGGAGGGGAGGGGAAGGCAGAGGAGAGGAGAGGAACTGGCATTACATCTTGTGACCAGCTCTTCAAAATTATCATGAAAGCTAAAAAATATTGCTGCCCCAAGGCTCTCACAACCTGAGGAAAGGAAGGAATATAGACAATGGGTCTACTCAATATCCACCCTTCCCTCCCTCCCCCCGCCACCACCAACTTGCTCATCTCCACCTATCGCTGTTCTCATGAGAGGTAGAGCTCATATCCAGAACACCTTTTTGTGGACTCCTAAGACTCCTTGTGGTAAGAACTTGAAATCAGAGCTGCTTCACTGTGATTCATATGGGAATAAACAATTCAGATAGGGTTGGGGATGTAACTCCATGGAACAGAGTTTGCCTTGACTATGCCAAGGCCTGGATTAAATCCCTACCAATATAAATTGTTTTAATTCAGATAAGGACACAAATCAACACACACATACAAACACATACCAGAATGAGAGAAAGAGAGAGAATCACTTCCTTGAGTTGGGGGGGTTCAAACAGACCACAAGAGCTTGAGTCAATGAAAGGTGGTTATTGAAACTCTGAAGATACTACCCCCCTTTTTGAAAGGCAAAGTCCCGAGTCTTAGTACAGCCCTTAGAAGGTAGCTGCCTAAGCCCACAGCAATCATGGCCTGCAATATCAACACCAAGTCCCTATAGCTGAGCAGGAACCATGTCCTGGGGAAGTAAGGCCTAGTGGGATTGTTGGATGTGACTCCACTTTCAAATACATTTTCCTCTCTGCTTGTTCAGCTATTCATTCTCAGTCAGCAACTTTGCAGGTGGCCTTGGCTCCTTAAAGCTGGTCATAGAAAGATCATGATCAAAGAGAACCCTTACCACAGACTATGGACACCTGCCTAGGATGCTGCAGTCGACATCTTCCCTGTTCCATTTCCAGTGTTCAGAGCTTCACACAATTTTCTATTCTCTCTGCTGTGAGCTGCAGGCATCAGTTTGTGTTATTAGATTGAAGCATCCAGGTCAACAGCATACTTCCCGGGCCCACCTCACAGCTGGGAGGGCTGTCACCTGAGTCTCTTCCTTACTTGGTATTTTCATTTCTGCTCATGTCTTTCTTCTTACAGAGGCAATGGCATTAAGCATCATTAGAGCAAGGCAGCAGAGGGTTTATCATGAAACCAAAGACTAAATCTCCATGTTCACCAGACCTGGCACGGACTTGTCTACCGCTGGACTTCTGTGTGCCTAGAAAGAACAGCTTCTGCTTTAAAGCAGTTGTTCCCTTGTGGCAGGGGCAGGGGCTGTTAAGATCAGATGTGCTGTGGCGTTAATGCTTTGAATTTACAAGGGCTGTTTGTGAAATGCCCTGCAGCTTTATTTCTCTCTCCTGGATGCATGAAACCTTGCAAAGTCCAAGGATGGAGCTGGTATTAATAGAGTAAAACCTCAACTAATTACAGAGCACGGGCTGCAATATGCTCTTTGATACCAGAAACGATGTTAGCAGACGTCGAAGCAATATAGACACACATGGAGGCATTTAGGATGTCAGAAAGAGGGAGTTATAAAAATAAAATTAGTTAAGCTAGCAACAAATGAGCTGGAAATGTAAAACACACATCTGAATCTCCTGGGTCAAAGGTAGGGGAGTGAAGGGGATTGGTTCAAGTTGAGAGAAAGAGGAGAACAACAGGAAACGAAAGGGAAGGGGACAGGAGGAAAAGGGTATAGCTAGAGTGTTTGCAGCAAAGAAGACTTTGAAGCAGAGGAACAAGTAAGTAGTAGAGAAAAGCCAGAGGCAGACTGTGCCAGGAAGCATCAAACAGATGGGCATCTGAGCCCCTAACATTTCCTGTGAAGAAGTTTGGGGCAGCTACAACTCAACCACTGGCCCAGTATGAAGTCTGATGAATTGTGAAAATCTATTCTGAACCTAACTTGCCCTTCTGCACCGACCTTCCTGATGGGGACTCCTTGTTCTACTCTCCCTCCTAGTCTCAAAAGTTTAAATAATGGATAGCTACATGTGTACATGCTTGTGCAGATCACACACACTCACACACACACACACACACACACAGACCCGCACATATGCATGCACAATACCAGTCACTCTCAATAAAGAAAAAACACAAAGACAACTTGGAGGAAGGCAAACACAGTCTACTAGGATTTACAGTTAGAGGTCTTTGTTAAGAAACAGTTCCCATGGATTTTCTTAGTTTTAATGTTTTTTTCCTGAAAAAAAATAAAAAGAATTGTGTGAGGTTTCATTGTTGTTTTGTTAGAAAACAAGTGGAATCATAGTTATGGCTCAATATTTCCCAACTGAATTTATTAACTTTTCCTAGTACTGTAGATCTATAAAACCCATTATTTGGTAGTTTTCAACTGTACCTAGAAACTTGATGGTAGAGTACAGGTCTAACCTCACCCCTTCCCTCATCTTCTACCTCATCTTCCTGCTCACTGAGGTCTGAGTTTACATTCTGGAGATTTTGTGTCCCAATTAGAGAAGAAAATTTTTAAACACACAAGCCCAGTTAAGTGACATGCTGACTGAAAGTCCTTCATCTTGATGAGTTTATCCATTGGCAAGGTTAATTGGCTGCCTGAAAAATCTTTTCAGCTGGGGAGGACTTGTTTGGAGTTTGTGGATTCAGGATTAAATTTCTAAAGCAGAAAAGGAAGCTGGCTTCAGGTGAGAAAAACAAAAGTGAAGAAAGGTATATGTAAGGTACTAAGATTTGATTTTTCCCTTGTCTAGGGATCAGACAGAAACTGGCTAGTAATATTTAATAC
Organism: Dipodomys spectabilis; assembly: GCF_019054845.1. Classification (NCBI taxonomy): domain Eukaryota; kingdom Metazoa; phylum Chordata; class Mammalia; order Rodentia; family Heteromyidae; genus Dipodomys; species Dipodomys spectabilis. Next base: position 24,017,955 of record NW_024870728.1, read on the forward strand.
ACAAGCAGAAATGGAGTATTACATTATTCATAAAGCTTTGTTTTGTGTCTTCATTTGTTCGGTATTACATGGCAAGTTCATTCATTCCACAAACGGTTATTTAGTGTCAAGGTCTAAGCCTTGGTGACAAGGTAGGTCTTGTACTATGTACTTTTTGACAAATGAGTCTCTATCTCAGTGTTTTTGCTGGTAAGAGCAATGCTGTGATTGAATGTAGATGTTTGGATAAATATAGGCAGAGGATAATTCTCCAGGATCAGTTTCAAAGCTCACAGGACGCAGATTTATCAAGAATGTCAGTAGCCACTGGTCATGTCTCTATTTATGACATGCGATCCCACTAACAACCCCACTAGATATGCTCGGATGGAGTGGAGATTATGGGACACAACTTAATCTCAGCTACTTGGGAGGCAGAGAGAAGATCATAGTCTGAAGCTAACTGAAGCAAAACTCTCAAGACCCTATCAAAATGAACTCAAACAAAAAGGGCCAAGGATAGGGGTCAAATGGTGAGGTTCATGTTTGGCCCTGAACTTGATACGAACTACCAACAAATTATATTCATATATGCATGCTTATATATTGACAATGGCTACTATCTCTCAAGACGACCATGTGTCTCCCTGTGGAGGCCAAGACTATCTCACTATGACTCCTTTTTATTGATTCCCAATAAAATTTGCGCCCAAAGAGAGCTACCTAGAATGACTCAATTTCTCCCCCAAAAGGCAACTTTCTCCCTGCTGGAAGATATTTATGAACTTCCTACCATCAAGTCTCTTCTAATCTCACTATGCTGTGTTCGTTGAAGCACTCCTTGTATAGGATGGTTTACAACTCTCTTCACCAGCCTCAGTGACCCATGATTTCAGAAGACCCATGGGCTTCTGAAAATGCGGCACAAAACATCCCGAACATGGTTCATGACCAGCTTACATGGGAATGAGGCTATGGGTCCTCTTATTTGAAATATCCTTCCCTTATTAACGCAGACTAAGTGCTTTGTGGGTTTCAGGAACCCAGATGGCCTTTCCTGATTTCACTTTGAATCCTGCTCTGTCAGAAAAAAAAAAACTTGTCATTACACCTGGTTAAGACTGTTAAGGAATCTTTTTTGGTCACTGAATCTGTGCCTCTTTGTCAGCATCATTTCCTGGTTTGCTGTAACCAGCATGTCATCTATATCGTTGGCAAACAATGATAACTGTTCAACAGAACTAGACTTCAAGAAAGCCTTCTATAAGATAGGCTTCTTGGTTCCCCCATTTGTAATAACTAGAATATGTCTAGAATATTCTTAGCAGAGGATCACAATGGCTCAATAGCAATGTAGGTATGACCATACAAACTGATAACTATTGAAATAAACCCCAAGAAAAGGAAGCAAGAGTTTTTTTTTTTTTATTGTACTGTTTGCAGTTATTTCCTTTTTCATTCTTTTCCCCTCTCTAGTTTATTCCCTGTTGTCACTGTTTTTTATTTCTGTACACTTTGTCTTGTATATAAGTTTATCTGATTTGCGGAAGGGAAAGGGAATCACAGAAATGGTGGAACAATGAAATGTTGAATCAATGAAAAGTGATACTCACTAGATACTGTATTGGAAATGAACGTTACAACGTGGGGAGAAGAGGAGTCAGTCGGGAGAGTGGGATAAAAAGAGAGGGGGTAACATTGTTAAAAAAGAAATGTACTCAATGCCTTACTTATATAACTGTACATCACCTTTACAATAAAGTTAATAAAATGTTCTTATAATCTAAAAAGTAAAAAGAAAAGAAAGAAAGGCTTCTTTAAGACAAAGCCAAGCCATCACTGGAAACAACACAGAGACCTCTATTGGTCACTGAGCAGTTCCAGAATTAGTATACGATTACCACTAATTTTGTAATTATTACCTTTAAGTAGTTGTACAAAGATGTCATTTAACAAAGCAGTTTATGAGTATAATGCGTATTGATCAATGTCACTCCTTTCAACATTCTCACCCATCCCTCCCAACCTACCCTTTCTTCAATCTTCTTAGCATAGCCAAGGTATGGAATCAGCCCAGATGCCCCTCAAAGGACAAATGTATCAAAAAAATGTGATGTGTGTGTGTGTGTGTGTGTGTGTGTGTGTGTGTGTGTGTGTGTATACTATGGAAGTTTTATTAATCCATTAGAAAGAATGATATTGTATCATTTTTAAAGAAATGGAAAGACCTGGAAAAAATTACATTAAGTGAAGTAATTCAAATCCAGAAAGACAAGACTTTCATGTTTTCCCTCCTATATGGAAGCTAGAGCTAGCTTATAAGTAAATATATTGGGTGGTATGCAAACATATACAAATGTATCAACTGAAATACAGTAGATTCAAATGAGAACTAAAATTGTATAATTTTAGCCAGACAAAGTCAAAGTTAAACAAAATAATCACCATGTATTTGATGACAAAGTCTTCTAACAATTGAAGGCCACTGTGACTCTTTTGTTTGGGCTGCCCAATTGGTGATAATCATAATTGCTTGTATCAAAAAAAAATATGCGTTAGGGCTTCTTTATAAATATTGGTATATTTGCTTGAGATTTCCAATAAAATGGTTAATTGATTGAATGATTCCAAAGTTAGTTTCAGGTATGACTTCTCTCAAGTTTTAGCCTAGATTTTTAATTTGGGGAGGTAATGAAATTTTCTTTTGCATGTTATATTTACTGGGGAGTTTAATACCTCTCTGTGACAAGAGAAGCTACTAGAACGCAGGCCATGTAGCTCATTTTGTAGACAAACCTGGTATTTATACAATAGGTTCTCGATAAATGTTAAATGGTTGAATCACTAAGCTAATGTAGACAATAATACTCTCATCAAAGAGGGATTTTAGGAATGTGTACTGCTTTGAGGTTCTGAGACAAAACACAACCTCATGTCTTTATATTTTTCTTTCAGATTTAAGGCACGCCTATGTCCCTTAGCTCCATGATCTCCACAAAAGAAGTATTGCCTTTAAGATAGCCTGGGGCTGCTCATTCAATACAGCAGACTTGCTTCCTAGTCTCTTTTACCCAGAATCAGTAAGTTTTCCATCTGACCTGCCAGAGACAAAGTCTCCCAATCTGTGGTAATTATCTCGACAAGGTCAATTAGTATTTTAAAAAATGATACAAGTCAGTTGGCTGCTGGCTTTCCTTGTATCCCTGTTTCTCAGCAGAATGCTCCCAGAATCAAGTGCCATGGAAGCTGCACTGCACCAGAGGGGGAAAAATTGTCTATGGAGATGCCAAAAGAAGTGTCCTTCAGGCAGAGAGAGACAAGGGTTTATAGGTGCTCTGGGAGGCACAGTAGCTCCAGGCAGATCACTCTGTGACTACATAATGTTCTCGGCTGCCAGAGACTCTCCTCTTTGCAGCTTAAATGCCTGAGGAAGTTGCTCAGGTGCCAAGATGAAGTTTAAAGTCAAGAGAAATCAGTGCAAATGGGAAATAAACATCCCTTGAGTGGTAGACTTTTTAGAAAATCATATCTCTCTCTCTCTCTCTCTCACACACACACACATACACACACACACACAAATAGCTCTCCTGCTGACCATTGTAAACGATGGAAATTAGATCAAGCTTCACCCAGACACTAAATCCTTGTCTAGTTTTTGTTTTCTCCATAGCACAAAATTCCCCAGGGGCTTGCTAAGCATGCCTGGGAAACATTCTGTTTTGTACGGCCTTGTTGTACTGCCTTGTCTGGAGGGAAAGAATATTTAGGTCTTATAGTTTATGTTACTATTTTCTTAATAGCATCTAGGATAAGTTGTGTGATTTTTAGATCCATATGTACATGTGATGTTCAAGCTTACCCTTGAACATACTCCATTTAAGGGTGAAATCAGAAATAAGGCTTCTTTGGACTTATGAAACTGCCCAGAATGAGATGGAGGGGGGACCCTATGGGGAAGAATTAATGAGATTGCAGATAAAACCAGATTGGGACAACTTCATCTTCTCTTTCCTAGAGTGCTGCACTTTTCATGCTGTATATGCCATCCATGTGGATTTTTCCTCTCCCTTGGAAGGCAGAGCAAATCCAAAGCGGAGCTTCAGGGAAATGAATAGTGAGAGAATCCTATATGTGATTCCAACAGGGCTCAGAGCATCGCAGGAACAGCTACTTCCTCCTTCCTGAATTTGAAGATAGTGATCACCAGTGGGCAGGGCACATGGATGATCAGCTTTTCCTGTCTGGTACAGAACAAGAGCTAAAGGGGCAATGGGTGATCACCAAAGCACTAGTGGTTCTTGTGGAGTGTTCTGTGGGCACTTATCCCATAGACTCAGCTGAGGGAGAGCTGGCACAATCAAACACATTTCACAGGATTTAGACTTAGGATACCAGCCACATAACATGAATAACACAAATCGCAGTACTAGCACGAAAAAGATTAAACTTCCCTCAACTCTGAGAAACAGCACAAGGAGAAAATTAGGTCCTCAAGGTAGCTTTCAATATTGATCGAAAAGCTGACCTGCCTACAATCTTGTTTGCAGTTGCTTCTCTCCAAGGGTCCTGAGATAATTTGTAATTCAAACTTGGAAGAAATCCTAAGCTATTTCCTTCAGAGTTATTCTTTCCACATGTGAAATGAAATAATTAAAACACCTCATCTGCTTTTAGAACTTGAGTTCTTTTTATATAAAAAAAATAAGGCAAGAAATTGTTGGCGGAATCCATATTTCTCCCAACTTTCTACTAATTTAAATTAATGGTAAAATTATTTTCTATGATGAGCAATGATTTTACACACACACACATGGGTCTAAGAAAATGGATTTTTAAAATTTATTTACTAGTAAACGGTAATGAATCTATCATTTTCATCCTTTTTAATCAAGAGGAGTTCTACAATACTTGAAGATAAGAGGTCTCCTGCCTATTTCAGTTCACTTCAGATATATTAGTTCTGTGAGACCACAAGGGGCTGTAAGAAATTGGTACAGTATCCAAGTGCTTCCAAGTAGACACTTATAATGGTCATTAAGCAAAATTAACAATGACCTTATAATCATATCTTTCTGAGACAATTTTAGTTAACCAAAGTTTCTTATATCAAAATAAAATAATCTGAATAGGGAAAAAAATATACAACACCAGAAAAAAAGCACATCATCCCACTTGCCTGTAGAAGCAGAGGGTATTGAACTCACAAAAGTAGAAAGCAGAAGGATGGTTATCAGAGACCAGTGGAAAGCAGGAAAGGTTGAAAAGTGGTTGGTCAAATGAAACAATTTCATTTAGACAGGAAGAATAAAGTAAAAAAATCCCTTCTTCAACATGGTGACTATAGTTAATAGCAATGTACTGTATTACAGAAAATTGCTTGAAGGGCTGACATTGATCAAGTTATATTGTATTCATAAACTGCTTTGTTAAATGGCAACTCCTTTGTACAACTACTTAAAGATAATAATAAAAAATTGCTATGAAAGTAACTGTTAAGTATCGACACTGCAGAAAATGATATGTACATAAGAAACGGAAAGTAATTTATTTGAGCTCAGCTATGGGGTACTATATAATGTATACTATTTTAAAACATGTTGTTTGTGAGAAGTTTGTTTATATTTTTATTTTTGTCAATTTTTTAAAAGTTAATTAAAAGTAAAAAGACAGGAAAATTTTTCCTAAGATATCTCTAATAGTAGTTTGAATCCAAAAATTCTCCTTTAAATGGGCAATAAGCAATGTCTTATTGAGATCATGGTTGACTTCCATGGGAACAATTAAAAGAACTGTTTATTTAAGTATCCCAAAAAACTCACACATATTCTCATATTAACCTGTCAAACCCATGTTGAATCTAGTATATTTTCTGCCTGCTTCACTTTGGGAACTGGTTCAATCAATGAAGTGTTTGAAAAAAAAAAATGAACCACCTCTAACCTTAATTCCCAGAACTAAAAGCAACAGGAGAGCATAACCGGCACGTCTTATTTTCCCAGTGTACCTGAACATTTTCCAAAAGCTTGCTTTTGTTTTAGTACACTGTAGCTAGTTACTAGCAATAATCCTAAGGAAACAAACATTTGCTTTTATCTTCTACTGAGTAAAAGTTGATTGGAAGGATTACAAGAATCTGCTTAATGACCTCCCTTTATCTCCAGACCTATTTGCTATGGGAAATGTTTTCACCCGTTACCCACTACCACCATAGGAGAGGGGTGGGTAGGGAAGACTGGGAGCTGTCTGAAACTGCTGGGCACTTGTCCCCTGTAGAACAAAGTTTTATCTCCTTGGTAGCCTGGCACACAAAGTTGCCCCTTTGCTTCCCACACTCTCCTGTTAACCCCATTGTGAGCTATCGAGCCACAGAAGTCACATTCCCATTTGTGTCTGTGCCTTTAGCCAAGGCTCTTCCAACTTCCTGCCAACCCTTCTTCAGCTCTCCCATGAGATGCCTGGTGCACTCCTACCAGCTCTTCCTAATATAGCTCAAATATGACCCCCTTAGGGGCTTTGAAGACCAAGTCCCCTGGAATTCTAACCTCAGCTCCATGACTGATTACCCAGGTGTCCTTTAGGATCACCCAGGGAGCTTCTAAGAGTGAACAATTAAATCAAAACTTTGAAGGTGGGAATTAGTCATGGTATTCTTTTTGTAAGCTTTCTAATTGGCACTGAGAGCCAATATTTTGTGGTCATCTCTAAGTTCTGTGGTCTTATCCATCTTGGTTTTTACTCATCTTTATCTTTCTAGCAACTGGCATCACATTCCTGTCACTTACTAGGTGTACAGGAATTCCTTGATAGCTCCAAAGGAAATACATGGGAAGACTTTGGTAGGTTCATTAAGCTCATTTATAGTGGATCTTTTAAGGGAAAACTTTTCACAGGTGTCCTTTTAGAGATATGATCAAGAGTGCTTGATTTATTCTCTTACCTGAACCATGATTAGAAGTGATAGCTGAAGTGTAGTGGTGAAGTGAGAAAGCACTTCTTCTCAGAAGGATCTCCAAAGATGGTTGCCACTTTTTCACAAAACTTTAAAAGCTATTTTATCAATATGGAAGTGTTAAGACTGTGGTTAGAGAGCAAACAAACAAGGAAAATGATGGGAATGAGTGGGATGCCATATCTGAAAACACCTGGAGAAGGAAGCTAAGGGTAGATCCTCTCTTTAACGTGTCTTCCCTTTCCTGAAAAAGCAGATCCTACTTCCTTCCCCTATATTCCTAACCCACCATTGCTGGGGTACTAAGCTGATGTTCCCTGTCCCTTTTTCTCCTTTACTTGGCCTTTGGTACAGGCTATAGACAACCGGTAGGTAATAAGCATCTGAGCAACTTCCTCTAATGTGTGACTTCCATGCAGTAAAACTCAGCCATGTCCTCTGTTACACAGCAGTTTTCTGGGTGGGTTCTTATAAAATTCAAGTTGTTTCCCACAGCTGAGGTAGAACGAATGTTTGATCAATAGTAACAGCTGCTACTGTGTGGCTGTCCTGAGCATTACAGTATCATCACACAGCACAACAGGCCAGTGCTGAAAACCAAGGCAGAAAGTACCACTGGCATGTTTGTGGACAATGGAAAACATTTCCTTATATAAAGACATATTTTTGTCTAAGTCCAGGCATATGACCTTTTGAAAGACATTGTTGACAATTTACTTAACATACAAATTTAATTTCTGATCTCCAGACATGATAGAAAGGAAGCCATGCTGATTTCAAGCATAAAGATTTTAGGCATAGGTTTCAAGTAATTCAATGAGCTAGAAGGACTTCCTGAAAAAAGAATTTTAAAATTGTTCACTAAAACCGTAAATATACTATCTTATTAAACAGTATTTGCACTGGCTGACTATCTGTCCAGGTCAGTCCAGACAATGACTGGGTGGACCATCTCCTTGCCAGGGGTCTAGTCATTTGCCTGCCCTTCCCATCCTGCTTCTCTGGTCCTGGGCAGGTATCAGTGTTCCCCTTTGCATCCTGAAGATGAAGTTGATGGCTGCTACTTTTCATAAGTCTCTTTGCTTAGTGAGGTGAAGACCCGTGGTGTGTGATAGACTATTCAAATTCCTTTCCATGTTTACTAGCACATTGCAATCTGCTTAGAAAGTCTGCTGGATAGACTTCATTTGGACTACAGCATAGAGAGATGCCTTTGATTTCTCCTGTGGTACACATGGATCCAGGTTTCAAAGTTTCTCTGGACTGGCTTTGTCATTCTTCATGTTCATATATTTCACCTTGAGAACTTTCCTCCAAAAGACCTTCTTCAAGTCTAACACCATTATTAATACTACTATGGTAAACCTTGAGTTCCTTGATCTCAAAGAGAGACTGTAACCCTTTAAGTCTTGCTGCCAGCTGAGTGTCCCCAGGTACACAAATTGGGAATCTTTACATGTTTCTGTTAGCCCTTAATGAACTTCCCTCGTAGAGATATCACTTGCCTGTTTGGTATCTTTTTCATCATCTTAATGATGGCACTGTTATTAAAACACATCAAAAGCCTTGTAAGCAGGCTACCATTGCCATACCAGTTCTACATCTTAGTGATTTAACCTAGGAAAATATCAAGATAGCTAGGATTTTACTTAGAGGAGAATTAAAGAAAATGAATGAAGTTTTGCCACAATGCTGGAAGTAAACGTATGTCTTTTCAACTTGCCAAATGATATTCACTTGGCATAGTTACTATTTAACCAATTTAACATAATAGCAGACTTAAGTAATAGTTCACAAAAATAATGGAATAATAGACAATTTGAACAACATTATAGAATTAAAATTTTATGGCATGAAAGATGTTTGTTAACTTAAAACTAGGGTACAAAATACTATCCATTTCAAAGCTAGTCACAGAAGACTTAATATCTATATTAGAACAGAACCAGAGCTAGTATCCCTCTTCTAAGAAGCTTCTTATGGTGTTGGTAAAAACTGGCCAGCAGGCTCATTTTTAAACTTTAACTCTAAAACTTGCATACACAGAGAGAGAGAGAGAGAGAGAGAGAGAGAGAGCTGGCATTGTTTTATATGTATCAAGTATTATGTAATAAAACCTTAGAACTGAAAGAGCAATGTATCCTCATTTTGTTGTATGGTTGTCCTCCCCAACCCCTTGTCACCTGATGGAAAAAGAGTCCTATAAGGAGGATATTTCAGATCAGAAAAGGAACCCTGTTTCTACTTTTCATAAAGAACTCTCTACTTGCCCAAAACACCCAGCTACAGGGCCTGCACCTGCATCCCCAATGGTAGATAGGTTTTTCTGGGTTTTTTCCCATGTAGTTGTGTGTTTTGCAGAGACATGTACAAGTGTGAGTGTGATCGTGCTTTTGTGTGTGTGCAGGTGCACACGCATGCATGTGGGCAAACATACTTAACCTAGATGGCAAGATCCTGCTCTTTAAAATGTTTTGCTTACTGGTAGTTTTTACATTTTCTCTGCTTACCCAGAATAACTTTGAGCATAGTTTTTAAAAATACCTATTTTGGAGCTTGGAAGGTGGCTTAGTGGTAGAGTGCTTGCCTTGCATGCATGAGGCCCTGGGTTCAATTCCTCAGCACCACATAAGCAGAAAAAGCTGGAAGTGGCGCTGTGGCTCAAGTGGTAGAGCACTAGCCTTGAGCTGAAGAGCTGAGGGACAGCACCCAGGCCCAGAGTTCAGGCCCCATGAATGACCTATTTTGAGATAAAGAGTTTACTTCCTTAAAATACTGTTAAGCCTAAAGATATCCATTGAAATATCACATAAATCCATCATATAATTTCAAATCTGATTCAACCTCTCAGTTTTCATCTTGCTCCCTCTCTGACTGTCTATCTTCCCATGTCCCCTCAGGAATAGCAAATCTTCCAACCCTGGGCACCCACAGTCTGAGACACACTGGACCTCACCCTCTGGACAGCAGGTCGACCTTCAAGAAGCACTGATACACTTAAGTGCTCATCAGCACACTGACTTCAGCCTTGAACAGCATCTGTGATGCTAACGGAAGTTTTCCTAATGGAAAGTGGGGTGAAAGAAACAAAATGGAGCTCCAAAGCTCAGGAGGGATGTCTTACAAACTGAGTTGCATGCCTAATCTAATCCATGATGTCTGGGTTATTCATAGGTATGTATGAGGAGATGCAGGTCTATGGAGAGTTGTTATTTCCCTAAAGAGAAATGGCTTCCTGATTTTAAATAATACATGTGTAAGATTTTCTATAAAAATGTGAAAAATAAGTTAAAGAGTTAAAAGCACCTGTAATAATTAACTCCTATAATAAATGATGCTTCATAATACAGGGAAGTTTTATCCTTCCAGAACTCTTTTTTCCATATAACTACTATTTATTGAGAATTTTCAGAGTCAAGAATTTATATATGCAATCTCTTAAAAATCTTTTTGTAAAAAAGCCCTCATGAAATATTGTCACCTACCTAAGGATTAATAAGAATTCTTTCTTCTAGGAAAGCTAAGGCTCCAAGAGTGAAGATATATTACTTGCCATACAGTTCAAGAGCTCTGAGTCACAAGGCAAGGTAGTATATGCTTATAACCACAGCTATTAGTCAGTTGGCTGTTCGAAGAGTATGTTTCCAGATCAGCCTACTATTGAGACCCTATCCAAACAATAAAAAAAGGCAAAGACAGAGATGGGAGGTAGGGAGAGATATATCTGGTTGTGTGGCTCAAATGGTAGAGTGCCTGCTTAATCAAGTACAAAGCCCTAAATTCAATCCACAGTACTGAAAAAAAAAACTGTGTCTTTCTCCCAAAGCCAGTATGACTAAAAATGCACTTATACATGTACACAATATGTGTGTGTGTGTGAGAGAGAGAGAGAGAGAGAGAAAGAGAGAGAGAGAAGGGGAAAGTGATAGAGAGGGAGAAGAATTGATTGAGGCCCTCATGCTATGTCTACCTGAAACCACAAGATGTAGCCTGATTCAGCATCAATCTTTGCAGATATAACTAAAGTCAGGATGTGGATGTGAGATCATCTGGATTAGGGAGGCCCCAAATCCAATGGTTAGGGTTTTCCTAAGAGAAAAGGAGAGGACCTAGACCCATAGGGGAGAAAACAAAGCAGGTAGAGATGGAAGAAGAGACTGGCTCTGCATCTGCATGCCAGACAACACCAAAGATGGCCAGGAGCTACCAGAAACCAGGGGGAGTCAGGAAACAGATTCTCCCCAAGAGCTTTGAAGCAACCATCCTGGTAGCAGCTTGGTGCCATACTTCTGGTCTCCAGAACTCTGAGAGAATTGGTTTTAGTAAGCCACCACTATGGCTGCCCTGGGAAATGAATCTATTTTACTATCTATTTTACTATGTGGATAATAGCTTTCGTCACTTAGCAACACATCACAAACAGCTTTATAAATATATCATCACAAACATGAATGCAGATTTGCATAACTATTTGTAATACCCAAGCTGAATTCTATGGTAAGGATGTAACAAAATCTATTTAATCAATCCATTATTGATGATGAGCTCTTAGGATATTTTCAGCTTTTTATCTTTACAAACAATAGTGTTACTAAAAGGTATGGTTGATTATATCTTACATTTTTTTTCAGAAGGATTTCCTTAGAGGACATTTACCACAGTAGTTGAGTCAAATACATATTCTCAATTAAGACTTTTGATCTATCACAACCAATCTGACTTCTAGAAAAGTTATAGCAATGGATAATTTAATGAGGTTGAAGTAATGTAGTGATGACTGAATATTTGTCCTTTAGAAACCCAAGTTTTCACAAATACTTCTTGAGCACATGGTCACTATGGTTGGCACATTTTATGCTGGCTTCTCGTTCCGGGCATGTCATTATTCAACAGCAAAGATGGGGTTCTAACACATTAGAAAAGGGGTTGGGGGTGTCGCTGAGTCATAGAATCATGCTTAGAGGCACTGGATTTAATCCCCAGCACTGAAAAGAAAAGTAAGAATAGTGTTTAATTAACAAGTAAAACAATGTGTCTAAAAAACTAGACACTTAAGCTGAAGATCAGGAGACAGGTACTAGCTACCTTATGCGTAAACATAGCCTCTCTCTTACTTGTTGACATGTCTGAAACACAAACAGCCCTCAGGGAGAAAGTACAACTTCAAAGATGAGATCTGGAGTCAAACAACCTGTTTTTCACGATTTACTAGAATCCTGTTCTTGAGGAGTTACTTTGGAGTTTCTAAGCTTCTGATTCCTCACCCATAGGAATGGAAATGATGACCAGCAACCTTCACAAGGAGCTGAGCATTTACTATAAGGAGTTCTGATTCATAGGAGATAATCCCCATAAACATGCTCACAGAAAAGTGCTATACAAGTACAAATATTCACTATTGATATTCATAATAATGATTAGTCATAATAGTACTACTATAAACATGGCCAGTTAGTACAATTGATTGGGAGTTCATGCCCAGGAGGCCAAGGTCATGGGTTCACCCTGTTAACTGGCTTGGTTTTCCTGACACAGATTGCATCCTAGATGTAGCCAGCTGCCACCTAGATAGCCTGGTAGATACATGATTAAATTATCAAGCTCCACTGTCACAACTACCCAGCAGGGCAGGGAAAATCTTCTCCCACTGAGGACATTCTTTGTGAAAAGGGGAAAACTGGAAGGAAAAGATGCCCCAAAGAGGCATGGTGGTACATGTTTGTAATCCCAGCACTCAGAAAGCTGAGACTAGGGGATGGGTTCAAAGTAAGCCTGGGCTGCATACAAGTCCCTGTCTCAACAAACCAAGGAGCATAAGAAGAAAAGAAGTTGGGAAGGAAGGGAGGGAAGAAGGGAGGGAGGAAAGGAGGGAGGGAAGGAGGAAAATGGAGCATGCATGGAGATTGGGGTCCTGTGAGCCATCCAGAACTGGGACAGAGCTGAGCCAAGAATGTGGTAGAATAAGGTAGAAAGATTTTAAGCTTTAAGAGGGAAAAAGTCATCACAGCAGCACCACTAAATGTTTTGTCTCTGCTTCCTGTCATCATCCCTAGTAGCTCTTTGAAGAGGCTGTGGCTCCAGTGACCCCTTTATGGACGGAAGGAGGCCTAGTGAACTGACTTCTTACAGATGAAAGCAAAAATCCAATGTGTCCTTCTTATGTTTGTAATCAATTGTTATTTTTGTGGAGGAAAGCTGTCAGCACTCCTTATGAGAAAATTTGCCTCTAAAGCGCCTCTTAATAAACAGTGTTATCTTTATCCTCTGGGGTAAAGTGGTTAATGGAAAAACATGGATTACTTTGGTATTGAGTTTTGCCTTAGACACATACCCCAGGAGGGGACTAGTGAAGGCTAGTTTGGAAGAATTGGGAGAAGTTTCCACAGATTTCCCCAAGAAGAGAAACTTCACTGGCTGCCATAGGAGAGAACTTCATTGTCCTCTAATCTCTTCAGGGATGTCTTCTTTGAAAAATCATATATCAACATGCCTATTTGCTGAAAACTAGCACAAATGAGCACATTCATAAAAGGCTGGGTTAAAAGTTTGCTCTTCATATTTTTGGGGAGCAATTATAGAAAAAAATAGATTTCTATCTCTATTTTAGTACTTCTGACAGGAATTCAGAAATTGTCTAGGAATTTAGAAACTACATTACTCAATGTCCTCAAAATAAGGGACTCACAGGAGAAAATTCTTTTCTATCTTGGTGCCAAGAAAAGGTTTACCTTCTTAGGGACATAGCATGTCTCTGTGGACAGGGTGAGGCATATATCCCTCTTTGGCTTTGTCTACGTGGAAGATCAGAGTTCAGTTTTCAGGCTGAATTTAATTTCTATGTACGAAGCTGGCTTCTAATTTTGACTTGACTCTGGTCTCGTTTTCCTGGTTTAGCTTTATATTCCCTTGTCCACAGTTGTTTTTATTTGTATTTTTTTGGTCAGTCATGGGCTTGAACTCTGGCTTAGGCACTGTCCCTGCACTCTTCAGCTCAAGGAGAGTGCTTTACCGCTTGAAGTACTTGTGAAGGGAGGGGCACCAGTGGCTCATGCCTGTAATCCTATCAACTCAGAAGGCTAAGATCTGAAGGTTGGGATTCACAGCCAGATTGGGAAGGAACGTCCATGAGATTCTGTTAGATTATTAGACTTTTGCCAGAAAACCACACAGACATCCAGGTACAGAGAACAAAGAAAAGATGTATTGCCAGCAAAGGGACCAGCAAGACCCCTTCTCACAAGTGAGGAGTGAGAAGAAGCCCCAGCTATTGTCTGAGGTGACCTATATAACCTACTGAGGCTAGGAGGGGCTAGAAGGGACTAGAAGGCAGAGATCCTGGTGTGGACCTGAGGACCAGGGGCTTCATGGTGGACTAGGATTTATGGCTGCTGCCCAAGTAGTAGATAAGGGGTTCTGCAGCTGCCCAGACCTAAAGGTCACTCTAAGGGGCTCTTGCTGCCTTATATGGTGGTAGCTGCCCCAGAGGAGTGCCATCCCAAGGCAAAGGTGTGTGTGTGTGTGGAGGCTGATTATTTACTGAATGGGCCTAATGTTGCCTAGGAAGGGAACATGTTAAGCTGTGAAAAGAGGAAGGAACATGTTAAGCTATTGGGAAGGGAGCTCATTGGGCTAACAGATTCTTACCTACAATTAAGTATCCAAAACACCCAGTTGAACACCAAGTTTAAGCCCAGCACCAAAAAGAAGAAGAAAAAAAGAAAAAAAAAAGGAAAAGAAGGAGCCTTGAAGAGTGACTAAAGCATTGGACTTAGTCATAGAACATTTTCAAGTTTCTGCTTATACTTTTATGGGTCTGTGGAACTGGAGATGTCAATTAACCCATTTTTCTATGTCTTCCTCTGCCAACTGGGAATTGATAATATTAAATACTGTTGATCACATAATATTTTCTGTAAAAATGATATGTGCTGCTATATGCTACTTAAATCTGCAGACAATAAAAATTCATACAAATTAAATTGTTCCTGGTCTAACTGCATGCACTATTGCTGTGAAGGTTGAAAGAATCAAGGAACTCATGTAAAACCAATAGGAGAAGAAGTTAGTATTTATGAACTTAGGTACAAGTTAGACAATCTGCAAAACCAGTTCATCATAGTTGAGCTATTCTAGAAGGAAACATCTTTCTTCAACATTAATGTCACCTCTTTTTTCTGAATTTCCTCATATCCATTTTGGTGTTTAGCCTATAATCTCTCTGTGATAAGCAGGACCTGAAGGCCCAATTAGCAAAGGATTTAGCCCAAAAGGCTGAAGGAGAAACTATATTATTATTATTATTATTCATCTTTAAGTAGCTGTATAAAAGAGTTGCCATTTACCAAAGAAGTTTATGAATATCTTTATCACTGTCACCACTTTCAATATCGAACACATCCCTCCTCTACCACCCTTCCCCTCACTCTTCTTAATTTTGTAGGATACATATTCTTTTGGGGGAAGGATTGGTCATGGGCTTGAACTCAGGGCCTACACACTGTCCCTGAGTTCTTTTTCCTCAAAGCTAGTGCTCTACCACTTTGAGCCATAGATTCACTTCTGGTTTTCTAATGACTCATTGGAGATAAGAGTCTTACAGCCTTTCCTGCCATAGTTGGCTTCAAACTTCAATCCTCAGGTCTCAGCCTCCCGAGTAGCTTGGATTATAGGTGTGAGCCACTAGTGCCCAGCTGATACACTGCATTCTTGACTGCTTGCTCTCCTTCTCTTCATTAATCTGATCCTTTTCCCTTGACCCCACCCAATCCTTTCAAGTACCCACTTGCTGGAGTTATAGTTTGCTAAACTTTGATTTTGCCTAAGGAATCACACTATTTGAGATCTCCCTGGAATCTACTGCATCTTAGCTAATATATTTGTATTCACTTGCATACCACCCAACATACTTACGTTTAAGTTTATAAGCTAAATCTAGCTTCCACACAGAAAAGAGAACATACGTGCTTTATCTACCTGAGCTTGACTTACTTATCTTAACATATTTTTTTCACTTAACATAATCTTTCACAGGTTGTCCCATTTTTTTACAAATGGTTCAATGTCATTCTTTCTCATGGGTCAAATTCCATTGTGTATATATGCCACATTTTCTTGATACATTTGTCCACTGAGGGGCATCTGGGCTGATTCCATAACTTGGCTATGATGACTACTGCAATTAAAATGGTTGTGCTTGTGGCTTTACTGTGTATCCTGGTTTATAATCTTTTGGGTAAATGCCAAGAAGTAGAATTGCTGGATCATAGGGTAGTTTTTTGTTTGTTTTTTTTAATTTTTATTTTTTTATTGTGAAAATACTGTACAGAGGGGTTACAATTACATGGGCAAGATAGTGAGTACATTTCTTATCAAGCATTGTAGCCTCCTCCTTTGTTTCCCCTTCCCATCCCTTCCCATCCTTCCCCCCCCCCCCCCCCCCCCGTCCCCTCATAGGGTAGTTTTATGTTGAACTGTTCACTCTAAGAGCAGTGTGGAGATTCCTCAAAAAAAAAAAAAATCACAGAGAGAAACTGTCTTTTAAAAAATTCAACAGTCATATAACCTTTCACTGGCAAAAGTCCTTCATTGGCTGCCCAGCCTCTTTAGGATAAAAGTCACAATTTCATTATCACATCTCTTCAGGACCTGGCCTCTCTCTCTACCTCTCCAGCCTTATCTCGTCTCCCACCTCTCTACTGCACACATCCTGAGATTCATTCTTCTTTCTCAAAGCATAGAGCTTTATGCACCTCTGGGCCTTTGCACATGCAGTTCCCTTTTCCTGGACTGACTCTCTCCTTATTTGTACACAGAAGTGACTTATCTTACATTTGAACCTGCCATGACTTGTTCAAGCATACCTCTCCTCTGTACCCCCTATTTCAGTAAATTACTTGGATGGCATAATATGAAGTATGTAGGAATAGCATCAAAACCATGCCTATTCTTTATAGTCACAACACCTACTTTTGCTCAATTAAAATCTGTTAAGATACTAAAAGCATGCTCATGGACAAACACAAGGTTTATCCTTAGGCAAGCAGAAAGAAGAGATTTCACCAGGAGCAGATGCTGGGGTAGCAATACTAAGGCCAAATGGCTTCAAAGCAGAAAAGTCCAAGCAGAGGCCAGAATGGGAAAAACAGAGGAAGGTTGCTCGGGTGCATGGAACAACATGAGCACCTGGCCCAGGAAGTTTCCAGGGAATGAGCATTCTTTAATTTCCACTTAAGAATCAAGAGGAATCTGTGGGCTTCCAGCCTGATGAATCCCAATAAACTAAGCAGGAATACAGTGTAGAGCTGTGGTCTGAATAATAAGGACGAGGCAACAAGCAGAAGCTGAATCCAGTCTGTAATCTGCTTGGCCAAACTATTCCCCTCAAACTTTTGTGTCGGTTTCTAGGGGATGACATTTCCCAATTCACACAACTAACCCAAAGAAATTATACACAGCCTGCCTCGATGTAAAAGACCCCATCTTCACTCCTGTTAGACCCTTTCAGTAAACAACTAAGAGCAAATGGGGAGAAAGGGCATTCCAGAGAGACGTAATAGCGTGTGCAAAGGCCCAGGGGCTCACAAGGCTGTGTACATTCGGATTTAGAATGACTGAAGTTGAGGCTGTGTGTGAGGAAGAGATGGGAGTTGAAGCTATAGAGATAGAGTCTCATATTTGGAGAGTCATGCAGTTTAAGAGAACGCTACTAAGGAAGAAAGTTTGATCCCAGGTTTACAGCACTGGCCCTGTGGCTATTATGGCTCTGATTCTCAAAACTTCTTCAGGAAGAGGCTAGGGGATCTTGTAATAAATAACCATATCCACTGTGAATCTTTGCCATCCTGACCACTTCAAGATCCTTGGCATGGGTCCTGGCTCCTATGAACAGCCTGAGGGAGACATTTCCCCAACTTTTAACTCTTGCTTGGAAATAGGATACATGCTTGTGCTCATCTGGCCATGTTTATTTGAAACTTGGAAAATTATGCATTGTATGTTCTCAATAAACTATGCAGGCAGTACAGGTATGGATTACTTTACAGACAGGCTGTGTACTCAACTTCATCTCTGCCATTAACCTTCTATTAAATATGGACATATGTCTTAAACAAAGGAAGGAAGGAAGGAAGGAAGAAAAGAAACTCCTTCTTGGAAGATTTAAAGAGATTTATAGTAACACCATTTTTTAAAATGCTGTGAAAATTAAATGACTTCATGGGATCGTGCAGTTTCTAGCAAGCAGCCAACACTAGTCCAACTCCAGCGCTATCAGCCGCCATCTTGTCTTACCTGTGGACTTCCTCACAGCTCCTCACACTTTAGCATGGCCAGTGCCTACCTCTTATCGCCAGTGTTCACGTCTTCCAGAACAAAACTGTGGGGGAGATTAGAGTTTCAGTTCACACTCTCCTATCTTTGTTTTTAGAAGCAGAACATCTCTTCTGGGTGGTGGTAGGATTCGTGGCTGTCCCACCAGAGACTGACTGGGATTTCCTAGCTTCCTCTGCAACTAAGGGCCCTCAGATGGCCAAGTTCAGCAGGGAAATTGTAAGCAGAAGTGAGAGAAACAAAATTACTTTACTTCTTCAGCCACTCAAGAGAGGACAGTGCCTCTGACGGGTCTCAGAACATCAGGAGAGGAGTTGAGGTCTCCAGCTGCTCTTAAGGAGCAGAGCTGCTTTGCTTTGTTTAATGTTGGTTTGTTTTGTCTTGCTTTTGTCAGAAAGGGAAATGAACCATCTATTTTCTTTTCTTAGTCCTATTATTGGCCTTCTTTGTTACAGCAGCTTAACCAGTACCTTGCCTCGTACATCTTTTTTATCTATGGCTATATTCCCTTGGCTTGGCTGACCCACAACTGGTTGACAGCCTGGCTCCTTAATCCATTAATGCCTCCTCCTCAATATGGCATTTAATTACATTTGATGACTTTGAGGGACAGCAAAACTAGTTCCCTTTGGGCACAGGATTATCTCAAGTCAGAGTTAATAGCCTTAATGGTTTAAAATGGCACTAAATGGTTCTCTATATTTGGAAAAGGCCATCTGGTCATTTGCAGATAAGCATAATAATAAGCACCCGGGCAGATTTCCACATATGGGCTGAAACACAGACATGTTCCAAATTATCTACACTATAAAATTTACTATCCCTCACTGAAAGTCAAATCACAAACTACCCCTTACTTGATTCGCAGTAATGAGTTGTCACTCCATCTGACTGAAATGAGTCTGACTGCAAACAAAGCCCCACTAAACACAATGCTGAAACTCTAGTCAAGGTTAAAATGCAATTACAGTCCTGGGAACCGCTCCTGCGCATGCCTAGTCATGATAGCCCTTGGCTCTCCCCAAGATTGTACGTGGCCAATGGGTTTGTTTAAAATTGTGCCGTGACAGGTGACATCATGTGATCTTTAGCTAGAAGTATTTTAATCCTGAGTGTGTTTTGATAAATCCTGAACACTGGTATAATTCTCATTGTGATAACTGTGTTTACTTCCATTTCTGCCTCCCTTGTATCAAAGACATGAATCTTAAGAAACCTTAGTACTAAAACTATTATGGCTCCTGACCCATTCATACTTTCTTTGATAATTCCAAGTAAGTAAGGAAACAAAAAGTGAGGCAGTGACTGGTAAAGTTTTGGTTTTACCATGAAGATTATTTGGTAATATCCACGTATCAATTAATTTTTTTATTTTTATTTTTTGCCAATCCTGGAAACTTGAAGCCAGGACCTGGGTACTGTCTCTGTCCCTCTTTGTGTTGAAGGCTAGCACTCTACCACTTGAGCCATACCGCCACTTCTGGCTTTTCCTGTACTTTATTGGATATAAGAGTCTCACAAATTTCCTGCCAGAGCTGGTTTGGAACTGCAGTCCTCAGCTCTCAGCCTCCTGAGTGGCTAGGATTGCAGACGTGAGCCACCAGCGCCTGGCCCTCAACTAGCTTTTAAGCCATTTAGTTGCCTTAAGCCACATACTTCACCTGCTATTAAGTCTTCCCATTATGATCCTGTGATGCCATTGATTACAATACTCCAATTCCCTTTAAGGTGTCTCGAAACATTGAATCATTTAGAAGGAAGATGTCCTTGTCATGAACAAAGCACCAGACAGAGAGACCAATGATGGAAGCTTTTAAATGCCCTTAGCTACCATACCCCAGCTGCTTAATATGTAAACTAGAGAGGGACCATATGACTAAGTAGCCACTTACCTGGAAGACTGTTATAATAAAACCACAATGAGAAAATAGTGAAAGAATATTAGAGACGCATCTTAAGTTACAATGAAATGAAGCTTCTATATACAAACAGCTATTCTTTATTTCTCCTCCTTAAAAGACAGTAATAGTAGAAGCCCTGTAGTCCTAGAGATGATTTTTGTTTTATCCTCAAGAACTAAAGCCAAAACAATGAATGGATTGAATTTCTTTTGAAAATGGTCTGCAAGTAGAGAAGGCCAGGGCAGACCAGTGCTTTTTTCTTTTGATGGGAAACGACTTTAGCAAACGACTCAGGCCAAGATTGAGTGGGCTTTGGACTGTCCTAGCATATTTTAAACTCCCACCTAATTTGCCATCCGGAATCGCACCTGGGTCTCCTTTGGCGCCAGTGTGGTCCAGATTTCTTTGGCCTAGTGAATATCTGCTTTTTGAATTATTTTTCCCCCAGATGCAGTTTGCATCTAGCCAAATTTAACCTTGTTCTATCATTTCCTGTCCTTCAGTTTTGAGCCTCTTTGGGGACATTGTGATCAGCTGGGTGTTGACAATGCCGCCTTATTTAGAAGCATCTGAAATTTGCATCAACAAATGAACCTCTCATTTCAACTTATTAATAAAGACACTACAAAATAATATTTCTATCAGAGCCTATGCTCTGTGTTTGGACACACTGGCATTTTTCATGGACCATTTCATTATTAATTCTCAGCCTATTTCCAAACCACATTCTTCTCCAGTCCAATCTGATTCTGATGCCAAGCAAAATATTGAAGCACTGGCTTTGTGGAAAATGGTTTGCTCACCCAAGCACGTGCAACTTTGCCATTATGAGTTGCTAGCTGGACACTATGAAAGTAGCTTCATTTGAGTCAGTCTGGTGTGACCAGGGGCACTCCATTTTCTGTTTTTTATTTTAAACAGCAATTCTTTCTCCATTCTGGGACTCTTCTTTAAACTAAATCTGAACCTGGCACATATGGTATTTTATTGTCTCCAGGAGTTTTTAACTTGTCCAACCTGCTGAGAAAACAACTTCTCACTTAACTTTGTTTTTGCTTTTCTTTTTGGTTAATTTATTGGGCACCTATGAAGTAGTGGGCTCTTCCTGGAAGAGTACTAGAACCATTCATAATAAAGTGTAGGCAAAGTTTCAATGGATATGGGCTCTCTATGGCGTTTACTCTGGATTCCTTCCTTTTCTTCACTTCATTCCCATTGTCACAATTTGAGGTTAGAGTGCCTGGTTTGGGTGATCCTCTCCTAATAGATCTTCCTGCTCCCATGTGATCCCTTCCTGATCTATCCTCCACACCCTCAGCACTGATCATTTCATAACACCATTGAAGGTTATTCTGTGGCTCTGTGATTTCTTTTCTCAGAATTAAGACCAAACATTTTAATGCTTCTGACTTGATTCTCCAGCCCCTTATCTTACCACTGTCTTCCTTAAATGCTATGCTACCATCATGTGAGATCATTTCTAGTTACCTGACTGTACCATTTTTCTCTTACTTTCAGGCCTCAGTGAGGATGATCCATTCTAATCTCTTAACCATTTTTCCATCTGCCTCCTATGTAATGCCACAAATTTCTATCTATCCATCCTTCAAGTTTTAGTTCTTGGTTGTTCCTCCAGGAAATGAGGAAAAATATCCAAGACTGGACTTGCTGACTGGACTCAGCCTCCACCTCATCCTCAGCAAAAAGATCTGGCCATACGAGTTCAGCCATGTATTCTGTTTCCTTCCCTGTATTCTAACTGTTTCCTCTATCTGTCCCTCCCAAATGTCTTCCCATGCTCCTTTGGCTTGGTACACATCTGGAACAGACAAACCAGAAAACCTGTAAGTCAGAGCCATGAGAGCTACTATGCGGATGGCCACACTGCCACTGTACCTGATGAAGAAGGCCACTAGATTTCAGCCCACAGGTCAGCTTTTCAACATGGTTCTTTTCTACTTAGGTACACTGAAAATCAGTTCCATAGGAAATGAAAAGTGCTGCATAATCCCAAATGGATTCTTGCACTAGATAGGGTTTTGTGAACTAAGGAGAGTGGCGTGACTTGGTGGGCATATGTTTCTTTTAACCATGAGAGGCAGACTGAAGGAAAACACGGCATCTGCCCCCTGGAGAGGCATGCTTGACTTTCTCTTTGGCAGGAGAGGAGAGAAAAAAAGAGAGCTTTGCCAATTTTTCTTTCCTTTGCTTACTAGTTAAAACTAGTAAGGGTACGAGGTTAGTGCACCTATTCCTCCTTTACAGGTAGAAGTCTTTCTCTCTGGAGTCCTTCGCCTATCCTCTCAGCATGTCTTTTCCTTACCTTTCCCAACAGCAGTGCCTCAGAATATTGGGTAAATCCCTTCTTCTAATAATAATAATTAATAATAATAATATTAATAATAATCCCTTTTGCTGGCAAGCTTTTGGTGATCCATTATATCTTCCTGGCCCACTTTAATCAAAGCAGGACCTTTTTGTTTGGCTCTCTTTCCAGGAGATTTCTCTCTTGTTACCTTTTTCCCCCTCATCTTCTTCTTTCCCTTTATCTATAAACTTTTATTAGACCTTTGTGAAGCCAATAGAGATAGCAGGGAGTATACATTAGCATTCATTTGAAAGGAAATCAGCTGCATTTTGAGGAGAGGGCTCATTCTGCCAGGCACGTTGGAAGCAGGGCTTTTGTGCCCCCACCCCACCGTTGCATGCTGGGGTTGAAGCACAGGCTAGCACTTGCTTCTTCTCACCTCATGTTAGCAGTCCAGTCACATAGGCCTCCTGGCACCAATTTCTAGCTGTATCTCACCCCTCCCCCCCACCATGGCAAGAGGCGATCAATAGATGGATTAATCACACTTTGGGGAACTCACACCCCAGGAAGGAGAGAAAATGAGGTTTGGAAGAAGAGGCTGTTGCCTCAAGTTTGTAGACGGTTGCACAAAATATGGGACCACAAAGAAATCCACTTCGCCTTGAAGGGTTGTCATGCCCAATTGCATAAGGAGAGCTTCCAGAAATTTATCAGCAGCTTGATTTCAACTGATCAGCAAAGTGTTTCTTATAAATTTTATATGCTGAAGATGGTTCAAAGCCTTCGAGAAGTATAAGACTTGAGGGTTTAACGAATGAGATTATTCTAAATGATGGTGACCCATCCTGAAGGACGCAGGCTTGTCAGCGGGTGGTAGGGCTGGGCAGATTATGTGCATTCCTCACACTCTCCCTTGGTTTTGGGGGGGATTTTGTTTGTTTTTATGGGGACTAGCATTCTGCCACTTATGCACTTATGCTATACCTCTACTTCTGGCTTTTTACTGGTTGATTCGAGACAAGTGTCTCACAGACATTTCTGCCTTGGCCAGCTTTTAACCACCATACTTTCATCTCAGCCTTCTGAGTAGCTAAGATTACAGACTTAAGCCGCTGACTTCAGGCCAGATGAGTTTAACTGCATTTCTAGTGACTGAGACTTGGAAAGGCCAAGGATTTGTTTCCTTTATTTCCTTATTTGTAACTAGGAGGTTTGTAATGAAGAACTATAGGCTAGATAGTAGGTGGGTGGGTGGGGGAGAGAAATAGGTGGCAAAGTCTTGATTATTGAGGAAACCGCCAGGGTTGACTCAAGAGCCCAAGCTCTGATGTGATAAGAGATCTTATAGATCACAGAGCACCACATTTTCAATCAAAGGACTCATGTTTGATCCCTCCATAGGCTACTAACTAGCCAAGGGAAGGAACTGAATTTCCACTCTGTTTGCTCATCTCAATAATAGGTTCAATCTATCTTGTACACAAATGTGCAGGTGCAGGTGTTCCATGAACTGAACAGGCTCAAGAGTTATTTCAGGTATTATTCAGGGAAGCTTCTAGAGAAAGGATAGGGGTAGAGGTAGGGCTGACTGGACTGTCATCCCTTCACTGGCCTCTCACATACAAGGCCAGTCATCAGAGGACTCATGTTGCATTTAATAACATTAATAACTCTCATATTGACTTCTTTTTCCCTTGAGTGCTGCTATTTGCTTTATCATCACCTATTCTCAGAACCCACTCGGGTTCAAGAGGACTCAGGGCTACTGCCCCTGGCCTCCTAACTCTCCCACCTTCTACTCTGGATGGAATTAGCACCATTTACAAAACGCTTTGATTAGCGTTTGATTAAGGAGTTCTGACCTTTTAGGAATTAGTCTCATAATTACAGGGCTGTGGATCATCCCCAGCCTCTCGGCAGTGAGTGACAGGCACTGAAGAGCAGTGCCTGGCTAATGCTATAATCACCAGGTACCATCTAAGTGTTGCTCCCACTTTTGCTCCAGAGTGGGGAGCCAACAAAGCCGCTTGTTTGAGGCACAGAGCCCTTTTCCTGTGAGTTCCATTTTCTGCTTTCAGCAGCTTGGTTAATTCAATCACCACCTCTAACCACACAATAACTAGAGGACGTTGGGGGTGGGGAGAAGGTAATGTGGGGGTGAAGGAAAGTCTTCATCACGCTGACCGGAGGCAGCCTCATGTGCTAGGAGTGACGAGCAGCTGGACACGTTGGCTAAGAGGCCTGGACTGCTGAATGGACAGCAGGTGTTGCCTGTAATGTGACACACTTGAACCAGGGCCTTCCTCTGTTTTGTAATCACAGCTCCTTTTGGCCTCCAGAGTTTTCAAAAGCATAAGGGAAATGAGTCAGAATGTGAGAATTAGTCTGTTTGGTGGAAATTGTCATGTTTCACTTCACTGTTTGAATTGGTGGGATATATATAATGAGGCATTAAAACCAGCGCCTGGTGGCCCCTCAACCACCTCTACAAACCCAAGGACTGACAGAGCCTGGCCCCTTCCCTCCAAAGCTACCCGAAGACAATTTCTGTCAACATTAGCCCGAGCCTCTTCCGACAGCTCCTCAAGTGCACAGAATGCAAATAGGGCTCACCAGAGAAAAATGCTTTGGATCTAAATAAATATGAAAATTTCAGACAATATTTAAACAGGTTGCTTCATGGCAGAACTTCCCTAATTTATGAAACAGAGCAAAAGCAAGAGATAAAGAAAGGAAGGAGGGAAGGAAGGAAGGAAGGAAGGAAAGAAAGAAAGAAAGAAGGAAGAAGGGAGGGAGGGAGGAAGGGAGAAAGGGAGGGAGGAAAGGAAAAAGAAAAGAAGTTACACCAAAAAAATAAAGCTGTCCTATGTGGTTAACTTATGAAACTCTTATACAAAACAATATTTAGAAAATAGAAGTCAGGTTGTCAGGTTTAGTGTTGTCTTTTATTTTTTTTGCAAGTTTTCTTTGCCTTCTTATCTACAGTCTAAACTTCATTGCTTTCCTATTTATGTGTTTGTTTTAAAAAAGTACATGTGCATTTCAAAAGTATTGAATACAAATGCTAGTAGCAAAACGTTCCAGATACCAGGACTTAATTGCTTTGTGCAAAAGGGCCTGATGTGTGATCAGTGCTGACCTTTCTCCCTTGGGAGCAGCTTTAGTCACCCTTTAGTCTCCTACAGCCCCACAGAAATTGCTCTTGGAACAGGAGCACCAGAGAAAAAACTCCCTTAGGAAAAGCAGATGTTGTGGAGATTTTCTTCATCTGATCACAAATTCTGTTGGGCGAAGAACAGGAAAAGATAGCCATGTTGGATTCAAATCCTGGTTTTGCCTTGTATAGATGGGCTCCTACAATGAGTTTACCCCTACTACCTGAAAGTGGGTGTGCAATTCACATGTGTTACAGGTTGTGTGAAGATGAAATGAAACTTTCCAATGCAGAGCATTGGAAAGGTCCAGCTCTTCATTAAGTATCAGCTGCTATAATTCTACACAGCCTACCAGGGCCAAACACAATAATGGGTATAATCATCAGTTGATATTTACTCCACTGAATTGGATTCTCAAAATCTAAACCTCAAGCTACATTTCATTTGAACACTCTCTTTCCGTGCTTAATGCAGAAATCAGCAGATGGTCGGCATGCAGTGTACTAGATTGTAGGGGGAAAAGAAATAAATTAAATAAACTTTCCCTAGGGTCATTCAAGATGTTACTCTTTGTAATTTTATAATTTTTTTGAAGTTTCAAATGTGATTTTGTTATCAGGAAGACAAAGGAAGAAAAAAATTCAATAAAGAATTCTTTATGAAGAAAGAGGCTAGCCCACAGCGTTACTTATATGGGTGATAATAAAACAGAAACACTTCTCAATAATCAAAGAATGCCTAAGTAAATTATGTTAGAGATAGATTATGGAATATCACATAGCTATTAAAGTTGTTTTGTGGAAAATTTTAAAAAAAGAATTTTAGGACAGACTATTAGTAGAAAATGATACAAAATAATATAAAGAATGAGATCACAATTAGAAAATGATCAGATGAAAAGAACCAATATATAACCAGTTATTTTTTGTAAAGGACATTTTACATGTAACTTTACAAAAGCAAAAAATTCTAGTGCAAACCATTTGTAATTTTTAAAAATGTGTTAATAAATAAAACAGGGACTTACTTTGATTCTTCCCAATGTATTGATTATATTTTATTTTATTTTTTAGGACAGGTGATGGCTTATCTTAGTGACATAGTAAAACGCTCAGATCCACGTGCTCTGGTTGGCTGGTGTGAATGGCTGAGGAAGAGCAAGAGGTCTGAGGGGCATATAGTATGGGTAAGATGTGCCCAATACGGCCCCCCCAGAGAACTTCTTGCCCCACACAAGAAATTCCATAAAGCTTCCAGGAAGGAATAGGAACAAAAAAGCAGGCCATCTTGTCTATATGAGCTCTCAAGGTAAAAATGCAGGCCTTTGTTTCTTCAAATATCTAAGCCACCATATTGTTAAACTCCCAGCTGTTTACTCAAAAAAAAAAAAAAAAAAGAACTTACACATTACACAACTATATACCAAACAACCCTCAGAGCACTAAACTGTTGAGTGCACTACTACTCAGAATTGGGCATGGTGGAGGTGGGAGGGAAGGGATGGTAGGGGAAAAACAAAGGAGGAGGCAACAATGTGTGATAAGAAATGGACTCATTACCTTGCTCATGTAACTGTAACCCCTCTGTACAGTATTTTCACAATAAAAAACTTACTAAAAATAAAAAAAGAATTGGGCATGGTGATACCTGTGATACCAGCACTCAGACAGTAGAAGCAAGGAAATACTGGATTCAAGGCCAGCCCGAAGTTCACAGTGAGACCTTGTTTCAAACTAAAACAAACAAGTGGAGCTTAAACAAACAAAAAGGAGCTACCCACAAAGCCCACAACAATAGAAACAAATTGCAAGTGTATTGTACTAAGTGAAAGAAGCTTGACTCACCCTACTTCCATTTATACAGTATTCTGGAAAAGACAATCTGAACAGAAGATAGTTTAGTGGTTAGTGGAGGGAGGGATCAGACAGGCTGAGGAAACATTTCGGGGGGATGGAAATGTTCTGTTACTTGAATGTGGTGACGGACACATCTATGCATTCCTGAAGATCCATAGCCACACACAAAATGAGGATAATTTACTGCATGTGATATATCTCCTTAAACCTAACTTTTAAGAAAAGACACCAGCTGGGTGCCAGTGGCTCATGCCTGTAATCCTACATAGTCAAATGGCTGAGATCTGAGGATTGCGGTTCAAAGCCAGCCCAAGCAGTAAAGTCCGTGAAACTCTAATCTCCCATTAACCACCAGAAAACTGGAAATGACGCTGTGGCTCAAATGGTAGAGCATTCACATTGGGCTAAAGAGCTGAGGGACAGCACCCAGGCCCAGAGTTCAAGCCCCCATTGACAAAAAAGAAAAGAAAAGACACATATTCTCTGTGTGTGTGTGTGTCTCTCTCTGTCTCTCTCTCTGTCTCTCTGTCTCTGTGTCTCTCTCTCATACACACACACACACACACACACACACACACACACACACACACACCCTGATTCTCAAAGTATATGGTTTCAGTACTCCTTTACATTTTTAGAAATTACTGAGAAGCCGGATTCCTGCTTATCTATACAAGCAAGAGTCTGAGATAAAATGTTAAAAACATTTATTTAAAAATCAATTTGAGTTTATAATTTTACTACATATATTTTAGTGAAAAACACCATATTCTCCCCAAACAATAAAAGGTGAAATGGTGAACACGGCTTAACATTCCTGTAAATATCACTAAGATCTAACTTAATGGAAGACCACTGGAAGACTGATGCTATCTGTTGCTTTGGCTCAAGAATATTAAAGAAATTCTATTTCATGCTAATACCTTTTTAGAAAGGGCAAGAATATTTTAATACTTTGTGAGTACAAATACTCACAAGTACTTTAGAGCATTAATAATAGGCCAACCAAGTGTAAAGTGTAATCTTGTATTGTTCTAAGAATAGTTTTGACCTCTCAGACATTTAAGACGCTGCTACCTCCAGGCTCTTCTAACCATACTGAGGACCACCAAGACAAACCGTCCTCATTCTAATAGTTCTTCTTAAACTCACTACCTACGACTTGAAATCTTACTGCCACTCTGCAGCTGGCATCCTTGTCTCAGTGCTAACTCTCTTCATTTCAGGCTGTATACTTTATAATATTCCCCCATGGAGCTCTCCTGTCTTTTCCAATTATGCCTCAAAACTTTTCGAAAGTAACATGTTCCTTGGAATCCTTTCCCCACCCCTACCCAGTAATTTAGAGTTTCACAGGCAATGTAACCTTTTTTTGGTGATCTAGTTACATCAAATAGGAACAATGCAAACAATGCAATTTAAGAAATATACTTTTTTCTTTGTTGTTTTTGTTTTCCTTTGTCTTTGGGAAGGTAAGGGGGCATAGACATGGAGGGGCAAAGGGTAAACAAATGCAGCTGTGGTACTCACTAGACACTAGGTTGAAAATGAACTATGCAACTTATGGGTGGAGACTAGAAGCAAAAACTGGGAGAGAGTCAGGGAATGGGTGACATTGTCCAAAAAGAAATGTACTGATTATCTGACTTATGTAACTGTAACCCCTCTGCATATCACCTTTATAATAACAAATTTTAAAAAATTAGAAAAATCAAACAACCACAACAAAAGTAAATCATAAAAAAGAAATATATGTTTTAATGGCATCATCATTTCTGAATATTGCCAAGCTCCCAGCACCTGTGGCTAGCCCATTTGAACTTAGGACTTTATCTTCTAGCTATTAAAAATTTATATTTTTCTCCTTAATCTGCCCTTCTGGTCAGATTAAGCTGCAACAAAGAGACAGGATGTGATATTATGGAAATAGCCAAAGCCTTGGAGAAAAGAAATGGGAGTTCATCTTTTCCTTGTCTACCATTGACCTGACCTTTGCAAGACACTTGAGATCTCTGAGCCTTAAGCTAGCCCATCTGAAACAAGAATAGGAATTGCTGCGTCAGCCACCTCATAAGGTTGTAAGGATTAAAGAAGATAATATCTGAAAAACACTTAGCTCATAGATTTGCTCAAAAAGTGTGTTGCATTGACCGGACTTTCCTATGACTTTCTCTTTTGTCTGGAGAAGCAATTGCCTACTCCTGGCAGTCTGAATGCCAGCTTACTGGGCTCTGAGGACGGTGTTTCTCTCATGCTCAATGGCTTCAATAGAATTTTTCTCAACCTGGTTTGCTTGCTACTCTTCCTCTAGTCTCCAGCCATTTTATCCTTGGGTGCGTCGAGATCTCTTATTCAGTCTAATAATCACAGTCTTTGAATCTTAAGCTTAAACCATCATCTGCTGCATCACAGTCACTAAACATGGGGACAGATGTGATGGCAAAAGATTAGGCATGGAGCCTTGTATAAAGAGAAATTAATTCTCTTCATCAGAGAAGGGAAGTTTTGTTCCTTAAACATGTTTTCAAAAGTTCCCATATTGCAATAATCACATGTTTTATTGGGGGAATTTTTCTTAGGACATTACCCATTTATAAATTTTATTTAAGGCCAGAGGGCTGAAAATGATGAGTTGATATTTGTTTTTTCTTTGTGTTCATTAATTCGGCAAGATACCTTAAAAAAAAGACTATCAGGTATGTGCCTGGCATTGTGCTCAAATAAAAAATAAACTCTCATTTGGTATAAGTCTGAGCACGATACTGGAAATAAATAGTGTCAGCATTCTCCTCCATGGTAGTATTTGGTATGATTCTATTACATTTAAATGCTAATCCATATCCTGCAGGATTCTGATTCACTGGAGGACAAATGTGGTTGATAGCTGCACAGATAGCCTAGTCGGATATTACATTCTGAGCAATAGCAGAGCAAAACCCTCTCTACCTTCAATTCTTCCACATGCCATAAGCACAGCTTTCTAGCTGAGCTAGAGAAGTATTCACAAAAGGAAATTCTGTGACTACATGTATATAAGGGTGATGAATTTGGGAAGGCAAGTATATATTTTCTGAGCACCACTAATCTCATTTGTTCAAAATGTGGCTAAAGGTCTGCAAAATTATACATACATATATACACATATATAGTGCACACTTAAATTTATTCCACTCTTCAGTTTACAGAATATAGTCAAAGTTGTGAACGATGCTTTACATTTTCAAGTTTCTATTTTCTTCCCTCCAAACAGAATATCCAACCAAATAATGCATCGATGTCCTTATGCAGTCATTCTTATGCAATTTTAATGTTGCCTTCTATGCATATATAGGCTAATTTATTAAAAATAGTATTATGCTATGAATTTTATCTTGTTCCCAGTACTTCATACTTAAGACTATGTTTTGTTATGAACATATATCTCTCTATATATGTGAGTATATACACACACAGATAAACAAATGTATGTATGCATACATACATATAAACGTTACTCTTTCTGCATTTTATCACTATACATCTACATTTGATTTTATTTATTCTCTTACTGAAGGACCCTTAAATTACCATCAATTTCTCACCAGAACAAATGATGCCCGTCCCTACATATGTTCCTGTATGAATCTTTGTGAGATGTCTTTAAGACTAGATTACACTTACTAGGTTGTAGGAAACACACACACACACACACACACACACACACACACACACACACACACACACACACACACCCCTGTGGTCCAGAGTGGCTGCACCAATTTATAACTCCACCCCCATTCCCATCGCACCCCCTCTCCCCACTACCACACCACCCTTGCCAGGAAATGTATTCTCTCACTGTATCCTCACCAACACTTACCATCCTTTATATGTTCAATTTCTGCTATGTTGGTCATTGTGAAGCATTTGTTTCCTTGTTATTTTAAACTAGAGTTCTTGATTACTGAGGTAACTTGAGCATCTCCTCAGACACTACTCATGCTTGGAAGCTTCCACTACTGTGACTTGCCTATTTGTCTTTGTTTATTTTTGCACATAATTTCTTCTTTTCTTTCTAATTAACATTTATATAAGGAAATAAATACGTCTTTGTTCTAATAAAACTTACTAACAAAAACAGATAGCTGGCCAGCTTTGAATGCTATTCTGATTGGTATTTTATTTTTAAATGAAATTTTCTAGTTTGTTGCTGCTGGTTGAGAGAAGCAGAATAAATTTTGTTAGATAACTTTGTTCCTATCAACGTTGTTGAACCCAGGACACTTCTAGTAATCTGTTAGTCCAATTCAATTGAATTCAACTTTGATTAATTTCCAATGGGAAAATCACATTATTAATAAAACAACAGTTTTGTCTCTTCCACAATCTCTTTTTTCTTCTCTCATTTAATTGGCAAGAATATTTAGCAATATATTCACTAGTAATGATGCTGATATTTTTAGTTTGTCTCTGGTATTATTTAGGATATATACAAAGGTTGCCAGTTGACCTGGTATTTGCTGTAGATGTAGAAAGTAGACTTTATCAAGTCAAAGATAGCTCCATTTATCCCTTGTTTGCTGAAAAACTATGACTAAAGTGTATTAATGTATCATTTATATGCACATATTTACACATAAAATTTTATTTACATATATTACTTAGGTGATCTATAGCATATATGCACATAGGTACATATATGTATACTTATATACATATGTACACATATGAAATTATAATTTCTCTGTTCTGGGTTTATCACTAATCTGACTTTTATACTTTTGAACTTTATTAAATTATTTTAAAATAGCTATTGAGGTAATCAATAATTTTTCTTTCATTTTTAATATAGTCAACTTTTTAATATTGAGCTATTCTTTTATTTCCAGGATAAATACTTCTTGAATTTCTTTAGATGTTTGATTAGATTTAGTTAATTGCTTTTTAAAGATTTTGCACATATTTTTCTATAAGTGAAATGACCCAGAGTTTTTCTTTCTGTGCACCATTGTTATCCATCAAAGTTATATTAGATCTGAAAAATTAATCAGATGGCTTTTTTTCTTTCTGTTCCTTGAAATTTTGGTAAATTTTGTCTGTGAAAACATTGGCTTCAAGGGCTTCAGGTAAAACAGAGATCATGGATTGTCGATTCAGTTTCTTTACTGAGTATAAGACTAATGTACATCCATATACACACACATACACACACACTTCAAACATGTGTCCTCTTTCAGCTTGAAGCTGTATACGGGAAAAATAATTCACATTTTTATGTTTTCCCTATTGGATTCTAGTGATTGAATGTAGGAATATTACATCTTACACTAACAATTCAGAAGGCCTACTTCTTCAAGCCACACACGTAAAAAAAACAGTGATTATTTAAATTGTTCTTGCTGAAAATTTTACCTGAGGCTCAAAAACAAAATAAAACACTCCCGCTGAACTGTTTTGCTATAGACCAAAATCACCCAGATTCTTGATTAAAATGCCAATCCTTGGGCTCTAACCACAACGAAATCCAGTGTGATATTTCTGAGATGGGGTTCAGGAACTTTTGATGTGATTAACTTAGGAAAGATACCTTGAAGGACCTGATTCTAAGCTTTGATATACACTGGTATTTTGCCCACAGAGATATCATAAAGAAATGGAACAAGAATGACACTAGCCCATTTGTTAGGAAATGGAAAGCCTTAGAAAAAATTATATTAGGGCTGGGAAGGTGGCTCAGTGGTAGAGCGTTTGCCTTGCATGCTCAAGGCCCTGGGTTCGATTCCTCAGCACCACATAAGCAAAAAGAAAAAAGCCGGAAGTGGCGCTGTGGCTCAAGTGGTAGAGCGCTAGCCTTGAGCTGAAGAGCTGAGAGCGCGCCCAGGCCCAGAGTTCAGGCCCCACGACCGGAACCCCTCCCTCCAAAAAAAGAAAAAATTATATTAAGTGAAGTAAGCCAGGCCCAAAGAAACATAGGTCCCATGGTTTCCCTTATTTGCAATAACTAGTATATGTCTAGGACATGCAGAAAAGGTCAAAAGCTAAGCAAAATGAACCCCAAGATAGGGACACAAGAGGTTTTTATCTGTTGCTTTTAATGTACTATGTGATTTTTTTGTTTCTTTTGTATGTTCTTCCCCCATGGTATAACCCATTTTCATTGTATTTGATTCTGGTGCCCTGCATCTTGTATATACATTTTTCTAATTGGGGGATGGGAAGGGAAATAATGAAATGCTAAAATAAGGATACAGGTTGACCTATTATAACAATGAGATGTACAAGCCACTATGTTGAAAATGAACTTTACAACTTCGGCGTGGGGGGGGAGGGAGGGAGGGAGGTGTTGGAGAGGTAAGGAGGGAAGGGATGGTAGGGGAAAAACAAAGGAGGGGGTAACAATGCTCAATAGGAAATGTACTCATTACCTTACTCATGTAGCTGTAACCCCTCTGTACAGTATCTTTACAATAAAAGTATATATTTTAAAAAAATAAAATAAAAAAGAAATAGAATAAATGCTTGCCTCATTTGAGTGTGACATACAGTATCAGGACCTGCACAAACAAAGATTGAAGTATCAACAATGTTTGTTTGTTTGTTTGTTTGTTTGTTTGTTTTGGAGCGAATCCAGGGACCAAGGGAACTGGCTTTGCCATTTAATCGCTGTGTGACCTAGAACATGAATCTAATTTTCTTTGACTCTCCTTGCTCCCTCTATTATTCCATACATGTTAGAAAATATAACAAGAACTGTACTCATTGCCTTACTCATGTAACTGTAACTCCTCTGTACAGCAGCATTACAATGAAATAAAATTTTAAAAATTAAAATAAACTGAATAATTTTGTTTTAATTTTCACATTTGGCTTAATGATTTTTTCCATACTACCCTAAATTGTGATAGTATAACTCTACTAAAGATTAGAAAAAGGAAATGCTTGAAATTGCATTATTTACAATGCTGACTCTTTATCAAGTAATCCCATTTTTTGATACATGAATGGTTCTATTCAAATATTTTAGGCCATAAGAAAAATCTAGGATTTTCTAGAAAAATATGAATTGCCAATTATAACCCAATATATGTTAATGTAGTAGAATTAATAGCAAAGATAAATGAACAAATGATTCAGATAGAATAGGCTAGCTAGGGAACCTTAGTGAAGAAATAGATGGAACGTAGGCTGTATGAACTACTTAAGAGAATTCACAAGAAGTCATCTATACAACCTTGAGGTAATCTGTCTTGGGTACAAAACTACACAAGAAGAGACAGCGATAGTATGCATGGACTCAAATGTCCCATGCACAAACAAAATATTGATTCCAATCACTTATATGAAAATTCATTGTGACTCAATAGGGTTTCCCTCACTATTTCAAAGATATTTCAGCTACTAGGAAAAAATTTAAATAACTTTTCTAACTTTTAAAAAATTATCTTTAAGTAGTTGTACAAAGGAGCTGCCATTCAACAAGCAGTTTATGAATGCCATGGACGGTGAACAGTGTCACCCCATTCATCACTCTCCCGTCCCTCCTAACCCTACCCCTTCCTTCAACTTTCTTAATTTTGTAGCATATGCATTGAATTCTTTTCTTTTGGTGCCGGTATCAGAGCTTGAACTCAGGGCCTGGGCACAGTCCTGAGCTTTTTTTTTGTTTGTTTTTGCTCAAGGGTAACACTCTACCATGTGAGCCACAGCTCCACTTCTATCTTCTTTTTGGTGGTTAATTGGAGTTTCATGAGCTTTCCTGTCCAGGCTGGCTTTGATGCACAATCCTCAGATCTCAGACTCTTGAGTAGCTGGGATTACAGATATGGCCCACCAGTGTGCCTAGGTTATGTATTGAATTTTATAACTGTATTCCCTCCCTGCTTTTCTCTCTTCATTCATCTAGCCCTGTCCCTTTTGTCCTTTTGAAAGTTAGGTAACACCATTCTTTCCTACAACTTTATCCATATTTTTAGAGTGAACATCCAGCAAGTAGCACTTTGCTGTTTCAGCCTTTAGTTTTTATACTTTTTATTATAAAAATATTGTACACATAGGGGTTACCGTTACATGAGTAAGGTAATGAGTACATTTCCTATCAAGCATTGTTGCCTCCTCCTTTGTTTTTCCCCTACCATCCCTTCCCTCCCTACTTCCCCAACTCCCCCACCACCACCGAAGCAATGTCAGCCTGCATCCCTATTTAAGCATTTTGTTTATTTTCCTTTCCCCTCCCCAAATTAGAAAAGTGCATATACAAGATGCAGGGCACCAGAATGTTTCAGACTTTATGAACAAAGAGCCCTGTGTGGTCACACATACACACACACACACACACACACACACACACACACACACACACACACACAGAGTGGAATTAGATCTGTAGCCTTCTCACATCTGATAAGATATCCTATGTTCTACCTCCTGATTGCTCTTTCTCAACCCAACACCAATCTTCTTTTATTCAAGTCATGTTTAGAGACTCCTTCCTTCACTTCCCTGGATTGAATTCCACTCGTCCTTCTAGTCCACTTCTAGGACATTATGGCTGAACTTGATTTCTCTGACTTCCTAGAAGGTACTTCATGCAATTTATATTTCAACATTGAATCATGCATTGTGTTACTCTGCTCGCTAAAGGGTTCCATATAGAAAGAAGGATTTAAGCTCCTTGAGCAAAACGTCCAAATCACCCAAAGATTCTCAGAAAGTGCTAAGCACAAAACATATCCAACAAGTTCAAGTTCAAATTCTTCATTCTCTCTCAAATAGTTCCAAGGAACAGGTATAAATATGTTGGAAACAGAGCAACCCCAGCTTTTAAAGCACACCTCCAACTGTACTCTGCTACCGCCTATTTCCTCCTGATTCTATGCTCAGGTTTTATCTGCTCCCTTTCCAGTAACAAGATGAAAGCAGCTTGTGAAAGAGATATTTTCCACATACTCTTTTTATTCTAGTGTCCAAGTTCCGTTAACATGTTAGACTTTTTGAAAATGTTTCCATCCAAATCCCATTGGATCCCAAGGAGTAATTTCACTCTCCTTCCTAGGCACCACCTGCTCTGCATTTTTTAACCATGACTTTTATCTACAAATACAGTTGACCCACAAAATAATTGCTATGACCACTCTCTTAAGCGCATATGTTCATTTCTGCGTCTTTCCTTTTCTTAGATTTCCGGCGTTTCCAGCCTCCAAGGGACCAGTTAAGACTCATTCTGCAAAAATGAGTTCATCAGAGAAGAATGGCATCTAAATGGGGTTGGGGCTTTAAGTTAGCCTTCCTGGGTTCACATCCCATTTCAGCTACCACTGAACCACTTAAGAAGCACAGAATGTTAATGTTGAAAAAAAAAACATTCAAGATTATTTAGTCCATCTTCTTTATTTTACAGCTACTTTAAAAAAAACCTTCTGTAGTTTATTTAAATAATGCTAATTTGGAAGCACCAAACTCCATTTGGGAGAAGGTTCAAATGAAGTTAAATTAATTAAGTTTTGTGAAGAACTATGTTTGGTTTATCTTTGATATCAGATGAAAGAAGGTTAAAAAATTAAATCCGATGTGTTCATATCAATTACATCCAAGGAACTTCAGTAATAATGATGAAGGTATGAATAGAGAAGATAAGTCCCTAGAGTAGTGTAAATTTCTTGATCACATACGTGTGCAGACCAAACAGAAAGAAAGAGCCAGCATTGTGGTTTCTTAAAAATCTTGGAACCATTGGAATATTCTGATTTGCATAGTGTAAATTATACCCTAAAGAGTTATCAAATATGGCATTTTGTAAGATGGTCTTAAAATAAATCATAAGACATTACAAAAATTCATCATTGTGGGACAAAAATTAGAACAGATTTTTTAGACTATTTAAAGCCAGGTGTGGTGGCTCACACCTGTAATGCTAGTAACTCAAGAGGCTAAGATCTGAGGAATTGCATTTCAAAGCCATCTCAGACAGGAAAGTCAATGAGACTCTTTAACTAATATTTTTAAAAAGAAGCTAAAAGTTGAGCTGTAGCTAGCTTTGAGCAAAAAGCTCAAGGATGGCACCCAGTCCCTGAGTTCAAGGCTCAGGACTGGCACTAAATAAACAGGTAAGTAGTAGATATATAAATGGCCAACACATAAAACAATAATCAATTGCAATAATCACTTAAAATGCAACAAAGAACGACAACAAAGTATCCTATTCTACCCACTAAAATGGATGTGTTTAAAGAAACAAGCATTGGCAAGAAGGAACTAATTGCCACCGCCATTCATGCTGGTGGGAATGTAAAATGGAGTAGCTGCTATGGAAAACAGTCTGGCAGTTCCTCAAATAGTTAAACATGGAGTTACCATATGGCCCAGCAATTTCATTCCTACATATATACCCAAGAGAATTGAAAACATATGTTCACATAAAAAACTTGCCTACAAATGTTCATAGCAGCATAATTCATAATAGCTGGAAAATAGGACACAACAAATGTCCACCAACTGATGAATAGAAGAAAATAGGGTATACCTGTACAACAAAATAAATCAAAGCATATAATTCAGCCAGAAAAAAGTAAGTGAAGTACTGTTTCATTCTATAACATGAACCATCAGATCATTGCACTAATTAAACTGGACATAAAAGATCACATATTATAATTGATATAGGTTATATTATAATATACTGATATATGTTAAAATATAATCATTGACATGAAGTGAAAATCCATAGAGACAGCAAATAGATTAGTAGCCACCAGTGGTTAAAGGATTAAAGGATAAAAGGCAAGAAAGTGACTCATAGGAGATACCTTTGGGGTATGATGAAAATGTCTTAGAATTAGACAGTGGAAAGTAGCAAACTCTGTGAATACACTAAAATCCACCACACTAAAGTTACATAGGGATCTCATTATGGGATCTAAACTTTATCTGTTACTCAAAGGCCTCAACCTAGCATCAGATACTTCTTGCTATAAAGCGAATCTTTCCTTCCCATAAAGATGCCTCTTCTAAACAGCCACATCTTTCACATACAACAAATCAATTCTTGACCTTGTACTTTGGCAGTTACACAAACATAAGTTTTTTTCTAGAATGCTTCTATTCTTCCCATCATCAGCCCAAGATTCCAATTTTTTTTAAGATTTCTTCAAGAAATTTACCTTGCCTGGGATAATGCCTTACAGTCATAAAAGCAGCAAAGATTACATGTTAAAGAATTATTGCAGATTGGAGATGATGAAAGGAGATTTAAACCTGCTGCCCTTTATCCTTAGAAAGACCTGTGAGGTAAGTCAGTTAGTTCCAATTTAGAGATGAGGAAACCTAAGCTGAAGGGAAGTCACAGACACAGGAAGCAGAAAGGAAGTGTCACTGTGGACATTGAGGTGTACCTGTCACGTCCTACCTAGCCTGTTCTCACCTCCTGGAAAGTTGTCAGAAACATGTGCAAAAATTTTTCTTTAAAAGTGGTGGTTTCTCAAATTACAGATTATTATATGTGAAAAAAATATGTGCCTCCTGGCACCAGGCAGCTTTCTTGGTAATGAATCACTAAAATGATCTCTAGGAAGCAAGGAGATATCAGTTCACTGGGTCAGTACTGGAATCATCCAGAAAGCTCTAGAATTAGGCAGAAAGACCTCAGGAAGATTAAGAGCCCACAGTCTTCTCCAGGAATATTCTGAAAACTCACTTCTTGACTTCACTGTTCATCCAGCCTAAGTAATCCCACCCTCGTAGCTTCAGACTAAGACGAAAACAAAGGGTGTATGGAAGTTAAAATTCTTCAAAGTTATTTTTTTCAAAGAACCCTCTTGTTCATGTTCTAGTTCCAAACCAAACAATCAACAAGCATTTACTGATCTCCATTTAGGGGTCCAGCACTAGACGACCCCTCACATTTACTACATCTACATTAAGGAAAATAAATAGAAATCTACACATCCAAGTCATAAATAAAGGTAACAAAATATAAGGTTATATGTGTCCTTCCCAAGACACACACCTTTATGAAAACAAATAGAACAATGACAACAAAAGAAAAGATACACAGAGCCCTGGCTCCTGTATGACTGAGGTTTAAATGCCAGGATTTAAACATCTTGTTTATGCCTGTGTTCTGTTGAAGATTTCTAAAGAGGCTCTTACTTCATCGGGTGGACAGCAGGATTCCGTCATTTGAAATAGGTTATCCAGGGTTGAGAATCTTTGGGTTTGTATTAACAAAAATACACATTACATGTTGTTGTTTTGCACGTTGGTGAGGGTTTTGGAAAACATGATACAAGCATTTGTAGCTGTAGCCAATGCTTCTACACACTTGGTTGAGCTAGAAGGTACCACAGCTGAATATTTGCCATATAGGCTAGGAGATCCTCAGTTTCCACCATTTCCTTTTAAGGATGTAAGTAAGTAAGATGCAGGAGACTAAAATCCACTTCTTCAATGTCTGGAAAGTCTCTATGACCCATTGTATGATCTAAAATCCCTGCATCTAGAGCAACTCTGAAATTCAATGGTATTCACATATATAATGTCCCATCTCCTAGTGGCCTCATTAAATGGACAGTCGGTTTTGTAGCACAATATGGCAAACTGTCATTTCAACATATAAATGGATCATGAACATCTTGAAATATGTTACAGTCTTATCAATATATTAAAAATACATAAAAGATATATACATGCTGTTTGGGGGGGGGGATGCACTTTATATTCATAGCCGGTCTCCATTTGGACTTTGTGAATTTCTGGCACAAGATATTCACGTGTGGCTAGAGGCTCCCACTTAGCCAGTACAGCAGGAAAAGTGCTAGAACTGAGTCCTAATGAACAACTTCTGGGCATAGTCTAACCCAGGGTAGCCTAAATTATGGTTGGTGGACAGAACTTACTAAACAGATTCCTGCAGAATATGAGGTTAAGTCCAAGGAGTCTACATGGTTAATGGAAGCTCTTATTGATTCCCAGCCTCAGCCAAATTTGAAAAGCAGTGCCTTAAAGCCATGGAACTAGATATTTTTGTCATGTTTTGTTTTGAATAATGTCTTTGTGACCTGGATAATTTTATCAACTCAGAATAAACCAAGAGTTGATCGTTGCTATGGTGTTGCAAACAAGGGCTGCTGCCAGCCAGTAATTAGTAAAACTCTGTTCCACCTGTGCAATCTGAAGCAAATCACAGCAATTCTCCCTCCTGGCGTAATTCCTCCATCGGAAACCAGAGAGGTGGCACTAATCTATGACCCTCTGCTGTGCCTTCCCTCTCCCCTCCTCCCCCCCCCCCCCCCCCCCCAGGATGAACTCTTCATGAACAGAAGTCTCCAATTTTGCCTTTCTCTCTTGGTATTTTGACTCATCCCTGTGACCTCTCAGCTCTGAATCCAGACCATTGTTTCACTTGGATTGAAGCTGGACAGGGTGGCATTTCAGCTCTGGTGCTTAGATTGTGGGAGACATTTCTCCAACTGGATGTTTTTTGGCTTTGTACAATGCACCAGAAGGAGGGAAGTCAGGGTGACTGCAAGCTCACGATGCCACAAACTGTAGAGGCCAAGTGCCCAGATTCCCCCTGCCCTGAATTCTCCGCACACCATTCTGCCACAGCCAAGAGGCTGAACTGTCAAACCCTCTCATCTAGTTCTTTTCTCCATGGACAGAGGACAGAAGGTTCTGGAGGCCGCTGGTTCCCACGGTATTCAGAAACTCTGCAAACTTGTGGCTGAACTGGGATCTTGACAATTTTAAAACATTATAGAAAAAGCATCAAGTCCTTGTGTCCCTAATTCCCCGGGGGGGTGGGGATGTGGTGGGATGATAAAATCAGGACCCGTCCACCTCCGTGTTGTGAAATAAACCTTGACTGTTAGGATTTTGCTCAACTAAATTTCACTCACTCTCTGTGTCTCTGTGTCTCTGTGTCTCTGTGTCTGTCTCTGTCTGTCTGTCTCTGTCTCTATCTCTGTGTCCCCTGTGACTTGAACTCAGAGCATGGGTGCTGTCCCTGACCTTTTTATGCTCAAAGATAGCGCTCTACCACTTGAGCCACCACTCCACTTCTGGCTTTTTGGTGGAGTCTCATGGACTTTCCTGTCCAGGCTGGCTCCAAACAACAATCTTCAGATATCAGCCTCCTGAGTAGCAAGTACTACCAGCATGAGCTACTAGCACCCTGCTGAGTTTCATTTGCTTAATCTGGGTCTTCAGGTCCTGTGGCCATACCACACAGACCTGACCTCACTTCCTCCTATCCAACCTCTAAAAGCCCCTGAGTCTCTCTACCCAGATGACAGAAGGTCCCTTTCAACTTCATTCCAAATAAACCTTCTCTGGCTGTTGAGTTCATCTGACCTTCTTTTGCCACTTTATCCTTTTTCTTATTAGTTCACTATGTGAAACATCTGACATCTTCAGGGGAAAATGAAGCCCATGGGAGCCTTGGTAGATGCGGTAACAGCCAAGAAGAAGCAGAGGGCAAACAGCCAGGGATGCTGTCCTTTCCTCCTCTTTTTTCCTCCAGTTCCTCCTCCTCCTTTTCCTCTTGCCACACCTACTTCCTGTTATTCTGTAGCTTTGTGTCAGTTTCCTGGCGATTCCCCACCCCCTGCCCCAATAAGGTTACAGGAATTCTAAGCCCCTGAAAGACAATTCTATGATGCTAATTACATGTCTGGAAAATGATGCCGGGGCCTGCAGGTGGTACATGCTAACAGCCCCACGATTACTATTAGTATTGTTATTGTTAATGTATCACATGGCTCGGAGCCTTTAGCTTCACAGGACTGAATTATCTCCCTTTGCTTTGGATTAGCATGCTGGCTTTGCATGTCTCTGGTTACTTTTCTACCAAGCATTTTTTTCTTGTTCCTTTATGCATTTTTTCCTTTATTCAGAGTTACATGAAGCAAGCTATATATGTATATATATATATACATATATATATATGCATATATATATGTGCTAGGATAATAAAATGTGGCCTTTGATCTAAGCCAAGTTGAATGGTAGAAATATTAATGAAAGGTGTGGCATTTTCATAACATTCCCACAAATATTTGAGGGTCTATTCCACACCAAGCACTCCCCCAGGACTTGTGATTCTGGAGTCTCAGAACAGGGGGAAAAAGTCTCTGTCTAGTGTAAGAGGCACACAATAAATAAATTTACAGCAAAAAGTGGATTCGTGGTGACAAATGCAACAGACCATCAAGCAGGAGAGGACAGAGAGGCTCAGAGAGGGATGCAGGAGAATTCTAGCAGTCAGGTGGGTCTCACAGAGAAAGGCATCTTTGCGCAGGGACCAACTATCTAAATGTCGCACTAACTACCTGAGATGTTCTTCCTCCAGTCAAGGGGAAAGCAAGCAGGTGTCCCAGTCCTGAGACGAGGTGTGTTTTCCAAAATGTCATCTCTGTGAGTTCCCAGAGCCCACAGAGGGGAGGGAGTACTGCTGGGAAGAGAACATTTTGCTTCACACCTCTGGAGGGCTGGGGGCCGGGAGGAGCAGGGATGGTTTCAACACTTAATTCTCCTTTTGCTCAGAGTAAATTCTATTTGAAAATGCTAACAGAGAGACTGAGTCTCCATATTTCACTAATACCAACGTGAGATTCTCCCCCACTCCCATCATCCCCAGTATAAAGCCCTCCTCTCCCATCGAAGTCTTCCGAAGAAGGGAAGAGGGAAGAGAGGGAAAAGCTAACCATTGTTTGGAATTTATTCAGCCATGGGTGTTTAAAAGGCCCCTGAGCCTAGCAGCTGGCGAATACAAATCAGATCGCATTAACCTGAGGGCCCTGGTCTCTCTGTTCCTTGCCCTCACCAGCTCAGGAGAACTCCAAACTCACTTCCAAGGTCTCCTTGGCCCTTCCACGCCCTGAGGGGGTTCCAGACCGCGTCACCCAGGCACTCAGGCATCAATCTGCCACCGCTTCCTTCTGTGGCTTCAGGCTGCCAGTTGCTGCCAGCTGTCTGCCTCTCTCCCAGCCCCTCACCTTCTGCTGTTATCTACCACTGGTCAGCCCTATGGGTGCTGCCGTCCCCCCCACCCCCTGCTGCTGGGGTGGGCAGTGGTGGGGGCGCTGAAGCATCGTGTAGATTCCAGGCCATCTGCGGTGTAGCCAGTACTGCCTTCGTGTGTTGCCTGATGACGGAGCCAGTCTCTCCATGGAGGAGCCTGCACCTCTTTTCCACCTG
Source organism: Dipodomys spectabilis (assembly GCF_019054845.1). Taxonomy (NCBI): domain Eukaryota; kingdom Metazoa; phylum Chordata; class Mammalia; order Rodentia; family Heteromyidae; genus Dipodomys; species Dipodomys spectabilis. The sequence continues at coordinate 24,061,604 of NW_024870728.1, forward strand.
CTCACTATTGCCCACCGAGCATGCTTAGCTTGTCTGCAGTGACTGGGTCAGAGGGGCTTTGAGAAGCTGTTCTCCAGCTCACCTTCTCTCTCCATCTATCATCTCCATTGCAAATCTGAAGTTCTTCTTCCTTTCAAATAAACTGTATGGCGGGGGCCTTGATAGTTCTCCACCCCATACAACATCCTCAGTTTGATTTCGGGACATCGCCCATCCTGACCTAACCTGTCCTTCTTAGTCCGTTAGAGCTAAACCCACTGCAGCCACTTCCCCTTCGAGGTGTAACGCAGGAGCATGGGGACTTAGCGCATTATTACTTTTATTTTTTTCTGTTCTTGCAATTATTGTTTCCCCTATTTTAGCATCTTTAATATTGGGATGTAGTCTATGACTGATTTTTTGTTGTTTCATTCCTGCTTTTCATTCTTCCCCCAAAAATATTGTTAGCCGGATGCTGGTGGCTCTTGCCTGTAATCCTAGCTACTCAGGAGGCTGAGATCTGAGGATCGCAGTTCAAAGCCAGCCCGGGCAGGAAAGTCCATGAGACTCTTATCTCCAATTAACCACCAGAAAACCCAGAAGTGGCGCTGTGGCTCAAGTGGTACGCTCACCTTGAGCTGAAGAGCTCAGGGACAGCGCCCAGGCCCAGAGCTCAAGCCCCACAACCAACATATTTATAGTTATACAGAGGAGTTGTCCTTCAACAAAGCAGTTTATGAGTGCAAGGTGTCTTGATCCATGTCACCCCTGTCAACATGCTTACCCAGCCTGCTTTTCTTTCAGAAAGTTCTATCAGATCTCTCAGCCACTGGGGTCTTAGGCGTGATAAGACACAGTAGAGACCTCGGTGGGGTGTTAGCTCCCAGTTTCCACAGATCAACCTTGCTCGCCCCTAGCTCTAGCTCTGAGTCTTTGCTGCTCAGGCTTATTTGACTGAATCCTCGCAATGAATTTAAGGAGTAGATAGTGTTCCTTATTCCCATTCTGAATCTGAGAAAATTGGCTTGGACAAGTATAGTCCCAGGTCCATTGGTGGCAGAGTAAATAAAGTGGCAGGGGTGGGATTTGAACCTGTCTGAACTTGTGTCCTCATGAGCTTGTCTCATGGAAGTGCTGTGTGAACAGCCAGAAAGAGACTCGTGTCAAAGCTGAGGAGAGGCGCCAGCTGTGAGAGGTTTTTAAATTTAGGCATTGTTCCCTGTTTCTTCATGCTCTTAGCAGTCAAAACCCTAAGATGTGTTTGATACAACCTATATGTCTATTTTTGCTTTTATTTCCTGTGCTTCAAGTGTTAAAGCAAAAAAATAATTTAAAAAATCTTTGCCAGATCACTACCAAGAAGCTTTTCTCCTGTTTTTTTTCCTTGAGAAATTCTATATTTAAGGTCTCATATTTAAGTGTTTAATTTGAGTTGATTTTGTAGATGGTCTGAGAGACAGGGACAATATCTGCTTTCCCCAATATCATTTAGAGAGAAAATACCTTTTACCCTGCGAGTGTTCTCAGTGCCCTTAGCAAAGACCAGTTGGTCACAAATGTCTGAAGTTAATTCTAGACTCCCAATCCTTTCCCAGTGATCTGTCTATTTTTATACTAATACCATATTATTTTGATTACCATAGCTTTGCAATGTGTTTTGAAATTTGGTGGTGTGATGCTTTTCCTCAAAATTGCTCTGGTTATTTGTCATTTTTTGGATGTTCCATATGAACTTCAGGATTATTTTCTATTTCTGCGAAAAATGCCATTCAATTTTTTTTAGTTTTTTATTTTATTGTAAAGATGCTGTACAGAGGGGTTACAGTTACATGAGTAATGAGTACCTTTCTTGTTGAGCATTGTTACCCCCTCCTTTGTTGTTCTCCTACTATCCTTCCCATCTCCCTCCCTTTCCACTCCCCGGACCCCAAGTTGTAAAGTTCATTTCCATCATGGTGTGCCTTTCAAATTTTGTTAGAGATTACTTTGAATCTATAGGTCACTTTGGGTAGTATGCTCATTTTTTGGGGGGGGGGGGTCTGGTCGTGGGGCCTGAACTCTGGGCCTGGGCGCTGTCCCTCAGCTCTTCAGCTCAAGACTAGCGCTCTATCACTTGAGCCACAGCGCCACTTCCGGCTTTTTTCTTTTTGCTTATGTGGTGCTGAGGAATCGAACCCAGGGCCTCAGGCATGCAAGGCAAGCACTCTACCACTGAGCCACCTTCCCAGCCCCGTAGTATGCTCATTTTAACAACACTAATTTTTCTAGTCCTTGATGTGGCATTGTCTTGTATTTACTTCTATCTTCCTTACTTGCTTCCATCAGTATCTTAAACTTTTCAGTATATAGATGTCTCACCTCTTCCATTAAAGATCCTTAAGTATTTTTTGCTGTTAACTGATGAAGTTGTCTTCATTTCTTTTTTTGGGGGGGGAAGGGGGGTAGTTCATTGCTAGTGTTTAGAAATGCAACTGAATTTTTAAAATAAGTTTTTATTGTGAAAATATTGTACAGAGGGGTTACAAGGTAATGAGTGCATTTCTTATCAAGCATTGGGTTGCCTCCTCCTTTCTTTTTCCCTTTATGTTGATTTTGATTTTCTCAACTCAAAAGCTTCTGCACAACAAGGGTAACCAGTGGAGTGAAGACACAGTCTTGGAAAGGGGAGAAAAAGAAACTGCTAATCAGATATCTGATCAAGGATTACTACCCACAATATACAAAAAAAACTCAACAAGTTCAATAATGAGAAACAAATAAAACTGGTTAATACTGTAATGGAGCTGACCAGGCATTTCTCAAAGGAAGACATGCACGTGTCCAACAGGTGTATGAAAAAAAAATGCTCAGCAGGGCTCTCCATCAGGGAAATACCAACTGAGAGCAGCAGTCTCACCTCACACCGGTCAGAATGGCTGGTATCACAAAGACAGGACAGCAAGTGCTGGATACAGAGAAGAGGGAAGCCTTGTATGTGGAGGGTAGGAATGTAAATTAATACAGCCCTTATGGAAAACAGTAAGGAGAGGCCTCTAAACCTTGAAAATTGGACAACCACAGGATCTAGCAATCTCCCTTTAGGCTATATATCCAAAAGAAAGGAAATCAGTATGTCAAAAAGCTAATGTACACCCAAGTTCATGGTAGCCACATTCACCACGCCAAGATAAGGAAACCACTTCAGGGTATACAGACAAAGGAATGGAGAAAGAAAATGTGATATGCACAGAGCCTGGAAAGACAAATTCTGTCATTTGCCACAACACGTATGAACCTGGAGGGCACCCTCGCAGGTGAAATCAGCCGAGCACACAAGGACAAATGTCGCAGGATCTCACTCCTGCTTGCAGTGGAATCTGCAAGAGGCCAGGCTCATAGCAGTGAGAAGCAGCGTGGTGGTCACGGGAAGCAAAGAGGAGGAATGGAGATTGTTAGCAAAGCTTCAGTTAGGCAGGAGGAATAAGTACTGGAAATGGAAAGTAATAATGAGTATAATCGTATTGTATAATGAATGGAACAATACAATCTAGAGTAAAATTTGTAAGAGAGCAAACAGGTTAATTAACCTGACTGTGGCAATCATTTCATATTGTATACAGATATCAAAATATTGTATTCTTCATCTTACATCTATCTATCTATAATTTTTATTTGTCAACTGTCCTCAATAAAGAAAAAATGTGTTTGGTGAAAAAGAAAATTAAAAACAAAACACTCAAGATTTGCAAGATGTTGGGGCTGGGAAGTTGGCTCAGTGGTAGAGCGCTTGCCTTGCATGCCAGAGGCCCTGGGTTTGATTCCTCAGTACCACATAAGCAAAAGGAAAAAAGCCGGAAGTGGCACTGTGGCTCAAGTGGTAGAGCGCTAGCCTTGAGCTGAAGAGCTGAGGGACAGTGCCCAGGCCCAGAGTTCAGGCCCCACGACCGGACCCAAAAACAAAACAAAACAAAAAAAAAAAGATTTGCAAGATGTTTCCTTGATTGAAATTTCAGTTTCCAAATGTGGTGGTCAACTCCTGGGCTCTTAAAACCACCCATGAGGGACCTGGCAATGGCCACCTTGGTTCCATATGGCTCACAAATGTGACCTCAGAGGTGGGTGATCAATATTCCTCTGTCCCTCAGTTTCCCTGGAGTCCTAAAAAAGTTCAAAGTCAGGCAGAGATGCTTGCCAGCCTGCTTTGTATGTCCAACTGGGTCTTCAGGAACCAGCTCCTCTCTGACTCTACTTGATGTCTTCATCTTGTGAAGTTGTTTGAATGATTTTATAGGGGTGGAATGCCCAGAGAGTTCTGGGTGGCATCAGATATTTCTAACAATCCATTTCTGTGTTATAGGTGCAACATTATTATTCATTTATGGACCCAAATCAAGATATAGAAAGAATTTGGACGACCTTAATGAGCAAATTCTCTTCCCCTCATATTAACCCACCCTGGATCCGTCTGATCCTCAAGTTTCTGTCGCCACACAGTGGATGTGGTACGGGCTCACAAGGCTGTGAGATCCACAGAAGCTCCCCAGCCCTAAGCAGTCAGTCTTTTCCCCCACTACCTACGTTTTTTCTCCTGACTGGTCTGCCCTCTAGTATTTGGTAGAGCTGGGGTCTGAGAGAATTCACTCACAAGATCGAACCAAGTCTATGTAAACGGAGCAATACAAAGGGGAAGCGAGATGATGAGGGAGGACATTGGACAGGGTTCTTGAGACCAGGGTTCTTACCCACCCAATCACTCCATGAGTCACACAGATGGCTAGACCTCAAAAGAGAAATTCTGGCTCTGGTGAATTGTGGGAAGTTTCTAGAATTATACGTGCCTTCTTTTTTGCTTGGATGCAAAGGCAAAGGTAAGAAACAACAAGAACACTAGCACAGACCCAAAGAAATGAGGTGCTAGCCCGGCACTGGGGGCTCACGCCTGTAATCCTAACTACACTACTCAGGAGGATCGCGGTTCAAAGCCAGCCCGGGCAGGAAAGTCAGTGAAACTCTTATCTCCAATAAGCCACCAGAAAACCAGAAGAGCTGAGGGACAGTGCTCAGGTCCAGAGTTCAAGCCCCATGACTGACAAAAAAAAAATGAAATGAGGTGCTAATGAGCTGTTAAGAATCTACTAAGTGTTATAGGAAAATCCCTGGCTAGAAGGCTGGCCGCTTGACCAATATTCAGCAAATAGCTTACTTTTTCAAATGGGGACAGTTCTAATTTCCCTACCATGACACAGGGGTTTGTTCACACAGCAGCTCAAGTAATTTTCTAAAAAATGGGGGTATCCAGGGTATAGTGTTTGAATGTGTTTCTCTCTGTGTGTGTACACATGTGTGTGTGTATGTGTAGTATAGTGTGTGAGTATAGGCATGTACCTGTCCTTGTGTTTGGTACTAAGAGTCTGGAAGGTCTAGACACTCATCCCAGTTTACAATCCAGGTGCATGCCAGAATCAAATGCCTCCATTTGAATCCTGCCTCTACTTTCCACACAGACCATTTCTACTCACTCACACAAACCTGGTGCAGGTTCTCTAGCCCTGATGCAGTGTCCTCATCTGTAACATGAAAATCAATCCCATCGAAGGCAAGCACTGTTGAAAGGATCAAAGGAAATTGCATGTAAATCTCTTAGCAAGGAGCCTCAGACAAAAGGAGGCACTCAAAAAGACCCTGTTATTTCCTTCTCCCTAGGGAGAAAAACCTGCGCCTATGAAGCAATTAGCGAACAAGACAATGGATACTGAAATGCTAAATTGCTGGTAAAGTCAGTCGGAGCTCTGGAAGCCAGAGAGGAAAGCAAGATCAAAGTGGCCTGGACTCCACGGGGAAGAGCTGGGGAGAAGGGATTTTCAGCTCACTGCTTTCACCTTGGAGTTTGAAACTGACACCCTTTGGGACAGAAGTGCTTTGCCCGATCTGTTCTTTAAAAGCAGTGAGGATACTACACAGACCACCTTAACAAAAACAGAGTTCGAAAAACCAACAACAACAAGGCTATGGTGGAATTTGAGGCAGAAAGTGAAATCTGTGAACATCTCTGTCTGTAGGACACGCGTCTTAATGGTTTTCTTCTCCTGTGATGTGTGGCTGGTTTCAGGTAGTGAGAACAGGCTGGAATACAAAATTCTCAGCTGCTGATATCAGCAGAAATGATTAGAAGTGGGGGGAGGGAGGGCGAGAAATCATCTTTTAGTTTAAATTGTTGTAAATCAGACCAGAAAACTAGGCTATACATTATGCTTTTGTTACTTTGAGAGTTAAATTACAAGGAAATGAACTGTGCATAATAATTCTCCACGTCACCAACTTCCCTGCTAAACTAAATGCGTTCCTGGCCCAGGCAGGGTTAGTGCTTGGTGCCATGTCTGGGTGAAAGGCGCCATCTAGTGGCTGATTTCTGCAAGGTGACTGGAGGGGCAGCAAGACTGAGTGGGCCACCAGGACAGAAGCAACCTGTCCCTCAGCTGGTTTTGTCCCTCAGCAGCAGCCTCCAGGAGGAATGAACATCTCCATCTGACTTTCCCAATGGTCCATAAAGGGCTTTACACTCAATATTAGATCTTAGATCATTAGTGCCAGTAACTCCTCCGACCAAGCTAGGCAAATAAGAGTTAACCATTAGAAAGTCATTTAATGAATAAATTTAGAGTACTGGATCAAATATTTGGTTAAAAAAAAACCTGAAGAGCATACATATCCCCACCTTGCATCTCTTCACACACACACACACACACACATTAATCTCGCTTTCCATTCTTCCTGAGTTCTATTTCCTGAAAGAAAAGACCCTCCTGCTAACCCAATCCCGGCAAAACAGAAGGACAAGTCCAGATTTTTCTGAGGCCTTGCAAAATCTTTGACTGGATTTTCTTTTTTGTCTCAGACCAAAGCATTTTTTGTTTTGTTTTGTTTTGATCTCAGAATTCCAACTGAAGAACTGGTTAAAACAGAGTTTCTCCTGGGCTTTCCTTCTTTGTCCAGGTAAATTAAGTCAGGAGGACAGGAACTCACTTCTGTGGCCTGCCCTTTGATAATGACCCTGACAGAGGCATGCTGCCTCCCATGTGACCTTAAAGGCGTGTTACCTTGGTGGCTTCAAATCAGTTCTCAAAGCAGATTCTTGGTCCCTGTCAGGGTTGGGACCCAGGGTTACCTTGTGATTTTATCACACGGGAAACCCACCTAGTGTCTGGCTGGAACACCCACCCACCCTGGGTGGAGGGTGTGAATGCTTGATTTCTGAGCATGCAGGGACCCCAGGGGGTGCATGGGTGCATGGACGCTCAGGCATCTCTTGAGTTGAGATGCAGGCCCCAGGCTAGCAGGCAGATGTAGGTGTGGTATTTAAACTGTCCATATGGGCTTAGCCACTGACAGGCTCACAGCAGCAGAATTTATAGAGCGCTTTATCCACTATAGCGCCGCCTGCTCCCCTAACTAATCCCCTTGCTAATTCAGTCATCACTCACCCAGGAAGCGCAGTTCTTTGGGGGCTGTACACCCTCTTGCTGACCTTTGTACCTGCCCACTGCAATGAAATCCCGCCCATCTTTTTTCCCTAGATTGCACACACACACACACACACACACACACACACACACACACACACACACACACACACACACATATTTTTAAATCAATATTCGCAAAGGGAATGCCAGAGGTTGTGAGCAAAGAGTAAGGAGGACAGTGTGAACCCCAAGTCGACAGAGGCAGGTAACAGTGGGCTTGGTTGGGAGGCCTGGTTCCCCTTCATAAAGAACCATGAAATAGAATTTCATGTTACAAATTAATGTGCGTGCGTGTGTGTAATTTTTTCAAAGCCGGAGCTTTGTTTCCGCGGGAGCATGCGGGCACCACATGCTGCGGTTGCTATGGTAATTACTAGCCTCTGTTGAATAGGGACGCCGGGGGTTGCGCAGCACAGAACCCATGGGCGAAAGTGCATGTGAGCGCCAGCGAGCCGCTTATTTGTGAAAGGTCGCAAGAGGTACTCGGACTAGAGAATGATGGAGGTGGAGGGAGGGGCACCCATTTGCAAAGAACCAACAAAATGATAGCCCTGGGCAATTTGCCTCATATTCCTGGAGTTAAAAATGTTAAAAGCCCTTGAAACATTTTCTCCTGGGTTTCTATAGGCGGAAGATAACAAATCTCGGAAAGCCGTTACAATATGATATGGCAGTGTTAATAGTCATCATAGGGGTTGCAACAATAGCAGCCACAAGACTTATCATTTACCAAGTGAATGAATTGTTTCCAGCGCTTTCGCTTATTTGTATCTCACTGAATCCATACAGCCTTGGGAGACATTAAGCAATTCATGTCTTCATTGTATTTTGTTTCTGGAGGTAGAGTCTTATTACATGGCCCAGGCTGAGGGGCCTCAGCCTCATAATCCCCCCCGCTTTTGTCTCCCAAGTAAATGGAATTACAGGCATGCACCATGGAGCTCAGCAAAATTTTCTATTTTGGAGGCAACGTTTACAAGGCACTGAATTGAGTCCAGAATCTATCAAGATATCAAAAAGGGGAGGAGGGACAGAGGATTATCTCTTGACTAGTAGAGACAACGTTGGGTGCTAAGGAAGCAGGTACAGGAGAAAAACTTGCTTGTAGGTCTTCAGGGTTGGAGATGGGGAGATGGAGGGGGGCGGGGCGGCTCTCTCCAGCAAGGTTCATCCAGCAGGGACTGAGAATGGAGAGACAAGCACAGGATCTGGGAGATGAGCTTCTCCCTTTCGAGACCTAGCCTAACACCTTCCCTAAAGAGGAGAGAGCTAGTTTGCTGTGGATCATAGGGAGAGAGCCCAGAGAGGGAAGAGGCAGGGTGGGATGAAGAGGTTTATGGACCCTTCAGATGGTCCTTGGCTCAGACAGGTAACAAGTCAGTGAGGGGGCGTAACTCTGTTAGCTTTGCACATTTCCTTTGACCACATTTCCTTTGAATGGGGTGCAGGAGAGCCAGAGCGCAAAGTAGGCTGTGCAGACATGAAGAGAGACAGGAGCTGGATGTCTGAATACAGGTAGAGACAAAAGGGAAAGGTAGGAGTGAACAGGTCCGTGGCTACCGAGGGTCCGTGGCTACCGTGGGCTTGGCATGGTGGCTGAGGGGGAGGAGGCCCAATAGCTAGCTGTCAATACTGTCTGTGTTTACTAAGATGGTATTAAGGTTAAGCAAAGCGAAGCCACTCACCCAAGGTCCCTGCTGCTTAATAGCAGGATCGGGAACTGAGCCCATCTGATTCTAGCACGCAGTCATCTCCAGGGCTAAAGAAGAGGCTCCCCACCAAAGGAAGCCACAGAGGAAGGAATGGGGAAGGATTGGGCTAACTAGAAAACCATGCTCAGAAGCAAATGGGGGAAAGTCATAACTGAACAGACACAGAAATGGAAATGGAAACAATTTACAGATTTTTACCATTGGTTCTTTCAGCCTCCTATAGAAATCTCTCTCTCTCTGGTCACAATATGGTAGTGTAGCCTTCGCTTATTTTTTTATTATTTTAACTTTGGGTTTTTATTTTTGTGAGTATTGGGATTTGGACTCAGGGCCTTGTACTCGCTAGGAAGGGACTCTACTATATCTCTTGAGCCACACTGCCAGACCTTCTTTGTGTTAATTATTTTCCACATAGGGTCTGGAATTTATATCTGGGGCTATATTGAGCCTTTGTCCTCCCATCTCCATCGCAAAGGCCCCTGGGATTTGAATCCCCAAGCCTATCCTATTTATTGAGATGCGATTTTCCTAATTTCTTTTTCTTTTCTTTTCCTTTTTTTCTTTTTTGCTCATACTATCCATAATCCATAATGTTCCTGGTCTTTGCCTCCTGATGATCTTGTTTTAAAAAAAATGAGCGGGTTTTTGTTGTGTTGTTTTGAAATAGGTCTTCACTATGTTGTCACATGCTAACCTCAAAACTCCAGTTCTCCTGCTTCAGCCTTTGGAGCGCTGGAATTGGATGTGTGCAGCACCACACCTGGCTACAAATTTTAACAGAAGTTGTAAGAAATATCATTACTGTAGCTCTTCTGCAAAAGCAGTGTGTAAGGTGTTTCTTGTTGTTCTCCAGTGCTCCTGCAGTAAGAAGTAACATAACGAACCAACTAATTGAAACCTATAACTAATCCTAGGAAAAATTATGATTTAATTCTTTTTTTAAATCTAAGAACAGATACTAATTTACTTTTCCTGATAAGAGGTGTCTTTTAAAATGGCAGAAGAAGAAAGAAGAAAAAAATTAAAACTCCAGGTTTTCATTTTTGTCTTAAGCTGCAACGTTTTATTCTTTTTGCTTTAATAATTCCAAGAGCTCCCCAACCACTCCCCAGCCTTTCTTTGAACACCCACTCTCTAGATCTCTAAATGAAATCCACTCACTTCCATTTCTTTCAGAGAGTAAGTAAAAACAAACATGGAGGCTATAGACTTGTGTTTGAACTGTCTGCATCTTTAACTGAAATGTCTAAAACATGTGGACTGTTGTGTACAAGACCAACAGAACAGTTTGTCTCTACTCTCTGCTCTGTCAGGACAGAACATACCACCATTCCATAGGGTAGCTTTGGAAACCACAGTGTATTAATTTGAAAGTCTAAGACCATGGAACTTTGTCATCCAGAGACCACAATGTGTGCTCCATAGTAAGTTCAGTAGTGAGCTTGAATCCGCCTTAAGGTGGAAGAAAGGGGCTGACACAGGCCAGCTCGGCTTTCCTCTTTCTCCCATTTGTTCGCTTGCACTCTTATGCTAAAAGGAATGCTGATCTGGTACCCAAACTTTCTGTGCCTTTAGCTTTTGAGGGAAGTGGGTTAGAGGGCTGAAATTAGAGTCTACAGTCAGTAGGAAAGCTGGCGAAGGAAGAGTAAGAGTGTTAGCCCAATGAGCTCCCTTCCCATAGCTTAGCATGCTCCTTCCCTCTTCCACCGCTTGGCATGCTCCCTTCCGAGGGAACACTAGGTCCATTTAGTAAAGGCAGTAAATAATCAGCCTCCAATCCCCCTTTACCTTGGGATGGCACTCCTCTGGGGCAGCTACCACCGTAGAAGTCAGCAAGAGCCCCTTATATTGACCTTCAGGTCTGGGCAGCTGCAGGGCCCCTTATCAACTACTTGGACAGCAGCCATAAATCTAGGTCTGCCATGATGAGGCCCCTGGTCCTCATGTCCACACCAGGTCTCCGCTCCTAACCCCTTCTAGCCCCTCCTAGACTTCCGAGGTTATATAGGTGACCTCAGACAGCAGCCGGGGCTTCTTCTCACTCCTCACTTGTGAGAAGGGGTCTTGCTGGTCCCTTTGCCGGCAATAAACCTTTTCTTTGTTCTCTGTACCTGGATGTCTGGCAAAGTCTAATTTATTCTAACAGAGAGCCTGAGAGATTCAAAGCAGAATGTTTAAGAAGGGGTCCACACTTGTTGATTAGAAATTCCAAGCCACCACCAGAAGAGGTTAGCTGATAGGATTTGATGCATATCCTTCTGACATTGGTGCCAGCCAAAGAAAAGCCAGCCTTGACACTTCTGAGAAATTCATAGAGCTTATGAAGCTCTTTTCAATCATCACATAACCCACTGTGAGACAAGGCAGTGGTAAATGACACTATTCCCCTGGGATAGAAACACAAACCAGCGCCCAGATCCATTGCAAACTGCCCAAAGGACACACAACAGAGAATCATTTGACACAATAACCCAAAGAAGTGTCTCTCCAACCAAGCTATGTGGCTTCAATTTGGATTAAGAGGTAATGTTTATGGTAGATTGCAATGGTTCTGTATCCATTAGGACTGGACAAAAATTAGAAACCTACGTACATGCAAATAGTATTGGTAATGTTTCCCCTCTTCCCTGCTTCTGCCTCCCAAGATGCACTATGATTGATCTCAGCCTGGCATAGAAGTCCCTCCTCTTTGCAATGATTGGCCTAGGTGTGGTCATGTGACCCAACTCTAGCCAGTGCAGCAGGGGGAAAGAGTTACAGTAAGGATTCTCAGCATTTCATACCTTTTGTTCTTGTCTTTTGGAGGTTGCTACATGAGAACCTGCAACTTAGCATTAAGTCAAATGCCTCCTGATGTGGGTAGAATGGTTAGGCATAAACTTATTGAAATGTATATGTAAGAATTTATCTCTCAGTGGCTACTTTAGAGAATCAATGTATGTTGTGCTATGCGCCCCTACTTTACTTTGCCAGGAAGCAAATGCTTCTGACACCAGGCAAGGGCATGTGACAAAGATGCCAACATTAAATATTTTTTTTTCTAAAAGACAAAGGTTTATCCCATAGCCAGGGGGCAAGAAGGCCAGAAGCTGAAGGGAGCTCAAATCCTCCCCTGGGTTGGTGGATAAGGAGAATCTCTAGGAAGGGAGTGGAGGGGATGTTGCTGTTTCTCAGGTGGTGACAAGAGGGATTTGGGGGTTGTTACGACTCCGCAGAAGTCACATGTTTCTTTCCAGGGAAACTATGTTGTACTCATAGGAGTTTGAGTTTGTGATGTCAAAAGGTCACTGGCCAGAAGAGCTGGCTCCTTTTGCACATCTCCATTCTTTTCTTTTTTCTTTCTACTAGCACTGGGGCTTGAACTCAGGGCCTGGGGCACTGTCCCTGAGCTTCTTTTGCTCAAGGCTAGCACTCTACCACTTGAGCCACAGTGCTGCTTTTTCTCTTTATGTGGTACTGAGGAATTGAACCCCGGGACTTTAGGCATGCTAGGAAAGTACTCTATCACTAGGCCACATTCCCAGCCCCACATGTCCATTTTACTAAGCCCTTCCGAGCCATTCTGGAGTGGATTCTACTAGAAGCACTTCCTGAAAGACAACTTAAGAACTTTGTTATTAATCAAAAACAGTGGCTCATGCCCATAAAAATAGCTACTCAGGAGGCTGAGATCTGGAGGACCGTAGTTTGAAGCCAGAGTAGCCAGAAAAGGCCCATGAGGCTTCATCTCTGAGTTTAAACCCAAGCAAACAACCTTTGTTATTTTAGCATTAAGGCCTGGGTGTATCAATGCCTAGCCCATTTTCCTTCTTCTTGTTACAGGGTATCAAAAACTGCAGTTGGATTTTCCCACTTATGTCTTGTTTGGGCTTGCTGGAAGTTTTAAGTGGAGCATGCTTTGCCAGGAGATGCCATCACAAGTGTCTTTTTGGCTCTTGGGTCCTCCCTCCAGCATCCGCCCATGCATACTTCAGGAATCCTAGCTGATGTGTCAGCTTGCCTTTTACCCAGGACAAGACACATTTGTGCTTCCAAGTAGGAGGGCAATGAATTACCACAACACCTCTAGCTGAGTCTGCTCTGCTGCAGTGGCATTCAAGCTCTACATAGACATCTTTGAGTAACCCTTTGCGGAACCATTACAGCCTATAATGGGCTAGGATTCAATTGTTGTGTGTCACTGGGCAGTGATCTATTGCAACAAATGCCATTTACTATGAAATAGTGTTCTCCATCATGACAACCAAAGAAAGTACCTACAATGTGATGATTACATGGAAATGGTCTTTGTTTGTTTTGTTTTGTTTTGTTGGTCGTGGGGCTACAACTCTGGGCCTGGGCACTGTTCCTGTGCTCTTCAGCTCAAGATGAGTGCTCTACCACTTGAGCCACAGCACCACTTCTGGTTTTCTAGTGGTTTATCAGAGAAAAGAGTCTCACTAACTTTCCTGCCCAGGCTGGCTTTGAACCATGATCCTCAGATTTCAGCCTCCTGAGTAGCTAGGATTACAGGCATAAGTCACGGGTGCCGGGCTAGAAATAGTCTTTCTTTAGTGAGGTGGGAAAGAATTCCTCTTTAATTGTTGATGAGTAGTATTGAAGAAAGACAAATCCAAATCTGAGCTGGTAAAGGGTTAGTAACTATCTAGTATGAGAGTTATCTATAAATTGAAATTCTAAGGTACAAGCCTACTGCCTGTGTACCTTCCCTTTGTACATTCCTGACTGGCATTTTTCATAAATCAAATCCTATTTCAAATATATATTAGATAATTCATTTTTAGAAGAATCCTTTTAACCAGGTACTGGCAACTCATGTTTGTAATCCCAACTGCTCAAGGAGGCTGAGATCTGAGGATCAATTGTGGTTTGAAGCCAGCCCTGGTAAGAAAATCTATGAGACTGTTAACTACCCCCCAAAGCCAGAAGTGGAGCTGTGGTTCAAGTGGTAGAGCATTAGCCTTGAGCACAGAAAGTTCAAGGACCCAGGCCCTGAGTTCAAGCCCTAGAACCAGCACCAAATAAATAAATAAATAAATGCATCCTTTTAAAAACTAGTTAATCCACTAATTTTTCTTTTTGGTAGTTAAGGTTTTGTGTTTTATTTTTGAGTAATTTTTCATCCCAGAGAGATAGATGACATCTGCATTGCTGAGACATTGCCTATTTATGGTCCCCATTTAGAGAGAAAGCACTGGCCACTATATTATTGTATTATTTCCCTTTGGTGGTATTTTTTAAAGACTTAGCCAGAGCATACCATCTTGGTTTATGTTCAGTTATTTGTAGTAGAAGGGACTGAGGGTAAATAGAAGTTTCTATGGGAGAAGACATTTCTCAGTGAGTGTACACACCATGATGCTGGAAAATATTATCCAGGAAGGAAGGGGCCTTGGGTCCTAGGAATTTGGTGGGAGGATCCACATCTTGAACACAGATTCCTGTGGCCATCATCATGGCTGACTGTCTTTAGTATGTCTGACTCCAATCCACAGCAGGGCAGAACACTGGCCCACTAAATCCCAGCTCTGTCCACTCAAACACAAATGCCTCCAGGGATAGTCTGCTTCTAAAAAGTATATGAAGCTTCTAGCACAGCCCACCACGAGGACTTTGTATGTCAAAAAACAACAAACAAAATTTCCCAAAGCAAACTGTTTCCTCCGTTTCTGAGTGTGAAAGTGTTCATGTAGGAAACTTTAATGAATTTCTAAGAACTATGTAGCTGGACAAAAGAAAAAAAAAGACCTAGCTTTAGTTTAGAAGATACAAAGAACTCTTTAGAAAAAGGTTAATCTTTAAAGCAACTCCTAAGGAAGACAAAGATTTTGTATATTCTATGAGACCCTTGGAATAACAATTGCTTGTGTTTTCACTGCCCAGAAGTGTAAAGAAGCAAACAAACCAATTTACATTTCCCTTAGCAGTAGCTTGTTTGTTGTTATTTTCTTTAAGAGTATCAGGGTCAGTGACTGCAAATGGAATTTAAATATGTAAAGTGAAGAGGCAGTCAAACTAAACGTAAATGAGATTTGGAATAACTTCTGTAATATTTATAATCTTGTGCACTCTCAATTCCCATCATTTTTTTTACTCATCCAAACAAATTTAAATGGATTTTTGGCCCATGAGTCTTCTTTCCACTAGATACAATCAGCACACGCATACACACACACACACACACACACACACACACACACACACACACAAACACACACACACAAAACACATACTCCACTGCAATATGAATGTGATCTGACATCTGGATAGAACAGAGTGGACTTGGAAGCCTGAAGAATCCCTCACACTGAAAGTCTTGGGTAGCTTTCTAGCCAAGTGTTTCCAGCCCAAACCCACATCTACAAGTCCTTCTGGAGTCTTAACACATGGGTTTGCTCAAAAGTAAGCATGAGGGAGAAGAGGAATTTTTGAGTAATCACACTGAAGTAAAATCAGGGACCAACATCTCTGGGGAGCCAGCGGGAATCTGCACGGGCAGGAACACAAATTCCCCAGTAATCCTCCACCACCCCCACAGTGGAGCTGGAAAATGTCAGGAGCCTCCAGAGCACACACAATCAACCCCTGGAATGAAGTCAGCACACCTGCCTCCTTCGAGGCCACATCCGCTTCCGGGGGACAGACTGTCTTCTGGCTCAGCCTCTCCTGGCCTCAGGGTTGTAAACACCTGGACACTGGAGTTTCATCTTTGTCTCCAGATTTAAAATTGGGTACACCATGGCTCCTGCATTATCTCATCTGCCTCTCCCAACAGTCCTATCAAGAGCACTCCAAGGTAGGCATTATCACAAAGTTAAAGGGTTATATGACAGGGTCCCAAACCAGGTGGCTGATGGGTGGCAGGGATGGGAACAATATCTGGCATTCTGACTGGTGTTTGGATGAAGCACTGTTCCTCTGCTTCGTTGGCATGCCATGAGCCACACCCTATGGCTTTATTGAAGGCTCCAGCACATTGTCTCTGTCAGCGATATTTCCTCTCCACCACACATATGTGGAGCCCGTCAGAATCCATACCCATTCCCTACCGGTCTCCACTTTGATGAGTGAAGTGTATGTGAACTGAAGGATGGAGCAGGGTGTTGGGTAATCCTAAATTCCTCCTTTTTTAAAATTACCTTTTTCACATTTAGTATTGCCTTCCCCAGTCCCTGAGAGGAATATAGAAATCTCTCTTTTGTCAAACTAATCATTAAACATCTCAAAGGAAAAGCTGTTTTAACAATTAACTCAAGAAGCATTGTGTGGAGGAGGGCACAGAACTCGAGGGAAAAAGGGTGGAAAAGTGCAGCAGCGGAGCTCACTGGACACTGATGGAAAGTGAACTATACAACTGTGCATGGAGACGGGATGGACGGACTGGGACAGAGGGAACAGAAAATACTGTACGGAAGGAGATGTTCTCATTACCTGACTCATGTACTTGTAATCCCTCTGTACATCACCTTTGTACTAACAATAAAGTAAATAATAGTTTAAAAAAGAAGTATTGTGAGTCAAATACTGAGGCTGGAGGTTGGAGTTACAGAAGTGAAAAACGTTTCCCATTCTTGAGAAAGTCATCTGTGATGGAAGAGAAAGAGGTCAACATAAACTGTGTTGGTGATAAACGCAGAGACAGAGCTAGAAGAAACCCATACCGAGGTTCTAGGCAGAGACAAAATGTGCTCCCTCCCCTATACTTTTCCACCTTCACACTCCCTCTTAGAGAAGAGTACAAGGGGTGTTCCAGAGACAATCTATCCCTAAGAGGTGTGACAGTCTACAGTCATAACATCATTGTTCTCTTACAAGTCCAGTCAGATCACAGGCCCCTACTTAAACAGATCCTCAGCCTGAGCTGCTATAATTGGTCCTAGAAATGTGCTGCCCAGAAATCTTGAGTTGTGAAAAGTATTATAGCTGGAAAAGAATGAAAAGGGGAAGATCTCAAGGACTCAATCAAGAAAACCTCACCCACGTATGCAGGCGCTCACACAGGTCAGGTGATAGAGAGGGCACACGGGGGTGGGGGGTAGGGGGGTCCGCTAGTCTCAGAGAATCCAGTTCATCACCAGTGTGAATATACAAATGAGGGAGGGAGAGAGATGGAAGTGAGCCTGCATTCAGCATGAGCAAAACCGATGGGAGCTTTCCTCCTTATATCGGGATGCCCAGATGGGCTCACAGGGGTAGGCAATCATTACGAGTCAGGGAGGAAAGGACCAGCAGAAGGAAACAGGGGACCATGGTCCACTGAGAGCTAGACCCCTCGAGGATTAGTCATAACAGAGATAAGGGGTGTGGAGGTCAGGACGGATCAGCGAAGACTCCTCCATCCTTTCCTCTTCCTGCCTTCTTATCTGCTGGTGCTTCCCACTGACCATATCCAAGAGAAGCCAATTGCCAGGGGTCCTCAGGGAATGAGCCTACATCACCCAGATTTGGAATCTGAGAGAGCAGGACAGAGATAGATGAAGAAATCTGGGGGCTCAACATGAATACAAGCATTTCTATCCTTGAATAGAAATACTAATCAATGGGTCAAGTGAAAGATAAACACCCAACTTGACTTTGTAAAAGCAGTATCAATCATCATGTGATTCACCGTAGTGATGTACAATGCAATAATTATTGATATTACTGCATATCAGAGTGTGTTTTTTATTAAAACATTTCAATATAATACAAACACATATAGGTATTATATCTACTGTACTTATTATACTATATTTAGTATCTGAATAGCATATATAACATCTGGTACTTTATGTGCAGTAAAAGTTTTGGTTCACTTTGAATTGTGTAATAAGGAGGAGCAATGGTTAGGAATTTTAATCCTGTTAGAGTATATAATCCAGAAGTTCAAAAAGCTCTCTCTTCTCCATGTAGGGAACAACAATCTCTAGCTAGCACACGGGTACCAGTGGTTTGCTCTTACGATGTCTTTTATAAGCCCCCTGTGTAACTGGCCTTCATTTCCTGGAGCTGCTAACGGCTCCAAAGCCCAAAACCACCATAATCTCTTGGACTTTACAATGTAGTTCCCTGCATGTAGGGGCACTCAGTCCCTCTTACATCAGAAAAAGATGGAGGCAGAACAGCCTTCTCAGCACAAAAATCTACTCCCTGCAGGACACTTCAGCCTTCACTAAACTATAAAACAGACAGGGTATGTGTATGTACACTTTCTAATGAAAAGCAATGGCAATCACAATGCAGGGATTTGTGTGTCTGTGTGTATCAGTAATAGAGCTTACACTCAGGGCCTGGGCACTTCCCCTTAGTGATTTTGCTAGAGGTTGGCCCTCTACCACTTGAGCCATAGCTCTACTTTTAACTTTTGGTGGTTGATTGGAGATAAGAGTCTTATGAACTTTGCTACCGAGACTGACTTTGAGCCATGATCCTCTGATCTCAGCCTCCTGTGTAGCTAGGATCACAGGTGTGAGCCACCAGCACCCGGTATAATGCAAGAATGTTAAAGGATACTAAATAGCTCAGTTAACTTGGACTTCCCTGGAATACCACTAAGAAAGCCCCTCTTAATACACTCAGCCACTGAGTCTTGCTCCTGGACAATGTTCAAAGCCAGAGACTATAACTGCTATGCTGAAAAGTGCCCTAGGGTTATCCTTGAAGGATGATTGCTATTGTTGTCCACTTATGTGACTCTAAGGGTGGCTTAGACCCTAATTAAAGACCCTAATTAAGAGTTAGGGTCGCTGGGTCATAGGGGAGCTCTATGTGAAGTCTTTTGAGGAACCTCCATACTGCTTTCCAAAGTGGTTGAACAAGTTTACACTCTCACCAACAATGCAGTAAGGTTCCCTTCTATCCACATCCCTTCCAGCATCCATTGCAACAATGAGATGTACAAGTCATTATGTTGAAAAAAGAACTTTACAACTCTGGCCGGGGACAGAGTGGGGGAGTGGGAGAGTGGGGGAGGGGGGAATGGAAAGGGATGGGAAGGGGAAACCAAGCAGGAGGCAAGAATGCTTGATAAGAAATGTACTCATTACCTTGCCCATGTTATTGTAACCCCTCTGTACTTTCACAATTAAAAAAAAGAGTTAGGGTCTATGTGTATCTTTGTTCTTTTAAAATATTCTTACAAGCAAGTCAACCTGCTGACCACTGGTTGATCTATTAAAGATTACTACCTGCTATTGTCTGGAGCTTAAACATTACCCATGGTGATATTTAAGTCTCCATGGTGATACTATTGGGAGACGGTGGAGACACTAAGAGGTAGGGGGTGTTACAGATGTGCCCTTGAAGGGAATTTGGGAAACTCTTGCCCACTTGTCATTGCCCTTTGCTTCTTGGACATCAGCTCCTGGCCTCATGCTCTAGCCATGATGTACTGTCTTGCCACTGGTCCCAAAGTTGTAGATCTTAGATCCTCCAAAATTGTGAACCACAAGAAAGCTTTGCTGTTTACATTATCAATTATCTCAGGTATCTGCTATACTAACAGAAAACTAACTCTTCTCAAGGACAGACCTTGACTTTTCCTGTGAGAGTAAAGTGTAGATCCATATGGAAGGGAGGCGGGGGAAGAGCAATATTTATCCAATTAATTTAGCAAGGCACCTGGCCTGACCTTCAAATCAATGGAGCCCAATTACCATGATGAGCAGCTTTTATTTGTTTTTCCCATTCAATGAAAGGGTCTAGCTACATCTCAAGGAAACTTTAAGCCAGCTTTTGATGACTCTTCTCAGTGCTTCAATTTCTGGCATATTTAAAGCCAGCAAGCATCTTCCTTGATCCCATGAGAAAGATATAGTTCACATCTAGGTGGATCTAGTGAAGAGGCGAGCATGATTCAGGACTACGTAATGTACAGGCCCAACGAGAAATGGAACTATGAGTTCCCTTTTACAAAAGTTATCATGAACTTAAAAATGTGAACAGCAGAGCTTTAAACCAATGGTAGGTCCTTCTAAACACTGGCCCCTCTGCAAAGTCAGCCCCACTTGGAGGCTCCAGAAATTTACTACCCAATGCATGTAAGCAATATCATTGATATACATGCAAGTGTCTTGTCTGACCTGATGAGGACTTCGGTAGCTCAGGGCACTTGTGACCTAGTGCAGTGAGGATCCAGTCAGTTACTAGGACAGAATGTGCTGGCCTAGTGATCTTTAGGAGTCATCAGCCTGTGGCTTCTTAGAATCTCCCTGGCACTCTATATCCCAATCTTTTGGCAGCCCAATTCTGCTCACTGGATTTTTGGTAATATTAGAGGTTCAAGACTTTCTTTATGCTCTTAGCTCTCTATTTGTTACACTATGTTCTGCCCAATGATGATACCCTGGAACTTCACAGGAAGATAGTTGGCTGTCCTGGGAAGAAGCTCTGGTTCATTTTTTTCAACTCTATGAATAGACTGACCAGCCGCAAGGCAGATTGCATGCCTCAACTTCTAGGCGTTTGGCTTTTCCGTCCCACTTAGATCTTGTTGGCTCCATATACTGAGCACATTAAAAAGCACACAATGCTGTGTCAAGGGTATGAATGACTAGTACCTGCCATGTGAGCAGCCTGTTGGTACAGGTGGCAGTGTGATTACTACATCCAGGTATCTTTCAGTGGTGTGGACATAAAAGAGATCTGCAACCTCCAAGGAGTCTCATGTTTTAATTGCTTGGATTCAATGCAGGCAAAGGCAATGGACCAGTGATTTAGCTCTGCTTTCATGTTGTAAATGGAATGCTCAGGTTATTGTATCTATAATTCTTTAGATATTGTGAGTTTTATGTACCAGAATCTGCTTCCTCTTTGCCTCTGGAAATAAAAAGTAGGAGTGAAGTAAATTTCTTTTTAATGATATCTCTTTCTTCAAAAGTCAAATAGTACTATCAGAAAGCTATTTTCAAAGCCTAATTTGGGCCACACTTCTCTTTCCATTATAAATAAGACTCTTTTTTTATGAGCTTGATTTTTCAGTCTAGGAGACACAGTAATTCCACCTCAAAGTTTCCTGGCAACCTGAAATTCTATTTTTCTACTCTATAATGTTCTTTCAGGTAAGTTTCTGGTTCCTTATTGGGCTAAGAACTCTCCTTGACATACAAGCCCTACCCCTGGCAATCCAGTAGACATTATTTGTCACCAGGCTTTTACATTGCATACCTGCATACTTTGGAGAATAAAGGAACTCCTTTTAAATCATCATTTGCTGTTTTAGATTACTCAAAAGAGCAAAAAGGATTTTTTTAAATTAAAGAATTAAAAATAACCAAACGACTAAAAACAAGGCGATACTAAAGCTACCAGCACAACCATGCTCATTGCAGCATTATTTACCATAGCTAAGATATGGAATTAACCCAGATGCCCCTCAGTAGATGAATGGATTAAGAAAGTGTGGTATGTATGTGTACACACACACACACACACACACACATACACACACACGGAATTCTATGCCTCCATCAGAAAGAATGGCATTGCCTCCTTCATAAGGAAATGGAAAGACTTGGAAAAAATTTTATTAAGCAAAGAAAGATAGGCTGCATGGTTTCCCTCATTTGTAGTAACTAAAATATGTCTGGGATATTCTTAGTAGAGGAGCACAATAGCTCAATAGCTATGTGTATATGACCATATAAAATGCTTATCAAAATGCACTCCAAGAAATGGAAACAAGAGGTTTTCCTTAGTGTACTGTTTGCAGTTATTTCTTCTTTCTTTCCTTTTGTTTCTCCTTTGTTTTATTCCATGTTGTCACTGTTTTTTATTTCTGTACCTTTTGTCTTGAATGTGTTTATCTGATTTAGGGAAAGGAGAGGGAATCACAGAAATTATGAGATAAAGGGTGAACCAATTCAACATTAATACTCATTAGATACTATATTGTAAATGAACTTTACAACTTGCAAGGGGAGGGGAGCCTGGGTGGGGAAGCTAGAGAAAATGAAGGGGAGGGTAACTCTGTTCATAAAAAAGTACTCATTACCTTCCTTATGTAACATCATCTGTACATCACCTTTATAATAAAATTTTTAAAAATAAAATTAATAAAAAATAAATAAGTTTATCAGTCCTGATTGCTTTCTTTTTAAAGGTCAAAAAACATTTTGTGGGATCCTTCTTCTCACTGGAACTTCCTGTCTAGCTTGGACCTTCTACATTAATGGACAATAGGTGATTCTGATACAGGACAGAAATCCAGATGCCAGGCGCTACTGGAGGGCTGTCTTGAGGTCCAAGCTAGTCTGGCTATTTGTGGCATGCCCAGCTAAGGATCTTGTTGTGACCTGGAAGGAGTGATGGCTCCAATGTTAATTCATTTCCTCTATTTTGTTCTGAAGAAAATCTGAGCCAGGTACTAGTGGCTCATACCTGTAATCCTGTCTAGTCAGGAGGTTGAGATTTAAGGATAACCATTTAAAGCCTGCACAGATAGGAAAGTCTGTGTGATTCTTATCTCCAGTTAACCACCAAAAAATAATCCGGGGAGCTGTAGCTCGAGTAGTGGAGTGCTAGCCTTGAGTAAAAAAGCTAAGGACAGCATTCAGGCCTTGATTTCAGACCCCAATACTAGTGCATGTGTATGTGTCTCACTCACGCACACAGGTCTGGAAAAATTGACCATCCTCCCAAGTCTCCTTTCAGTTCTAAACCAAATTAATAACCACCAACCTTTTAAAGGAACATTTTTGCAATCTACTTCTTCAAATCTATCAGGAAAAAGGCTAGGCCCTGTTTCCTTTATACTTACCAGGCATTAAATTGAGTCTATCTGTGGGCCTAAATTATACTAAAACTTACAAATGAAGATCTATCAATGGTCCCAAGTAAGGTAAGAACTTAAGGATCTAATTTATTCTTATACTTGTAAATGAAGAACCATAGATGGAGAAAAGTATAAAAAGGCCCAAATCTTAAATCCCAGGCAGGCTGTCCATGGATACTACTCCAGGACAGAGGGACCATTCAGTGAAAGAATGAAGCATGAACACTTTCAGGATTAGACATCAAAACATTTGCATTGATGCTTCTCAACTGCCAATTACAGCTGCTTGTACAACTTAGTTACCAAAAGCATTGTGGTATGCCTTGATGAACAAACACTTATGACTAATTGGAAAATGTTTTTCTAGAGTACCATGTTGCAGCTCTACGTGGCTCCTTTATTACTGCTTTTTGGCACCCTGCCCATGGAGCAGAGACCGTTTTCTTTTAAATAAGGCATAGATGTGATAGCTGGTTCTTTCCTTCTTCCATGCACTTCAGCAATGCAGCTGATTATTCAACCATTTTCTCTCCCCTTTGCTGCCTTCTGTTCTCTTTTTGTTTCTTACCATTCAAAAAATTCGAGCTGTGAGAAGCTCTAAAATTACCAGTTCTCTGAAAACATGCCTTTCAAAGCTCACTTTGCATCCAGTGAATAAACTTGTTTCTCTTTAGCACAGTTAAGTAGTGAGGGAAAAATGGCAAGGTAATCTCAAGCAGTTTTGTTTGTTTATAGTAAGGTTGAAAACTTAATCAAATTATAGCAAATGCTAAATATATGCAAGTGTATACACATCTGTACACACATCACATATAAAGACATATGTCAAAGCTATGGAATTCTAGATACTGGGATTTAAAGGGTGGGTTTTTTGTTTGTTTGGGGGATTTTTTTTTTTGCCTTTTTCTTCATTTCCATCTTGACCACTTACATAATTGGAAAAATGTACAAAATAATGATAGGCACCGCACAATTGATCATTCTCTAGATAATCAAAGAAATCAAAAGTCATAACTATTTTTAATTGTTAGTAGGGTGAGTGGAGTAGTTAGAAGAGAGGTCCAAGAGAAAGCGAATTCTCATGGACATTTCTGTTAGTGTCTGCCAACTTGTTTTGGAAACTTTGCTGGGGATTTCTATTTCACCCTTGTTTTCAGGAGCTTAGATCAAGGAGGAGCCTGAAGTGCTTGTCTCTCATTTCTCTCTCAATGCCTCCTTCTGTCTTCTGGCAAGCACATACTGCACTCTTTCCAACAAAGAAAAAGATAAAAATGACTCCAGAGAGATGGAATTTTTCACATGATGGCTCCCTTTGAGTCCCCAAATGAAACAGTCTCATGTTCTAAGGATTACCATTTGTCTTCTTATTGTTGTTGTTGTTTGGATTTCTTTTTAGGAAAATAAACAACACTAAAAATATGAAACATCATTGCTTGAAAATATAGAAGATAAAAAAGTTCAAAGCAAATCTTGAATACTTAAACCTTCCATTTCCAAGGTTAGTTGGAAGAAAAAGCCAATAGAGAACAGGAACATATTGAAGTTGTAGCGAAGGTTGCCAGATCACATACTTTCATTAAAGAAAAGAAAAGAAAAGAAAAACAAGCATATAATAGATTTGGACAACAAAAGGACTAATTTCTCAAAACTCTGAAAGTTGGTACTCCTCTCCAACAAGAGTGAAGAATTGGAAATCTTTGTTTACTGGAGAGCTGTGAGGTTTCCACGGGGTGAGAACTGCAGTAGTGAAACTTTCATCAAAGTTTAACTCTGCTAGAAAGACCACATAACTATGCTGAACAGAAACTTCTTCCAAAGGGAATTAACGTTGTCTCTTTGTCTGACTCATTTATATTTTATAAGCTATTGCGAAGATCCTTGCTAAGTTTTTATGGCATTGCACATCTAGAAACAATAAGTATATTTGTTGCTGGCAAAATAAGTGAAGCGCAATCTTCCACCCACCAGGAATAATGTCACATCTCAGCCAATGAAAAGCATTGTCATTTGAAGCAGTTCTTTGTTAGTTATACCCTGTCATTTCCTTGGGTTTCTAAAGTCCTGCCAGGTATAATAAATATATCAACCATGGGAGGTGATCTGCACCATATCATAACCCAGTGGTACAAACCCATCCAACATTTACTAAGCACAAAATATATTTAAAGTATTTTTATAGGTACTATGGAAAAGTTTTTCCTTCTCTCAAAAATCATAAAGATATGTGATAATACACAGCATAACATGAATTAAGGGCATTTACTACATCCAAAAATAACCATAAAATACAAAAACGAAATCTTCATTCATATAAAGAACAGTTACCATGGTGAACATTTTTAAGTGTCTCTAGAAGGAGAGGGAAAGAGATATGCTTCACTGTGTCATTCTGCCCGTGCTCTATACTAAGGAGGGCATTTTACACCCCAATCACTGACTCTTGGCAACAACCCTGAGAATCCCTGGATCCTCTCTGCAGATGAGGAGACAGAATCAGAAGTCTAAGGGAGATTTCAGTACAAACAATCTGCTACAAAAGTTTGTGTTTCTCTTCTTCCTTTCTGGGGCTAAAGTCTTCTGTACAGCAGAATATGGGCCACAGGGGGAGTGAGAAGGCCAAGTCACCGTGCAGAAACAAAGTATAGAAGTGGAGCTAAAGGAAGAGTTCTGATGAATATTCAGTGGGACAAGAACAAATATTGACAAGAAAGGAAAGGAAAGAGAGAGACAGACAGCGAGACAGACGGGGGAGGATGGTAAATGAGCTATAATAGTCATCAAAGATGCATTTGCTCCAGCTACTTGTTAAAGAGTCTACAGTAAAGATTTCATTGTATTTTAATGACTTTTAATGCCAGAATGATGTTTTGGGGAGCTAACATTGCACTAGGAGGAAGTGGGGCTTACAAAAAGCTCCTTTCCTTTGACAGAGAAGAATCAGAATGAGGCTGTAAGAGAACTTTGTGGAGGATGTCCACAGGAAGATATTTGGACTGAGGATGGGAGGAATGTACACAAGCCTCCCTTTATCGTCTGTATTTCTCTTTGAGATGGCACAAGACTTGTCTCACAATAGGACAAATGAAAAGAACACAATGTATATTTTTCCAGCACAAAAGATGGAGGTGAGACTATAATAAGACAATTTCAGGAGTGACAAAATTATTTTAATCATGCACAGTGACTGTGTCCCTATCATGGCAGAATGTGAGAAGCGATGGCAGTCTTCTGTCGTGATGTGCCTCACACGTTCAAGGATTCATTTAGCCATATTAGATTGGAAATTCATTCCATTTTGAGATAGTGGGACCATACAGATAACAATTACAAGTATCAGTTTTCATTATTGTAGTTGCAGATTTAAATGGCATATTTACATCCTGTCTGCATGGAGACCTAATAAACAACCTCTGTAAATTGGATTGGAATGCTGGGAAATGGACGATCTCACTGTGGATTTCTCCAGTTAGAAGGGATGTCGGGGTCCCACATCTTTCATTGGCCCTAGATTCATTCTTGCTGTTTTCCTTCAGTTGTTTATCTTGACAGCAAAGAACGTTGACAGCCCTGCTGAATTTCCTAAACTCAGATTTTCTATCAGACCAAAAGATGACAAATGAGCTTTTCACTCCAGTTGATGAGCACATCAGGAAAATGACATAACGGTGTAATTTTTTGCCCCAAGACAAGGAAAAAAAGATGTAGTGGAAATCACCATGTTCATGTTTTTGTTCCCTTTCCACCTTCATCTGACCACAGTTGTCACTCAGAAGCTCTAAAGAAAAGCAGAAATAGATGCCGTTGTTGAGTGGCTGCCGTGTGTGTGTGTGTGTGTGTGTGTGTGTGTGTGTGTGTGTGTGTGTGTGTGTGTGTGACAAGGTCAAACTCGTCTCAGGGCCTGGGACATGTTTTTCTTATTGAGAGGGGTTATCCTAGAAACATTGTACATGATGTTAACTGACATCTCCAGAATTGGATGTGACACCCCAAATGACATGTCTTGGGAGAGAAAGTTTGACAGACACTCATCTAGAAAAATAACTATTTCCATTTATGCACTACCTAATACAACCCTTGAGTGGTACACATGAGTTTTCTACCTATGTCTATTCTCCACCTACTCTTGGGTAGAGAGCCCAGATGGACCTGTTTAGTTATTTAGGTTACACATTTAAACTGAAGGTGAGCATCAATTGAATGGTTTAAGTGTTTTGACTCTTTATAAAATATTGTAGACAGCATCCAGAGTCACTTGTGGAGGCACTGCTCAGCCTGGGTCACATGTCAGGGGCAGTTTGAAGGAATCACTATGCAGAAAGGTCCTGGCTTTCACCTCCAAGTGAGAATACGATTCACAGAGAACTGTGCTCCTGTGGTCCCAAATGACGGAAGTCTACCACTTGCCTGCGGTGTTTCCCAACCCCACTCAAAGCGTTCAGTGTCTGTGGTGCTTATCTAAAACATGATGCTAAAGTCAGCAGGCCAGGAAAAAGTGCTCATAATCAAAATTCCCATTCAAACACGGGCAGATCCACTAGGACAAGACAATACTTTTTTGGTTTAGTAAAACTTGGTTTGATAGTTTTGTATTTGATAGCATGCAGTTTTACACTCTGAGGAACTAAGAATGTATCATCTCCCACTCTGCCATTATATACCCATGCGTAGAGAGGACTTTGCACTATTGCAAATGTTAAAAAAAATGGTTTAAGCTGCTGTCTTTTCCACTATATGTTGCACGGTCATTTACATTCTTTCATGCTAGATATGTGAATGATGTAACCCTGGATGTAAGGCTTAGAACAGTGATTTTTTAAAGATGAATGTTTTGAGGGTTCACTAAAAGAATAATTTGTTTACACTCATACACTCTCTTTCTTAGAGATTTACTAGCAATTTTTTCTATTCTAATAAACTAGGCTATCATCAGATATCTGACTCATTTATCCTTCCCTCATCTAAACTTTGTAGCCAATCTAGTTGGCCACTTATGTAGGAATAAGACTTATGATTTCTTCAAGTCGTTTAAGGATACAGGTGGACCTGTTGCAACAATGAGAAGTACAAGTTGTCATGTCGAAAACCAGCTTTACAACATTGGTGCGAGGGGGGGGGGGTTGGGGGGGGAGGCTGGGAAGGGATGTGAAGGGTAAACAAAGGAGGAGGCTGCAATGCTTGATAAGAAGTGTACGCATTATCCTGCTCATGTAATTGTAACCCCTCTGTACAGTATGTTCACAAAAAATAAAAATAAAAATTTTAAAAAAGACTTATGATTTCTTTATAAGAATAAATGTGGTGGGGTTGGGAAGGTGGCTTAGTGGTAGAGCGCTTGCCTTGCATGCATGAGGCCCTGAGTTCGATTCCTCAGCACCACATAAGCAAAAAGAAAAAAGCCGGAAGTGGCACTGTGGCTCAAGTGGTAGAGTGCTAGCCTTGAGCTGAAGAGCTGAGGGACAGCACCCAGGCCCAGAGTTCAGACCCCACGACCGGACCAAAAAAAAAAAAAAGAATAAATGTGGTACCATGTTAAGCTATATAACTCTCCATTCTAGCCAATGGATCAACAGCAAACTTGATCCAAGTAGAGACCTGAAAATGATCTAGTCTGTCTACTCTCTCCAGCCCTGGCTATCACCATTAGATTATGACCAGGCTAGCTTACTTGAGGAATATAAGAGAGACATAGAGAAGCACTTAATGACATCAAGGGTATCTGCATCTAAATTCAAATAGCTAAGTCTTGATCTGATCACCATCTCAGAAGACCCTCCCCCATCTCAGCCTAAATCACCAATAGCAGATAGATATATGGGCAAAGAATGGTAATTATTTTATGAAATCACATTTTGTGGTTTTTTGCTTGGCATTTTCTATAAGAATCTCTGACATTTCCACATACCTCAGTGTTTTGGTACAAATGGTATCAAATGTTTTGTAGGAAATACTCACATCGCAAAAAAATAGCTTTTGAAATTCTTGGTTTAGTAGTGATTTTCTAGTCTGAAAGCAGAACTTTTTAGTAGGAATTCGTATCTTGACCCACACTCTATTAAGTGTGGATTTAAGGAGGTTGGCAGAAGGAACAACAATAGAGTCAAACTCTATTGTCCATCCATTAGCCACCCAGAGACACTTACTCAGTTCAGGCGAGCAATGTGGGTATAATTTAAGGCCACTTCTTATTTTATAATCCAAGATCCTAAAGTTATGGCCAAAGTTATATAGCAAATCAACTACACCACCAGGACTAGAAATTAGGTCTTGTTGAAGGACATTTTAAGTTATCAGAGATGCAAAATAACTTCCAGTGTGATCTAGATCTGCCTAGTATAAACATTTAATTCTGCCTCCCAAGGAGAATGTAGTTAGGACCCATTCTTTATAGCTTTTATACTGTTGATATAAAGTTCTTACCTGTCCTGAAACAGGTAAGAAATCAGTACTGTATATGGTATATAAAACTATATCAGGTATATAAATCATATGCCACTGCACTAACTCCAATATTATAGTTCTAGTCATCTTTAGAATTTCTCTTTCTTTCAATTTATTTTTCCTGTGTCCATGGCTCTGTTCAGCTCCTGGACATAATCCTGACCTTTCATTCTTTTTCTGACTTGTACACTTTTTCTTCTTTCTCATCATGCTTCCTTCTTGTTTCTAGTATGAGCAGAGTTCTGTTTCCCTACTTCTCCTCACGCAAATATTGGCATACCTAAACTCCATGTTTAAAGTGTTAATGCTTTACTATACAAAAAGACCTTAGCATCCCAAATCTCTTTTGATCATTCCTTTGTTCCCTTTAGAAATCTATGCGGAATCCAGATCAGTTATGAATTTATAAAACTTCTTTCTAGGTATAATCTTCCTGTCAGACATCATCTCCCAGAATGCTTTATAGCTCTAGAATTTCCTTATAGCTCTAGAATTTTCTTATCATTCTAGAATAACAAGTGGGACATAGTCACAAGTCCTGCTGAAATTAATTTTTCTTCATTTTCTCAGATTTCAATGAAAGAGTCAGAACAGTGGAGCTTATAACCTTGATCATTTTTCATGCATTTCAAAATTTTCTAGGATGATCCTCAGGGTGTTCTTATGCTTACTAAGCATAAAATCACACAAAAGAGTGCTTTTCAATTATGTGCAAATCCTTTGGGGCCAAATATTAGATATTCTAGGGAAAGGCTTAAGGTGTATTTCTCAACTCATACTCCAAATCTTTCAATCCATTAAGCAAGAGAGATCATTTGGAAACGTCAGTGTACAATCTATCTTGAGAGATTCTGAAGATACTTGAATTAATAACTGATTTGAGATTGAATGGAAATTAAGAGTCTAGCTGAGTGTAACAACTCAAGCCTGTAATTCTATCTACGAGTGTGACAGAGATCTAGGGATCATAGTTCGAAGTTAACCCGGACATAAAAGTTTGTGAGACTCCATCTTCAACCAGTTGCTGGGCATGGTGGTATGTACGTGCCTGTCATCCCAACTATGGGGCAAGCACATGGTTGAACATGGAAGACCATGCCTGTCATCCCCAGTATCACAAGGAAGCACAAGAACAAGGATCATATCCCAGGCCAGACCAGCCCAGGTATAGAAAAATAAAGTATGTAAATAAAAAAGGGCATAGGGGAATAGATCAAGTGGTAGGGTAGCAAGCAGAAGGCCCTGTGTTCAATCACCAGTATGGGGGAGGGCGGGGTGGGGGTGGGGGGAGGAAATTGTGTGGAAATCAGATCTACACACTGATCTACTTAATCATCCTCATATAATCATTACCTTAAGAACAAGGAGAGATATCACTGGTTCTGATTCTAGGTCTTTCTTTTCTTATTTGGATCTCTATTTTATTTTTATCGAATAGGAAATAGTCACCTTATAATCATTTGCTCTGTTTTTGACTATTTCATGACTATTTTTGACATTTAATAAGTACCCCATATAAGCATATCCAGCTAAAATGATCAAGCTAACATTTTGGGGAATACAAAACCAAATGTGTACTGTCTCTGACATCTTTCTTTCTTTCTTTCTTTCTTTCTTTCTTTCTTTCTTTCTTTCTTTCTTTCTTTCTTTCTTTCTTTCTTTCTTTCTTTCTTTCTTTTTATTTATTTATTGGTCAGCCATAGAGCTTGAACTCAGGGCTTGGGTGCTGTCCCTGAGCTTTTTCACTCAAGGCTAGCATTGTACCACTTTGAGCCACAGCACCACTTCCAGTTTTCTGATGGCTACTTGGAGATAAGAATCTCATGGACTTTTCCTGGCTTTCAACTATGATTCTCAGATCTCAGCCTCCCAAGTAGCTAGGATTATAGGTTTGAGCCACCAGTCCCTGGCTGACATCCTAATTTTGAAGTCCCATTTCAATATCCAAGTATGTGCTTGGGAATGGGTATGAAGTGCAGGAAGGCATATAGGCCTAAATGTAGATTTGATATAAAAATCCACCTCTTCATTTGCATACAAAAAGCTGAGAAATTGCCATCAGCTTTCAAGACAGGTATTGCTGTTTGCATTATTATTCATCATAACAATGCCTCATCTTTTTACTTATTCCTGCTTTTAGGGCCTAGACAGAGACACGAATAGAACAGAAACACCTCCACTTCTCCCTAAATATGGAATGAAATTTCTTTAAGCATTTACCATCACCCCCACACATCTCTTTTTGGAAACTCTAAATGCAAGATATTTCCAGAAATGTACTACCTAGAATTTTTGTTTTTTTTAAAGAAAAGAAGTAAGTAACTATGTCCCAGATCTTCCAGATTGTTGCCCAAATTTGGCAAATAAATAGGAAAAAGAATATAAATATATTATGTCAGTCTTAAGATGTCACACAGTTTTCTTTAATGGCGACAATAATGGAAATTAGGAGGAAAACTTTACTGGGCTTAAAGAAAACCCAGCTATTGTGAATGAGTAGGCTCATTCATATGCTTTTTACATTTCCCCCTCTACCATTTATCTTTTTTTTTTCTTTCTGGTCCTGGGGCTTGAATGCTGGGCCTGGGCTCTGTCCTTAAACTTCTTTTGCTCATAACTAGTGCTCTACCACTGGAGCCACAGCACCATTTCTGGCTTTTTCTGATTAGTTTATTGGAGATAAGAGTCTCATGGACTTTTCTGCCCTGGCTGGCTTTGAATCATGATCCTCAGATTTCAGCAAAGTTGAAGATGAGACACACCGCCCTTACCCTCACCCCTTGGAATAAAAGCTGGGAAAGGGCTTCTGACAGGAAAAGGATGAACAAGATGACTTTTAGTTTGGCCTGGAATCAAGGATTTTGGCTTTGAACCAGACAAAGACAAACAGAAGCACTTGCAGAAGGCAGGTTTTTTTTCCCCCCACCCAGCCAGTAAGCCTGAACCTCTATGTTTTGTATGATTTACAAGGAGTTAATCTCATTTTTAATACAGGCACTTTATTATAAAGGAGCTTTGCTCCCAGGGGATTTGTTAATTGAGATGTCACTGTATTCCCGATGGTTGTGAATCTTCCTCCTTCGAGGATAGCTATGACCTTTGGAGGCAGCCAAAAAGTCATTTAGAACCAAGCAGGGTAGGTAACATGAGAGAGGTAGCTGGGTAATAAAGTCTAAGGACAAAAAAGAAAAAAAAAAGAAGTCATAAAACAAGAAGAATGATTCTTATGTATGGTCATAAATGGGTGCTAGAAGCAGCTTCTGAGGACTCTACCATGTTTTGAACAACATCTATGGAAGAAATATATCACCTTCCAAGGTGATTCTGCCAAATAAAAAAGACACCTCATTTGCACGTTAGTCTTTGAATTGATGTTATAGAGACAAGATGCAGTCTCATGAAATTTAACATGTACCACATACTCTATGTTTATGTGTGTGTGTGTGTGTGTGTGTGTGTGTGTGTGTGTGTGTGTGTGTGTGTGTGTGTGTGTGTATACTGGGACTTGAACTCAGGGTCTTGGTGTTCTCACTTCACTTTTTTGTTCAAGACTGTCAGTCTACCACTTGAGACACAGGTCCATTTATGGTTTTTTGGTGGTTAATTAGAGATAACAGGCTCACAACTCTCCTGCCCCAGCTGCCTTCAAATTTCCATTCTCAGGTCTCAGCTTCCTGACTAGCTAAGATTACTGGAGTAAGCCACCAGTACCCAACTTCCATATGCATGTGAGGACATTATTTCTTTAGACAAGAGAGGACTCTTTTAATTACATTTAAAAAGATCTATTTGAGGACTAGGGATATAGCTCAGTATCCATGTGCCTGCCTAGCATGCTCAAGGCTATGAACTATATCCCTAGCCCCTCACCCCCAAATAAATTAAAATTAAAGTTAAAGATAATAATACAGCATCTACTGCATACCAAGTACTAGCATAAATCCATGTATGTTCAACAATATGTTGGACATACTTACGCTGAAAAGTTTTTCATCCTTTATCTGAAATGCAAATTTAAGTGGCTGTCCTATAGTTTAATTGGAAATGTTATGGCAGGAAATACAAAGGAGGGGAGCCAGTAAGAGCCATGAGTAAGGATAGGAGACTCGGCTCTTCCTCCAGCATCCTCAACATGTCATAGACAGGTGCATCTGAATCTGGATGACCCCAGAGAGAGAGGACAGAGGTTATGCAGATGTTGTTTCTGAGAGTTGGAAGGTCCAGACACCTAGAGTACAGGATGGTGTGTGTAAAAAAATAACTGTAAAAGAGAAGAAAAGGAATTTTTCCATGGATGACTATAGATTATGAATTGGACCCCCCTAATATTCCTTGAGAGAAGGAGTAACGATTCAAATTGCTTTTTAAATTACTTTCAGTTAAGTGGGTTGTGTTTCTTTCTGGGATACTGCACTCTGATTAAGTCATAAATCCTTTGGGATTCATTTGGGTTGCAAACAGTGTAATTTTTCCTGTTTTTTCCAATCTAGCTCCCTATGGTAGATGATGTTGCTGTGTTACCACCCCCTGAGACCACTGCTGGGGAGCTATTGGGCCACTACTGAGACCCTTCCACCTTCCCCCAAATCCCCAGGTGGCTGCCTCTCCATGATCTGTCATGGTCCAGACTCACCAGGGGAATGTGAAATTTCGATGTCTAACCGAGTATTACTGGAATATTTTCCCTCTATATGTGTGAGTTAAATGTATGTGCTTCTGTCGTTTTGGTTGCCTGCCTCTTACAAGGATTGGAATTAGTTAGCAATACTCTTCAAGTCTGGAAGCACTAAAATGGGAGGCAAGAGGGAGGGAGGTGTGCTTGGGAATACAGAAACTCTTAAATTACAGAAAACAGTGTGTTCCCATGCTGTGTACTTGGCCTCCTGGTGAACATTAACCAATGGCTTTCTTGGTAATTTACCTATTAATGATGGTCTTACTTTTTCACCAAACCAGCCTTTGACTTACACTAACACATTATGTTTTAGTTTGTGTTTCTTCCCATGTATTCCATCGAGGTACCCATTAAATTATCCAGGTACCCATTAAATTATCCAGGTGACTGACTATATAGCTTATATTCCTTTTCTGTTGTTGTTGTTATCCAAGATTTAAATTTTGTCCCATTTCTATTTCCGAGGGGTTATTGCCCTAATGTCTTAAAAGTAGGGTCTATTTTATATCACTATAAAAGTTCATTTTCAAAGAGTAACAATGACTTTACGTTCTTGGACACATTCTGAGAATACACAGGTAGTAATATTTTCCCATGGTTTTACACTCTTTAGTTTTCTTTTCCTACTACTTTTTTTTTCTTTTTCCTTAGAAGAAATGTGTGTCTGACATTTACTGAAATCCCATATACTAAACCAGAAATGCCAGATGCTCTTCTTGTCATTCAATAAACCTCTCACTCTTGCCTTAAAAGTTAACAGGAAACAATTATTGTGACAGAGTAATTTGCAACCACGATAGGACTTGGAGAATTGGCAAAGAATTTTCATCGATAACGGTAGGTGCTTAGGAAAGAGGCTATTTCTGTTTCTAAATTCACACTTTCTTTGTAAGCTCAATTTTTAGTGGTAGAAAGTGACTCCTTCACTACGTTGTCTAGTTTCTTAGCATGTCTTAAACTGCATCTCTTTTCTCTGATCAGAGCCAACATGCTAGGGAGAAGAAACAGGTAAGCACCTACTCTGTGCAACTTGAAAATTTCTTCTGTACCTCAGACCTGTCATACCTTTAAAGAAGAGGCTCCTCACCTAAGAAAGAAAGAAAGAAAGAAAGAAAGAAAGAAAGAAAGAAAGAAAGAAAGAAAGAAAGAAAGAAAGAAAGAAAGAAAGAAAGAAAGAAAGAAAGAAAGAAAGAAAGAAAAGAAAGAAAGAAAGAAAGAAAGTAACTTTAGTATCTTATTTGTCTTTTCATCCAAAGGAGGAATATGTAACATTGTGATTTGCCTAAACTAGGCACTCATTGAATGTGTATTTATGGAATGGAGCTTTGTTAGCTGGGCTGAAAACAATCAATACTTATATTAGTGAGGAAACAAACAAATATGCCTAAATGATGAGAATCAGAGTTCAAAAGGTTTCTGTATATTGCTTTAAGTTCTCTCATTTGCTGTGGCCTGAATAAACTAATGTAAGGGAATAAAGGGAAAACAAAAAGGGATCAAATTCATAGGTGGCTCAAACATAGGAGGAATATGAAAAATGACTATATACACTGATATATATACATATATATACATATATATCAGGATTCTAAATGTTTTTGACAGACAAGAGCAATAATGATCTGACTGAAATGATGAGATTTAACTGGGATAAATAAGAGGTCTTGGGATAGTACTAAAAAAATCTAACCATATATGTACCTAGGTAAGAGAGATCTGGCTTAGCAGCTTTTGACATTTAGTCAATAGAAAGTTCAATATTTTCTAGACCTATCGTGTAAAAAGTGATATCCAAGAATGAGCTGGGAATAAAAACCAACTGGAAAAAAAATTTAAGGCAGAAGTTAGGTAACTGAAAAAGCAGACAAGATACAGTTTAAAGAACCATCCAGGAAAGCTATTCAGTGCAAAATCCACAAATGACAACTTGGTGCTTGGCCTTCTTGTCTTCCACTGAATTCTCTAGAATGTAGAAGTAGAG
The DNA here is from genome assembly GCF_019054845.1 of Dipodomys spectabilis. Lineage (NCBI taxonomy): Eukaryota > Metazoa > Chordata > Mammalia > Rodentia > Heteromyidae > Dipodomys > Dipodomys spectabilis. The sequence continues at coordinate 24,097,641 of NW_024870728.1, forward strand.
GCAAAAATTAAAGTACAAGGGAAGAAAAGGGGATGAAAGTTAAAGGAAGATGTATAGGAGCACAAGTTGTATCATCTAGTTCTTAATGGTCACTCATGTGATCTGATGAATCTCATCCCATATCAGAACAATCAGTTGCCTTCTAATTCAATCCAAGGAGAAGTGCATCAGCATGATTGGGGTTATTAGGTAAGAAAGAGAAAGGTCAAAGTCATCAAGAGAAGCTGAAAGACATAAAGATTTTGTTCAACCCTTTTCATCTGATTCCCAGTAGGTAAAACATGAGCAGGACAGGACAACTAGATACCAAGTGGTGCTTGTTATGGTTTGACTATGAAATGGACTCTTCGGCTCATGTTGCCAGTGATTTGCTCTGGGTGTGTGGTGCTATGTGAGGTGCTTGTGGAAACTTTTGGAGGTAGGGCCTACCTGGAGGATGTAGATCCCTGAGAGTGTACCTGGCAGATCACACCAGGGACTCAGCCTGTCCCTCTCATTTTCTGCTAGCTGTCCACCAAGAAGTGAAGAGCAGCGTCCCTCTAGCACAAGGTCTTCACCATGCTATTCTTCCCACAGTCATGGGGTCAAGCCAATGAGATCATGAACAAAAGTAAATCCTTCCTCCCTCAAGTTGTTGATGCCAGGTATTTCAGACACAACAACAAAAAGGTAACCGACAGAACTAGAAGAGAGTCAACAGTGTGGGTAGCCTTCAAAAGGAGCTTTTGCCATCTAAAGCCACATTATGACTATGCTGGCTCTGCCATTATACATAAAGTAGATGAATGGATCAAGAAAATGTGGTATATATACACAATGGAATTCTATGCCTCCATCAGAAAGAATGACATTGCCCCATTTGTTAGGAAATGGAAAGACTTGGAAAAAAGTATATTAAGTGAAGTAAGCCAGGCCCAAAGAAACATAGGTCCCATGGTTTCCCTTATTTCCAATAACTAGTATATACCTGAGACAAGCAGAAACAATCAGATAAGTTGATGTTAGGTGAAATGAACCTGAAGATAAGGACTCAAATGGATTTTCTTTCTTGCTATTGTTTCTAACAGATTTATAAGATGATTTCTTTGTTGCTTTGTATGTCCCTCCCCCACGGTATAACCCCTGTTTTCACTGTATTTGATATTGGTATAATTTGTGGAGGGGAAGGGTAAAAACAAGTTGTTTAACTAGGGATACAGGTGGACCCATTGCAACAATGAGATGTACAAGACGTTATGTCAAAAAACAAACTTTACAACTTTGGCGGGGGGGGGGGGGAGACAGAGTTTGGGGGAAAGATGGGAAGAGATGGTAAGGGGAAACAAAGGAGGAGGCAACAATGCTTGATAAGAAAGGTACTCATTACCTTGCTCATGTAATTGTAACCCCTCTGTACAGTATTTTCACAATAAAAAACAGAATTAGAAAGACTCTGCTATTTAGTTAGTAGCAATGCAATATGTTGTATCAATTTTTGAAAGCCTATAAAATATTTTAAGGCCTGAAAAATGTTACATGTTTCCAAAATATAAAATGGATAAATTGAAATTAATAAATGTGTAATTAAACATTTCCATAAAATATAACATGATGTTAACTTTATTATGTTATTGTCCATGTTCATAAAATTTAATTACATTTGAAAACAATTTGTACCTTAGATATTCTCATATAAGTATGAAGATGATTGCCAGGAAATCAGTACCAATCATAAATTAAATGAGTTGCTCTTAGATAAAAGATTGTGTGTTTTTTCAAGAGAGAATTATTTTTAAATTCCTTTTTGAAAAACTTGGGTAGAAAACGTATTTCATATGAGTTAACAATGTGCTTTATTATGTTGTATATGATCAAAGAGAGTATGCAAAAGAGTTCTTTTTTGCTAAAAGCTCTTTATTGTCATATGAAGGGAGATGGCCCTCTCCACTAATGGTAGGGTAGATATAAGTGTTCTCAAGTTCCCAAGTTCCTAAAGGTTTTAAAATCAACTTCTGTTCAGGTATCCACTTATTGTTTTTTTACCTGCAGGAGACAAGATTACTTATTTAGATGAACCACCATCCCTAATAGCTAACACAAAACGGAAAACTTCTATCTTGCTGGTTAGTTGAGGAAACTATAGTATCTAGCTCCTAATACATAATGAATCCGCAGTCACTATCAGTAATAATAGTGATTATGAAGTCTGGAGAAGAAAAAACAGATTGTAGAACCTTTGATATTTTGTGGAAAGAATTGAACAATTTAAGACTGAAAAATACCATAGACAGGAATGAACTGACGACTGTTTAAGCAAAGATATGCATCTATTAACACTATAAAATGCAAATGGAACAAATCAATGAATAAATACATAGGCTAAAGATAGCTAGATTTTTATCATGTAATTGACCCCAAGGTTTGAATTTGTTTTTTGGCTCTAAGGGGTGAAACCAGAACCAATAGTTCAAAGTTATAAGAGAAGCAGATATCTCTTATTTTAAGGGACAACTTCATCGAATTAAAACTGGCCAGAACTGGAAAGGGCTTCCATAGAGGTGTGGAAGAGAGATTACAAGACTAGGATTGAGGGATACATCGAATGATTTGAGCCTCTTCCCACACCTTCTATTATTCTGTTACCATGTTAGCTTAGATCACAAAGTAACCTGTGGTAAACGTTCCCAATTATAACTTTCAACCTTACTGTGTTAGTACTGTTCAACCAGATGAATTTAGGTCTCTAGTTCTCCACTGGGGACTCATTAGCTTATTTAGAAGAAACTCCCACCCAAGCAGATGTAGAACAGCATACTGGGGGTGGGGGTGGAAACCAATGGATGAGGTTGTCTTTATTCCTGATTGTTTGGCTGCTTTTTCAACTGAATATAAGTCTCACTGAAACCATAAGCACTTAATAAAATATGTTAGGTAAAAGTATAAGAGAAGCTGCCCAAAATCTCTACAAGAGGGCCAAGAATTCTGTATTAAATAGAATGCAATCTAAGGGCTGGTTCAATTGAGTTATAATATATAAAAAATATTTTTTAACAATAGTCAATTTGTTCTAGTTGTTAAAAAAAAAGACATGAGATGTCATCTCTGTTAGGATGCATCAGCCCCACTTCACTTTGGGGAATGTTGTCTTAGTGCTCTTGGAAGTTAAAAGTTATCGCTTAGTTACTGGACTCCACTTAACATCTGTAGCCACTCAGTGCCTCTTTGGGGTTATCTTATGCTTGGTATTAACAACATTTTTGTTTTTTCTATGAAGGTCTCTTGGAAAACTAAGTCACCAGTGCACAATGAGCATGACCTAGAATAGGACAATTGTGGATCCATAAAAGCCAGGCAGACATGGACATACTACATGATGTGCTTTGCTGGTGTGATTTCAAGCTGCTTTTTCTTCTGTGGCCATTATCCCCTCCCCTCCCCTCCCCTCCACTCCACTCCCCTCCACTCCCCTCCCCTCCCCTCCCCTCCCCTCCCCTCCCCTCCCCTCCCCTCCACTCCCCTCCTTTTCATCTCCTCTCCTCTCCTCTCCTTTCCTTTCCTTTCCTCATCTTCACCTTTAGCTTTGGCCTTGTGAAACAGGAAGAATTACAGGAGCACATTCATCTGTGCCTGCTTCTATGTTGCCAAAGAAAATTGCAGTTGAATTGTGACTACATATTTTTTTACATCCTTGGCCCAATTATGGTTCTGCAGTTGGGCAGTAACCAGTACGTGGATATTTTTTTCTGTTTATGTCAGTAAAGCCAGAACTCAATGGCTGTATGACTATGTTTCTACCTTCATAAAACTTTTTACAGCACATCTGCCTTGAATGTATGGGGGAGATCCATTGAGAAATGCCTGAAGTTGTTTCTCCAGCAGGGAGGGGGTTCGGGCTATGTCATCTTCACTCTTTCACCTGGTTTCCCTGGGGACAGGGCAGCTGTGACCAGGGTATTGTCCAAGTCTAGGAAACAGTCCTTTTTTTCCATTGTGCAAAGCTAATTGGCCCTTGTGGAGATTGGACCCATGCCCTTGGTCTAATTAACACTATTGCCTATTAGTTCCAGCTGAACTAACTTCCTCAAACTTATACTCATTTTATTTAGTAGATAGCAATTTGCATTTTTAAAAGATAGTCTTTCCATAGCCTCTGGGCATTAAAAAATAACCTCAATTCTCACACAGTCAAGACTGTTCAGATTTGACTTTATACTCTGGCTCCTGAGGTGTTGGGGGCTATTTTATACTCGTTCATTTTTCAGTGTAGCATAGGTGGTGTTAAAGGAAGACACTATGAATATAGCCCTGATACTGTCACTAAATGACCTTCTTGGAGTGGGTGATTAGCCTCATGGATCTACTTCCTCCTCCATAAGTGGGAGGGATGACTAAATGAACTCTAATCCTCAGCTTAAATGTAAAATTCTATGATCTTTACGAGGACATGCTTTGGGAACCCAGCACTTCATAATAAATGGCAGTAGTCACAGCCACTGGGTGACAAAGACTCATTTAAGTGTGCCTCCTCCTCCTGCGCCATACACATAATTCTTCATGAAAGTTAATGAGAATTAAAAAGATCACTAGCCAAACAATCAATGCCTATACCTTTAACCCCTTGACCTCCTACTCTCTCATTTTGCTGCCTTTGTCTGGACATCCTTTCATAACTCAAGAGGCCTGAATGAACCTTGAGCAAAATGGAATGAGAAGAGACTGATGTCAGGACACACCGATCTTTGGGGAAGATGTGTTCTTGTGAAGGGCCAAATCACCACAGCAGAGCTGGAACAGCAGAGACAAAGGGAAGAGAGGTATGTGCTTGGAACTCCATTCCTTGCAGCACCAGCAGCTTATTCTCCAGTTTGAAGGAATCTCTCTGATAAGCTTACAGAGAGATTTCGTACTATGCCCTTCTCAGGAAGTGTCTTCAAACCACACCATTTTTATTTATACGTACAGTGTCACTTCTCCTTTAGGTTATTAGATCAATAGGACCCAGTGATGAATTATAAAGGCATCTCTGTTATTTAACCAATGTCACATCATTCCAGTTAAATTTCTTGACTTATTTGTGCACAGGAGACTGGCCACCACTCATCTAGGATAATTACAACCCCCTCCTCCTTCCTCTACCCTCACAGCCCTCATGGCCCTGGATTGTTCTGTAGCAGCTTGGATTTTCCTGCAGGAACCAAAGAGAGCAAACAGGAGAAGTACACATGAAGGAGCCTTTCCTGCCTAGCTCCTGCTGGACACTATCTGGGATTTTTCACTGTTCCCTGCATTCTTACCCTTGACCTTTCAGTGCTATCCAGTTCCCCCGTGTCAAGTCCCTCTGAAGGCTGTGATTTCCTCCCCTGACAGAAGGCAGGAAGGGGAGAAAGCTGCAGGCCAACCTTTGCTCTGAGAGCACTGCAGGGTTACTAACAAAGGGGACACATGACAGGGTGTGCTCAGGAAATATTGATAAAGTGAGAGGGAGAATGGGGAGAGAAAGATGCCTTTTCAGCCCACACTACCCCCACCTATACACACACACACACACACACACTCATACACACACACACTACCCCTACTTACTCACACACACTATCCCCACCTATACACACATACTCACGTACACTACCCCACCTACACACACGCACACACTCATACACATACACCCAAACACACACACAATCCTCTCTTTTGTTTGTTCTTTCTCTCACTCTTTGCTTCCTTCCTTCCTTCTCTTTCTCTCTGTAGGACGAGTTATTATGTGGGCTATTGCAAAGGCTGACACAAACAGACAGGTACTCTTTCTTAGTCTGGCAGATAAAATCATGGGTTCCTTAACAATAAAATGGATATATATTAAAACCTGCCTCATGTTCAAGACACACGACCGACAAAAATAAAATAAAATAAAACCTGCCTCATAAAAGACAAGTCAATCAATCAACATCAAGGGTTTAGAATAGAGCCTGACATAAATACTTTATAAATATGAGATAATATTAGTATATTATTACTAATTATGATCTGAGGAAAATCAACCACACCACAATAAAAGTATGTTTCCAACATAGTGTCTTGTACATTTCATTGTTACAATAAGTTAACCTTATTTCAGCATTTTGTTATTTCCCTTCCCCTCCACAAATTAGAAAAATGTATATACAAGATGCAGGTCACTGGAATCAAATACAGTGAAAACAGGGGTTATACCATGGAGGAAGAACACACAAAAGAAATAAAAAAAAAATCACATGGTACATTATAAATACATTAAAAACAATAGCAAGAAAAATAAAACCACTGTGTCCCTATCTTGGGGTTCATTGTGCTTAGTGTCATCTTATATGGTCATATGAAATGTACTCATTACCTTACTCATGTAACCCCTCTGAACCATATTTTTACAATAAAAAATATATATTAAAAAGGAAAAACTCAGCCAAAAAAAACAAAAGTACGTTTCCCTCCTAAATTTTTCTGAAATTTTAGACAAAAAGACACTTAGCTTACAGGAGCAGCAATATGACTTTAGTCTCTAACTCTTCTGAAAATGATGGCCTCCCACAGTCTAGGTCTTGGATGATAGTCTTGGCCCCAGATGGACCTTAAGCTGTCCATGTTTTGCTGCTTGTAAAACTTGATTTTATTTCTTAAAAAATGCACCAAGAGTATAGGTATAAAGGCAGAAAATAAAGAATCTGGTTTCCACCTAGATATTTAGCAGTCCATTAACCTCAGACAAGTCCCCTAGTATGTCACATCTGTAGAAGAGTACAATAATGTTTATCTTGACTGCCACATGACACTATCATGAAAATCCACTGAGATGCTATAAAAGGAAAAGATACTGGGTTGTGTTAATTGCCATAGAAACACAGGGGAAGCTAGATCTTTGAATTAGCCTTTATAGGATAGTTACCCAACATTTGTGACATGTCATATTTTTGTGGGTGAATGAAGATTTGTTAGCAGAGATAGAAATAATTCAATTGTATCTCATCATATATGCGTCATATCGTCCCTCTCAAAAATACCTAGGGTAGTCAGGGGAAGAAAGCTTAGTTGTTTGGCATTCTCAGTACTCCCATTTGCTAACTCTGATGTCAGCCTTTTCTGCCCCACTAAATTTTATCACTACCATCAGGCTGCAAACTCTTTGTCTTTCATTGGAGGTTTTTACCCCTTACCTTTAATGTAAAATGACAGCCAAATCTTCAGAAGGTTTGGTGTTAAGATTATGTCTTTTACATTCCTACAGTCTCTGTTGTTTAGTTCAGCTTGTCAGGCTGTCAGATAAAGGCCCGTGGAGCGTTCTACAGGAATTATTAATGAAGATTCAACTGGTTTTTCTTCTAGAAGCGGATCACTTCACTTTTCATCTCTCTGGCATTTTACATTAACAAACCAAAAATAGCCAGGCGTCTTCGAAGGAAGGAAATACCAATATTTGGCAGTATATCCCTCACTTTCTAGTTGTTATATTTGGTTCTTTGCCGAGTTCAGGCAAAGATAAATGAATGAATTTCAATAGTACAATCTGCAAAGTAGGATCTGTTTTTATTCAGCACATAAAGATCTAAATGTGGTCTCCAGACACCTATATTTTTGTTGTTGTTTTTTAAGCATAGGTATTATGTTTTTTCAGCACAGGTATTTCTTTGCTTGCCCTGGAAAACAGCCATTTTCGCTCCAAGTTTGACTATGGTGGCTTTAGGAAAATAGCCCATCTTGGACTCATACTGCACCAGCCCATCTGCAGATACTGACAGCTGAATCTCTGCTGGCTATTGGCTCATGATCCACACTGTTCTTGTTTACATGCATAAATTCACTGGGGTTATGTTGCAGCCTTCTCTCTGTGGATCCCATTGTCGTCCACCTTCTTCTGAGCTCCTCTTTTGGAGACAGAGCCATGTGTGTCAGAATATCATATGGATGAAGTTTGACATCTTTATTCATCTTCTATTTATGGGATGAGCGTACAGTTAAAAGGTGGCTTGAGACCATCAAACCCACATCTAGCTGTGATCTAAGTGGAATTTAACGTAGGTCTCCTGAGGTGAAGAGAGAAATGAAGGAAAGAAATGAAGTGCCTGTTTCAATTTAATACTTTAATGTGTGTTCTCTCTTTTTCCTCTCTCCTTCTCTCTCTCCTCTAACACTCCCTCTCTCTCTCTCTCTCTCTCTCTCTCTCTCTCAATCAAAAGGCTGAGACCCTCCTTGGCCCCCTGAAGTTTTAGGGTTTCAGATGCTCGGAGACAATCTGTGCAATTTTGTGGCATCTGTTTTTGTCCAGACACTATATTACCACTATAAAGTAGCCTGACAGTGGGGTCCTCCCTACTGGGGGCCCACTTCAAAGGCAATGTTTGAAGTCCCCTGATGCTGGCTGTGGGTGAAAGCTCTCACTGTTTTGTTGAGTTTATTAATTAGTCAAAACCCAAAAGGAAATGGTAATTTTCTTTTAAATTTCTGAAGCCACCTCCCTTCTTCGTACTCCAAATCTGGGTGGGGGTGGAGGGGTGTGAATACATGGCCTCTTAAATCCACATATTAGTATGATGTAATTATCTAACACTCTTTAACCTGAGGGTATTGTCAGGTCTTACAAAGTGCTGCATTGCTTAATTCTATATTTAGAAAACAACAACAAAAAATAAGAATGAATCCTTTCTCCCCAAAGTATACCATGAGACATAGCTAGGAATAGCAAGAACTCCCCAATTTCTAAATTTCATCATGGATGAAAATATCTTCCCAGAACATTGGCAACTCTAGAATTTCCCTGAAATCTGAGAAACAAACCAACCAACCACTGTCCCCTGGCTTCCTCACAAACCAAATAGTCCACCAAGTTTTACTTCCATTTACGTGTCTCAACACCCCCTCCCCCTGACCCACTCCACCAGCCACCACTTTTGGCAAAATATTTTCTTACAACTAAAAGCCAGTCCACAAGGTTCTCTGTGGTGCAAAACAAAACAAAACAACAACAAAAAACACCCCCAAAGTTTGTATGTTGTCACCAGACAAAAATTTGCTAAGAACAAGCAGAAATGAGGAGTTAATAGATTCCATATGTGGCCACTAATGTAGGTTTATGAGATTTTTTTTTCCAAGCGAGTTCTGAAGTGACTCTTGTAGCACAAAACAAGATCAAACATCCATTTTTCTGCCAATCAGGACAACTAATAATCTATAGTTCGCCTGTATTTGCCTCAGTAAACATGAGGGAAATATTGACCACTCTGTTTGCTTTGTAAGGAGCTGACCAACCATGTGTGAGATCCCAAAGAAAGCATTTCAAGATGTAACCTGGTTCTTCACAGCTCAAGTGGACTGCCTTTAAGAGTCTACCGCTGGGTATTAAATGTATTGTATTGAGAGAGCTCAGGGATCAAATGTGAGAGCCATATAATTTTCTTCACTCAGGAAGGTGACATGTATGCAAAAAAAAAAAATGTTTTCTTCAAGTATCTTTTAATTCCTTAAGGATCCAGACTTCACTGAGGGGTGGAAGAAGGCATTTCCTCAGGCATCTCATGTGTATTTCCCTATTATATTGGACAGTTTAGCAACAAGGCAGACTATTTTCCAGTGGCTATGAACAGGGGAGAGTTAACCACATTAGGCAATGGGGTGGAGAAAAGTTGTGTTGTTGTTGTTCTTGTGGGCTGTTGTTGGAATGGAGGCAGGGCAGCTGGTGGGATTAAAATGGTTTCCATTGTTATTGTTTTCTTTCCCCTTTGGTGTGTCATGAACTCTGAACTACAGAAATGAAAAATAGATCTCTCCTCTTTACCAAGTAGGATGGCTTTTGAGAGGGATTTCTAACCACTAGAATGGTCCTATGAATTTCGGAGGCCACCACAAGAGTCTTGAAAATGCATCTGTTGCATCCTTACCCTGCTCCCCAGCTACTTCCCTCCTCCCTCTCACAGGGAAAGGGAAAACAACAGAGCAGTGGTGAATGGAGTGGACAGGGGAGACAAGAGACAGGGAACCTGGCTGAATGTGCTTGTTCTTGGATGCAATACCAGAATGACCAAAGGGACACGAAATCTGCATGCTGGCAGCAGAGGCCTTAAGCACCCCCAAAATGTCCTGAGTCTTTGAGCTGCTCTAGGACAGTGCAATAGGTCCACACCCCCCCACCCCCACCCCCACCACAGTTTCACGAATCCCATAGCAGCCTGAGGCCAGTTGGAGGAAGGTTGAAATGTTCTATGGATAAAGAGTCAGCATGATCTGTAAAGATAATGGAGCGTTTAGTTTGACATCTGAATCTGATGTATCCAGGAAGAGCTGGATTCTTGCTGGGAGGGGAAGACAGTAATTGTTTTTTATCATTGACAGATAAGACATTCTGGCTTCTGTAGATTCTCCACAACTGGGAAACCTCTGCTTCAAATGTTAATGAGAAATATTCAAATCAAGGCATACAAATTCTTCCGTTTTTTATCCCCCCCCTCCCCCAATCTCTGAAAGGAGTCACTCTCAGGTAATTCTGAACTCAAGGTATTCTGAACTCCAGATGTTAAAAAGAGGAACAATTTTAGGAGGTTGTTTAGTTTTAATCTGATCAAATCAATGAATCACTAGGATGCTTCTAAGTTATTACAGGATATATTAATCATGTGGCTAAAGTAGATTCTAGGACTGGAGGGGGTGGGGTTCATAAATAAACTAAGGCCTAGAGGCCAAGAAAAGGCAAGAGAAAACAGACACTAGTAATGGAAGATGCTGATGTCTCTCTTTCAGGTGAAAATTATAGTTTGTGTCCTTCAAGTTTGTACACAGTTCATTCTCTCCTTGAGTGTTTCCATTTAAAGCTTCAGTCAAATGACTAAGATATTACTATTACTTAGAAAGAAATCCATTTTCTCCACAGTAGTACAAGTCCCAAACTGTGATTGCGCCCCCCCCCCTTCCCCAACGCCTCACTCCCAGGGTTAGAAAATATTTAACCTCCATCAATGTACATGTAGAAAAACACTACATTATTTTCTCCTTCTCCTGATCCAACTCACATTCTTGAAAACAGCAGATGAAACAATTCGCAGAATAACATTTTCTTCAGAGAGGGATTCCCCCTCTAGTTCCCCTCCCACTTCGGGGTCTGGCTGTCTGCCCCTTTACCTCCCCAATCTTCCCACATCCCTTCCTCCTGCCCCTTCCCTAGCAAATTCTGGAAAAACAGTAGTAACTAACATTTGTGCCTTTGGCAATAAAACCACAGGCCTCACAAACCCCAAATGGCAAAAAGACATTTCCATTCCAATCCCAGTTTTAAATTAAACTGTAATGAAAAATCAGCAGCGGCAGCTGGGACCAGAGACACTGATTGTCTCTAGGAACAAAAAGGAGGGGAGCAGAGGGGGAGAGGAAAAAAAGAAAAGAGACCCGCAAGGAAGCCTCGCTCTGGCAATAAAGCAGCTGGTAAACCTTCAAGGAAAAAGAAATTAGAAAAACAAATCTAGTACAGAGACAAGCAAAGATGGCTGTTTCCCTCCACAAGCACAGGGAGGGGATCACAAATCACCCTCCACTTTATGAATGGACAAGGAGGGGGCGGGGAGGAGGGGAGATGCATAGGCCTGCACTGACACCTGGAGGAGGATTAGGGAAATTCTCCTGGGGACTCGGCCCTACCCCCTCAGTCTGTGCGGGGCTTTGGACTTTCTCATGGATCACAAGGCAATACTGAGGCCTCCCAGGGTTTCCAGGAAAAAATAGGAAGACTCGTGGCCTATTTGGTAAAAGTGCTTTAAGGAAAATGAGTGACTTTGACATGAGTTTTATGCCAAGTAATTTGACTAGATGGAACCTAACACTTTAGTTTTAACCTTGACGATAGATAGATAGATAGATAGATAGATAGATAGATAGATAGATAGATAGATAGATAGATAGATAGATAGATAGATAGAAGGAAAGAACTCAATATTGAAATATTTCATTGTGTACTTTTTATTATTGGCATATATTAAATTGGATATAACAAAGAAATAAAACATATGAAATTGATCAGTCCAAACCAAAAATGCTTCCAGGTAGCAAGTGGGTATGTAACCTAAGAATTAGAGACTGTGAGTCCAAGGTTCCTTGCTGTTCTGATGAAATTAGAGAAACTTCTGAACAACCAAAATGCCAAGTTACAGTTGCAACTGTTCACAGACCAATCTCCACCTAGCCACAAACCCAGGTCAACAATTTCCATCCACCGATGGTGAAGAGTATTGGGATCCCACCTAGGGAAAGATTAAGATATCATGTAGAATATGTGATTTCAATGTCAAAGATTCAGATATAATGTAGAACAGGCAATTTCAATGTCAAATGAAATTTGAAATTCACAGTAAAAAAAAAAAAACAATGCTGTAACCAGAAATATACAAGATGTAGGCAGAATAAACAGCCTCTTCAGATCATATTCTTTACATGTAAGTCATCCCCAAAGAACATAACTGGTACCAAAGAGACTGAAAAGGGTCATCACAAGTAGCAAGTAGTAATAGCAAATGTATCTCTATTTATGTAGAAAACTAGATGTAAATTAAAATTATCTTTCAACTAAGCATGTGTTGTTTATCATGTAGTGATATATGGAGCTGACCATAGGTATCACAGGCTCTGAGTGACCCTTTAGATGGAAATTAAGTCCATTAGCTCTATTCAAGAAACTCAAAAGAATTAATGTAGCTCCAAATGGATCCAGCTGACATTTATCAATTTTTTTCCAATAATATTTCACAGAAAATCCTATGAGTTTTCATCTATATTGTATAGAGGAAGAACTGAAGTTTGTCTAGCACCCCACCCCCCCCCCCCACCCCACCTGGCAAATGTAGGAGCTAGTATCCAGTCCCATATGTCTGACTGCATATTCTGCACACATAATAACACTGTATTGCTGTTGTCACCAGGGAGTCGAGGGAATTCATTAAACAAAGATTAGAAGGAAAACATTAATGGACTTGCGTCTCACCAGGTCTGCTCACAGGTGTGAGGGAAGGTGAGCTAATAGACAATACTGCTTGTGTCTCACACAAGCCCAGGAAAGGGGGAGTGAAGATAAATTCTCAGAGCAGGAATTTTCCATTAAAGATCTTGATCAGTGTCTAGTAATCTTCACCTCTGTTGTTGCTAGCTCTCTTTCTGTCTCCAAGGCGCTCAGAGCTATTTCTAAAAGCTTACTGAACCCACTGCACTATGCTTCTAGGGGGAGGCAATCCCATACCACTTTTCAAAAATGGAAAATTTCCACACATCAATATCAAAACTTAGAAGCAAAATCCTTCAGTGCTGTTAAACTCCAAAGGTGGTAATTTAGTTGGAGCTTCTTTCACTTTCTTATTTTTTTTCCTCCAATTTCTACTAGAGAAGAAACTCTCTTCTTAATTAAAGACATTGCCAGAGCCCACAAATGGCTTTCCATAATAGTTTCTAACTTGAAATACCATGGGTATGCATTGGTCTCATTTCTGAATCATAGTAGAGAGATGGAATTCTTTTTTTTAATCTTGGGAATCATTTTTTAAATGGGAATATTATCTTTCATCAATGTACTGGATATAAAACCAATGGAGATTACAAATGGTTATAGAAACTTCTAACACATAGAAAGCATCTATTGGAGCAAACAAACACATGTTACATTTAAAAATATAAATCTGTGTGTATGCACAGATTTTTATATTAGTTGCAAATGATCCCTCCCAGTGAAAGATTTATTAGCAGTGCTTATCGAAGTGTGTTGTGTGTCTGACCTGCATTGGACTCACCTGCATGACAGTCACCTGAGTCCTTGTTAGACATGCAGGTTTCTGAGCCCCCATGAAAAATAATTACATTGGAGCCCTAGGGGTCTGACCTTGAAATCCTCACATTTAAAAAACACCTCCAGTGACTTTAATTCATGCCCAAGTCTCAGAACCACTCATCTACAACATTGCATAGTATTTAAAACCATAACTTTGGAATCAGATTTTGGGCTCTACTTCAGTCTGACCTATCAAGTTTTGAGGCGGAACCTGGAGTATTAAAGTACTTAGAACCTCTTCCTCTGCTTTCCTAATAGAATGCTTTATGCTGCTGTTTGGGTCCTGGCTTGACTGAATGGATTAAGGGTAAGGAGTTATATATATAGAAGAAAACAAAAATTGGAAAGTGGGAGAAAGACTATGACAGTGGCCCAATATGGACTAGAAGTTGGGGGTGGGGTGTATATGTTGGTGGAAACAAATAAATTAAGTAATACTTATATTTTAAATTATATTTATCATAAAGTATGGGGCTTTAAAGAGATGGATAAGGAGTTTAAATATGTATTTAAAAAAACGTTGCATTGTAAAATTCTTACTTTGTAACTTCCTCAGAAGACTGTCAAATAAAAGGCATTTTTCAGAGCACTGACGAATCTAAAAAAAATTCAAATCTGATTCCTAGACCCTCTAATCCTAGAGGGTCTAGATAAATGTTAGATAGTTAGATGATGGGTAGATTGATAGAGGATAGATGACCAATAGACCAACAGATGAAGATGATAAACTTAGTGCAAGGATGAAGACACAATCACCTACTCATGAAAGCACTTGATTTATTCCCAATGGATGCAATATTCTACCATTCTTTATTTACTCCAATAAGCCCTACATTTCTATTGTTCATTATTCTCTGTTTTCCTTTACCTCTTTACATTTTAATGTATCTTTTTACTTGCTTATGTTTCGCTTTACTATGCTTCAATGTAGTTTGTTTTTTGTTTGATTTGGTTCCATTTTTATTGTCCTTTTTCATACTTTGCCCTCAAAATCACCACCTCTAGCTCCTAAAAGTCCCTAATGGCTAAGCTGAAAACTGCCAGATCCACAGCCTAGCTTTCTGACTTCAGGGACTCCCAGCCCTGGAGCTGCAAACATGTGTGGTGGTTTTGCTTTCTTCATTCCTTGCAGCTACGTTCCTTGCCTCCGCAAGACTGCTAAGCATGACCTGAGATGCCCAGATTTTGGAAGGCCTTACTTCTACTATGAGCCCTGTTACCTGTTCCTTGCCTTTCCAGGTCTTCTAAAAATTATTTTTATTCTTCCAGAAAACATTGATTGTTTCATTGTTTTCCCTAGACAGTACTCATTTCATCACTGACTGGTTCAAGGATAGTCATACTCAAGTAATGCCGGTGTATCCAGTGCATTTTAATATTTTAATATTTGGATACTGTTATCTGGGCTAAAGAGTTAATTTATTAAATCTACCTTCTACCTTTTTTACTTCAAGGAGGAAGGTACAAGCAATGAGAGTTAATACCCCTGGAACAACCATCAAACAACAAATAATGGAAGTGGATAAATATCGCAGCTTTCCCACCAGTATATTTCCTGGTATAATTCTGGGGTTGTTCTGCATACTCTCTCAATGGTCTCCAGTAGTTCGAGCCATGGTTGTTCCCAACAGTAACCTGTTCATGAACACTCCCTTTATTTGCATTGTTCCTTCCTTGACTCATTGCTTCACACCCTCATAGGGTACCCTGGGGTCACCTCCTAAATAAAATACACCTAAATCCTCATGTAGTATATGCAGAATAATGTCTTCTCCCTCAGAACAGAAAATCTATATTCTAATCCTTGGAGCCTCTAAAGTGCTTTTACCTGGCAAAGGTGAATTGAACATACTAATTATCTGACCTCAATAGAGGGATTTTTAAGGATTATGAAGTGGGCCCAATGTAATCATTGTAAGAGATTGCAAACGTGGAAGGTCAATTGGAAGAGGAGAGCTCACGCTGAAAAGATCTTGTCTAATCCCACAAGCTTTGAAGATGGAGGAAGAGGGAGGATGTGGTCAGCTTCTAGAAGCTGGAAAAGCAAGGAAATGGCCTCACCCTAAAACCTCAAGAAATAAATGTACTCTGGTACCTCCTTGGCCCAGTGGGATCCTATGGACTTCTTACCTGTAGAACTATGAGATAACAAACCTATGCTGTTTAAACCATTCTATTTATGGCAAGTTGTCATAGTAGCCATAGAAGCTAATGTGCCTTGATATGATATACACTTTGGAGGAGAACCCTGAATTTAAGAGAATTGCTTTCCTTATTGTTCTTAGGGTATTTAATCTCACTTTCACTAATATCTAATAGGAAAATGCTTTGCAAATATGACTGCCAAAACAATGCAGGTATTGAACTAATCTGCAATGATATCTAATTGCATTAAACCTCAGTATCTGGCAGAGGCGGCCATACCTTGGAACACTAAGAAAGCTTTCGAAAGGTAACAGTTTTAATTAGCCAAGCTTGGTCTCATCTCTCATGCCTGTTTCAGCATCTGTTGAAAGATCCCGTTTAAAATATGAAACAATCTCAACAATCCAGCATTAAGAAAGACTTATTATTAGAGACACTGGTAAGGCCAGTAATTACCTGGATGCAAATAGTTTCCTATTTTGCTGTAAAGGAAGTGCTTTCTATCTTTAGAAATAATGTAATAATCTCTTCAGATCTCATAATACAAGTAATGCTTTAAAGTAAAAGCTCTGGAAATGAATGACCGTCGGCTGCTTATTTATTTTTAAGCCCTCAAAGTATGAGCCCATTTCATTTCCTTAGTCAAAGCATGCTTCCCAATTTTGCCCTGCTAATGACCTCAACTCTTTCTTGATGCTTTACTACCAAGCACTCTTTGATTAATCATTCTCTGTGTTAATATCAAACAGCCCTTGCTTTCTTCAAATAGATTGTTACTTCTGTTAAATAATGCCCTAAATATACAAAGCAGATAAATGATGACCATTGAGCCAATGGGAACAGAACGAAGCTCAAAAATTGCATTGCAATTACTATGAAAAGACACATAAATGATGAGTTCCATATCTGAACTTAAAAATGATTTGTGAAGCATAAGATCAAGAGAAGCATAGTCTGGGGTCTTAAGTTAGGGATGCTATGATGAAGTATAAACTGGAGACAGAGAACATTTTGAAATCACTTGATATATGTGCGCATGTGTATACATGTGCACATGTGCACATATATTTTTCTTTGAAATGGTTAAATGCTACAGCCCTTTTGGAGGGCAAAGACCCAGGATGAGATGCATCAGAGCTGTATTTCCTTTCTGTCTCTTGCTTATTTTAATTTATGAGGTGTAGAGAATATTAGTTTCTAAGATGATTTAATATTTTATGTTGTAAGTGATCTTCTGCAGTCAGTTTGTTAATTAGATACTGCAGACAGGCTGTTTAATATTATGTGTTGACTCTGCAGGAAAAAAGAGAGAGAATATTTCTGGCAGTCAAAAAACTGAAGAGACATGATCAAAGTTCTCTTAGAGATCATGTACTGGAGGTGCCTTCCTGTAGAACAAATTGTATTTTTCCCATCTAAAGGCTCCCTGGGTGTGATGGGGATAATTGGAGCCCTTGCTTGCTTTGCTCCCTTAGAAGTTTTCTGGAGTTGGGCAGGCAAAGAAGATGGGAACCAGAGGGTTTTTTGTTTATTTGTTTGTTTTGTTTTTACTTATTTTTTAATTGTGTAAATGCTAATTCTGGGAAAATTAGAATACTTGTAGAAGTCTGAAATCCACTGAAATGGATTTTCCTATTTTGATTTCCTCAGAGGGCTCAGTTTGAGATGGCAGTTTAATGTTATTTCCTACTGGTTCTGTCTAAATATCAACATCTCCTAACTAAAGAAATATGGTCTCTCTTGGTATATTCATTATGTATTCAGCTTCTGAACTGGACAACATAGGAATGAGGAAAAGCTGACACTGGAAATAAAGATGCATTTTCTTCTAGCTGGGCCATAAAAGGAGGCTCTCTGCCGGCTTCTTGGGGTCATGTCTACTCTGTGCATTGGTTTTGCTGACTAAAACTTTAAAACAGCCAAGGAACTCACCAACAATGAGTCTCATCACATGATTCCCACCAGATGACTTTTTTTTGCCTTTGTGTAAAATAAATGTGTCCAACTCCACTGAGATACTTTTAGTACATATTCAAAATGTGTTATAAGGACAAAAAAGAGCTACGTTGGATGGTTCATGTTAAAGATGTACGTGAGACATGTGAAATTGAAGATTGATATTCCTTTTAAAACCCCTGCCAGTACTGTAGTTTTCATAAGCAACCCAACAAGAACAAATGATTCTGATACTTTTTGAGCTATGTATTATAAAGAACAAAAAGTGGCTCCATCTGGCATATGGAAAAATGGTTAAAATACTGTTCCAATGACACAAAAATGATATGATTTGGGAATCATCAATATAAATAGCTTGTTTACATTCACTTCTTTGCAGTTGTCTGTTTTATTCTATTTACAGTATCTGACTATTTGACTTATTGTCTTGCTTTTCTGGAGCTAAAGTTACCAATATTAGCAAATAAGAAATTATTTTCCCATCAAAATCCTATTTTGCAAAGACAAAGGGAACACTAGTTATTATTTTGATTTGAGTTTTATGTTCCTCATGTATCACTAATTAAAAAGCAGTAGGAAACCTGGAAAGGGCCCACCCTAGTATCCAATAGTCTTAGCTGCTCTGACTGTAGACTTTAGGAAGATTATGGTTCAAGGACAGCCAAGGCAAAACAGTTCATGAAACTAGTATGACCTTGGTATGTTGATATATACCTGTCATCCTAATTGCATGGGAAGTATAAATAGTAAGATCACAGCCCAGGCTTGCATGGCCATAAATGTGAGATCTTATTTTAAAATTTCTAGGCAAGTACCTGTGCTCATGCCCGTACTCTTAGTTACTTAGAGGCTGAAAACAGGAGGACTTTGGTTTAAGGACAGCCGAGGCAGTAAATTCTCTGAGAACCTTTTCTACAGGTAGCTGGTGTAGTGTCATGTACCTGTCATCTCAAGTTATGCAAGAGTCTGAGGCTGGGAGGATTGAAGTGCCAGGCTAGGCCAGAAAAAAAAAAAAGTTCATGAGACTCTATCTTGATGGAGAGAAACTGGATACCAGGGAACACACTGGATACCATGGAAAAGAATATAGTCCTACAGTAAGTGAATTAAGGCTCAGGTACCTGCTTGGCAGGAAAGCCAGTCCCTATACTAAAAATAATTTTACATGCCTGTGATCCTAGCTGTTCAGTAGGCTAAAATCTGAGACCTGTTGTTCAAAGCCAGCCCAGGCAGGAATGTCCATGATGCTCTTGTGTTAATAAACTCCCCCAAATAAATCAAGAAGTAGCTCAAGTGTTAGAGAGCTAGGCTTGAACAAAAAACCAACAAATAAAACTCAGGAACAGTGCCCAGACCCTAAATTCAAGCCTTAGGAGAGGCACAACACACAAGCAAACAAGCAAACAAAACCAAACAGTGAAAAGTAGGACTGGAGGCATGGCACAGCAGTATCATTCCAGTCTAGCAAACACAAGGAGTTCAAACCTCATACCACCAAATATATAAATAAATAAAGCAAATCGGGCTATGTATGTGGCTCAAGTAGTAGAATGCCTGTTTAGCAACCCTAAGGCAATTTAACGTTAAAAGTCAATACCTCCATAATAGATAAAAAAAAAAGGAGGAAGGAAGGAAGGAAGGAAGGAAGGAAGGAAGGAAGGAAGGAAGGAAGGAAGGAAGGAAGGAAGGAAGGAAGGAAGGAAGGAAGGAAGGAAGGAAAGGAAGGAGGAAGAGAGGGACGGAGGGAGGAAGGGAGGGACGGAGGGACGGAGGGACGGAGGGAGAAGATTTCAAAATAGGCCTGATTCTAGTCTTCCTCACAGAAATACTAATTAGCAAGTATTATTGCTAATTCAAGCATCTACACTTTTGAAGCACAGAAAAGAAAAACAGAAAAGGCCATATAAGATATGTAAAGAAAATAGCTTCACTCCCTCCCCTAGACCAATAAGAGTCTCCTAGCCTTCTGAGGCACATATGGGAACTACTGGGAGAATTGCTACTTGGTGTGACACAGTGACCAGCACATGGATCTCAGTGGTGGCACTGCATTCTGGCTGGTCACACTGCAGGAGAGGAAAGCCCAGTCAGTAGCAAATCCATCCACCTGCAGAACAAAGTCAGTGGCTAAGAGCACAGTCAGCAGTTCTTCCCAGCCAGCAGTCTGATTACCACAGATTACATATAGCCAGAGACCCTTTCCATCCAAGCAGCCTCACCAGCAACCCAACATGGTGATGTAGATCACTCTGCAGACCCAACTTAGGCAAACACCCAAAGCAGAAACCCTTCCTAACTGTGAGGCACCGCCAATGAGGCTGACTAACTGTAATTCCATTCGCTCTTAGTGTCAAGTTTAGGCAGGTTTAGCTTGAGGCCTCAATTGAGCTAGCAGCCTTACCTGAACACTGTGCTAGATGGCAGACTCACATGACTAGAGAAGCAAGACCCAAGCACCCTCAACCTCAAAGTATGGCTGGAAGACTTGCCTAACCAGAGAGCTTCACAGCAAGTCTCATCTGCCTACAAATACTGTCAGCTGGTATGTCTAGATCTCCAGTTAACAGAGATCTTTTCCTAATCAAAGTACCTGTAAAATCTAGAAAAGGTACTTGCCTCTCCAAATGTACAAACACCAACATAAGGATACCAGGATGACAAAGGACCAGTGAAACCTGACACCACCAAAAGATATGAAAACTTCAATAGCTGACCTTAAAGAATACAAGTCTACAAGCTAACTGACAAGATATTCTATGTAAAGCAGTTCATTGAATTATAAGAAAGTCTATTAAAAAAATTAAGAAGAAATTCTAGAATTCATATGACTGAACTAAAAATTTAATCGAAAGCTTCAACAATTAAAGTTGATTAAGGAGAAAAGAACAATAGTGAATTTAATAAATTTCATTTACAAATTATCTAGTCACAGAATTTAAAACACAAGAAATTAAGAAAAGAAGGAAGCCTACAGAACATACACAGTATCATCATTTGAGTATTCCCCTACGGGGAATAGAAAATAGAAAATACAGAAACTCCGTTTAAAGAAATAATAGCTCAAAGGTTTCAAACTAGGGAATCCAGATTCATTGGGCCCAGAAATTTCCAAAAAGGACTGAACTCAAAAAGATTCATACCAATGCATGATAATTAAATTATCAATAGTCAAAGATGAATAACTCTGAAAGGCGTAAGAGAAAGGTGACTTGCCAAATACAAGAGAGACCTAACAAAACTTGCAGTAGATTTCTCAGCAGAAAGTTGGCAGGGTAGGCTAGAGGGAAGTGATAACACTCAAAATATTTTGAAGAAAAATACTGCCAACCAAGAATACTACATCCAGCAAAGCTGTCCTTCAGAGATGAGACAGTAGAGAACTACTAAATTATTCAAGCTAATTTTAAACTATACTAAATTGAGACCAGAAAATATATGAATGTATAAAATAATTAAAAGTAAATAATCCAATGCAAAAGGCATAAAATGGCTAAAACGACTTTAGAAAAATCTGACACGTTAGCTCATGTCTGTAATCCTAGTAATGGGAATTTGACAGGTCATAAGCAGAGGTCAGCCCTGGCAAAACGTTCATGAAGACCCCATGTCAACTAATACAAAGTGGGAGGTAGTGTTATTCCAGCTATGTAAGAGACTGAGATGGGGAAGATGGCAAGACTCCACCACAATGGATGAAGCTAGACGTGGTAGCACACACCTAGGAGAATTAGGGTCATGGGGAAAAAGTGAGCTCTTACCTCAAAACAAACAAAAACACAGGGCGAAAGGACTGAAGGTGAACAGAAGGATGAGATAAAAGACAAGGGGGAACCAATGCAACACCAATATACACAAGACAATATGTTGGAAATGATCTGTACAGCTTGGGAGGGATGTCGGGGGAGAGAAAGTAGGATAAAATTGAGGAAAGGGGTAACAAGGTTGACAAGAAATGTACTCATCACCTTACTGTGTAGCTGAAGCCCCTCTGTATATCCCGCTTGAAAATTGAAAACAAAAAAGGACTGAAGGTGTGGCTCAGTAATGAAATGCTTGCTTAACAAGTGCTAGGTTCTGGGTTTAAATCCCAGTGCTGCCAACTAAACGAAAATCCAGCTATATTTAAGAGCTATTTAGGCTATAATTGAGGTGCACATAAAAGGAAAAGATTCCCTTGTAAATGATAATCAAAGGAGCAAGGATGGCTATACTTATATTAAACAAAATAGTGTTGTTGTTGTTGTTTTTAAGTAGGACTCTGTCACAAGAAAGTCAAATATTACAGGATCTCACTTATGTGGAATCTAAAAATATTGACCATGTAGAACCAGAGAATAGAATGATAGTAGAGAAGGAAAGCTTTAAAGATGTTAGGGATTGAATGTAAACATTGAGTTAGACAGGAGGAATAGATTCAAGAGATCTACTGTACAGCATAGTAACTACATTTAATACCAATGTATGTTAATTGGTTTAATCTAATTAGTTTAATCTAGTTATAATTTTAGTTGTAAATTATAAATAAATAATTTAAAAAGCTGTCACAAGAGACAAAGGAGGCCACTATATAATGATAAAGGTGTCGATTCATCAAAAAGATATAGCAGTTATAAATATTTATATGCCCAACTCCAGGGCACCTAAATATTTAAAGCAAATATTACCAGAAGTGAGAGGAAGAATAAACAGCAAAACAATGAAAGCAAGGCACTTTAATAGTCATTATCCACGAGATCATTCAGAAAGAAAATAAGGAAATAGTAAATTTGAACACTGTGAACCAAATACAGTTAAAAGATATGCACAGAAAATTCCATTCTGTGGACTCAGAACACATATTTTTCTCAAATGCATATAGAACATCCTCCAGGATGGATGGAGAGCACAAAAAAAAAAATCATTAATAAGTTCAAGAAGATGGAGATCTTATCAAATACAATTTCCAGCCACAGTGTTATGAAAGCAGAAATCAATAACATCAAGAAAATTGAAAAATACACAAATACAGGGAAATTAAGTGACATGTTTATCCACACTCAATGAGCCAAGAAGTGAAAAATAAACAATTTTTTTATGAGCTGGGCAGTAAAGAAATGGAGAAAGACTGCCGAAGGATATAAACTTTAGTTATAAGATACCCTAGCCTACAGCCTGGTGACTAGAGATGATAATGATGTACTTTATACTTGAACTTTGTTAAGAAAGTAGATCGAAAGTGTTCTCACTACACATACAAAAAGCACTAACTATGCAAGGTAATGGATATGTTAACTAACTTTATTGGTGTAATCACTTCACAATATAAATGCATATCAAATCTCCACATGATGTACCTTAAATGTATACGATTTGTGCCTCAATAGAACTGGAATTGAAACTGTGGGAATTGTGGAGGTAATTCATTTGCAGGTTTCCTGCTTCCCTTCATTTTATTGCACTTCATTTTACTTGAATTTAGAGGTTGCCTTTTTGCCTTACACATTGAAGTTTTTTAAAATTTTTTTTATTGTGAAAATACTGTACAGAGGGGTTACAATTACATGGGCAAGATAATGAGTACATTTCTTATCAAGCATTGTAGCCTCCTCCTTTGTGTTCCCTTCCCATCCCTTCCCATCCTTCCCCCCCGCCCCCTACCCAAGTTATGTGGCAACCTAGGCCTTACAAGTTCAACGTATCAGACTTAGTTTTCCAACAGCATGTGCTCACGTCCTTTCTTGTGGCACACACTTGGTACTTCTTACAATATTCCAAACCTTTTTTAAAATATAAATTACTACTGAATTTATTGTGGTGATCTGTGATCATTTGGATTTTACTATTATAATTGCTTTGGAATATCATAAACCACACCCATATGAGAGTGAATTTAATTGATAAACCCTATGTCCTGAATGCTCTACCACCTTCTTGATCACTCTTCTATCTTCACTCTACCCTGTTCCCAGAGACACAACTATAGTGGAAGAAGGTCCATTAATTACCTTTCTGTGGCTTTTAAGTGTTCAAGTGGAAGGAAGCTTTAAATGTTTAAGTGGAAGGAAGAGATGCATATCAACCTGAATAAGAAACCTGGAAATGTCCCAGCTTAGGGGGGAAGGCATGTCCAAAGCTGAGGTGGGCTGCAAGCATGGCCTTTTCTTTTTTCCAGTTATTCTAGCAGTGAATGAAAAGGTGTACCTTCTTGAAGGAAGTTAAAAGTGCTACTCAAATCACCACAGCCTGGAAAGAAAATGAGTCAGCCTTCTTGCTGATATAAAAAAGTTTTAGTGGTCGGAGTAGATGAAACCATCCACACAACATTGCCTTAAGCTGAAGTTTCATCCAGAGCAAGATCTTCACTCACCTCAATTTCTACAGCGGTGGAAAAAAGTGAGAAAGCTGCAGAGAAAACTTTGATGTTAGCAAAGGTCAGTTCATAAATTTAAAGAAAGAAGTCACTTTTGTTGCACTAGAACGAATGAAAATTCAAATCTGAATCTTGGCATAATTAGGACTCTAGAAGTAACATTGGAGTATCTCCACATAAATGTGATGGGTAAAACCAAGAAAGTTTTCCTGGTAAAGATGCTGTGAATGGAATTCTATGCCTCCATCAGAAAGAATGACACCGCCCCATTTGTTAGGAAATGGAAAGGCTTGGAAAAAAAATATATTAAGTGAAGTAAGCAGGCCCAAAGACACATAGGTCCCTAGTGTATGTCTAGGACAAGCAGTAAAGGTCAAAAGCTACATATATAGGACCATATAAGATGATGCTAAGTGAAGTGAACCCCAGGATAGGGACACAAGAGGTTTTATCTTTGTTGTTGTTGTTTTTAATGTACTTATAATATACTATGTGATTTTTTTTTCTTTTGTATGGTCTTTCCCCATGGTATAACCCCCATTTTCACTGTATTTGATTCTGGTGCCCTGTATCTTATATATACATTTTTCTAATTTGGGGAGGGGAAGGGAAATAACAAAATACTGAAATAAGGATGTAGGTTGACCCCTCATAACAATGTGATGTACAAGACACTATGTTGAAAATGAACTTTACAACTTGGGAGGGGAGAGGGAGGAGTTTAGGGGAGGAGGGAAGGGATGGTAGGGAAAAACAAAGAAAGGAGTAACAATGTTAGATAGGAAATGTTCTCATGACCTTACTCATGTAACTATAACTCCTCTCTACAGTATCTTTACAATAAAAATGTATACTAAAAAAAGATGCTGTGAACATTGATAAAATGACAATGAAGAGTTTCGAATATAACATAAACTTAGTTAATCATTTATTGATTCTGTCTTTTAGGAGGAATCAATGATGTGGAATCACTGATCTTAAGAAATTGCCAACCAGGCTATTTACACACGCCTATAGTCCCATCTATTTAGGAGGCTGAAGCAGGAGAAATGCCAGCCCCGAAAAGGAAGCAAGCAAAAGTCCTGGGGGTTTGGATCAAGACCTAGAAAGCATGGAGCCCCAGGTTCAATCCCCAGCACTGCAAAGAAGACGGAGGAGGAAGAGGAAGAGAAGAAGGAGGAGGAGGAGGAGGAGGAGGAGGAGGAGGAGGAGGAGGAGGTGGTGGTGGTGGTAATCAAAGCCACTCCAACCTTCAACAACCACTGCATGATCATCAGAAGCAATTGAAGAAAGACCATCTATCAGCAAACAGACTTGCTGAGGGTCTCAGATGATTATTAGCATTTTTAACAATGAAGTAGTTTTAATTAAGCTATCTTGTTTTTAGAAATAATGCAATTGCACACTTAATAGACTATAGTACAGTATAACCATAACTTTTATATTCACTGTGAAACCAAAAATTCATTTTATAGTTAATATTCACTTCATTGCAGTTATCCAAACCAAACTCACAGTATCTCTGAGATATGTCACTGTACCATTTTTTGGTTGTTGTTCAATCTTCAGTACTTGGGGTTGAACTCAGACGCTCATTTTGAGGCATACATATATATATATATATATATGTATATGTATATACATATATATATATATCACAGGTTTTGAAATTCTCTCTTGAAAAATGAAATAAAATATACTTTTCCTCTTATTGGAAATAATGGGTAAAACAAATATTAATCTACAGAGTTGAGTGCCTAATGAAATGCGATATACAATGGTTATTCAGCAAATGCTCTTGACTGGTGTTGCTACTAAAACCATCATCATGTACTTTTAAGCAACCATTTCTGCTTCACCTATAGAACATCTTTTAGACATTTAATAGAGAGTCATACTATATCAATAAAAGGTTATCTTGAGCTTTCAAAGAAAAGCATTTTGTTCTCTGAATGTTGAGATTTGTGCTAACTTCAAGGCTTTGTTCCAATTAGTTACAATACACTGAGCTAGTATCACTCTATGGAAATGAATCATGCAGTTGTAAAGCGTATTCGATACAATAATGCCATCGAATAGTGTAGCTTGAAAGAAGACATCTTTTTCTTTTTTCTATCTGCCATTTAATTTCATTACGAGTTCTAAAAATTCTCTGGTAGCGTACAGATGCTCCACTGTTAATAGCCTTGAAATAGAAATGTGTTACTTTGCTTAGCAAGAGACATCTGCCTACTGTAGAAAAACAAAATCATTTGATGTGATTAATATAGGGAGATGGTTATTGGTATTTTTAATGCATATTATTTAAACTCAAATATGTTTTCCTTCCAGCCATTTTTAGAATATGTTATTCTGATCTATGATTTAAATCTGTGATGCTTTCAGGATCTACATTAAAAAGAAAAGAATGTTTGCCAGCCCATCCAACACCTCCTGCTGCTAGTTGGCTGGGATTTTGTGAATGTCACAAGCAGTGCTTTTGATATGATACTGGAGGGGCTTTTTAATCTAGGCTGATGTAAATAACTACTCCCAACATTTGGTTCTCCTACCATCTTTGATCATATCATCTTGAAATTTGCCCTTGCAATGAGCAAGTGCCTGCTTTCATGTGACAAAAGCTCCTAGTACATTTGAAAATGTCAAAATACATAAGCCCTAGGAGGGCAAGAGGACAGGTTCAAAAGTTTGCAGATAGATGGATTATTGCAGGCTTAGAGATTACAATGAGAGTGCATGCATGCCTTCTTTCTTGCAAGTCTCTAACTACATCATAAATCCTTCTACGACTGTGCTCCCATTCTCAAGCCATCTACAAGTGGTCATTCTATGGCCAGCGCACTGACCTCAGTGGAGGGCAGGATTTATGTAGTGGCAACAGTGAGTATGGAATGTGATCTGCACTCTTGATGCAAAGCCAAAATGCTCTCACCCGACTGCAGCTGATTACTGTGTACTGTCAGAGCATACAGGATCCTTGGAGGGGATCTGTTTCAGTGCTGTCCCTTTGCAGGTAAAGATGAAAACCTGAGAGAAGCAGTTTACTTGAGGGTTCCACATCAAAGAAAACTCTTTCTTTCTTCTTGTCTTAATCCATTTTGTGCTGTTATTGTAGGATGCCTATGATGGTTACATATATTAAGCAGAAACTTATTTAGCATATGGTTCTGGAAGCTAGGAAGTTTAAGATCCCAGGGCTGTGTAAGGGCTGTCTTGATGCATCATCCCATGGCAGAATGTATCAAATAAGGGAGGGGGGCGGGGCAGGAAGAAGCTGCGGACTCATGCCTATAATCCTAGCTACTCAGGAGACTAAGATCTGAGGATCATGGTTCAAAGCCAGTAGAAAAAGTTTGTGAGATTCTTTTCTCCAATTAAACACACACACACACCAAAACAAAAACAAAAACAAAAGCCCTTTGGCTTTTGTTGTTCAGAACATTGCTGAAGGTATAGCGTACTATCCTTGAGCAAAATAATATAAGGGACAGTGCCCAGGCCCTAAGTTTAAGCCCCAGTACTGGCACAAAAGAGAGAAAGGAAAGGAAAGGGAAGGAGGGAGGACTTAGGGAGACACAGAGAGGGAAAACTCTGGATATATTCTTTTGGAAAGATGAACACATAGGTGAAAACGGAACCAGGTAACTTGAGGAAATGTTTATGATTGGACAGATGAGGGAGACAAGAACTGAGTGACACTAATCGAGATACAGTGTTCTCAGACTGACGCATTGAGTTGAAACCCCTTTGTACAACTGTTTAAGTATAAATAAAAAATTTAAAAAAGGAAACAATACCCATGGCAATGGCAGTAATCTACTCATGAGGGCTATTTCCTCATAAAGGAGGAAATACTACTGTAATGAGGATTAGGCTTCCAGTGCTTACAAGACACATTGAAACCCTAGCACTACTCATCTGGAATACCTTCCTCTGGACTTCAGTAAGAAGTTATAGCCTGTACTCCTATCATAACCTGGAGTCCAAGAAGCATTGGCTCCTGAGAAGTCAACCCTCCTGGGTTTATATTCAAAGAGTTTGCCTTTCTTGCTCATGTCTTCTAGAGCCTTAAGAGGGCCTATGAAGATCCATGCCAAAACTAGAAGACCTAAAAGATCCTCCTTGCCCAATAAACAACCCCAAAGAATTTTTTTTAACAACTAAGATGTTCAATCACGTTCATCCTTCTCTACTAACATCAGCATTCCTGAATTTGGCCTATGTTAAAAGTTGCACCTCAAGCCAGTGGCAGGGGGGAGGAGTAGACTCTTCTTAACAAAATGGTGCTGGGATAAGAGCGTAGATAAAATGGTCCTTATCTCCCATCCTATGATCAATTCTGAATGAATATAAAAATAGATGTTAGACATAAAACTATAAAATTACTAAAAGAACCAGGATAATTTTAATCTTGCAATGGAAAAATCTTTAAAATGGATTCTAAATTTAGGATCCTTGAAAAAATGTTAATAAACCTGAATGCATAAAAATAAAACCTCTCTAACATGACAAATATGTATACACACACAAGCCAATTTTAAAACTTAAAAAAAAGCGTACAAAGTCTGGGGGAAAGTTTATAACAGGTATAAACACATGGATTATCTCCCCTAAAAAATAGTCCTATAAATAGAGAAATAGGAATCAGTAAGCTAACAAAAAAAATTGGGCAAAAGATTTAAACGCATAATTCACATAAAATGAAATACCAAAAAGCTCTTAAACATTTGGAAGGATGCTCAACTTCACTCATAATAAAAGATATGCAAATTACAACTATATTGAGATACCATTTTTCTCCTATCAGCTTGGCAAGACTCCAAAATTCTGATAATATACTCTATTGGAAAGGCTGTAAGAAACAGGCCCTCTTAGATGCTGCTTGTGGGAGTATATGTTAGCATAACCCCAGATGGAGAGCAATTTAGCAAAATCCATCAAAATTACAAATGTGTATATCTTTCACCACAACAATTTTACTTTGGAAAATTTACGTTACAAATGCACTAGCAAATAAATGAAAGGACATATGTTTAAGGCATTCATCACAGTGCTATTGGTAATAACAAAAAAATGAAATAACAGAAATTGTTAAATCCAGTAAATTACTAAAATAAGCAGGTTAGACAAATTCTGATCTTTTCACACAACAAAATACTAGAAAAGTTAAAAAATACAAAGAGGCAGCTGATTAGAATGACACTCTAGAGAGTAGTATAGAAAGATAATCAAGAGATCTTGTTGAATTCCCCCTCCCCTCCCCCCCCCCCTCCCCGCCGTGCTGGGAGAGCTGCAACTTTTTCTTTACAGAGGGGTTACAATTACATGAGCAAGGTAATAAGTACATTTCTTATCAAGCATTGTTGCCTCCTCCTCCTTTGTTTCCCCTTCCCATTCCCCCGCTCCGCCCCGCGAGCCAAAGTTGTAAAGTTCGTTTTTTGGCATAACGTCTTGTACATCTCATTGTTGCAATGGGTCCATCTGTATCCCTAGTTAAACAATTTTTCCCCTTCCCCTCCCCAAATTATACCAACATCAAATACAGTGAAAACAGGGGTTATACCATGGGAGAGGGACATACAAAGCAACAAAGAAATATCTTATAAATATGTTAGAAACAATAGCAAGAAAGAAAAAACATTTGAGTCCTTATCTTGGGGTTCATTTCGCCTAACATCAACTTATCTGACTGTTTCTGCTTGTCTCTGCTTGTATTTAACTAGATAAATACTAGTTATTGCAAATAAGGGAAACCATGGGACCTATGTTTCTTTGGGCCTGGCTTACTTCACTTAATGTAATTTTTTCCAAGTCTTTCCATGGAAAATGCAGAAATAATATGTAAAGTAAGCTACCACCTACATTAAAGTGAGAAAGTAAGAACAAAGCTTATATTTATTCTTATTCACATAAAAAATGGAAGAATTTACAAGAAACTAAATACAATGATTGTTCATAAGAGGTAGGCATGAGAACTAGGGGTCTGGGGTATAGAATTAGCAAGATTTCTTGTATGTTAATTGTATCCTTAGAAATATGCAAATATATTTTAATTATAGTTTTGTTTTGTTTTGTTTTGTTTTTGGGTCCGGTCATGGGGCCTGAACTCTGGGCCTGGGCGCTGTCCCTCAGCTCTTCAGCTCAAGGCTAGCGCTCTACCACTTGAGCCACAGCGCCACTTCCGGCTTTTTTTTCTTTTTGCTTATGTGGTGCTGAGGAATCGAACCCAGGGCCTCAGGCATGCAAGGCAAGTGCTCTACCACTGAGCCACCTTCCCAGCCCTAATTATAGTTTTTTAAATTAAAAATGATATTCTTAAAGTTAAAAAGAAAGCTTTCTGCTTACCTCAAAGGAAGCTAGCAAGTCTATCTTAGCGTGAAGGTTAAGATTTTAGATTAACATGTGTCTTTCCAGAGTCTTACTTCATTAATTCGTTCTTCATTCATTCAACAAATATTTATTTTCAATTTCCTGGTATTGGGCGCACACATGGGGACACATGGAGAACAGGGACAACTAGCTCTTTGCTTAGCAGAATCTACATTTTGGTCACAGATCCTTTCCATTTGTACGGTGAGGTCTCCAACAAATACGCTAGGTCCCTAGGACCTATGTGGACACATTTGACTTGCTTATCACAGCAGCCCTAAGTGTACGCATGTTAAATCTCCATTGGTGTAGAGTTAAAAAAAATTCAATATCCTTAACTTCCATGTGCAAACAAGATGTGTACAAGCTGGAGGAGTTTTTGGTTTCTCTCAGTATCACCTCTTTTTAGAATTCCACAGTATACTTTATTGTGCATAATCCAATATAATTTGAAACTTCGAAATATGGCCCTTGCTAATACTTATCCAGGGTTATAATAATTTCCTGTGATTTATACTGATGGCTTTTCATTAATGCTCTAGGATTATACAGTGTATCGCACCATTCCTTTCTGTTTTTTCCCTTCTGTTTTACTAGTTTACATTCCATTGTGATGAATTTTTCAAGTTCAATATCTATTCTTCAGTGTTCACACCAGTACCTCAAATAGGGCTCCCCACTTCCTCTATTCTAACCCATTTCATGCAAGTGAAAGTTGATGGTAAAACTATATCACCTCAACATGCATTTGTGCATGAGTGTGTGAATCTATAACCATCTCAGCATATAGAAGGCTGAGCCCATTGGTTAATAAATAAACCAGGACTTTCCCCAGCTGTTTAAAAGAACTTTCTCCAACAATTGCAATATCTTAGAGTTGTATTGTATAGCAGTTATTAGCTATTTGTGGCTACTGAGCAGTTCAAATGTGGCCAGTTCAACTGTAGAATTGTATTCTTAATTTCGTATTTTAAGGGTTAATTTAAAATTTAAAAACTGGCAGGAAGGTGACATTATGTAAGAGCACGATCTATGGCCACAAAGATTGCCCTCTCAATATCAGTTTCCAAGATTTTCACAGTGTGAGAACCTCTCAGCCTTAATTAGTCCAGTCAGACTGTGAAGGCTTCTTGCTTTCTGAGGGTAGTTCACACAGACTGGAAATGGTGATTAACTAAGACAGAAAACAACACCGTCTTCCCACACTCTATCATTAAAAGAAAGTATGCATCAAAACTTTTTGGTTTGAGTTCTTGGAAGATTGATTAGGGTTCAAGGATAAATCCTTCTAGGCCTTGGATTCATATCCGAAACATGGGGATGGGATATCACGTCACAGACTAAGCACGTAACCCAGGCAACAGGGAAACCAGACTTGGGAAAACAAGCTTAATTCTAGATCCTTATTCAGACTCATTACAAATAAACTTCTAATACACAGCCTACCCATGTCTGTTACCCTCAGGAACCAAGAGTCTTCAGTATCTGTGCATAGATGGGAGGTAAATGGAAGCTGATGTCAAACATCTCATCACTTATAG
The DNA here is from genome assembly GCF_019054845.1 of Dipodomys spectabilis. Classification (NCBI taxonomy): domain Eukaryota; kingdom Metazoa; phylum Chordata; class Mammalia; order Rodentia; family Heteromyidae; genus Dipodomys; species Dipodomys spectabilis. The sequence goes on from NW_024870728.1 coordinate 24,129,802, forward strand.
TACCAAGGGCATACCTCCACTGACATCCAGGGTTCCCAGAATTTGGAGCCCACTGTTCTGCTCAGCCTTTGTCTCTCCAAATCTCCCATATTCATCAAAGACTCCAACCAAATTTGGCTGTGCAAGCTTCCTTAGCCGTGCACCAGCGCCACCCACCCCCTATTCCCTTGCTCAAGCTGTTGTCACCAATACCTGTGCCAGGATCTCCACCCCATCCATCTCTTCTGTGGCTCATTTCAGGCCTGCACTCTCTCCAGTCATCATCCTGAAACCCATGACTGTGTGCACTCGAGCCTCCTCAGAGCCCTCTGACATTCAGTTATGTAGGCATTTAGTTCCTGTTCCTTATGTTGAAAACATTCATGAACATGTCTGGTCTTGCCTCCTAGTGTATAAGCAGACTGATGCTCAGTGATCCACAGTGAACTGTGTCATTCCCCTCCTGTATCCTGACAGGGCTTGGCACCTAGATGTCCCCCAGGAATTGTTGCTGAAGTGAATTAAGGGTGGTTCTATGTGTGGGAAAAATGCAGATATGATCAGTGAGAAAGAAACGTTTTACAGCAAATGGATGATGTAGAGATTACATGCATATGTGATTTCTTTGGCACCCAAATTTTCCCATCCTGGGGCTTGAACTCAGAGTCTGGGCATTCACTGTCTCTGAGCTTCTTTTGCTCAAGCCTAGCACTCTACCAGTTGAGCCACAGGCGCCACTTCCAGATTTTCTGTTTATGTGATACTGAGGCATTGAACCTAGGGCTTCATGCATGCTAGGCAAGCACTCTGCCACTAAGGCATATTCCCAACCCCCTAATGTTATTTTTGAACTGTCAGCAATATTTAAATTTGAGGAAGTCCATATAAAGATCTATATTTTCAGTTTATTTTGAAAATCAAAAGGTTTATGGTGATTGATAACTCTGGCATTGTGTCAGTGCATCACAGTCTCTGCTTAGTTCACTGTATTTAGACCATAGGAGGATTGAACGAAAACACTTTCCATCTTACTCAAATCAGATGTGCATAAAGTCTGTATACTTTAACAGTCATGATGATCTGCCATGCCATTTATGAAGCTCATGCCATCTATGTCTAAATCATACAGGTCCTTTGCCCTACTATTCTCTATGCCATTCATCAAACTCCCAAGAGTACAGCCTGTGTTCGGACAATTTAAATCATTTTTCAGATGTGTGATGACAGTCCCACCTCCACTGTCATTTTATCTGCAAGTGCAACTTTTTTTAGACATTAGAGAATTAGCCCAGAGACCTGGAGTGGAAGGGCAAAAGGCAAAGTTGTTGAAGGGACAAGTGGTAGACACTTGAAAAGGGAGAGAGAGGAGGGAGAAAGAGAGAGAGAGGGAGAGGGAGAGAGAGAGAGAGAGAGAGAGAGAGAGAGAGAGAGACTCTTATGTGATATGGAATGCTAACATTTCATTTCACATCCCCAGCACCTTTTGTGTGAAGATTTCCAAGCCGGAATCAGGCAGTAATTGAACCTCACAGTACTCAAAGAGAAAGGAGAGTGTTTTGTTCACTTTCTCATGGAGGAAACTGAAACATTATTTGTTCATCATGGTAAGGGCCCCTCTGCTAAAGAACTGGTAGTAAAATTTAATTATCCTTCGTTCTGGACCTTCCCTTAATCATTCATTCTTCCTCTTTGGTTTCAAGGGTAATTTATGTTAGATCAATTTAGACTTGCTCTCAGAATTTAATCAATACCATCTGCAACTCATAGACTGTCCTTGGCTAATGCTTAATTTTCAGAAAATGTAAGGATTAAAACGCATAAACAGGCAAAATGTGAAATCAGAGGCATCATTCTCTGACTTAGAGACAAATACCTATGCTTCACAAGTTCCATAGTTCATTTTTAATAATCCTCCCCTGTCCTTTCTCCACACTTTCTCACACCTCCCCCCACCAGTTAAAGACTAATATTAAAAGAACTGCTTGTATTTAGAATTTATTTTAAATCCTTATACTTGAAACATCTGAAAGGAGACTTCTTATTTCTTTGACCCATGAGAAGTTTAAGCTAAAATAATTTTTATTAGCTAAATCAATAGTTTAGAATGGAATTATATGCTCCCTTTGGCTATTAAACCCATTACTGTAATCACACTTTAAATGAACCATTTATGAAGCACCAACTTAGCATAACATCAAGATTCTTTGAGTGTCAATATTTGTGGTATTTTATTTTGAGTAGGATCTGGCCCTTGCATATTCTTTGTAATAATCATTAGTGATCAATATTGCCTCTCCTGAAATATTATCTTCCCAAAACCTCCTACTTTACAAAGTAACTAAAAACAAGTGGATATTGCAGGAATTAAATACTAAATCATTGTGGCATCTCCAAGTTCATGAGCTCACCTTTCACCCCTGGATGGATGGGATTAAATACCATCGGAGAAAGGGAATTTACAGAGCTCTGTCCCATGTATTTTGGGAACCAAGAAAACCAAGCGGTTACACAGATCTACCTACAAATCATTGTTGTAGGGAAAGAAAATCTACACCTAAAGAAATGTAAAGGAAAATCTAAAGCTGCTTTGTGTTTTCATGTCCTCTATATAGGGCCTTTGATATCAACAGTTGACAGAGTTCCCCAACTTAAAGTCGAATCTGAATGCCAGAAGGCTGCTGTGGTGGAATGAGTCAAACTTGTACCAACTTCAGCCTAGAAAAAACCATTAGCCTGGGTGGGCATGGATCCTGTCCATGTCCAGCCTTGACCCTTTCTGATTTGCCCCAATGTTCCTTCCCTTTCAGGGTCATTTGGTCATGCCAATGGATTATCATCAGCTTGTTCTGTCTGTCATTTCTTCTTGTAGCCAGGTGACCTGCCCTGGAACATTTCATGTTCTGTATTTTTCTAAATTACATTGTTCTCTGGAGTCTGTTGCCCAACTGAAAGCGTTACATTTTCTTTCGCTGTTAGTTACTCAAGGTATCAATCATCCTGTAACCACCTGTACTACCGTTAACCTTCTTCCTGTCTTCCAAATCAAAACCCATTTCTCACTTCCATATGTCAACACTAGCCACATGCATTGATTAAACGTCTTCCATTTGAAAGCACACAGTCCTGCTCTCCTTGCCTGTGTCTGAATGCCTCCCATATGCTCGGCATGCAAGCCTAATTCCTCCATTCCCTTCCCCTGAAAGTCATTCTTCATTGTAATAAGTTGCCCAAAGTAAATGTATTCATCATCTTTTCCTCTGACAACCATGTTTCTCTACTACGGGAAATTAAACACTGCAACATATGGCCTGAGCAGCAAACTTTAGTGCTTGCTCGCTCAATTGTTTTAACACATTGCCGCCTTCACATAATATTCTGTTTGCCACTAGCATGTCAGGCTTCCGCTTGACATATGCATTAGACATGTTAATGGCAAGAGAGAAGCCAACTGAAGCTGACAATATGACGAAAGAAGGGTAAGTGCCTATTAATTACTAAAATTCACTTTTTCCCCCCAATCTTTAGCAGTGGGGAAAAAAAAAAACAAATTAATGCCTTCAGAACATGCCTCCACATTAGCCTGCTGTGGTACCATCTGACAGATTTCTAAAATCCTAAGTACAATGAAAGAGCTTTGTGTAGATTTAGCAAGGCCAATGCAAGTGGCATCAGGTTCTCACTTACTGTCATGGAACTACTGGCCTGGCCTTTCTGCCCTCTCACATGTGAGTACTCAGGGCACCCTATAATTCCTGAATTCCTTACATAGATTTCCAAACACCACTGATATGTGCTCCAGGATATTTTTCTCTATTAGTTAAGCTCATAAGCAGCTCTGAAAGTAAACTCTAAATGCTACACCATCATTCGCCAAACAATACAACCGTTTCTTTCTGGGTCATCGCTCTGACATTAGATCATTTAATTGATTAGGAATCTTTGGACTTCTACTAGGAACTCACTGACTCTAAAGTAATCTTTTAAGTATTTTTGATCTCAGAATGCATCTTAGCAAGTTGATATTTACCCAAAGCAAATTTTAGGGTTGTTTTTCTTAAATCTGTAAAGTTTTCTGGGTAAGCCTCCTTAATTTGTAAAATACTTCTCCTAAACAATGAAAAAGGATTAAAAGTTTTTCAGTGGATACTATGTTAAATTTTCTTTCGTGTATTGTATTTTCTTTCCTGTGTAAGTAGTTGAGTCATGTGTTTTATTGGATGCTAGAGGACATCCAACAACAAGCAGTAAATTTCCTAGAGTTTCATTCATCTGTATATTTACAATTCCAGAGACCATGGCTTCTCAGGACATTCCTCATATCAATGACAGCTTCATCTTGAACTTAGTGTCAGGATCTCTCATCACCCAAAGCTTAATTAAAAGTAACAATTTATGGAGGTGTCCTGATGTCCACCCATGCTTCTGACCCTCTAAAAATCTATCCTGACATTAAGCTAGATGTCAGAGATGTCCCTAAAATCTCATCCCACTGGTCCCCTTTGGAATTGCTTTTACATTGAGTTCAGTGTCATCAGCCTGTATTGAGGGATGTTGTAAGAAGTAGTCCTGTGAGAATCATCACATTTTCTATAAGAACATAATTCCAGATTTTATCAAGTATACTATTAAACCTCTCTATGAGTAACTATGTGGCAAATTTTTTTAGGCTTCACTACCATGAAAGGTTGGGCTGCTCCTGAGCACCTGGTTTTATAAAGAGTAGAAGCATTTAGTTCTGGTTGATTCATTGCCTATTAATTAGAAAAATTGACATAAGTAGGATGCCATGAATTATACTTTTATACCCCATCATCTATGATGGTGATGTTTATTATTTTTTCCTTCTATTTTTTATTGCTCTTATTTTCTCAGTTTTTGTTTTGTTCTAGTACTAGAACTTGAACTCAGAGCCTGAGTGCTGTCCCTGAGCTTTTTCAGTCAAGGCTAGAACTCAACCACTTGAGCCACAGCTTCACTTTTGACTTTTTTTGGTGGTTAATTGGGGAAAAAGAGTCTCACAGACTTTCCTGCCTAGGCTTGCTTTAAACTGTGATCCCCAGATCTCAGCCTTCTGAGTAGCTAGGATTAGAAGCATGAAGCTACTAATACCTGGCAGTTTTTCATTATGTATTGAATTAAACATTACAATATACACACATGCCTTTTATAGCAGCCTTATACTATTCCTGAAATAATGTAAGCTATTAAAAAAGAAATTTATATATGCAAAAACTAGACTTTAGAAAGTATAAAAATATGCATATTTGCAGATGTATCTATTTTAACACTTTTCAAAATGTGTCATTCAGTAGAAAAAAAGACAAGTGCAATATCAGTATGAAAAATTTGTCTATTTTATAGAGGAGAAATATAGTTAGTGTTTTGGGTAAAAAGTTATAATAGACATGCAGAAATGCATGCCTATCATACATCTACCGATCCACACAAGTAATGCGGTATAAAAGACTCAGGAGTTAGGAGGATACAGAGAGCAAAGCTACCAAACACAAAGGAAACTAATTTTCAATCATCTTTATCTTCCAGCTTGCACATAATAATACTATGATTAAAATTCCCAGGATAAATAGGCATAGTTGAGATTTAATATTATCCAAATCTAGATTGATTGATTGATTGATTCCATTAGCACATATGAAACAATGTGCTAGGCATAAAGAATCCTGGGACAAATGAGACAAAGTTCACTGCGGTAGAAAATAGGAAATTGGTAAGGCATGCTTGAAAAGTATCCTGCAGTATTTAATATGCAGATACTGAAGTGTAACAATACATTCTCAACCTACCCTTCTCTAGTTACAGCACATATGTTGGGTGACTTTGGGGTAAGCACCTTTTGCTGGATGACAGACATATTTTTGGGTTAGACACTGGAAACTGTACTGTTTGCAAGGCAGTATTGAAAGAATGGCTAAATTAATTCACTAAATGATATTTCTTTGACCACAAATGTTACCCAAGCAGTAGTGTATAATCTTGAAGCCATCATTATTTTATATTCTTCTCTTTTTTTACTTGTCTGTATCATTAAAGTATGCTAAAAGTAAGCCAATAAGTGAATTTTTTTTCTGATATTGTTATTATGGAAGCCTAAGAGAACAGAGATAGTTTGCACCAAGTTATGGGAAAGGTCAGGAAATATGGCCTTCTTTTTTTAAAAAAAATAAGTTTTTATTGTGAAAATACTGTACAGAGGGTTTACAGTTATATGAGCAAGGTAATGAGTACATTTCTTATCCAGTTTTTAAGAATCATGTCTGAGCCATCTATTTGGATTAAAGCACAAGCTAGGGTTTCTAGGTTTATATTTGCAGCCAAAGGATCTTTGGTTTATTTCAATATTTAAGTAGAAATTGAGGGAGAAAGTAACCTATAAAGTTGTTTGAGTGGTTGAAAGATCAAAGTTATTCAGCTGAATTGTACCTGAACAAGATGACAGTAAATGCAATCTTCAAACACAGATCTAACGATCTCCATGAGGCATACAAATTAGGCAATTGCTCAGCTGAATTACTGGATGATGGATCAAGGGAGACCCTGATCAGAAACATTGCAATAATCCAATTTGGAGACCACTAAGATATGGTTCTTTTCTTGAGAATGGCTCAAGTCCACTTGATTTTTCTGTTATGTATAATATACCTTATGAAGAGAGCTTGGTGTATCCATCCAGTAGACGCAAATGGATTTATAAATCAGGAGGCCTCTCATATCTTCTTTCATAAAGGTTGATTCAAAACTGTCTCTGAAGTACAGAGCCTTGAAGATCTTAGTGTTTTAGGACTTCTGGCCACAGAGTATGAAAAATAACAAGCAAACTTGCGGAATGACTACCATCCAACCCAATTTCTACGGGAGCTTTGATTGTTGTTTATGCTTACCAAGTTTTGGAAAAACAGTTTGCACCATTACTTAACAGTGACTAGAAGCAGAGATTGCAGCCCTTCACTATATTTGTAAATTAAAAATGTTTCATCAATTTTTTTTCTTTGCCTTATCTTGACTGGTTCCTATTATGATGGACATTCCTACTTGTTCAGCAAGATTTATCATTCTCCTTTTTCTCTGAGGACATTTTGTGACTTTTCTGGCCAGTGTATGTGACAAACATTCATAAATATTAATAAACTACTGTCTACCTTCTCTCGTGTGGTGTTAATATGGAGCTGTGTCAAAAACCATGTGCAGTGGATGCCTAGTTATCCCATGAAGGAAGGGTTGCCTTCCAGGAAGCAACCACACCAAAAACAAACTTTCTTGTTGTGCTTAGCCTCTAGAAATTTGGTACTAGTGTGGGTTAGACTGAATTCTACTATTCTACTATTACTGTGCCTCCTGCCTCATTCTCACAGATGAGTCCATAAAGGATTTGGACAGAGGATTGTGGCAAATATGAAGCCCAAATTAAAATGCCTCCTGCTCCCCCCCCAAAAAAAAAGTAAAGAAGAAGGGAAGGGAAGGATATAAAAGCTGTATTTAAGTTTTAGGTCTTGAATTTTCCCTTCTATGGACACAAGACCCAGGTCCTAGCAACACTGTAAGAATTACACATTTCCTGATGCTGGTGGCTCATGCCTATAATCTTAACTACTAAGGAGGCTGAGATCTGAGGATCACAGTTCCAAGCCAGTGGGGCAGAAGGTTTGTGACACTCTTATCTCAAATTAATCACCCAAAATCAGGAAATGGGCCTGTGGCTTAAGTGGTAGGGCACTAGCCTTGATCAAAAAAGCTCATGGACAGCACCTAGACCCTAAGTTCAAGTGCTAGGAGACAAGTTCACACACACACACACACACACACACACACACACACACACACACACATACACACAAACTGAATGGTGCACAAAGATAAATCTTTCTGAATAATGTATTCAGCCATTCAGATAGTCAGACAGTCAACATAGATTTAATAAGAAACCACTTCAGGGCAGCAGCTGTTCCAAATACTGCTAATGCAGGAGCGAACAAAAGAAATGATGGCTACACTTTCATCAATCTTTTCATGTACCAGGAGGAGAAACGCACATGCGTGCACACAGAGTGAATAAACACATGCATTAACTCAGTGCGATAAAGAAAATAAAAAGAAGAATTTGAGAATGAGTGATGGTTGATGGGTGTTGCTTTATATAGGGCTTCTCAGAGAAAGTGACATTCAGGCGATACCTGAACGATGAGGGAGTCAGCAGTTGGAAGAAGCAGCTTCTGGCAGAAGAAATGACAAATATAAACATGCTGAGATGGGAATCAGCTTGGCATGGGAGCAAACCCAAGAAACAGGCCAGTGTGGTGGTAGCACAGCATGAAAGAAAAAGGGTAGAAGACATCCAGTCAAAGGGGAACAAAAAATTAGGTTTGTAGACATGTGAAATCTCAATAAAGGGATTGCATTTTACTCTCCGGCATCACAGAGCCACTGGGGTGTTTCACACGAGGAGAGTGCTCACTATGACCTATATTTTAAATAGATCAGTCTAGCAACAGTTTGGAAAATGGATAGTAAAGGGGGAGGGAAGAAGAAAAACTTAAGCAATCGTTAGGCGGTACTACATGCAATCATCTAAGCAATGGTGCTTTTATATATATATGTGTATATATATGTGTGTGTTTATGATATGCATATATATCATATATATAAAAAAAATAATCACCACTGTGTATGCATATATATATATATATATATATATATATATATATATATATACATACATATAAATGTATATATAGTCTCAAATTTTGCCTCTAAGTATAATCACCTAAAGTAGGGGAATCTTAACATTTTTAATTTTTACATTTAAAATTTTAAATTAAGTGTTTTTGAAACCCAGACTTCACCTTGGGGCAACTGGATCTTAATCACTGAAATTAGGAAACTGGGCATCAAGCTTTGATGTTCCTCAGATGATTTCAATGTGCACACAACTAATTCGAAGATAGCTCACAGGAATTACAGAAAGACTGGGGAGTAGAGAGGTACAGAAGAAGAAGAATTAATGGTACTACCTCAGTTTATGGCATGAAGGCCTGAGTAGATGTTGCTGCTGTTTACAGAAGCCAAGAGGCTATAGCAAAGAAGGAAATTGACATGAGGGATTTGAAACCCACGACCTGTGATAGGATGTGGACCATTTTGCATTTTATATTCTTTGTTGTTTATTTTATATAGAAGTTGATGGAAAGAAAGATCAAGACTGAAATGGTAAACCTTGTAGATATCAGTGTAAAGATAGCATTGATGCCACAGAACAAGAGAAAACTACCAAACAAGAAGACTGCTCAGAGGATTTAGAACTTGAAGTGAAGCTGTAGCTAAAATGGCTGATCTCCTTCACAGTTTTAACCTTGAATCCTTGGCTAGGGGGAAAGGAGAGCAACTTCTTATCAGGGACACACACAAGGTCTCCACACTGCCTGTTCATTTACTACAAGCTTCGTGTCCCAAGCTATTCCCTTCCATTAATTTTCTCCCAAAGCCTTCTAGATACTGTCTTGAGAGCTCTTGGGATCTGCCATTTCCTAGCTACAAGGATGACAACATATGCTTCCCATGGTCATGTACATGTAAAACATTCAAATGAGCACATGCTGGAGCCAGGCCCTATGCTGGGTAGGCTAAAGAACGCACAGTCTGCCTGTCCCTCTAATTCCATCACAGAAGCCTCTAACACATCCACAAAAAAACCAGTTGATTCCAAAGCACACATGCTACATATTTGTATGATTCTATGTAAAACATAATCTGATTTTAAAAAATATTTCTCCTATATGTTCAAGCTTTACCATTTTATTGCTTTGAATCGATGAAGTTCTACAGCAAAGTAATAACAAGAAAGATCATTAAACCAATGTACCTAATATGAATCAACTATGCCAAGCCAGTTACCAACTATGTAATTTTAGAGCAGTGCTTTATATCATCTTTTTCATACCTCAGTTTCTATACCTGAACCAAAGGGATGATAACTAATAGTTTCCACCTCTGACAATTATTTTAAAAATTAAACAGGTTGATGTAAAAATGCCTAGGAGTATTTATTTGTCTATTTATAGTAATATTGGTGTTTGAGCCCAGGCCCTCCAGCCCTTTGTGCTTAGTTATTTTTTAGACTATAGCTCACTGATTTGCCAGCAGTCAGCCACAGACTATGATCCTCCTATGTATGGCCTCTTATGTAGCTGGGATCATAAATGCATGCCATCACACTTGGCTTATGATGGAGATGAGATCTTGAAAACTTTCTCCTGTACTAACAAGAAACATCACCCCACACCCTTATCACTTCCTCCTAAGCAGCTGAGATCATAGACATGAGCCACCATGCCTAGCCAGTGTGCTATAAATATTTGCTCCATGATTAATCCATACCCTACTCATCCATGGTCTCTGTCCTCACTGGAACCTAGCGAGTATCATTCTTCTTTTTTTCTTTTTTTTAATTATTTATTTATTGTGAGCATACCGTACAGAGGAGTTGCAATTACATGGGCAAGATAACGAGTACATTTTTATCAATCATTGTTGCCTCCTCTTTGTTTCCCCTTCCCATCCCTTCCCATACACCCCCCTCCCCCCACCAGATCCTCTCCCCCCATCAAAGTTGTAATAGCGAGTATCATTCTTCAACTGGCTTATTCTTATTCTTTTTTTGACTTTTTTATTTATTTATTTTTTATTTATTTTTTTCCCATTACTCCTTTTTTAAATTGTGAAAATACTGTACAGAGGGGTTATAATTACATGGGCAAGATAATGAGTAAATTTCTTATCAAGCATTGTAGCCTCCTCCTTTGTTTCCCCTTCCCATCCTCCCCCTACCCTGCCCCCCCCAATCCTCCCCGTTTCCCCCCCCCCCACTCCCCCTCCCCTCCCCTCTGGCACCAAAGTTGTAAAGTTCATTTTCGACATAATGACTTGTACATCTCATTGTTGTAATGGGTCCACCTCTATCCCTATTTAAACGATGTGTTTTTCCCCTTCCCCTCCACAAATTATACCGATATCAAATACAGTGAAAGCAGGGGTTATACTGTGGGGGAGGGACATACAAAGCAACAAAGAAATAATCTTATAAATGTGTTAGAAACAATCGCATGAAAGAAAAAAACATTTGAATACATATTTTAGGGTTCATTTCCCTAACATCAACTTATCTGACCTTTTCTGCTTGACTCAGACATATACTAGATATTGCAAATAAGGGAAACCATGGGACCTATGTTTCTTTGGGCCTGGCTTACTTTACTTAATATAATTTTTTCCAAGTCTTTCCATTTCCTAACAAATGGGGCAATGTCATTCTTTCTGATGGAGGCATAGAATTCCATTATATATATATATATATATATATATATATATATATATATATATATATATATATATACCACATTTTCTTGATCCATTCATCTATTGAGGGGCATCTGGGTTGGTTCCATATCTTAGCTATAGTAAATAGGGCTGCAATAAACATAGTCGTGCTGGTAGCTTTAGTGTGGTCTTGTTTGTGAATATTTGGGTAAATGCCCAAAAGTGGGATTGCTGGGTCATAGGGGAGCTCTATGTGGAGTTTTTTGAGGAACCTCCATACTACTTTCCAAAGTGGTTGAACAAGTTTACACCCCCACCAACAATGCAGTAAGGTTGCCTCCTGTCCACATCCCCTCCAGCATCTGTTGTTATTAGAGTTCTTGATTATAGCCATTCTAACTGGGGTGAGGTGGTTTTGATTTGCATTTCTTTTTTTGGGGGGGAGGGTCCGGTCGTGGGGCCTGAACTCTGGGCCTGGGCACTGTCCCTCAGCTCTTCAGCTCAAGGATAGCACTCTACCACTTGAGCCAGAGCATCACTTTTTTTTTTTTTTTTCTTTTTGCTTATGTGGTGCTGAGGAATCAAACCCAGGGCCTCAGGCATGCAAGGCAAACGCTCTACCACTGAGCCACCTTCCCAGCCCCTGCATTTTTTTATGGCTAGGGAGGTTGAGCATTTCTTTATGTGTCTATTGGCCATCCTTCTTTCCTCTTCAGAGAAGTTTCTCTTTAAGTGTTTAGCCCACTTATTTATTGGGCAGTTGTTTCTTTGAGGATTTGTTATTGGGGGATTTAATTTTTTGAGTTCCAAGTATATTTTAGACATGAGACCCTTGTCCGTTGTATGGCTAGTGAAGATCTTCTCCCAATCCATAGGCTTCTATTGATCTTGCTAGCTATGTCCTTTACCATGCAGAAGCTCTGCAACTTCATGCAATCCCATTTGTCCAACCTTTCTTTGATTTGTTGTGTTTCTGGGTCTCTATTAAGAAAATTTTGGCCTGTGCCAAGGAGACCTAGGGTTTCTCTTATTCCATCCTGTAATGTTTTCAGAGTGTCAGCTTTGACTCCGAGGTGTTTGATTCATTTGGAGTTGATTCTAGTGCAGGTTGATATATAGGGATCTAGCTTTAGTTTTCTACAAGTAGTTAACCAATTTTGCCAGCACCATTTACTGAAGAGGCTGTCTTTCTTCCATTCTATTTTTTTAGCTCCCTTATCGAAGATTAGATGGCTATAGGTCTGTAGGTTCATTTCTGGGTTTTCAATTCTATTCCATTAGTCCTGAGGTCTGTTCTTGTGCCAGTACTAAGCTGTTTTGATTACTATGGCTTTATAGTAGAGTTTGAAATTTGGTATTGATATTCCTCCAGCAGTGTTCTTTCTGTTGAGGATCGTTTTTGCTATTCGGGGTCTTTTATTGTTCCATATGAATTTTTGGATTGCCTCTCCTATTTCCTTGAAGAATGAGGTTGGAATATTGATGGGTATGGCATTGAATTTGTAGATAGCCTTGGGAAGTATTGCCATTTTCATGATGTTGATCTTTCCAATCCAGGAGCATGGGAGTTTTTGCCACTTTTTAAGTTCTGTTTTGATTTCCTTTTTCAAGTTTTTAAAGTTTTCATCATAGAGGTCCTTCACTTCTTTGGTTAAGTTAATTCCTAGGTATTTTTTGTGGGGCTATTATGAATGGAGTTGCTTTCCTAATTTCAGCCACAGCTTATTCTTATTCTTAAACGATTGGCTGTCTCACTCCTCCCATAACCCTAGATTACATTTCTAGGCATATGACTGCTCCTTTCTGGTTTTCCTACAGAAGCTGCTACAAATCATCCCCAGGCTCCGTTACAAATGAGGAGCTTGCCACACAGGCCTGCACCTGCCTAAGTGACCGCTGGTCCCATTTCCACTCCTTGACTTCAGCTGAACAACTGCATCCATTTCCCAAGTTTAAACTAATGAATCCATCAGCAATGATCACCCCCAGGGTGATTTACAAGGTCACCTTATTACAGCACAATATCTTTAATCACATTTAATCATGCATTAAGACAGAAATACAAACAACTCCCACCTGACTATAAAGGGAGCTCTTTCTGTATTATGCGTAGCTGTTTAAGGGTCTTCCACAGAAAGCAATATACAAAGTGTCATTAGTAACTTGAATTATAGTAGAATTATGGGATGTGGGTGTTTAGGGGACCTGAGAGGTGAATCAAGACATTATTGATTTTCCGTAATGGTCTAATAATCTCTACCCTTGAGACCATGTTGATCTACAAAACGTCTTGCTTGCTTAAGAATTACTTCGACTTTTCTGGAGACAGAGAAGAGACATAGAAGAAGTTTTAAAAATTCAATCAGAGGAGAAGGTTAATTTGTATATTATATAATTTCCTTTTGGAAACAGTTCCTCTCAGGATTGTGTAAATACAAGAGGATATTTGAGGACTTACAAAGACCTTTGTAGGTTTCCAGCCAAAATTCTCTTATGATCCCCATCAGTTATAGAGCAAATCCTGTTGGGGACCCAATAATCTAAAACTGACTTGTTCAACTTCATATCCACTGTGGATGTGGATGCCGTATTATAAATCAGTTTTCCCAAGTGTAGCCTATGGACCAGCACGTGAGAGATTAGCCACACATGTTCTCTATTTGCATAATCATGCTGCTGAGATGCCTGGATGTCATCATGTGAGATCTGGCTAATAAAATCTGGTGTGATAAAAATAAACAGTAAAGTGATCTTTGGGGTTTTGATCTAGCATTTTAGTCTGTATGTATGTGAGGACATCCACAGGGTTCTTTCTCTCCACAACATGAATGTATAACTTTCCTTACCATCAAGGAGAAGAAGGAAATTTGAGGCCCCACAGCAAGTTGTAATTGAATATAATTTTTGGCAACTTGTGAAATGAGAGCATGGAGCTATTCTGATTACTCAGAGGAAATGCTAGGAGGAGGATTGATTTTTAGGACTTGTTTATATACATGCAAATACTTATGTGATAAGTGCCAAGGAAGATCTGAGTGGAAAACAGAAGGGAGAAAATGAATGCTCAATGAAAAAGGAAGTCTGTGTATATGTATTGTATATAGCAATATAGTACAAGATTGTAAGTTTATGTATAAAAAGCAAAGACAGAATTTAGCATCATCTAGTCTCAAATGTTTCTGATTTAACCAAACAAAGATATTTATTGCAAATCCCTCTTATTGATTCCAGAATGAACAAATTGGGATCCAGGATGCCCTTTCGATTCCATCAAAGCTAGGCCCATGGATCCTCTGGTCACCATTTGGTCAATGGTTGCCAGACACTAAAATAGTTGCAGAGCCTTTCCCTTCTTGCATTTAGCCATGAAAAGCAATGCAAAGTAACAATTTCATTTGTATTTTCTCTACATGGTGCTAACTGATAAGGCTACAAATAATGACAAGCTCATGCTGTTATCTTCAAATTAGAACACAGTTCATGAGCCACCTTGACACTCTTGCTCTATCAAGGAAAAAAAATCCAGTATCTAGTTTGACGAGTGTAGACGTCCATTCCTGGAGGTCCCGCCATGCTACAGCAAGCAAGTACTTAGCTAATGACAGGACTCTTTACACATCTGTAGCCCCAAGTTCTAGAATTAGTCTCCTTGCCAAGAGAAGCATTCTGAGGTGTTGAGGGATATCGATTGGCCTTTCAGAAAAAAAAATTTGATTGTGAGCTCTATGATCAATTTTGACAAAGTTCAATAAAAAATGATATACCCAAGAATGACTTATTGTTTCCATGTAGGATAATGATGTGTTTCTGATTTGAATACTTAAGAGCTGTCTTTGAGTAATGGGGTTCCCTAGCTTGGTAATGTTAGAGATTACTGAAAGGAAGCCTCTATCTGCTTTTCTTTGTGATATTTGAGGAGTTGAGAGAAGTAATACAAAGCTGCCATGTTCTGTGTCACCCTCTCTGCAATATACCTTAAAACTATTTGCTCCTCAAGCCTTAGAAAAAACATCTGAGGATGGGTGGTCAGTGCTACATCCACAATTAACAGATGGGAAGGAGGATGTTGGAAGGGATCAAGCAACTTGCCCAAATCACACAGCTAGGAAGAGGCAGAGTCACAAAACTCATGGTCTTCTAACCCTACCCTGCTTCTTCTCTAACAGAGGAAGGATTCTTTCTCCTTGCTTGAGAGAAGATATAAATATGGCCCTGAGAAGTATTAAGAGAATGTGAAATGCCTATAGCAGGGCACTGCTTCTGCTCACTCCAGAATCCCGCTGGTCTCTTTCTATTTTTAAGCACAT
This sequence comes from Dipodomys spectabilis, assembly GCF_019054845.1. NCBI lineage: Eukaryota > Metazoa > Chordata > Mammalia > Rodentia > Heteromyidae > Dipodomys > Dipodomys spectabilis. The sequence continues at coordinate 24,145,416 of NW_024870728.1, forward strand.
CAGCCCCCATTAGCCAGCACCAGCTTCTCTTTGTCTGAGGGCTGCCCTCAGGCTGAAGGAGTCTGCTTTGTGCACATAGACAGCTCCAAGTTCTTGGAAATTTATGTCCCCCTAGAGATGGCCTTTAGCAAATGACTGATAGGTTTAGAGGCACACATATGAGTTTGCTTGTCCCACGGGTGACCCACTAAAGCTTCCCCTAGCAAGGCTGAGTCAAAATGCTTTCATGTAACTTTGACATCCTACCCTAGTCATTCACCTCCTTCCTTTCAATATTACCACTTCCTTGTTCTCTTCTATCTTCAGTCTAAGACTGAAGTATTGGGGACAATTTTTCTGTTAAAAAAAGATGGTTTAACCTCCATATTATTGAAAGTGGTTGCTATGATCAGAAACACACTAAGTTTTCTATATTCCAATCTCAATAAAGTACCAGTCAAAACAAATGAACTGAACTACAGAGGAGAAAAAAATCTCTACTAAATATGAGAGAAGTTTTTAGAGATTGATTTATTATAAAGATGACTAAACCTTGTCTCATATTCTTAACTTTTTTTCAAAAGGGAGTTAATAGTTTTACAAAGCAGCATTACATTGTGACCAAGACAAAAGGTTTTGGACATATAGCTAAATTTGAGTGCTAAATTTTCCATGAGCTGTATAGTAACCTCTCTATGCCTCAGTTTCTTAATCTGGAGAGTAGGGATAAAATGACACCAATTTCAATTATTGCTGGGAAGTTTACATGTGACATAATATGATATGTGAGGTCTCCTAGCCATAAATCATAGCCATTATGATCAACTTTTGTATTTTAGAAACAGACTGGCCCCATAAAATTCCTTCAAGTCTGTAATTATATGCCTCATCTTGCCCTTACCAAAGGCTGATAATCCTGGGTTCTTCACAACTGGGAGGAAAAAGGACCCAGGAGAGGTAGTGAAATTGTGCCATCATCTTCTGGTGAAAGATGAAAGGCTTATAAACTACGGGTTCCAACAAGGATATTAATCTTTCAAGAGTTTCACGAAATAAGAAAGCACTTATTGAGCTTCTAAAACATGCCGGGCACTGTGTTAAGCACTCTATCTCCCCAACCTTGTAACAATTATTACCCCCATTTATAGAGGTCAGTGAAGCTCAGAGTAGTTAAACACATCTCCAAAATCAAGTGGTTAGGCCAAATTTAGGTCCAGGTCTCTATAACTCCAAATCATTTTTACTCCATTCCACGGAGAATTTTAATTACAACCATATGAGCTTATCCTGGGAAAGTGGAATTATATATACATATATATATATATATATATCAGTATATGAATTTGCACTTAACCTCAAAAATAATATTTATTCCAAAGATAAATGTGAACTTCAACAAGGTCATTGAAATAAAGAGATCCTTTTTGAAAAGAGACCCAGGGGCACAGCAGATAGAAGAAAGACTTGACAAATGGGATTACATGGAAAGCAAAAGTTTCTGCACAGCAAAGGACATATATATATATATATATATATACTAGAAATATAGCCAACAGACTGGGGGATCTTTATCAGCAGTACATCTGACAAAGGCCTACTATCCAAAATATACAAGGAGCTCAAGAAACTGACCTCTCCCAAAGCCAATAAGAGAATCACTAAATAGGCAAAGGAGCTAAGGAGAAACTTCTCAGAAGAGGTAAGGATGGCAAAAAAAAAATATCATGAGGAAATGCTCATCATCCCTGGACATAAATGAAATGCTACTCAAACCCTGAATTTCCATCTCACTCCAGTATGATTGGCCAACATTGAGAATTTGAACAACAACAAATGCTGGCAAAGATATGGGGAAAATGGAGACCTATTACATTGTTGGTAGGAATGTAAATTGTTACAATCATTCTGGAGGGAAGTTTGGAAATTACTCAAAAAACTAAACATAGAACTACCTTATTCTAGCCATACCATTCTCGGACATCTACCCAGACCATTAGTAGGCAGGATATGGTAAAGATACTTACATATCCATGTTCAGTGCTGCACTATTCACAATAGCCAAGCTGCAGAAACAGCCCGGCTAGCCCACAGTAGATGAGTGGATCCAAAAGAATGTGGTATCTATACAAAATGGAATTTTACACAGCCACTAGAAAGACTAGGACCTAGAACAAATCATGTTAAGTGAGGTAAGCCAAGCTCAGAGATATGAAAGGTGCACTTTCTCTCACATGCAGAAGCTACATCTAAAATACACTGGGACAAGATAAATTACACAGGTCTCTAGGCACTCACGTATACTGACACCAAAGGAGGGTACTTTTAGGAGAGGAACACTAAGGCCCAACACCTATGTGCATTTGATTATATAAAATAAAATGAACTCCAGGAAATGGAAATAATGTTTTTTCTTTGTTGCCGTTTTCATGTTCTTTCCTTTTTGTCTTTGGGAAGGGAAGGACAGCATAGAAATAGAGAGACAAAGGGTGAACAAATGCAGCAGTGATACTCACTAGATACTATGTTGAAAATAAAACAAAGATCTCACTTCTGCCTTTTGCAGGTAGCCCATATCTGTAATCTTAGCTACTCAGGAGACAGAGATCTAAAAATCTTGATTCAAAGTCAGCCTGAACAGAAGTCTGTGAGACTATTCTCACCTATTAACTAGCAAAAAGCATCAAGTGGAGCAATGGTTCAAATGCTAAAATGCCAGCCTTGAGTGAAAAAGCTAAGGGGATAGCACCCTGCCCTGAGTTCAAGTCCCAACATAAACACACATATATACACACCACACACACACACACACACACACACACACACACACACACACACACACACGATAATAGGTACTCAAGAGTAATTTTTAAAATCCATGGTAACCACTCCTAAACATGGAAAAGTAAACTTAGCTAGCAAAAGAAGAGACACCCAACATTTCCAAACTATGTTTTTAGAATCTGTTTTGAGATGCCCACTAGGAATGAGCCCATCAGCAGTCTCTTTGACTCAGTCCTTTAATGTCTTCAGACTGCTGGGGAATGCCTTGATAGACAGCCAGGGAGGAATATTAGAGGACTTTTCAATTTTCCCAGCAATCCTCCAACCTAATGAGCCTTGAGAGAAATCCTGCAAGATCCACAGGGGTACTTCAAGATGGATCCCTCCCACTTCTCAAAAAGAGTATGTTCACACCAGGTTTTGCAAGCAGGGTGAGGGCACAGCCAGATGCCCTGGCAGAGAATGGTACCACCATTGATTAGGCATTTGCCTCCTGCTGAAACTATGGAAACCTTGTATGGGAGTGACTGCTTGCTCTTTTTTAGTATAGAGATCAGGCATTTCTCGGGTGACTTCTTTTAAATCAGCAGTTCCCACAGGACCCATGGGAGCCTAATGCAATTTGTGATAAAGAGGAAATGATTCTTGTGAAAGTAATGCTCCCCTATTCCAACATGTTTTGAATGAATAATGTTGGGGAAAGGGGGTATTAAGGAAAAGTACAGCCTGAATTTGTATTGAGAAGAAGTTTGGGACAGACTTTTTTTTTTTTTAAAGCTTTTGGTTAAAACAAAGAGCCAGTATTAAGACAAGTACAGTCTAATTCTTGCAATCCCCTGTCAGGAATCCATTCTTTTTTTATTATGCCATATGCGTAGCTTGAGGTTATATTGGAATGCATAAATCTCTTGTGAGCCACAAAACATTAAGCTGCCGTTGTCCTCATAATTTCATTATCTCAGTTTCTGCCCTAAAACGTTTAACACTAATTGAACACCCGAGGTTTTCCTGTGAAGTTTATTTTCTGAACATTATTGAAGTGCTGTTGATAAAAGTCAGAATTTATGGACTCAGCACTCCTTAAAATGCCATGATAGATTTGAGCAGGAATATATATATATATATATACATATATATATATATATATATAAGCAGGAATATTTTTATGACTTTGTCTGGAATTTCAATGTCTTTCAATCACTCTACATTATAAAGCTGTCTATTTCAAAGTGTATTTCCCAAGAACCAAATGATTTCACTGAACCTAGGCTGTTCATCTGCAGGTTCATGTTGGACACATGTAGCTATCTTATTGATGTCACATTTCAGATTGGTTCTCCATGATTATTTTGTTCCTGATTAAAAAGATTTGATTTGCCAGGTGCCAGTAGCTCACACCTGACATCCTAGCTACTCAGGAGACTGAGATCTGAGGACTGTGATTCAAAGATAGCCTGGATTAGCAAGCCCATGAGATTCGTATCGCCAATAAGGCACCAAAAAGCAGGAAGTGGATCTTTGGCTCCAGTGGTAGAGTGCCAGCCTTGAGCAATAATGCTATAGTGCCCAAGCCCTGAGTTCAAGCCCCAGTACCAGCATCCCATCCCACCCAGCCTGTCCTTCATGTTATGATTCAGGCTGCCCTGAATCAAGTAAATATTGGCAGTCATCTCACTAATAGAAGTCCATTTTTTTTCTCTGAAAGAAATGCATTTGAGTGACTCAGACCTATCAAGTAGCCTTTAGTCCTTTAAGGAAAGGAACCATTTCCTGTAAGTTAAAAAATATATGTATCTATATCTACTTATAGATAGATAGATATAGATACATATATTTCTATATATACATATATTTCTATAGATAGATCAGCCAAGCACCAGTGGCTCATGCCTGTAATCCCAGCTGCTCAGTAGGCTGAAATCTAAGGATCATTATTCAAAGCCAACCTGGGCAGGAAAGTCCAGGAGAATTTTATATCCAATAAACTGCTCAGAAAAAGCTGGAAGTGGCACTGTGGTTCAAGTAGTAAAGTGCTAGCCTTGAGCACAGAGACACTTAGGGACAGAGCCCAAGCCCTGATTTCAAGCTCCAGGGCCAGTAAAAATAAATAAATTAATTAATTAAATATATATATATATACATACACACATAATAAATAGAAGCTATGCGTTAAATCTACCTCTTGGATATTGTTTGCTATTCAATTAATTTCACATGTCTCTGTCAGAAAGTAATTTATTTTAAAAATGAGCTATGATCCATGTCTCTAATGGATTTATATTAATATTTATGCACACAAACATGTGCACACACAGAGTTTATGGTATGCCATTCACCAGTGGAGTCTTTGCATCTTGGCTTCTGAAAATGGAACCCGAACTGAAGTGTTAAGTGTCCATCTCCTGCTTAAAAGGAGTAAGGTTACTATGGTAACTCCAACAGATGAGCATTTTTCTGTCATTATTATAATTGGAAAAGCAAATAATCTATTTTAAATGATAAAGCATGCAGAGGACTCTGCATCTAAAATGGTCGCTAAACTGGCTGAGACAGGACAACAGAGATTTGCTATACCTGGGACTGAGACTTGACTTTCCTAGACCAAAAAATGGTTTCTGAAGGCCTTGGCAACAGTATTCCGTTTGTTCCAATTTAGGAGCCACAATGACAGGAAAGAAAATGGATGTGGTATTTCCATCCCAGACCTTAAAATAAGTAAAAATTAAATTTGAAACTTGTTTCATAAGGTGAAACATATTTTCTTAAAAAAAATATTTTAGAAGTGTAGCCTGTGTGTGTCATTGTACATCTTCAACCTCTGCTCCCTATTTCCATTACATCATCCACCAAGAATAATTTATTTTACACATAAAAGACTTTCTCTCCCTCTCAGCAAATTCTCTTTATGCTCCTATTTACCCTCTTTAAAACACTTAGTTTTGTACCAAAAATAAAGACTAAAAGTACAATATTAACAGTGGAGGTGTGAATTTAACTTTATAGACCAATGTAAAAGAAATTTGCTATAATAAATATATGTCTTGCATAATCTTTTAGTTTCAAATTTTTCTTTTTTTATTGTGAAAATACCGTACAGAGGGGTTACAATTACATGGGCAAGATAACGAGTACATTTCTTATCAAGCATTGTTGCCTCCTCATTGTTTCCCCTTCTCATCCCTTCCCATACTCCTCCCCTCCCCCCACCCATTCCTCCCCCCACTCCCCACCAAAGTTGTTAAGTTCGTTTTTCGACATAACAACTTGTACATCTTAGAAAACTTAAGAGATAATTTTTAAAATATGCTCTCATGGGTCTAAAAGACTAATAGAAATAAAATACTCTCTGAATAACCCAAACATAATAAATGCACTATAGATAGAAATTGGTATGCTATAACTTGAAAGGTTCTTAAAGGGGTATTTCTTGCCTTAATATTTATATCAGAATATAAAAAGTGGAAATTAATGAGGTATGGATTTGGTTTTTGTTTTAAAGATGAGTTATTGATGGATACCTTTAAAAGGAATTCCTTTCTGTTTCTCTGCATGAAATTTTTTTCTAGGGTAGAGTTCTTGTATGTACCCTAGAAATAAAGGATAAAGTTTTCCTACATAATTTTCATACGACCTACTAAGATCCCACACATGATTAAACCTTTAGAAATTCCCTGCTTTCACATGATTTATCCATCAGGGGTGAGGAACCTTTGTAAGCATTTGAATGCTTACAACATCATTCTAGGGCCATACAAAATTATTAATACAGGCAGTCAGCTATGGGCAACAACAAGAAGCATATGAGAAGCATACATGCCTGCTCTTCATGTACCAAATAATTTCAAAAACCTTGTACAGACCACAGGCTGGACATCCCTAACTCCTAATTCTACAGGGTGAGGTCTTACATGAATAAGAGTTGTAACTAATGGAGTTTTCTCTAGCATGAGTTCTCATGTGTCTTAAAGTATAAAGGAAAAGCAATATCTTGGCTATATTCTTTAGATTTTTGATGGCTTGTCTCCAGTGTATGTCCTTGTTTATAAAATTCTGAAAACCTTGTTATTTTCTCACAATTTGTACATTAACCACTCAAAATTTTAATTGCTGATAGAGAAATTATGCATTCATTATTTTGGGTCACAGAACAAATGGTTACAAGCACACATTTGTGAACTCACAGTTTCTGTGGATTGGGATTCAGGATCTCTCATAGGCTTTAAGCTGGATACCACTGGGGTTTCATCTACAAAGAAACGAAAGAAGCATCCACTTAAAAACTCATATGGTTGACGGCAGGATTCAGTTCTTTGTAGGGGTTCTTAAGGCCTGGATGACTATTCCCTAGAGGTAGCTCAGTTCCTTACCAGATGGACTTCTTCAACATCTGAGTTTGTTGCATCAAAGCATTATTGTGTAGCCAAATCATGAAAGTGACCTCATAAATTTTAATATATCCTACTGGTCAGAAGAAAACCATTAGAATGAAATAAGGATACCTAACCAGTGCCATCTTGGCTACGTGATGGATGATAGAGAATTGAGTTTAACTGGCATCATCTTGTCTTCATGGTAGAGATAGGGAGGTTTCACCCCCAGGTAATGGGCATGCCTGAATTCCCAGAGGCAGGGGTGGGGACTTGGACATTAGGTTACTGAACCTGTCAGTCCTATGTTTTGAATTCATGAGAGGAAAATTTCCTGTGACCCTGCCCCATGACGTTGACTATTTAGGCCCCGCCCAGCTCCAGTGCGTTGACACCATGCCTCCTATCTCCTGTCTCCTGGCTCTCCTCTGGAGAGTTCAGTTCAGCTCTCCATTGGAGTCAATCTGGTTTGTTGGTATTGCTTTTCTGTTCTTTCTTTGCTTTACACCTGTCATGGCTGTTTTCCAGTAGTGTTCAGTGTATTCAAGAGACTGCAGGTCTTTGTGACAAGAGTCCATCTGTGGTCACTGACTTTCTAATAAAGACTCCCAATTTGACCTCTTCAAATATGGTTCTCTGTTTCTTTCAACAAGATCAACTGAAACATAAGACAGAGAATTAGCTAAAGATGTAAATACTAAGGCATCTGGTGGGGGGAGGGGCTCCCGAGAGTCTGCCTGTCACATTCAAATATCACAAATGGCTGATTGTTCTAGTTCAGTGGCACTGATAAATAGGCAAGGAGTAGCTCTCATAGCCTTAGAAGTACTGAGTTCTTAAATGCCAGTGACTTATAGTTCTAGGTCATTAAAACAAGAGGCATGCCAGACACCAGCAGCTCTTGCCTGTAACTAGCTACTCATTAGGCTCAGATCTGAGTAGTTCAAAGCCAGCCAGGGCAGGAAAATCTAGGAAACTCTTATTTCCTATGAACCACCAAAAAGTCAGAAGTGGAGTCTCATCTTATGTGGTAGAGTATCAGCCTTGACCCCAGAACTGACATAAAACACACACACACACACACACAAACTAGAGGGGCTTATGCCTTCCATCATTAAAGCCAGAGGTTTGCAATATAAGTTCACAGACAGAACAATCTAATTAGATCTAGGCCCAGAGAACTACAGGCTAATGATCGCAAGCTTTACAATGTTTGACCATAAATGTACTCACTACTTTATGTATCTAACTATAACCCCTCTGTACATCACCTTGACAATAAAATTTAAAAAACAAAACAAAAACAAAAACATAGATTTCCAGCCCTGGGTGCTCAAGTTAGAAGCTTTGTTGCCCTAGGATTTGAGTTCCTATCACTCATCCCACAATACTTTGTGAAGAGCTCCTGATCTTTGATCTTTGGCCCCTTGGTTCTTAGCCTTCAGTCACTCTTTGGAAACCTTTCATCCACGGGCTTGCAGCTTTCCCAGTTTTTGTTCTTCACAATCACTTGCCTATGCCTTTTCAACATCTCTTAACTTCTGGGGTCTCAGCTCTCTGCAAATTTCTGTTCCTTGCCATTCTGGGAAATTTTCAGCCACCTTCTCACTGCTGCTGCCTGAGCCTGGGACTGAAGGTTCTAGGAGGTATCTACTCTTAGTGTTACCAATTCATCCTCCTCTACTCACGGTAAAGATCAGGAACAGGCAATAAACAACTATTCAATTTTTTTAAAAGACTTTATTTTTGGCTAAAGATTGCAGAACTGTGAAATAGCACACAGGAGAGAAGCCTTCTGGACTATGAAACAGTAGGAAGAAAAAGAACAATACCTGCTTATATAGCTAGAAGAGGGGTGTGGCGTGCTTTGTGTATAGATTCTAGTTCCACGAATCATGAGATTGTTGCTGAGTCATTGAGGAGCTGATCCTGATCCTATCCTAAGTAGGAATAGAAGATTTATGCAGCTGAAGTCTTCCTTGTGTTGATTTGATTAGCTTTGAGTAGTGTCTACAGCAAAATCTCATGAAGCAGAAGAAATGCTTCAGCAGCAGGCATGTTCTCCATGCTCCTTGCAGCTGGCTGGAATTGCCTTGGAGCAGTGATGGAAGGTTTAAAGCAGCCAGGCTGCCAGGATGACTGTCCAGCCATTGCCAAAGATTGGGGAGTAGACAGCTTCCTTCTCAAGGCAGCTAGGCACAAAGGAAGGGTCTATCAGCTCTCATAGAAGGGATCCAACTCCTGCTCCACACAGTTTTCCTCATTCACTGAGAATAAAGAGTATTTACAATAAAGACCTAGAAAACGACTGTTGTTAACAGTAGTTAAGTGTCTTACTCCTAGCGAAACTCCCTTAGGAGACCTGAGCTCTGATTTTTCTCATAAAGAATGGCTAAAAGCTTCTCCACATGCTTTATTTACATGCATATTGAACTTTTCCAATGTCATCTCTAGCATGTGCCCTTAAGATGAAGGACAGCAGAAGACTCTCCCACATTCCCTGCATTGATAACACTTCTGTCCATTGTGTACAGAAATCTTTAAATATGAAGAACAACAGCATTCCTTTATGTAGCAGTCAGAATCTTTTCTAACAAAGTGGTGTCTGGCAGAAGCACTGCCATTTTAAGGGAAGCCACCATCTTACAGGAAGTTATTTCAGTTAAGTCACATTCATTGTTTTCCTGGCAAGTTCCTGCTTTAAACCAATGTCCTGGTTTTGTAGTACCCTGGTTTCCCAACAAGATATCCCAACACGTGGTCAATTAGGCTAGGAGTCTTTATTGCTGTGTGGCATCTGCGTCCAGCTTGCAGAGTTTAGGAATGCAGTCCTGATATGTGGATGTGCTGGGTGCTTAAGGACACAAGCTACATGCAGGTGGCCTTTTTTGCAATAGGCCAGAGCAAGCAAGCTGAGGGTACAGAAGCGAGAATTACGCAGTTAGCAGGAATTTGGCGGTTATGCTTGGTTTCCCGCTCATCCATTTCTCAGATTCTGCAGAGGTCAGGCTTGATTCCAGTTATTCGGGTCACTGTGCCTTCTGCATTGCCCCTGGCCTGGAGAGTCCCCATGGCAGAGACTGATTGTTTTACTACTACTTACTGAATTCCAGTAACCTGGTGTTTAACTCACTAATTCACTTCAAACCTTTATCTTTGGAATTTTTCCTTTTAATGACTAGCCTTGAGTTTTTTGTTTTCTACAGGGAGATCTTGCCTTTCAAGTTTGACCATATTCTTAAAAATTAATCATTTTGTTCTGTTTCTAAATTTCACATTTTATATTTTTTGGGGGTAGGGGAGGATCATCACAGTGTCAGTTGATTACTCAAACTTTCAAGCCCTTTCAAACTAAACAGTCATGCAAGATGGTGTGAAACTAAGTTGTGACTAATCCAAACAAGGGCTAGTAACATGTTAGGGATAAAATCTGTGTGGACTGCCCAGTTCCCTAGATTACTTGGCTTTCCATCAGTAGCATGCCCTTCTGCAGAAGGAGAATCTTGTCTTGCTGCGTCCCTTTCAAGTTGGTGTCTTTATTTTCACATGATACCCCAATATCCTGAAACATTTCCAACACTTGTAGAATTTGTATCCAGGTTGGACCAAGGCCTGCTTCTTAAAGGATGGATGATCCACAGAGGCTCTCCTATATGCTGCAGTTGTTGGCTTCTCCTCCAGTGGGAATTCACATAGTAAAATCTGGAAAATAGCAGGAGGTTTTCCTACAGGGGTCACATTCATTACTTTTACAGAGGCTCTCCAACTTCTGACTTCTCAAAAGTCTCTCTCTCTCTCTCTCTCTCTGTCTCTCTCTCTCTCTAACTTGTTACAAACTTTAATGACACACTATTCCCATATTTCTCCTAATATAGAGAATAAGGATTCATTCCTTAATATTCTGCTCTCTGTTCATTGGAAACTTTTCTGAATATGCTGCCAAGCGATGGACCAAGGGGTTTTAAATGGAATCTCACAATTCATTGATGCCAGGCTCTTATACCATTTTTTCCATGATGACATCTCTCATGAGTAAGGAGCTAGTAAGCTTTACTTTTTCTAAGTAAATTTCATAGCTTAATCTTCATCAATTTCATTTCCTAATTCTGAGAGGGTTTTGTAGGTATTAGTTGTAAAGCCCAAGAAGGGAGAGAAAAGGTGCAGTTGGGCCCATCTGGAATAATTTGAAGTCCAATGAGAAAAGTTTGTACTGCTTAGACTGGCAGAGCAGCTGAGATTTTTACTTTGCAATAATGTGCTTGTACTCATTTAAAATTATTTCAACAGCACCCTAATGATGTTTTTTTTAATTTAAAAATGCATTTATCTCTTTTCTACCCTATTTCTCTTTATCAATGCCTTTCTTACCTTATCATTACCATTCTTGGGAACTATAGAAACCTATTATAGCTGAAACACACAATAAAACACTCCATCCTCTTTAGTAGGAATCCTTAGCTAAATGTATAATCTGTTTCAGAAGACTGAATACATAAATAGAGAGTAGTCAGGTCATGTAGCCAAGAGAACTCTGACCCACAACCACTGCAGACACAATCCACAAAGCTGAAGTCTAATCTCTATGGCAATTGGCCTAAAACAAATAGGACCGGCAAATGATGGTGAGCTAGAAAAGACTTTATAGGCAAAGTGTGAAATGCAGTAAAAATGACAGTAAACCATATTAGAGAAGAAATATGTCAGGTCTGGCCACTCACCCCTATCTACCAAATAGAGACATCATGAAGAGCAGAAGAAGGAGAGTCACTATCTGGCATGGGCATATTGGGAGAAGACAGCACTTCAGTTCATCTTTAGACACCTCATAGGTACAGAGATGAGCATTAGGTTTAAATAATGGAAGAATTAAGGGCACAAAGAGTCCTCAGGATTGGTATAGCCTGATGGGTCATGATCTCAGTTCTGGTTCTCCTGGGTTCTGGAGATCTTGATATGGTAGACATTAGCAGATGGGAATAATCTTGTTCTTATAAGATTATTCTTCACACCCCAGGGAGCAACCTCATTACAAGTAACTGTCCTCACTTGGGGGTTGTCATAAGATGTTATTGATCAGACAGTCTTGTCTTCTCTGAAATCCAGGTTGAGCACAGAGTGACTGGAGAGAATAGCTTAGACAAAGACAAATACAGAATGGAGGCAGAAATGCCAAGCTTTTCTTTTGCTTTTAGCTAATTTCTGGGTCTAAGTAAGGAGCCAGTGCTCTTCAGAAAAAAAAAAAGCAGTTTAATGACCTGTTGCGCATACACTTTCAATAGACTGAAAGAGAGTTATCTCTAGGGTGAGAAAATGGAATTTGCATTTGGGTTTTGAGTACTTACTGATATTGCCTGTGAGAAATTCCTATCCCTAGGTTCAGCCTACAGGACTGAGGTCAGCAGTGAGTCAAGAAGCTTTAATTATAGTACAATGTTTTCTCTCAGAGCCCTTGTGATCTCTTCCTTCCAGGGTCACCATTTATGTCTCTTTGCTACGTTTTTCCCTTTAAGGACTGGAGGCCATGAGGAACTTTATTTTCTTTTTAGGTTTTCTTTGCATATCCCTTTGCTCATGGTTAGCTGCTATCTACCAAAAAATATCTTTCAGCTTCCCTATGGGTTTTATTTTCCTCCTCCCCAACTCATAATCAGCCAGAGGAGCCAGGTAGAGCCCGAAACTAAATTGCATAAGACATCTATTTCTAGTGATCCAGTGTCTAGCTTCTCCAAGCTGATGACTTAAAAGCCAAGAACTCCCTGCTTGGAAATCTCTTCTCATTGCTTAGTAGAAAGCCATAGAGAAAATAACATTGAACAAAGTATGTATGATCCAATGATAGATCCAATGATAGCTGTGGAGGGGGCTATGTTTCAGATTCTCTTCTGCATCCTCATGTCCTCAGACATAAGCTAGCTCTTGAATGAGTGTTCTATGATTTATTTCAAGGTAGATGGGTGATTTTGCTTCTGCTGTTTTTTTTTTTTCAAACGCTAAAGTGCCATAGTTGGGTGTAGCATTCCTGCATTCCCAAACCCTATGATATAGAAAGCTTTCCCAAAGCTCTCTCAATCCCCAGCCTGCCTTTGAACATCTGCCAAATGCAAGTGATAGTAGCTCTACCTCTTAATAAGTAGACATAGTCTTTCTTTCTCATTCTCTCTGACCTCCTCCCTAACCCACTCCTCCTTCTCCTTTCTCCCTGTCTCTCTCTTCAATTTCACTATTTTTTTTATTTCTACAAATGAAAAGATGAGTGGTTCAAAATATTTTCATCTTAGAGCTCTCTCACAGCTGAAAGGAATACTAAAGATCTGATTTAGGAAAATTACATGTGTTTTACAGAATTCTACCATTTCACTAGATTTCCATTAGACAAAGAAGAAAATTCCTATTAGGAACAGGACAAGCTCTTTATCACTCTGCTTTTTCTTCCCCTGAAACATCTTTCCTGAGATCTAAGTCACATATCATTCACTCACCCACTAATTATATATTTCTTTTTTTTTTTGTAGGTCGTGGGGCTTGAACTCTGGGCCTGGGCGCTGTCCCTCAGCTCTTCAGCTCAAGGCGAGCGCTCTACCACTTGAGCTACAACGCCACTTCCGGTTTTCTAGTGGTTTATTGGAGATAGGAGTCTCACAGTCTTTCCTGCCCGGGCTGGCTTTGAACCGCGATTCTCAGATCGCAGCCTCCTGAGTAGCTAGCGTGAGCCACCGGCGCCTGGCTTATATTTCATTTTTTTATATTCACAGAGCTGTACAACTCTCACCATATGCATTGTATTACTATGGATTTTATATCTCTGTACACACAAATTTGTATATATCTCAGATTGAAATATCAAGAAAAGACTACATGTATGGAGTGTTTAGTATGTGCTTGGCACTGCACTACACGCTTTAAACAAATTAACCTACCAATCCTCAAAGCAACCCTATGATTACTGTTACATCCATCATACAGGTAGAAAACAAAAGAACAAAGCAGAGTCCCATAGCTGGATCAGAACCCCAGCAGGCTTGCTTTGTCTTATATATCTCAAGACATTTAAATTCTGCTACTTTTAAAAAAGTCAAATGGACTTTATTGTGTCATTGAGGGCACTTTTAGAAAAGAACAGTTTTCTTTCCTAGGTTTCTATATACTTACTTCTAGATATAACCTCACAGTCCTGTTTAGTCAGCTTTTCTCTCTTCTTCCCTGCCTCTCTTTCTCTATTTAAAAACAAAATTCTTAGCTGTGTTCAGTTTTACATGACTCTAACCCTAGCTACCTGGGAGGCTAAGATAGGGAAAATCAAGGTTTGAGACCAACATGGATGAAAAAAAAAATTTGTTAGATTTCATCTCAACCAATACAAAGCTGGGTACAGTATCATGTGCCTTTCATTCCAGCTATAAGAGAAGGGCAAATAGGTAGATTTAGGTCCAGGGCAGCACAGTGGCACAGAATTAACACACACACACACACACACACACACACACACACACACACACACACAGAGACAAAACTTCCTTCAATGGAGAGGCTTCTTACATATCTCTTCTTATTTATTGCTCACTAAGATGACTACCAAACCATATATTCTTTAGAATGATTCCTAAATCAACAAATTCAAAGGTGCTGATCACATCTATAAATGACCAAGAAATATTACCCCCATCCCAATCACTTACATGCTTAAGGTGTTATTAACATTTCCCAAACACTTTTGCCTCTGTCCTTAAAATGTTTACCATTCATCTCAATATTTCCACATAGCTCCCTTTTCAATGGTGCATGGGGGTAAGGGGGGGGGGGAGGCAATGAGGTGATGGGGAGAGGCAGGGTGGGGGCACAGCTCTCTGAAACACAGCCTGTGGGATCTTGTCGTCTTCCAAACAGAGCATTATTTCAATGCCAAAAATTGGGGTTGAATTTAAATGTTACCAGCAAATTAAGATTTTTTTTTACTTTGTGCTAAGCTTGGAGAAAGGAGGACCTTGGAAGTGATAGTTTGCCAGTTGCCATTTGGTGGAGCCCTGCAGAGTGCCGAGTGGCATCTGTGCCTGGTTTGTTAGGATGTGGACAGGTGCCCAACTACCCGCTTCACAGGAGGGAGGGGTTGAAGGCTGCTGCTCAATGACTGAACATCACTTTGACTGCAAAACCTTCCTTTGATGATCCCCATGAGCTCAGCTGCCAATGTAGCTGCTGAAACTGGCCTCTTAAACTGTGGAATTTGTTCAACTACTAGCTACTATTCTCACAGGTCCCCTGCCTGCCCTGGACAAATCATAGAGGGACAATTATGTCCTACAAGAGTCAGGGGGTGACTGGAAATGCCCCCATCCCTAGGTCCCTCTGTCAGTATGCAGAACAGGAAACCATGTCAACCCTTCATGTGAGCCAGATGCACTAATCTTGCTGACAGAGAGCTTTGGTTCTAGGCAAGGCCATGCAGGCAGTTAATTATACCCAGAGTTAATTGAGTGGTCACATTAACAGTCTGGTCTCAGGAGGTCTAAAAGAGGATTCCAGAAATTTAGACATATAACACCCTCCAAATGATGGCAAATGAGACATCATGTTCTTTTTGACCTTCCCTTTCAATTTGGGATGATGATTTCATTAATCAGGATTTCACCCCACCCCACCCCCACCCCTCGTCATTCTAATTGACAGATGCTAATTAAAATAGCAAGGAGGATCCTCATGGGCAGTTTCTTCTGTGTTTCTTCGGTGACCATTCTGTTCTTGACTAGATTTAGCATGACTCTTTCCCCTCAATTAACAGACAAGTTAAACTTTATATTCTCTTAAATTTTTATTACTCATAATTAGGAAGTGGGGAAAAACCATTTTGTGTTTTACAACTTTTCAATGTAGAAGTAAATTGGGTCCTCAAATAATGTGGGACTCACTACCTAATATGAGGTGAGCCAGCATGAGGTGGAAGACAGTCTCTTCTGGGACCCTGAATGCACTCAGCCCTTCCCCCAACATCCTAGACCTAGCTCACTCTCACATTGATGAAACATAGTAAGGGATTTCATTTTCATGTTTTAATTCTGGACTTAATTTTAAAATTTGTCCAGTACTAAAATATAAGATTCTACACATAAAAAATTAACAATGGCAAAAAATATTGGCTTTCATTCTAAGGGCAAGGTTGTACATTATTTTTATTCTTGTGTGTGTGTGTGTGCATATGAACATGCACATATGCACACATGCATTGTTACTAGGGCTTGAACTCAGGGCCTGGACATTGATCCTTAGCTTTTTCTCTCAGTGTTGGAGCTCTACCACTTGAGTCATAGCTCTATTTCTGGATTTTTATGTTAATAAGAAAAGAGTTTCATGGACTTTCTGTCCAGGTTGGATTTGAACTACAATCTTAGATCCCTGACTCTTGAGTAACTAGGATTACAGGCCTGAACCACTGGCACCAGATTTGTTCTTACATTGTATAAAAACAGAGGGTCACATGAAATCCTGACTAGCCCATTGTATCCAGTCAGTACTCTGTGACTATTATTCAAATGAGTCTCTTTGTCAATCCTCTGTATCACTATACCCCAAACTTTATGTTTAGTCCTTTTATATCTGTTTTCAACATTTGCTCTGCTAAAAATGAGTAACTTGAGTACAGAGTATAGGCTAGTAGACAATGTAATAGTTTTTCTTGAAGGTATTTCCTTAGTTAGCCCCCCAAGAAGAAAGGGTAAGTATGAAATACTGATTATACTTTACCCCCCCAAAAAGAAAGAGGAAATTAGCCATGAATGAAAAAAATTACATTAAGACAAAAATATGCTCAGTAATTAACTTTAATGGTATTGATTTTTTTAAACACGAATTTTCATTAAAATGCAATTTTAAGTTCTTAGCCAATCCATAGATTTTTATTCTCCCCTCTGAGCAGAAAATATTGGATTTCAACAGTTTACATTTTGATTCTAAAATGTAACTGTGCTGTTTGTCTTAGAAGTGAGACAAAAAAAAATTATCTCTGGGTGTAAGATATTTTGAAAGGCAGAAGGAAGCAGGATGTTGAGAAGGAAAGTGAGATTTCCGATTCTTCATTCTTCCTGGGGAAAAGTCTCACCATTAAATATCAACAATAATTTCCACATTACCTTAGGAAGCGATAAACCCTAGCACAGTCTCCTGTAGTCACAGTACAGCTAAGGTTTTACTGCCAGAAAAAATCCATGCTCTCCAGGAACTACCGTGTGCTCACATACTTGGGTAGCGCTAATGTATTCCAAAGAGGCTGACAACCACATAACTGTCTCAAGAGGGAGGAGGATGGGTTCTCCTGAAAATGAATCCCGACTCTACTAGCTACTGAAAGCTATTTTTTCCTCACCTAATTCCTAGTGTATGAGAGGGACCTGACCCCTGGTATCCCTTTGAGAACAGAGAAAGTTTCAATGAACGTGCACAATGGCTAGAAGAGAAAGCTGTGAATAGTTGCAAGTTAGTTGTAGCAAGTCTTCTTCCGTCCATAGAATCTCATAATAAAATTAGTTGTTGTAAGATGACAACAAGTCCTCTTGGGGATTTTGCCTGAGAAGAGGTTTTTTCAGTAGCAACACAAACAGGGACAGTTGCTCACCTTAAATCTGACAACAGAAACTGTCTAATTCTGCTTCCATGTAGTTCAGGCTTTATTGAAAGCCTCTCTGGTGTAGAAAATCTATAATACTAGATCTGGAGTCTGGGGTAAGAAGTTGGGAAAACATCTTGCTGGAAGAAAATGTGAACAAGAAGAAACAATTCAGGAGAGGAAAAGAGATAATAATAGGTTTTGAAAATAAATAAATGGATAAATAGTATTATTTTAAGAACTAGTCCATAAATTGGCCTAGTGCCCCTGCTACCCCTTTCTGTTTCCAAAAACAGTTCTTCATAGGCCTTCTTTCTACTTTGGTGTCAGCCTACCCTTATGGGGAAAACTCCATAAATCTGGCCTGATGTCCATTTCAACTAAGTTTCACACACTAGAGGAGATGGTGGTATCTGCAGAGAGGGCCTTGGGGATTTTTCCCTCCACAAATTCCTAGGTGGATACTCACCTGACCCTGGTAAGGGACCAGGTCATCAGACAGGTGACTCAAAGCTCTTGGGTTCAGAGTGTCTCCCCTTTGTTATTCTTCATTGGGCATGACCTATCCACTGCCATCCTGTACTTCCCCATCTACTGAATAGGAAAATAAAGATAGATCTCCTTGGTGTCAGGCTGCTAGTGGAAGTCAAGATTCACCCTAAAACTATCCAGGCCCCCTGAGTAGCTGCTACATACCACAGAATCACTAATGCTTAGGAAAGTGTCATAACAGGAAACCCTAGAGGTTGGATTTATGCCTCTGAAGGTCTCTACTTCTTCTAATGTGAGTTATGGTGGTGGGCTGTGGATGATACAACTGGAGAACTTACAGTGTTGATACATTCATCCTGCCTGTCACCCTTTGGAAATAGTCGGTGGCAACTATACCTTGGCTTCCGTGATGGAAGGGAAGAACACTTTTTCCCCTTCAGTATCTGGGTGCCATTTTAGTAACTTTTTGCTCTTCTTTTCTGGACTGAAAGAATCTACAGCACTGAAATGAAGATAAATGAAAAAAAGGTTTAAATGAAACACACAGAATTAGTGTGGCTATCAATATTTGGTAATGTGGTGGTCATTCTGCCTCAACTTTGGGACCAGACATTTCTATTCCTCAGCTCCTCTACACTTTAGTTTTCTCATTTGCAAGACAAAAATAATGAGAGTATAATGAGAGGATTATTGTAAGACTTAGTAAAGGAGCATATGTAGAGTGTACTATACAAAACCAGCTCCATGTTCTACTATGTTGCCTTGCACTGAATGACTGAGTCTGAATGACTATTAGTGAAAGTACAGACACAGACTTACAGTCAGGAGAAGAAAAGAGGTAATACTAGATTTTTTAAATAAGTAAATGGTCAGTGTCTCTTAGCCCTGGGGAACATTTTAAAAATCACTAAGGCCTTGGCTTTTACCCTAGACCTATTAAAGTACAATTATGAGGTTAGGCACTATGGTTCATACCTATAATCCTAGCTACTCAAGTAGATTATGATTTGAGACCAGTCCAGGCAAAACAGTATTTCAATCAATAAGTTGGGTGTGTTGGTACATGCCTGTCATCCAAGCTATTCATGACCTAAGTTGTTATACTTTTTAAAGCTGTGCACTTGGTCCTCAAGAATCACCAATTAGATTAAGAGCCACTGACTTATGGACTTTATGGTTTGTGGCTTATAACCTAATATCTACTTGCTGCCACTCAATTGCCCACCATTGGGTTGGTCCACAGGTAACTCTACTAAGATTGTCAGGATATGTAGGATGTGGGCAGAATTCTGGTATAATAATTTCAATTTGATCCCCACTTTGGGCTGGTAAGTTTTCAGGGAAAATATCACAGAGCAGAGAAACAAGGTTGCTTGAGAGGTGAGAAGAGGATGATAGCAAATAAGATATAACTATCATCTCCTTTTCAAGTGGCTTCTCAAAGTTTTCCCCTTCTGTAAAGGAAAAGTCAGGAAGCTAAGAGTTTAGAGTTTTAAGCAAAAATAAGGAGCCAACTTGGGAAATCACAGGAAAATCTTGGATGAGATATGTAGGGAATCCAGTCACAAACTCATTCGTATCCAGCTGTGAAAGGCATATATTTCAGCTTCATGGCCTTCAATACAGGAAATGGTTCTGAGTCTCCAACAACTAAAAGGAAAATCTCCAAGAATCTTCAGCTAGCTTTGGAGTTGAGGAGGGGGGAAGGGCCAGTTTTTGTATTTGCATTAATACCTGCATACTAAAGGAGTAGGATTTGTTTGTTATTCTCTGAGCTTCTGTGTCCCCAACTTTAAAATAGGAATCATCATATTATCTACCCCTTAATTTCTGCAAAGAGAATTTTCAATGAAACAGAAATAATGCTCCACATAAAACCTAGTCTGAGCTAGAAAAAGACATAACATAAATCAAGGTAATATTATTGTCAAGGAGGAAGATTCTGAAATGTATTATAAATATGTTTATATAATACTATAGTATATAATTTATAATATATCATACATATATATGTTAATATTTTTTATTCTTATAAAGCTACTGCTCTTCTAGGCAAACCATAAAATTTCCCCAGGAAAGACTTCTCTTAAGAATGATCTACTAAATCCTGACATTCCATTCCTCCTAATGAGTCACACATTGAAATTTGCTGCCAAGACCTATAAAGCACCCAACAGTAGCAGAGTGGTCAGAAAGAGTTTATGTTAAACTCAAAGTGAGTTTCAGTCTAAACCTTGCCATTGGTCTCTTTCACCACTGAGGATAGATGGATATATGACTGAAGTGAGCAAAGTATGAATTTCTCAAACTTGTGTTTGCCATCATTTTCAAGGTAGTTCCACTTTTCTGTGAGGCTAATGAAATAGCCCTGTAGTGTTTTAGCTGATAGGAAATTATGTTGTTTCCAGCCTCCTCAACTGATAATAGACAATTCTGCTATTATTACAGCAACCATTTTTAGGGAACACACCTTCTAGGTCTCTTTAAAATTTGCCATTACTTTTCTACTTAATCTCACTATTTCTTCTTAGCTATTCTTTCCATGAACTCCTATTAGCATTTCAAACCTGATAACACATTCCAGCTTCAAGGCACATCAGATCGTTTGTGCAGCCTGTCTCCCAAAATGTTCTCAAGAATTAAAATACAAGAACAAACAATGCACTCTAATCTATTGAAAATTTTACTCTGCAAACTTTAGGTATTCAGGATGACTAAACCTAAAGAGAAGGAAAAGTGTGGGAGAAAATATAAAATGTGAGTCCTGCCAGGTGTGGGTGGCTCATGTCTATAATCCTAGCTCCTCAGAGGCTGAGATCTGAGGATCATGGTTCAAAGCCAGCCCAGGCAGGAAAGTCCACAAAACACTTATCTCCAATTAACCACCTGAAAACCAGAAGTGGTGCTGTGGCTCAAGTGGTAGAATGCTTGCCTGGAGCTAAAGAACTCAGGGACAGTGCCCGGCCCAGCATTCAAACCCCACACATTGACCAATAAAAACAAAAAACAAACAAAAAAATCTGAGTCTTTTATATAGAATATTGAGATCAGCAAAGTGAAAGACAGTAAGGAATATTTGTACATGTTGCAATATATAATGACTAATGGTTCATGAACACAGTCCTGATTTGGGTTGAAGGAGTAAAACAGTTATAATGTCATGGTGTTCTTCTTTGTATATCCATTTGGGAGAGTATTCAGTTAGCAGGTAGCAATCTACGATGAGTTTCAAAATTGTTCCTATCCTGCATAACCTTTCTTACTTTCCTCTTAATAATTTCTTAAGATACTAGAACACGTGCTCCTCAAGAAGAATACAAATCTTAAGTTCAACATGCATTCACCCAATGTATCCTTACTTCCTTCAAAACAACTATTTCCTCTTAAAGCGCCCTCATTTAATGAAACTAGATGGAAATCAATCAAAGCATTACATCCCAGGAATGGTAGCCAATGAGACTGCATGAAATTCCACATCTTTGCACCACCATGTTGCAGTCATCTTTACCTCATAGTCTTTTCAAATGAAGTCAACATACTAGAAGGCAAGCTAAACAGTAGACAAGAGAAGCTAGAGCCTAATGACTTCACTTAAACTCTAATCAACCATGTGGTCAAGTTTTTAAGTTATAGGAACCACCAAGTTGCTTTTGTTCAAACCAGTCTACATTGTTTTTTTAACCACTTGAGTCTCATGATTAGAAAAAACAACAACAACTGTTTATCTCCCAAGAGCATCACTTGGTACCTGGCAGAAGCTAGGCACTCAATAAATATATATGAAACTGTATTGAGTTCCCATACAACAAAAAATCAGCAACAATATTGTTCTTTTTATCTCCACTTCATTTATAGAATATCCAACTTCATTGGCCAGTAGACAACAGGAGTCTATGTCAAATGACAGAAATAAATTAAAATACTATTTTTTCACATGATATTGAGGATGCTCACTCTGCATACCTAGAACACCAACCTGAATGAGAAATAGTTATCCAACACCCTTCACATTCCCTTTCAATGTTCCTGGCCATCTTTGATGTCTATATCTGGCTTTCAACAACAATATTAATGTTCTCCATTAATCATGCTTTCTGTCATTGTATCCCAAAATGACTTTCCATTCAGTTGAGAAATTGTTGCCTTACTGCTGATCACTGAGGTTAGTGACATTTGGATTCTTTTTTTTAACTTGGATTCTTCTATTGGAAAATTTCCAAATAAGCAAAAAAGAACATTTATTTTGGTAACAGAACACTGCGACTGAGAATTAGAAATTAACTGAGAACCAGAAGGTTTGGACTTTGTTCTTGGCTTTGCCAGTGACTTTCAATGCAACTTGGATAAAGTTCTCAACTCGTTTGATTTTTCTTATTTTTCCTACTTCTCTGAAAAATAGAGCTAGAAACAGCTCAGAGTAGGATAGTCACACTATTGGGCAGTAGGAGGACACTGTATAAAGAAAAGCTGAAATATCAATTATCAGAGTGGAGAAGCTGAACATCAACTGGTTCCTGAAATTCCAGGTCACTATTAGGAGAGAGACCGATATAACAAGGAGACTTATACTCCATACAGCAAGAGCAAAGTCCTTTAAAAACAAGAAATCCATGAATAAGAGATCCATAAATAGAGTAAGAGGAACTGTGGTGATTTGTAGTATATTTCACCAAGATAAAGAATGCTGGACTTGATTAATCTGGGTCTGACCCATAAAAATATCTTATATTTATGTTCTTTATCTGGTTATAAAATAAATCCAAAGTTCTCATAAGGATCTTGTTTCTGAGGGCTGGAGAATACACAGCATAAGGAAGACATAAAGAGAAACGTTCTTATTTCCATGTGCAGGTGTCTACAAATACAAATTCCCATATACCCATGCCTGACCAATCTTCCTGTCCAGTTCAGTTCATTGATCTTAGATCATAGAGTCAGCACCCTGAAACCTAAGCCAATCTTTAATACTCAGTTCTATAATCTTAAATACATCATTTTACTTCCTGGGCTGCAGAAGCTTCATTTGTAAAAATGAAGTTTGAGCTGAACTGTAAGAAGTCTTCTGTCTCTAAAATTATTTAAACCTTGTAAGAAAATCCCATGGAAGAGGCAGTTGGATTTCCTTTATGTGAAGCAGTCCAAGGTGATCTGTACATGGGTAATATGAACAAAGTTCAGAGGGTCATTGTTCATAGAATAGATGCATGGACTTAGATGAAAAAATAAGCAAGCATACTTTCTCTGGGTCCTAGTTGCTTTGCTCTCAGAAAAGCTGAGTTGCTGCCAAATAAGGGTTAACATTGTTCCTTTGTGACTGACAGTGCTGCAGGCTATGACAAGCAATCTTTCGTTGCTCAACTATATAACAATGGAAATAAGACATTCTGTAGTTTTTATCAAATATAGTGTTTGCCATGTCTTGTCAGGGAACATGGTACAATTAAACTCCTAATCTTATGGTCTATGTTCCACTCTTAAAACTTATTCAAACAAAATGTTGGTTGATACGTTAGAATCTCTTAGGTAACATTCAATGTTGAAAATGTTTGTTTTATTCTGTACTGTATCCAACTTTCAAATTTTAAAAAAATGAAGGAGAACGAAGGTTTTCCTTGATTGCAAATTCACCGGGGAGGTTTTAAATTTTTTACAGACAAATTGCTTTAGGTACATAGACTTCGTAATTTGTGTGTGGCTAATTGGATTGCCTGATTAAAGGACCTAACCATCGTTTCAAGGTAGCAATTGCTGGACTGGAGTGCTCTGCTGGCTGAAAAGGTCTCTGGTATGCAATCCTACACCTCTGATTTCATGTGATTAGTGCTATCTAAAGCCAAAACTATGAAACTTCTCAAAGTATAGGTACTGGTGAGAACCATGCAGTCTTTTCTCAATCCTAGAGATTTGTAAGCGTTCTTCAGATCCCAGTCCCTGAGCCTTACACATGATTTAGGATCAGCACCCAGGGTACATGGATCAAATATGGAACCAACTTTAGTTCCCCATTAATGGGGCTCTGAATAGCTAGCTACCCATTCAATAGGGTTTATTAATCATTTTGTCTATGCCTATTTTCACTAAAGTTAGGAATGCATTAAACCAATAGACCTAAAAGGTCTATTTCACATAAAGCTTTACTACTGATGTCTTGACAAAACGGAATGTGACATCATGCTAGATCTGCTTTAAATCTACAGTATCACACCTACGTGAGAGGGTGGCATATACCAACATAAGAGCTCCATACATCCAATTTTGAACATCTTCCTTTCTTTACCCTAATTCCTAGGGTCTCCAAATAAAAGTCAAGGGAATATAAAATATTACCTAAAGCAAAGCTAAAATTGCATGTTTTAAATTTTTTATGTCAGGAAATGCAAAATTAATACTCTCCTTGCGATATTGCTCATTAATACAGTACTTAGACTAAGCTACAGCTTTAATGGCCTAATTCAAAAGAGTGGAAATTTTTATTTTACTTAATTTAAATCATTTAGATGTATGAGCTCTTTTATTTCCACTGGCACTTTTTCACATTAAGTGTAACAGGGAAGAAGTCGATCACAAACCCTCTCATAGAACATAAACTCTTGATGGACTGACACAAAATTGAACCACTGAATACTTGTAACCTAATGAACTGGATAGATTTGGAGAAAAGGCTCCCTGAAAGTCCACCAATGGGGAGATGCTAGAAAGATGTCCACAGGATTGGGTCAGAGAAAAGGCACAAAGCCACTTGAATGTATTGCTTCTCCATGTGACTTACCTATTCGGAGTACAGTGAGATGGCCACAGCTGGTGAGAGCTAAATAACTTCAGAAGTTTTGGGGGTGGTAGGGATGGTCAAAGTGCCGTGAGGAAGCGCTAGGGAAATAGTAGCTACAGGAATGAATGGAGAAACGCTCTGCACTTAGAAGTTCCAGCTTCTAATCCAAAGGGAGGGAGTCTGTTTGCCTCTCAGCATAGTAGGCTGTGGATCAGGAAGTCTGGACTCTCCTCCCCAGCCCCATGCCCCACTCTGTCCTCAGTTTCTCATCTATGACATGGGACTTCTGCGCTGGAAGAACTATGAAATTCCCTGCTAACTCTGGTCTTCTAGTTTATACAAAAATAGCTCTATTTTCAGTCAAAAGATGTATTTATTATCTATTCATAAGTATTTGTTAATGTCTTCTCTGTCAATAGTTATATCATTGTCAAAGCACCATTCCCATTCATTTTCTTTATTATAATGAGTATATGATATGAACGCAACTCCTTGGGATATATGCCAAAATAACATGATTTGCTATTCTTAGTATTTCTTATTATACTATTGTATTCTGTCCTAATTATTTCAGCCCAGATAAGAAATATATGCAGAATTTTATGACAATTCATCAGGATGATATCATTGTCAAATCAGTTATTTCTTAAGAGATTTTAGTTGTCCCTTCTTTCTACCTGTATATATGCTGCAGGTAGTCAGAGTCTTAGTGTAAGAGAAATGACATTTTATTTTATTAACAAGTTTCCTTTCTGGCATACAGTCATTACTAGATGATCACCTTCATTTTTACGAGGTTACTAACTTCATCAGTAAACTGCAATGAGAACAGTAAAGGCTGAGACCAAGTGGACTACAGAAAAGAGTCAGGACTACAGAAGGAATAAGACTGAGCTATAAGAAACACACCTTTAACATACTAATATTGCATATGGGACAGTGTCGAATTCCAATTTGGAATGTGATTAATAGTTAAAGATGAAACCACAGGAGCTGGGCATAGGTTCAAATCTTATCCTCCCATGATTAACTTTGTAGCTATGGGTGACTTACCTAACCTATCTGTGACTCAGTTCCAGATTTAACATATCCAACTGTCCACTTACAGGTCAAAGTTGACATGTCAAAACTTCTACTTACAGGTCAAAGTTGACATGTCAAAATCAAACTCTTTATTTCCACCATCCAGCCAAAGTTGGACTTCATAGCTCTCCCATTGCTCAATAGAATGAAAGTTCCTTTTACAAACTGCATTTCAAAACCAGCCTTGGCCCTTCTCTTTTTCTCATAGTTCACATCCAATAAACTGGATTTGCTGAGTATAATGGTTCATGCCTATAATCCCATCATTTGGAAGATCTTAGAATACCTAGAATATTCTAAGTCCAAGGTCTGACATTTCATACTTCTAATCAAGAGCTCCAATGGCTTTCTAATTTAGAGTAAAATGTGAAATCTACAAAACCTTTGATTATCTAAAAAACCCTACCACTCCTATTGTCACTGTATTTAATTCTAGTGCCCTGCATCTTGTATATACATTTTTCTAATTTGGGAAGGGGCAGGGACATAACAACACACTGAAACAAGGATACAGGTTGACCCATTGTAACAATGAGACACATAAGACACTATGTTGAAAACAAACTTTACAACTTTGGGAGAGGTGGGGAAAGGAGGTTTGGGGAAGTAGGGAGGGAAGGGATAGTAGGGGAAAAACAAAGGAGGGGATAACAACTCTCTATCTGAAATGTCCTCATTACCTTACTCATGTAACTGTAACCCCTATGTACAGTATCTTTACAATAAAAAAAATCCCTACCAGATGAATTACATTCCTTCTTCAACCTCAACTCCCACCAGTGCCTCCATTACTCATTGCTCTTCTTAAAACACATTAGGAGTTTTTGCCACTTTCTAAGTTCTGTTTTGATTTCCTTTCTCACGTTTTTAAAGTTTTCATCATAGAGGTCCTTCACTTCTTTGGTTAAGTTAATTCCTAGGTATTTTACTTTTTGTGGGGCTATTACGAATGAAGTTGCTTTCCTAATTTCAGCCACACTTTTCTCATTGTTGGCATACAGAAAAGCCATTGATTTTTGAGGGTTAATTTTACACCCTGCTACTTTGCCAAAGTTTTGAATCAGCTTGAGTAATTTGGGAGTGGAGTCTGTGAGATTCTTTAAATACAAGATCATGTCATCTGCAAAGAGGGAGATTTTTACTTCTTTCCCTATTTGGATCCCCTTTATGTTTGCATCTTGTCTTATTGCTGTAGCTAGGTATTCGAATACTAAATTGAAGAAAAGTGGAGAGAGTGGGCATCCTTGTCTTGTTCCTGAGTTAAGAGGAAATGGCTTTAGTTTTTCACCATTAAGTATAATGCTGGCTGTAGGTTTGTCATATATAGCCTTTATTGTATTGAGGAATGTTCCATGAATTCCTAATTTTTCCAGAACCTTCATCATAAAGGGGTGTTGGATCTTGTCAAATGCTTTTTCTGCATCTATTGAGATAACCATGTAGTTCTTATCCTTGCTCCTGTTAATGTGATGAATTATATTAATTGATTTGCGTATATTGAACCAGCTTTGCATCCCTGAAATGAATCCTGTTTGATCATGGTGTATGATTTTTTTGGATGAATTGTTGAAGTCGATTGGCCAAAATTTTGTTGAGAAGTTTTGCATCAATGTTCATCAAAGATGTGGGTCTATAGTTTTCTTTCTTTGATGAGTCCCTGCCTGGTTTTGGGATGGGAGTTATGATGGCTTCATAGAATGAGTTCGGTAGTGAACTTTCTCTTTCAATTTCATTGAAGAGTTGGAGGAGTATTGGTGTGAGCTCTGCTTTGAATGCCTTGTAGAATTCCGCTGTAAAACCATCTGGTCCTGGGCTTTTCTTAGATGGGAGGTCTCTTATTGCTATTTCTATTTCAATGCTTGATATGGGCCTGTTAAGATGGTTTAACTCATCTTGGTTTAGTTTGCATCTTGTCTTATTGCTGTAGCTAGGTATTCTAA
The DNA here is from genome assembly GCF_019054845.1 of Dipodomys spectabilis. Taxonomy (NCBI): domain Eukaryota; kingdom Metazoa; phylum Chordata; class Mammalia; order Rodentia; family Heteromyidae; genus Dipodomys; species Dipodomys spectabilis. Next base: position 24,173,421 of record NW_024870728.1, read on the forward strand.
TACTAAATTGAAGAGAAGTGGAGAGAGTGGACATCCTTGTCTCGTTCCTGAGTTAAGAGGAAATGGCTTTAGTTTTTCACCATTAAGTATAATGCTGGCTGTAGGTTTGTCATATACAGCCTTTATTGTATTGAGGAATGTGAATATTTGCTAGGAAAAGGTCCATTTCTGCCCAGTTCTCAAACTTATTAGCATAAAGTTTTAAGAAGTATTCCCTTATAATGTTCTAACTTAGAAAGTGGCAAAAACTCCCATGCTCCTGGATTGGAAAGATCAACATCATGAAAATGGCAATACTTCCCAAGGCTATCTACAAATTCAATGCCATACCCATCAATATTCCAACCTCATTCTTCAAGGAAATAGAAGAGGCAATCCAAAAATTCATATGGAACAATAAAAGACCCCAAATAGCAAAAACGATCCTCAACAGAAAGAACAGTGCTGGCGGAATATCAATACCAAATTTCAAACTCTACTACAAAGCCATGGTAATCAAAACAGCTTGGTACTGGCACAAGAACAGACCTCAGGACCAATGGAATAGAATTGAAAACCCAGAAATGAACCTATAGACCTATAGCCATCTAATCTTTGATAAGGAAGCTAAAAAAATAGAATGGAAGAAAGACAGCCTCTTCTGTAATTGGTGCTGGCAAAATTGGTTAATCACTTGTGGAAAACTAAAGCTAGATCCTTATTTATCACTCTGCACCAGAATCAACTCCAAATGGATCAAAGACCTCGGAGTCAAAGCAGACACCCTGAAAACATTGCAGGATGGAATAGGAGAAACCCTAGGTCTCCTTGGCACAGGCCGAAATTTTCTTAATAGAGACCCAGAAACACAACAAATCAAAGAAAGGTTGGACAGATGGGATTACATGAAATTGCAGAGTTTCTGCATGGCAAAGGACATAGCTAGCAAGATCAATAGAAAGCCCACAGACTGGGAGAAGATCTTCACTAGCCATACAACAGACAAGGATCTCATGTCTAAAATACACCTGGAACTCAAAACATTAAATCCCCCAACAACAAATCTTCAAAGAAATAACTGCCCAATAAATAAGTGGGCAAAAGACTTAAAGAGAAACTTCTCTGAAGAGGACAGAAGAATGGCCAATAGACACATGAAGAAATGCTCAACCTCCCTAGCCATAAAAGAAATGCAAATCAAATCAACATTGAGATACCACCTTACCCCAGTTAGAATGACTATAATCAAGAACTCTAATAACAACAGATGCTGGAGGGGATTTGGACAGAAGGGAATCTTACTTCATTGTTGGTAGGAATATAAACTTGTTCAACCACTCTGGAAAGCAGTATGGAGGTTCCTCAAAAGACTCCACATAGAGTTCCCCTATGACACAGCAATCCTACTTTTGGGCATTTACCCAAATGTTCACAAACAAGACCACACTAAAGCTACCAGCACAACTATGTTTATTGCAGCATTATTTACCATAGCTATGATATGGAACCAACCCAGATGCCCCTCAGTAGATGAATGGATCAAGAAAATCTGGTATATATACACAATAGAATTCTATGCCTCCATCAGAAAGAATGACATTGCCCCATTTGTTAGGAAATGGAAAGACCTGGAAACAATTATATTAAGTGAAGTAAGCCAGGCCCAAAGAAACAGGTCCCATGGTTTCCCTTATTTGCAATATCTAGTATATGTCTGTTTCAAGCAGAAAAGGCCAGATAAGGTGATGTTAGGGAAATGAACCCTTAGATATGTATTTAAATGTTTTTATTCTTTCATGCATTTGTTTCTAATGCAATTATAAGATTATTTCTTTGTTGCTTTGTATGTCCCTCCCCCACAGTATAACCCCTGCTTTCACTGTATTTGATATCGGTATAATTTGTGGAGGGGAAGGGGAAAAACAGTTTGTTTAAATAGGGATACAGGTGGACCCATTGCAACAATGAGATGTACAAGTTGTTAGATCAAAAACAAATTTTACAACTTTGGTGGCGGGGTTGGGGAGGATTGGGTGGCGGGGTGGGGAGATGATAGGAAAAGATGGGAAGGGGAAACAAAGGAGGAGGCTACAACGCTTGATAAGAAATGTACTCATTATCTTGCCCCTGTAATTGTAACCCCTCTGTACAGTATTTTCACAATAAAAAAATAAATAAAATTTAAAAATTAAAAAAAATTATTTCTTTGTTGCTTTGTATGTCTCTCCCCCACGGTATAACCCATGCTTTCACTGTATTTTATGTCGGTATAATTTGTGGAGGGGAAGGGAAAAAAACAAATTGTTTAAATAGGGATAAAGGTGGACCCATTGCAAATATGAGATGCACAAGTCATTGTGTCGAAAACGAACTTTACAACTTTGGTGGAGGAGGGGAGAAGAACTGGGTGGGGGCCGGGGGAGGATGGGAAGGTATGGGAGGGGGAAACAAAGGAGGAGGCTACAATGCTTGATAAGAAATGTACTCATTATCTTTCCCATGTAATTGTAACCCTCTGTACAGTATTTTCACAATTAAAAAAAAACACTAGGAAACTGTTCCATTTATCCTGGACTTTTTCTAGAAATGTGTTCAACTTACTTCCTCCAAGATTACTATATTTGAGAGGCTTTCCCAGCTTTCCTGTGTAATATATCACCCCATTCCTCCAGTCCTCTTCAACTCTGCTTCTTGTTCTTTTTTGGTATTCTATATTATATTCACACATACAACTCTATGGTTATAAATAAGAAAGTAGATGTAAAATGCTTAGAACAGAAGCTCTGTAAACATTAACTACTAATGTTAACATCAATGAAACTTGCATGGCTATCTAATGGTTAGGAAAACCAAAGGTCATTAGATTACAACACTTTTGCTCAATATGGCTCCATAAAAAATGAATAAGGGCACAGGTGAATTGGAGAGTAGTAGAACTGAACCTTGATTAAGAGAAAAATGATGTCAGGAATGGTGGATGGTCAGATCCCAGCAAACAACCCTGGTGCTCAAGATGGTTCTCTAAAACCACTGAAGTTAAAGAATATGCTGAGACACATAGAGTACAATTAGGCATTTCCTTCTTCATCCTCTTTCCCAGTCTCTGGAAGAAAGGCAAGAGCTGTATGGACAGATTTCCTCCAGGGTGCTGAGCATAATGACAAACATGCTAGATCTCGAGAGTCCATCCTGTCTAGAAGAGCACAGAGGAAGAGGAAATGGACAAAAGGCAAGGTGGGAGGGAGTCAGGGAGTGTGCCAACCTGAGAGCCTTGGGGAGAACCGAGGATCCTCTCCTCAGCTCATGAGCTTGAAGGGGACCTCGAATTGATAGCACATGCACCAAAGCAAAGTAAAGCAGTAAGAGCCAGATATCACAAGTTCTTGATATGTGATTCTATAGAGATTTTTCCCCTCCATCTCTCTCACATACAAACACACAAATATTCACATCTTCACCCTGGAAGAGGTACACTTATAGAATCACATGTAATCTGTTTGAAGATTGAGGACAAGTGTTTGAGAGGAGACAAAGTAGAGATGAGCCATGATTGGTGGTGGTGGCTTTGTGCCTAGATGGGGATTATAGACACAGTGTTGTGGAGTAAGAAAGAGGTTTACCTTGGGCATAGTAAGTACATTTGCCATGTGGCTTTTAGAAGCCCTGACTACAGAGTTGCCAAGCCTAGTCTGAGTTCTGATTCTACCATTTATGAGTACTTTGACTTCAATAATGTAAACTCTAGAAAATGAGCAATGTGGCACCTATTTCATTAGGTTGTTAAGATAATTCAGTGGAAGGAAGCAGGTAAATGGCCTTTACTGCTCCTAGGACATCACAAGTGCTCACAGATTGTGCTAGAATTTGGGAGAAAGTTTTCCCAGAGGAGTAGAAAATGTAGTATTTTTCCCAGAGGTAAATAAAAGAAAGTAATTCCCAGGACATCTATCAAACAGACAAGTTATCTGAAGCAGGATGATTCATCTAAAGGAACTAGGCCACCTAGAGAGACAGATACTCAAAAGCTCATCATATTTCCAAAATAGCTTGTCTTACTTCGGCGAGTTCATTTCCATAAGGCATTCTCTTCTTGATGTTCTACTTGAAATTTAAACCAAAGATTACTTCATGCTTTCGATAATTAAAACATGCATTTTTTTTTCCTTTCTTTTAAAAGTCTTTATATTTTTTCCATTCTTGAGTATAGGAGGTCAGCTTCTTTATATGGAGGAAAAAGTACATCCTTAAATTCTAAGTTAGATTTACTTCCCCTTCTGAAAAACATGCAAAATTTCTTTTTACCTTTGAAATTTTAATTTGCTTTCTTCCTATGTTAAGCAGGGATTCCCCTGAGTTTCTGTTCTTCTGATGTGTGTGTAAAATTTAGAAAGTGATTAGAAAATCTTTTTTTACTATGAAAGCAATCAGAGCTAATACACATAAGGACTAATTACTGTGAAGATGGATGATGTGTTTTGGTATCTAATCATATTTTATTTGTTAAGGGTGATGCATTCTAAGTGGCTCCATCTTGCCTTCATTTAAATAGTAAATGAAAGAAATAATCACTTAGTAGAAATATCCTAGAAGTCTTGTGACCATTCAAATCTAGATTTTTCAGGTGCTTTCCAGCTTCTTGGTTAAGCATTCAGGACTGCACAGGCCCCAGAGAGCTGCCACAAGTATGGAAGAAGATTCATGTAAATGTTAAGTAAGCTCATTTATCTTCTTTTCCTTTTTACATATCAATGCGAAGTTCATATGCAGAAATGGCTCATGGATCTTAGAAAATCAATAATCTAAATCATGTTATATAAATAAGGCTTAACCTTTCTGAAAGCAGCTACAAGACCCTCATCCATTTTTTGCCTCCATCTTGCTGTCCCCTCTACTACTTGGCTACAGCTTTGTTCACTGGGGTCATCGATCACGGTTCCCAAATCTGATGAGCACTGATTAGCCCTTATCTTGATTAACATCTTAATAGTATTTCACTCTTACTGCTCCATCTTTTTCAACACATGCTCTCTTCTTGATTTCAAGGGACAACAGCCCACAACTTATGTGCAACTTCATTGGATTTATAGTTACTCATAAGGTTTCCTGCTTTCATTTTGATTTTTACCAAACTTACAGGTAATTTTTTTTTTTCTTTTCCTTTGTCCTGTTGGTTGTGGGGCTTGAACTCAGGGCCTGAGCACTGTCCCTGAGCTTTTTTGCTCAAGGCTAGTGCTGTACTGCTTTGAGCCACAGCTCCACTTCCAGTTTGGAGATAAGAGTCTCTCAACCATACCTGCCTGGGCTGGCTTCAAATCATGACTCTCAGATCTCAGTCTCTGGAGTAGCTAAGAGTAGTGTGAGCCATCAGCACCCAGCTTCACACATAGTTTTTTTTTTTTTTTTTTTTTTTTTGGGGGGGGGGGTCCGGTCGTGGGGCCTGAACTTTGGGCCTGGACGCTGTCCCTCAGCTCTTCAGCGCAAGGCTAGAGCCCTACCACTTGAGCCACAGCACCACTTCTGGCTTTTTTCTTTTTGCTTATGTGGTGCTGAGGAATCGAATCCAGGGCCTCATGCATGCAAGGCAAGTGCTCTACCACTGAGCCACCTTCCCAGCCCCACACATAGTTTTAACACATAGTTATCCAGTGCTTGCAATGTAAAATCCACTCTATGATTCCACCTTGATTCCCTCTGACTACTTCCAAGGTTTTTGTTATGATCCTTATTGCTATTTCTGTATTTATCATTTAGCTATGTCTATTGCATAAGTAGTTGCAAATTCAATCATTAGCATTTACTTTTTAACAAGTGTATAAATATTATTCATGACCAAATTGTCATGAATATACCAAGTATAAGCATGAATATATACCGGAGTATACTAAGATTGTAATTCCTTACTTTTATAATTTTTGTTTCCCATGGTGTGAATGATTTTTATGCCTTCCTATTGAAAGTTTTTCAAGTTGACTTTCTTCTATAACAAAGAAAGGTCCATATCTAAGAGCCTTAACACATAGAAGTATATCTCTTACACATAGGAAATTATATGCAGATGTCTATAGTCAGTGGAAGAGCCTTGGCGGGGGGGTGATTCAGCTCCTCTACAATCTGCATCAGCACCGCTATTTCTCTATTCACATGAAACCTTGCCTTCAGTCCTCTATACCTTCAGAAAAGCCAGGGTAAAATGTCTCTGAGATAGGCTGGAAGTGGTAAATATAACTTCCATTCATTGCTCATTGGTCACAATTGAAGGCATCCAGCGCAAACTAACAAGAAAGATTAGAAATAGATCTAAATCTGTTGGTAGGAGGGAAACAGCATGGGCTTATGATAAATATAGTCTGTCCTAGTTATTCTGACCAGCATCTATGTGTTTCGCACTTTCTCCCACAGATAGACCTCAATCACTCCTTCCACCAGGGCAATGTCTCCAAGGCCCAGCATTCATCAAACATCATGACACTGAGGTCATACACAGTGGTCCAGAAATGACTCTTCAAGCTCAACAATCTATGAACCAAACAGACAGGCATTTTATGGGCCCAACTCCACAATACATACACAAAAACTCAATAGTCAATGGGCAAACAGGGAAATGGAGATAAAAATAGAAGACATCCAGCAGTTGTTGGTTTATTGCAGTCTTGGAATCCATGGCTACTGGCAGATTGCAGCCCAGGGTTTTGGCAAATTCCTTGCTTAGACTCTGTTTCTATTTTCTGAGAAGACTTCTTACCCATTGCTTTATTATGCCTCCTAAAGCTGTGCCCTGGAGAATTCTTTCTTGCCTACTATTTTTCACTGAAACATTGGAAGTGGGGGGGGGGGTCATATTTCTCTTCCTTGAGAGCTGTGTGTGTATTATAGTTCATTTTCTGCTAGGAAGTTGCTTCAAGACTTACTAAACAAGTATACGACTTTGAGGTTAAGTTTGTGGTGCCTTTAATAACACAATTTCCTCAAACATTTATTAAACTTTCTGATCTACTTTCCACGATTACCCCAGAGTTTATTCTGAGATAAAGTTCTCAATCCTGACTTCTATTTCTGTCTCAACTCCTGGTAACTAAGCTGGAAACCATCAGAAACCTGAAGTTGAAGTTGAAGGAGGATATCCATTTCTCTATTGCATCTTTTCCTATAAGATTGAGTCATTTTGGAGAATTTTGTGAAAATATGTATATGAACACATTTATGTATATATGTACATGTATAATATATAGGCACATATGAGTTTGAATCTAGAACCTTTTGCTTTCTATGCAAGTGGGCTACCACTTAAGGCCTACTTCAAGCCCTTTTTGATTTATTTACTTTTCAGATAGGCGCTCAGACTGCAATCCTACAATGACAGCTATATAGCTAGGATTACAGACATACAACATCACACTGGGGGTATTTTTGAGGGCATCTTGCTAATTTTTTTCCCAGGCTGGCCTTAAATTATAAATTTTGCCTCTCAAGTAGCTGAGATTATGGGTGTGAGCCTTTCATGCCTCCCTCCTCCAGCCAAGAATTCTAGAAGTCTCTTAATGTCTCTTCAAATTCTCCCCCAGAAATGTAATCCTTACATTTAAGAAATTAAGGAACTTCTCATTTTCATCTTTTTTTCTTAAAGAAATATTCCTGCTTCATTTGGAACTGGTTGTCTTCTAGGACTCTTGCATAGAGAAAGCCCGAAGTCATCATCATACCCTGAAAACCTTTTTTCCTTGCTGATACTTTGAAGCTCCTTTTCCTACAACTAATTGTCAGGGTCAAAATTTTGATTTTAATCTCCAGACAATAATAAATTACCTGCTGTTGTTGCACAAATGTTAAAAGACAAGAAACTACTGGGTCAGAAACAAAGGACTTAATTTATGATGGCACAGAACACAGCATGATTATCAGTTCCCCTTGGGCCTCCAAGTCCTATGGGGAAGACATGGAAGGGTGAATGCTATGCACCCTACTAGCTACTTCTCAGGAGAGAGACAGTGAACTTGTGAGCCTTATATTTTATATCAATCCTACTCTTTAGTCCAGAGGAAGACATTGCATCCTCCCTGAAGGTAACCTGATATGGACATAGCCCTTAGAAATAGCCCTGGTACAAAATAATCAAGACCCTCCATTCTTAGCATACTCAAAGGAAGATACAGGAAGACTCATTGCCCAGAAAGGTTATGTTTCCCCAAACCAATATGTGCTATACCAATTTTCTCCACTTCTCAGACTGATCCCATCATGATTTCCTGTTCCACAGCAAACCTTTCTGATTGTTAGGAAGACCGTTAAGAGAAACAAAGACAAAATATGCTTCCCCCTTAGCATCCCCAGTCCTATCCCAGTACACAACACACAGTAGGTAATCCGTTCATAACCCACATCAGCTAAACTTTTGACTTGAGTGATTTATTCTACAAATGATATTATGCAATAGAAGCACAGGTAATTTTCTTTCTCTTACCCACACATAGACACAGACAGACAGACAATCAGACAGAAAGACACACACACACACACACACACACACACACACACACACATACACACACGTCCTTTGGGAAACACAAAAAGGAAGCTCTTTTTCAAAAATGTCTCTTTATTTATGAAACACTCACCCCATATAACTGATAGAAAGTAACAAAAAATGTTTGAAAGTTCAACCACTTTGGAAAGTAGTATGGAGGTTCCTCAAAAGACTCCACATAGAGCTCCCCTATGACCCAGCAATCCCACTTTTGGGCATTTACCCAAATGTCACAAACAAGATCACACTAAAGCTACCAGCACAACTATGTTTATTGCAGCATTATTTACCATAGCTAAGATATGGAACCAACCCAGATGCCCCTCAGGAGATGAATGGATCAAGAAAATGTGGTATAGATATATATATATACAATGGAATTCTATGCCTCCATCAGAAAGAATGACATTGCCCCATTTGTTAGGAAATGGAAAGACTTGGAAAAAAAATTATATTAAGTGAAGTAAGCCAGGCCCAAAGAAACATAGGTCCCATGGTTTCCCTTATTTGCAATATCTAGTATATGTCTGAGTCAATCAGAAAAGGTCAGATAAGTTGATGTTAGGCGAAATGAACCCTAAGATATGTATTCAAATTTTTTTCTTTCATGCAATTGTTTCTAACACATTTATAAGATTAGTTCTTTGTTGCTGTGTATGTCCCTCCCCCACAGTATAACCCCTGCTTTCACTGTATTTGATGTCGGTATAATTTGTGGAGGGGAAGGGGAAAAACAAATCATCTAAATAGGGATACAGGTGGACCTATTGCAACAATGAGATGTACAAGTCGTTATGTTGAAAATGAACTTTACAACTTTGGTGGCGGGGGGGGGGGGGGGGGGGGGGGAGGGGGGCGGGGGAAGCGGGGAGGATTGGGGGGGGGGCAGGGGGGAGGATGGATGGTAGGGATGGGAAGGGGAAACAAAGAAGGAGGCTACAATGCTTGATAAGAAATGTACTCATTATTTTGCCCATGTAACTGTAACCTCTCTGTACAGTATTTTCACAATAAAAAATAAAATAAAATAAATGATTGCAGTCTAAAAAAAAAAGTTTGAAAAAAGAGTATCCATTTCTTTATAGTGTAGATTTTGGTTTTGTTTTTTTTTTAATTGTGAAAATACCATACAGAAGGGTTACAGTTACATGAACAAGGTAATGAGTACATTTCTTTTTTTTTAATTTAATTTAATTTTATTTGTGAACATACTGTACAGAGGGGTTACAATTACATGGGCAGGATAATGCGTACATTTCTTACCAAGCATTGCAGCCTCCTCCTTTGTTTACCCTTCACCTCCCTTCCCAGCCTCCCCCCTCCCCCCCAATCCCAATCCTTCTCCTTCCACCCCCCACCCCCCCTCCTTACCCCGCACCAACATTGTAAAGCTCGTTTTGGACATGACAACTTGTATGAGTACATTTACCAAGCATTGTTGCCTCCTCCTTTGTTTCCCCTTCCCATCCCTTCCCATCTCCTCCCCACCCCAGGCCAAAGTTGTAAACTTTGTTTTTTGACATAACAACTTGTACCCATTGTTGCAATGGGTCCACCTGTATCCCTATTTAAACAATTTGTTTTTCCCTTTCCTTCCCCAAATTATACCAACATCAAATATAGTGAAAACAAGAGTTATACCATGGGGGAGAGACATACAAAACAACAAAGAAATAATCTTATAAATATGTTAGAAACAGTCACAAGAAAGTAAAACCATTTGAGTCCTTATCTTGGGGTTCATTTCGCCTAACATCAACTTATCTGACTGTTTCTGCTTGTCTCAGACATATACTAGTTATTGCAAATAAGGGAAACCATGGGACCTATGTTTCTTTGGGCCTGGCTTACTTCACTTAATATAATTTTTTCCAAGTCTTTCCATTTCTTAACAAATGGGTCAATAGATTTTGTTTTTAATTCCCTTTTCTCTCCTTTCCAGTCATAATCCATTCTTTATTTTCCAGATACTCTCATTTGACAGAGTCTGTGACTTAGACACAATAATCTTAGCTTGGAATTCACAGTTGCCTGACCCTAAAACCTGTATATTTTCCAAAACACCATTTTTCCTGTCCTTATATTTTTCATAAGCTACTACTAAATCAAGGTAGAATATTTTAATATCTAGAGTAGTTCCAGTGGTTATGCTGCTCAGTAGCTCTTAACCAACGGTGTTTTTGCATCCTGTCTAGAGGCATGTGCGATTATCACAGCTGGGTGGGGGGTTGTTACTGGCAACCAGTGGGCAGAGAGCAGAGATTCTGAGAAGAAGTGCCCTCCAAAACAAAGGAGAATCTAATACTTAGGGTTGAGAAACCTTGCTGGGTGTGGATGGTCGGAACTTCTCTGCATATTTCTGTCACTGGTTGCATCCTCTGTCAGCTAAAGAAAAACCCACTGTTTTCTTAATTTTTATGCCTCTAAGTGTTTCAGAAACCTACATATCTCTTCACTTTAAAGCTAAAGCCTTTATTTATTCTATCTCAATCATCATTTTATCCTTTTAGTATAGCACCTTTGTCTTTATAAAACAAATAATCTCTTTTTTAAAAAGGGTTTAAGCTAAATAATATGGATTTAAAGTTCACTTCTATCCCAAGGATTCGCTGCGCCCAACTTATCCCTGTCTCCCTGCTGTAAACATTCCTCCTGTGTGGTCTAATTTATTGCTTGCTACTGTTTGGCTAACAAGGACACAATAAGTGTTTCATATTATTTACTGCCTTGAGCAGTAAAATTTGAGTTTAAGTTTATTCCACAAGAGATCTACACCACCAGATTTGACCCTTTATTCAAATATTGGCCTCAGTTAAACCCCTAAGTTCCTGAACATTTAGAAGAGCTAACCACACAGTAACTTGACTAAATATTTCTGACTTGCATTTGGGCTAGGTCGAGAAACAATGTAAACTATGCTAATCTACCACCAGATAAGTCCTGTTTGCATAGCAATTTAACCTGACCTAAATCAGGATAAACAGGTAAATAAATCAATATAGGAACGTTTGGCATTTTAGGCTTAATTTCCAGACCTGAGAGATTAGAGTTTGGAAAGATGGACAAGCACAGACCCACAAATATATACAGATCACGTTTAACACACCCACACAGAATTCCTTGGACTTGCCACTTGGCCTGACAGCCCAAAGACTGTGGTTTGCATCATCTTTTGAAAAGCATTACAACCATGGCATTTACCACTTATCAACAACATGGGAAACTAAATTGTTACATGGCAGGCCAAACCTATCCCAGTACAGACTACATGTCTGCTAGCTTCTTAGTTCTCTTCCTGTGGCTTAAGTGTCCTTCCCTTGTCTCCACTGAACTTCTGTTCCTCTTAAATGTTGTCTTTTATTCCCAGAAAGCCCTCTCCCTCCTCTCTGGATGCCCATTCCCTTCTACTACTGTCCTGATTTCTGGCTCCACAGAGATCTACACAGTAATGCTCCAGACCCATAAATTCAAGGGTATCAGTTCACATCCAGGAGAAATGAACTATTTTTCCATGAAAGGATACTGCTATAACCTGTGTTTTCTATTACAGGAAATTAAATCAAGCATTAATGTAACTTACAAAATTTCCAACATTTTTAGGGTGGAAGGAAAAAGAGAGATGTATGAAGAAAAACACAAATCCCCAAATATATTTTTGCTGAAACTTTACCAGAAAGGAACTCAAAGTGCCAGCAGAATGTTTTAAATACCATTTTAAAATGATTTTCCATGACTATAAAGAGCAAACCCAGCACATGGTTTATTGTTGGAATTAGAATTTGTCTGATACGATAGTTAAAAGGCTACAATAGCTTCTTATAACTCAACTGACTGAAGACTAAATGAATGAAATGGGAAACTGATGGCCAGTTGAACAAAAAATTTTTTTCCAAGGGAACAAAACATTTCTCAAAGTGCTGAGGCAGATAGGAAGTGAAGATGGATGGAAGATTGAATCAGAACATAAAACACATACCTCTTTTAGGGAAAGAGGAGCTATTTTTAATGCATTCATCTTCTAAGGAAAGAAGTGAAGAATAACAAGAATTGAACATTTTTTGTTAAAAGCTCAGTAACAGCTTGTTCTCATTTAGTTTAATTTAGTCCAACAGATAAAGTACTATGTCCAACTCTCATCCAAAACTGTCAGGAGATTTTTTTTTACCACACTGTGGGATATGTTGGTCTTTCTTCCTTTCTTAGATACCGTATGCCAAGAAATAGAAACTGAATTGCTACTAACTTTCAAAGGAAAATGTGTGGTCATCCAGTTCAGTGAAGGAGTAGGAAAATGATTGCATATGAATTACCCCTGAGGTTCTACTGGTAGATGAACTAGCTCTTCCCCTCCTCTTTCACTACCCTTCAAAACATTAGAAATAAAAGATAAGTAAAAATGAATAAAGCAGTAAAGACTGTTGGATGACGATGTTTGAAAAATGAAGGATCTTTGGCCAATGGGAGGGATTTGTGTATAGGGATTAGACTGAGCGAAGGATCAGAAAGATGTCCTACCAGGATTTCCCCACATTTTTTTCATGTTAGCTATTGGGGAGAGTAATTGGTATTGAAGCAGCCATAACTCTTTTCTTTGGAAGCTATCCCACGAACCTTGACATCTGAAGGTGGGCCTAGACATTATTCAAGATGATAAGGCAGGGGAAGGGGAAGAGGGGAACCACAAGAAAAAAAAAGAAAGAGAAGAAAACTACCTTTCAGATTATTTGGAGGCACAGTATCATGAAACCACTTTGAGGAAGTTAAAAATCCATGTAATCCTAATTTGCACTATGTGAACATTTTTGCGTCTCCTTCAAATATTTTTGAGAGAAAGTTGTATATATTTTTAACACTATAAACTTTTTATAGTTCATGAAAGAAACATGCGTCAAAGGATCAGCCTACCCTATATCTATATTTGTGCCTCCTGATTCACATCAAGTAACCCAGCTTTAGTCATCCATCTTTTTTTTGGTGCCCTCACACTCTCCTACAGCACTGCTTACATCAGAAGGTAATTAGCTACTAATAGATCTGTCTTTGCCCACAATTGTAAGCTCTTTAAAGAAAAAGATGGCCTTCTCCAGTGTTGTGACTTCCTGACAAAATCAGGATTTTTAAATGTAGAATACATGAATGAAAAATGACTGAATGAATGAATGGACTTTTACATGTCAGATTCTGTTTGTATTCCCCATTGAAGATCCACTGTGAGGATAAAATGAATGAAATTAAGGAAATGTGTCATTAAAATGCAATGTATCATCAGTAATCACTGAGGAAAGAATGACATCAGATAAATATAGAATACAAGCAGATGAAGGCAAGGAATACTTGAAAGGAATATCCAACTGACAGCCCATTAGCTGTCACTGTAGCCATCTTACAACGGTCTAATGGTATCAGAGGAAAAAGGGATCTGCAGCTAGCATAGGGAAAGTCCAGTGGTGATTATTATTCATTGCACTCCTTCTCCCTGTTGTCCAATTTATGAAACCAAACTTATGTTGTTTTTGGAAAAGTCTTCCCATTCTGATGATCCCAGTGGAAGCCCAGGAGCCTCTACCTCTCTTTTGACTTTTCATTTGAGTGATCTAATCCAGATGGAAAATTTTTCATAGACACTGTAAAGTACTCCATCTGCGATGCAAACAAAAGAAAGTAAAAAAGATAATGAACTATATGAAAGCTGAATTAGCCATTAAGGGGTTATGCTGAGGTCTGATAATGAATTAACTCAGTGTTGTGTGAATGCTACAGATAATGCTGAGAAAAACACTTTCTTCCTCTGTTTGGCCTTCTTGAGGGTCATTGAAATTATGAATTTCTTTACCAGTTGGTGGGAAATATGACTTCCTACCAAAGTTAAATAAGTTATTTACTTAGCCTGTTTTAAATTCCCTTTTCAGTTGTGAGTTAGGCAAACCTCCTAATAGAGTTATGATCATGGGAATTTTATTCTGTGCCTTTAGCATTTTGAGCTTTGAACTCTTCCTTTGCAGTAGGGGATGCTACACTTACTTCTCAAAATTATTGAAGGAAATAACAAAAACTTCTATGAAGAGTTTAGCAGAGTAACCATGGCATAAAGTGCTTATCTATATGACAAAAGCCAGTAATGTTATTAGGCTTCTGTCTAATACTTTTGTTACTATGTCACGCTTTGCTGTTTGTGCATTTCATTTTATTCTCTGTATCTACTATTTTAGTACCAAGAAACAAGAAAGAGATGAGATTGCCCAAAAGCTAAGGGACATTGTTCCCCCATGGTGATCGAAGATAGCCAGAAACTTGGAACATCAATCACATTGAGACTAGCTTAAAAATGTGTATTGCAATATACTGATATTCATATCCAATGGAATATCCCAAATAAATAAAAATCACCGATGTTGGTGAAGCTATGGAGCACTCGGAATTTTCAGCTGTTGCTGGAAAGACTGTAAGATATTTCCTATATTAATAGGAAAATGGATAAAGAAACTATGACAGGTAGTTACTACTACATAATATAAAATGACGGGGCTGGGAAGGTGGCTCAGTGGTAGAGCGCTTGCCTTGCATGCATGAGGCCCTCGGTTCAATTCCTCAGCACCACATAAGCAAAAAGAGAAAAAGCCAGAAGTGGCACTGTGGCTCAAGTGGTAGAGCACTAGCCTTGAGCTGAAGAGCTGAGGGACAGCACCCAGGCCCAGAGTTCAGGCCCCACGACTGGACCCCCTCCCCCCAAAAAAACACATTGATTACTGGATGTTGAATGAATCTAAAAAATGTTATACAAATGTTACAAGCAAAAGAAGCTTTAGTTAAAAATGAACATACTATGTACTATGTAAGTCTTTTCCTTTGACTTTCTATAGGGCAGGATATCTAGGAAGGGGCATAAAGGAATTTTTTAAAAATCTTTTTGTTTTTGCTGGTCCTGGAGCTTGAGCTCAGGACCTGGGTGCTTTCCCTGAGCCTTTTTGTGCACAAGACTAGTGCTCTACCACTAGAGCCACAGTGGTATGACTTTTTCTAAGAAGTTTATTAGAGGTAAGAGTCTCACAGACTTTCCTGCCCAAATCACAATCCTCATATCTCAGCCTCCTGAGTAGCTAGGATGGCAGGCATGAGCCACTGGTGCCCAGTTTTATAAGGGAATTTTTTGGAATGATAGTAACTTCTTGTACCTTGATAGAAGTTGGAACTACATGTGCACTTGGAATGTTCCAAAATGTGCATTTAACATCTGTGTGGTTCATTTTATGTATACTGAATATAAAATTTAAAACTAAGGTAATATCAATCTCTACTTAATTAGACATAGGTATTTAGAAGGAAATATACTGATATCAGCAATTTGTTTTGAAATATATCTAAATATAATGAGCAAACAATGGACAGAGGCTTAGATACTTATCTATGTGATGAAGTAAAACCAGATAATGGTATATAAATGTTTGTTATAAACTTCTTTCTACATTATTTACATATTTCACAATTTTCATAATAAACTACTGGAGAAGATGTACTTGTGGCAGAAGTATTTCCCTAGCTAGAACAACTATTCTGAAACTTTCTTTTGTTATATAAATCCCTGCTTCACTAAAGTAAATTATCCTGTAAAGGATAAAAAAAAATGAATACATCAAATGAACAAAAGCTTATTGCTAAGATGAAGTGATGAAAAATATCTCTCCTAAAGACAGAGTGGTTAAAAACAGATCCCATTGCTGGGCACAGGTGGCTCATGCCTGTAATCCTAGCTACTCAGGAGGCTAAGAACTGAGGATCGTGGTTCAAAGCCAGCCCGAGCAGGAAAGTCTGTGAGATTCTTATCTCCAATAAACCACTCCGAAAACTGGAAGTAGTGCTGTGGCTCAAGTGGTAGAGTGCTAGTCTTGAGCTGAAGTGCTGAGGGACAGCACCTGGGCCCAGAGTTCCAGCCCCATGACCAACCAAAAACAACAACAACAACAACAAGAAAAACAAAAACAAAAAAAACAGATCCCATTTCACAGACATGTTTGCTTGTTCATTGTTTCCTTCTCACTTTTCTTCTATGACTAAGTCCTGATTTTTTTTTAAAAAAGGGAGGGGGTGTCCTGCCTGTTTGTGATCTGAGTTAGAAACCAAAATCTCCATCTCAAACTAATTAGTTTAAGAGGGTGGGTGTGTAAGACACAAAGTGGAAGACGGCAGCAATTTTCTTCTACACAGACCAAACTTGGGGTGAAACGAGTATGGTGACAGATCTGTGCCTCTGCTATAAAGACCGTGCCTTGCCAACACATGACAATGATAAATACAGAGAGAAAGTAAAGTGCTTGCTTCTCTCTGAGCCAGAAGTCACAGCGGTACCATGTATGAAAAATGGAATTTTCCTTTTGTTAACAGGATCTGGTTTTCCATTTTTCCACATTAGACTAGCTGGCATGGTTATTTATAGGGCCTGGGCCCATATACACTACCATGTACTTCATTTTGATACTTTTCCTTGATTAAATTTTAAAGTAGAAAAGAAATACATTATCTGAAAGAATAAAATGGATTTTCAAGAGAGGCTTTGTCAAAGCAATATAGTATGTCCTTTTGGAAATATCACTGGATTTTGCTTTTTTTATGGATGATCATGTGATCTGCTTATTTTAGCACAGAGGAAAGGAAATCTGGGCAGAACCAAGGAAAATGATCCTAAGAAGGTTACAGCTCCATAATAATAAATGGCCTGACAACATTTGATTTTAATGAACACATGGGTAAAAGTAATTAAGCATAATTGTTAATTTTGCCTTGTATAACTTCAGAACAACCACTTTCATTCAAGAGATGGAACTTCTGCTAATTACTTCAAGGAAGCCACCAATGAATAGTTTCAAGCTTTAATAGCTTTTCCATATCCCCTCCTGGGGAAGTGATAGGAAACTGCATTAAAAAACAAGCCCAAGATGGTCACCAGACATAAAAAGCCTTGGTGTCCATGTCACCCAAGATGGCCCCCAAACATTCCATGCCCACCTGGCAGAAAATTGATCTTCTTAAACTTTTTCAGTTTAGCTCTAGCACTTCATAAATTGTGTCTTGTTGATAAACCCAAATGGAATGGCTACAAGGGCAAATGTGTCAAAAGTTCATTTTTAATGTCCATCTGAAGAAAAGAAATAAAAACACTTATTACAATGCTTTCTTTGATTTTTCTAGAAATGGAAACTCAAAAATATGATTTTAATCTGTTGTTGCTATTTGCTTTTCCTTATTCTGAAGAGATGGCATTTAGAAATGAGAATGATCATGAAAAATGCACAGGGCCAATAAAAATGAAAAATGTCCATTCTCATTAGTAATATAAGAAATGTAAATAAAGCAATGAGATATCGTTTTTCTTACCTATCAAACTGACAGGGATTAAAAATTGGCAGGAGAATGGATATAAATTTGCTGTAACTTTGGGTGGGAAGTTTTGGCAATGTGTTTTGAGAGTTTTAAAATATTCTATTTTTAGAGTTTTCTACTAATGTAATAATCAAAAGTATAGACTAAAATTTATGTTTTAAAAGGGTTTATTGCATAATTCAATAGTAACCCCAAATTGGAAACAACCCAATGTTCATTCACAATAGAATAGTAAAATAAAGAATAGTCTGTCTTTATAGGGATAACACACACACACCAAAATCATAATTTTAAAGAATATTTTGCAATATGTTTATTGAACAATCAGGTTAAAAATCATACTTGCAGCATTATTCTAGTTATATAAAAATTCCATATGGAAAATCCTGTAAGGATGCCTATATTTATATATAAAGGACCTACAAGGTAATGTTTACTTTCTGTTATTATCTATATTTTCAGCAATGAATATTTTCTACCAAACAATAATGAATCAGTCCTTTGAATTGTACAAAACAGATTGCATGCTTTGTTTGAACCTTGCAGGCCATTGTCAGTCAGTTCTGCTGAATGATAGGAGTATTTAATGGGGAGGGGGGAAGAATCAGGCAATCTGATTGGCTGGCAGTTTGTAGACAAAATGGTTGGCT
The DNA here is from genome assembly GCF_019054845.1 of Dipodomys spectabilis. Taxonomy (NCBI): domain Eukaryota; kingdom Metazoa; phylum Chordata; class Mammalia; order Rodentia; family Heteromyidae; genus Dipodomys; species Dipodomys spectabilis. Next base: position 24,191,946 of record NW_024870728.1, read on the forward strand.
AATTGCCCATACTTGTAATTTTTTCGACTAGTTGGTTTGGCATCACATAAATTCAGCCAGAGTTGGAACATTTGAAACTGAAAAAGCTTTGATGCCAAAAATCTTTTAGACCCAAATTGGAAAAAGATGAATCCTGAATATTTTCTGACTACAGTTTTTCTCATACATAAAAAATGAACTAATAAAGCAAATCTCCCATCACAAACAGCTATAGCTGAACGTTTTAAAATTGTTAATGTAGTCCTTAATCCCATCAAGTTGTAGAAGAGCTATTTGTCAGGCTACAAGTATAAGGGACTGGCTATCTCTGTTTAGGCCGTGTCTGGCCTTCCTGGCTTTCTCCATTTTTTGCTTCAGTCTTCTTTGGTCTCCCTGGAGAGCAAGTGAACCCATTCTATTTGTTACCACATACAGGTTAGCTGAAAGATGGCCCCAGATTTAAATCTGTTTATCTTCATTGTAATAATTCCAGCTACTATGCTCCTGACACATAGTAGGCACTCAAGTAATTATAGATGGATAGAATCTGTGATCTAACAAATGCATAGGCATAACTATGACTATTAGACTATTTAAAGCCACGGGCAAAACATTTGAGGAAAACCCCACTTACAAATTAGGAATTTAGGGTGTTGTCAGTTACATTTAGAAATACAAAGAGTTACAGGTCTTTGAAAATGAGTTATAATAGGGAAAGGAACAAGGCAAAAGAAATTTCAGGGATGTAAAAGAAGCACAATGTTTCTGAATGTCATGTAATTATTGTAGCTGTTAGTCAACGGTCATATCTTTAAATAAAGAGATTCATAATAAGTGTAAAAAGAATAAAAGAAGAGATCTTTTGAGAGCAGAAATACCCAAACTTTTCTTAGATGCTTTCTGACAAAAACTTTCTTCAAGTTCTTCAGATTCTTACAATGGTCTCTCAAGTACAACATCTCTCACTCCCATTTTGGAGAGAGGGAACTAAGGCCCAGAAAGATGAAGTAACTGGCTAAAGGCCTAAGAACTAAAAAGTGAAAGAGTCCAGATTTGCTTTATTCTAGAACTCCAAACGATGGAGGAAAGATAAATAAAATTTTAAGATGGAAGACCAGTCACGCTCTAAAGGAATTTGGTCATCTTATCAGTTTTGCTCAAATCTATCAGCCTGGTGTCGCTGGCGGTACCCCTCAACAGAGCTGAGCTACTTGGGTGGGTTCATGACAGAGGAAATTTAGAGAATCACTTTTTCAACCAAGCAGGCAAGACTGTTGTAAACCTACTGCCCCATTATCTTCACAAAAGCTACAACATAGCTATACCAGCCTCCTGGGTAGTAAAAGAAAAAAAAAAAATCCTCCCCAAGCACTTCTAATATCCTTAAATAAATACTGGAAAGTTCCAAGTAAATATCCAGAAAGCAAAGGTTGAACTGAGAGCTAAACAACATTAAATTATTTAAATTCCTGAATATCAAATAAAAGAACCAGACACTAGGTAAATTAGTGGGATGTTTACACTCCAAATGGATAATTTCTAATCTAATTTGCAGTGGCATTTGGAACATTGCTGACCAGTTGAAATAAATAATATGTTGTCTTAGATTTGACTGATTAGAATACTCTGCAAAAGTCTGTTTTATGGTACAAGACTGTCTAGCAAAAGGATATTGCCTTCAGAACAACAATTGCCAAACTGGGGATTGTTTTCAGGATATACATGGCTGATGATAATTGTGTACAACATCAATCTTATCGCAATACAGAAAAGTCAAACATGCTTTCATAGATAGTATGAAACTGAAATAAATATGATTTAGAGTACTTTTATTCCAGGGAGTAATTGTATACTCTGGCCAACAGTCGAGAACCATAAAGAATGTTTGGGAAGCCAGCAACGAATGTTTTAATTTTGGGGAGTTTAAAAAGTTCGTGTAAGAACATCTGAGTAGAACAAGACTGCTCTTGAGAGCAAGAACGAAAACTGACTGCTCTCTCCCTCCAAAGGGCAGCTGTCTAGACTAGGGCTTTGAGAATTGGAAAGTTGGACTCCCTTCAGCCCTGCTTCCTAATTTCTGGAGCTCTGGTTTCCTCTTCTGCTAACAGAGAAGCAAGTCATATATGATAAAAGAAAATGTGCACTTTTCAGAAAGGCTGCCAGCTTTGTCACATTCACCTCTCAAAGCAAGAGGCTTCATGGGCAATGCTATGCCTGCAAGAGACTTACCAGTATGTACCTTCACTAAGAGGTGAGGATGGAGGGTTTGCCGAGAGCAGCTATACGTGTCCACACTAGCGAATGATAAAAGATTACTGAGATTACTTAAGTCCTTGGCCTTAAAATCTAATATCCACAACCTCACCAGCACCCTACCCTCCCTCTGCCATATCTACTACTGTAAGAGGTCAATCTTACGTGAGAGCAACAGCACCTGTAGAAAATTTTCAGTTGTTAAACATAGTAAAAGCAAGAATCCTGTCCAAAATTGATGCCCTATGTGTTTGGGGGTTACAAGCTGAAATACTAACTTGGCACTGGGCATGATAGCTGACATAAAAATCAGTGCACAATACATACATGATAAATTTTAAAAAGGAAACTTGATTGTTTTCACTGTCCTATTAGTTCCTCTCTTGTGTAAAAACATCACTGAACCCTTGGGGCTCCATCATGGCACACTGAAGAATGGTGGATGTGAAATGTTTGTTTGCCTCTCAGTGGAGCAGAAGGAGCACTTGGCACAGGATACATAAGCCTGAGAATCAAGGCTTTGCCTCAGATAATCTGTGTGACTTTTGGACAAATCACTTTCTCTCTCTTGGCCTCCATGTCTCAGTGGGATAAGAGGGGGCTGGATCAGGAGAAATCTCAGATTTATTCCAGTCTTGGCATTGTCAGACCAGCTGAAGCGAACTCCGAGATTACCTCAAGTCCTACCCAGTGCATCTGGTTTGCTAACATTTCTACTCTGGCCTCAAAATATAACTTAGTAGGATTTTCTTTTCATCACCTGACATACATCATTTAAAGGTACTTCTGTGACAACCACAATGAATGTGGCCTCCGAGTCTTTCCAAGACCTTTAAATAAATAAAACAATTTTTCTGTGACATTCATGAATCACCCCCAGATTTTAACACATTGGGCATAAGCTTTGGTAATCATTAAAGGTATGGCCCTTTTCACAGGAAACACCTGCTGCGCTGTAGGTCAGCCCAGCTGCTCTGAATATGAAACACTTCTTCTAGTCATGCCCCTGCGGAGGCACAGATAAGCGGAGCAGACGCAGGGAGACTCAGCAAAAACTCAAAGTCTGCAGCTTCCTCTTCAATTCTTTCTTCCATTAAGAATCCACCATTTTCCCTAGAAAACACACTTTATATTTTTCTCTAGGAAGAAGAACAAAGGAACCACAACTACTAGCATGTGCCCTTCGACCACATTAATTGTTCTCTTCATATTAGAGCTTTAAGATGTTTTTCCAACTGAGTGGAGCACCATGTTTGTGTCAATTTTTTCTTGTCAGCAAAGTGTGAAATGATAGAGAATGGATCAGAATATAATGGCTAGTTTATAGCTCTACCTTGTTCTGTGTCCGTGACACTCTTCCCATCTCCTCTGTGTCCGCATCCAAGACTAGAGAGTTGCATTCGAGTATCACTGACCCCTTAAGTCAATGGTTTCCTTTTCAACTCATGTCTATCTGGACCCTATGAATGTGACTTTATTTTCAATGCCACCTAATTAACATGAAGTCATATTAGATTAGGATGTGCCCTAAATCCAATATGATTCCTATACTCTAAGAAGAGGGAAATTTGGATGGTGGAGGTGGGGGAGAGAAAGTAGGAAAGGTAGGAAGAGGCGAAGAACAATCCTCCCCTTGGAGCCTTCAGAAGGAGCCTGAAACTGCTGACACCTTGATTTCAGACTTCTGCCCTCCAGAACTGTGAGAGAAAAAAATTCTGCTGTTTTAAGCCAATAAGTAATTTAGTAATTTGTTACAGCCATGCAAGGAAATTCAGGTTATCAAGGGGATTAAGCACCCAGAGGGCAAGCCAAACCCCCAAGAGAATCTCACCCTAAGGCATAAGAGCATTCTGGGAATATTCTGGGAATAACATTGCTGCACTCCCAACTTGGGAGCCAGATCCAAACTTTGTCTAATATCTGTGTGTCTGTGCACAGAGGGAGGTGGAACTAGTAAAGAAAACTGCTGTTACTGAGAGAAAAAAAAAAGAAGCAAAAGAAGAAAAAGACAAAATAAAGGAGTAATTTTTTAATTTTTATTTTTTTGTCAGTCATGGGGCTGGAACTCTGGGCCTGGGCGCTGTCCCTCAGCTCTTCAGCTCAAGGTTAGTGCTCTACCCCTTAAGCCATAGCACCACTTCCGGCTTTTTCTGCTTATATGGTGCTGAGGAATCAAACCCAGAGCCTCATACATGCAAGTCAAGCACTCTACCACTGAGCCACCTTCCCAGTCCCAAGAAATAGTAATTTTAAAAGAATAATTTTGAAGAAAAAAATAACAACATTGTTAGGACTAAATAATTATGATGAGAGTCAAATTATTATAAGAAATAAAATACTCGAATCTGGTTCAGCAGGATGATACTATTAGACAAACTGCTTACTACTTATGCTAATAATTTTGGGGCATAGTAATGAGTATTGTCAATGTTAGACTTAAATTACTACAGATTTTATTTGGTCAAAGCAGTAAATTCCGTGTACATGGCCTTCATAAACAGGGACTTCTGCAATGTGCCAATTAACTCACAACCTAAAAGAAGCATGCACACACAAATGGTAGGCAATACTGCTTCCTAACCTCAAATAAGCACACATAATACAGCATAATATATATGCAATATATGAATTTACTACTCAAAGATATACCAATAAGGACTAGGAGGAATGAAGCATGTCATTCTACGTGAAAGTAAATATTGAAAGAAGGCATGCCCACAATGTTGATTGGTACTTTTTGGTATATAATAATCCTTGCCTAAATAATGGTGTTGTGTGCAACAGGAGTGTTAAGCCTTCCTTGGCATACCTCTGACATGTTGTTCACTGCCTGGACTTTAACAAAGACTGTTTATCCTTAGTGTATGCTTACTAGTTTGTATACCAGGTTCACATACAGAATAAGGTCTCTTTTCATGCTCCCACCAAGACTTAAGAAAAATATCCGTACGTGTGAATGCACAATCATATGTAATTGTTAGGGCTCAGCTGAACCTGGTCTCTCTCCTTTTGAAATCATGAACACAGTCTCCCAGTTTTCCTCGACCAAATACACCAAGATTTTGTTGTTGTTGTTGTTGTTGTTGTTTAATGATCAGTCTGGGTTTAAACAAAATTCAATTTGTTTTTAGAGATATTTGAAACTAAAATAGGAAGTCTCATTATTGGTTTATTGGTCTATAACCAGGTTCTTTCCTGAAGAGAGATATTTTCAACATTCAGCAGGGAGCTGGCACTTCCCAGTAATGGGGTGTTGCTGCCCTCTGGAGGAAGAAGGGACAAGGTGGAGGAGAAAGATAGTTGAAGGAAGCAGATGGGAATCAAGAATATTGAAGTTAGCTGTGTGCTTCCATCTAAAAGGACAGTTCTTCCTAGGACATGGCACAAACACAAACAGCACAAACACACATATTGTAATGTTTATGAGTTTAGACTGCTTTGCCCCTGCTTTTTATTTACAGTGTATTTTCCAAATACCCTTCTGCTGACGCAGTCCCTCCTTGCTTTCACATAGCTCACAGTAGAGTGATTTTTTGATGATTAAACCCACACTGTCACCCTGACATCACGTTTGCCATCCGTGTTTGCTGCTTGGTATGCTGGAGGCTCGCGAATCTCAGAAGAGCCATCTATCCTACCCTCCTACCAGACTCTGTACTCTGCCTTCATCTAACTACACACATTCAGTAATTGCACCCTTCCCTTGTTACTCACTTCTGCTAAGCTCCTAATCATTTGTGTTACACCTTTTTTTAGCTTAGTCCACTTTTCTGTCTTATTCCAGGAATGTGGACTTAGAGAGCTTTTTTAAAAAGGGGGGGGAAAACAAGTGGTAAAATTACCCTAAAACATCCCTCATAGAGTGGTCATGATGTCCAGCTCAGGACCTAAGCTGTGATTGGGCGTGGTAGAAAAATCCTCAAGGTCCTTAGTGATCGATTCCTCTTAGACCCTTCCAAATGTCTCAGCAGGTAAAACAGACCAAGCTTGTCCTGAGCTGCTCTCAAAGAGGATAGAGAAAGCAAGAGAGCCCGGGGAGGGGTTCCCTACCCCAGAGGGGCGCCTACAATGCCTGCAGATATAGGATGTTTACCCCTTTACTTCCACACAAGGTCAAATGTGAAGACCAAAATGTTTCCCCAGTTATCACTATTCAAGCCGACCTTTCTAGTCAAACACCTGCTCTGGGTTTTACAATGGATTATGGCCTGCAAAGTCTCTGATATTTTCCCTGGTATGTTGCACATGCTTTTCTCCATGAGCTCTAACATAGAGGAGAAAGAACATCTTTACCTGTGTCCAAATGTCCTTCCCACTGCCTCTGCTAACAGACAGCTGATTAACTGCACACACCAGTCATTATGTGCTATTGATTATTTTATTGATGCCTTCTGGGCTCTTTGAATAGAGACTTTCCATGAATGAGATATCTTTCCTTTCTTAAGGTGACAAGACCTCGCACCCCAGGTCTACATTTTCTGGACATTGCCATGGATTGGTTCTGATGCAGCACAAAGTTTATTTTCCTCATTTTGTTACTTGTGATTGTAACTCTGCTCACTATGTTGTTTTCTGGAAAGATTAGCAAAGGTCTGATTTTATTGATAGCTAGAAAAAAAATATTTTCCTAGGCTTGACTCCTCACCTCTTGATATATGGTAGTCTGCTGGAGATGTGACATCTATACAGACCATAAAAGAGATACTTGGGAGGATACTTTCAGAACAGCCTTCCAGAATATTCCCAACCCCACAAATATTCTAACAGCCCCGCCTGTTTCTCATAAAACCCACAAAAGCAACAGGGTTTTGCTTCTATCTGAAGTGGCACATCAGCATACACAGGCATCTTTGAGCCTTAACACATAATCAAATGCAAATGAAATTTTAACTTAGTACACGTGCGTGGACAAGGTTGGAACAATGGATGGAGGCCTGGATTCTTCTCAAGACAATCTAGTACTGTTGTGCAAACATCCCTGCTTCTGATACATGATTGTCCAGGATCCAAGATCTCAATTCACTCGGTAGAGTTTTCCCTGTTGTTTTGGAATCTCTGTAATATGGCCTTTCCAGCACTAAAAATCAGCAATTGCATGTAATCCACTACATGGAAATGTTTTCTGAGATAAGCCTTGTTTTACCTAATGCTGGATAGACAGAAAATAAAATGGGCCAACCAGAATCAGTTAGATACCATCAATCACAGAGATTAACCCAGGGTATCTAATTCTGTTGTAATATTTTTAAAGCTGAGTTCCAAGTAGACTGTTCAGTCTGCAGCCACAGACTCCAAAATCTGAACTGAATATGAAAGCATTTTAACTTTCATGTTTTAATGATAAGAATGTTGTTGGCATTAATATTTGAACATTTCAGAGTACCTAGTTCTGAAAGCTATGTCATGGCAGGCTCAGAATCCACTGGCAGACTATAAATAAAATCTTTCTATAAATATACTTTATGCCAAACTACTAGCAGAATACATTTTTCATCTTCTAAACAGATGGTATAAGAGAAAAAAATCTTGCATGTATATGATTAATCAAACGCGCTTTTACTGATAGAATTTTCATTACCCCTACCAGCATGGGTTTTGTGAAATTTCTGCATTTGATATTTTTCTTTTGAGAATTCATTTATTTAAGGAAATGATTAATATGAATGAAGATGGAAGATGATAGGACTTTATATGTTTGGCTTCTCTGAGGTCCAATAGGCCTGGATTTGTGGGCTTTTTTTTCTTTTCTTTCTTTTTCTTTCTTTCTTTTTTTTTTTTTAGAGATAGACAGGTAGCTCTTTTCAGTCCTGCAGCTGACAGATTCTTAGGCCCATACCTTCTTGCTATTCAGTCCACCCCAAGCCCTCATTGGTTGTTTATCTATGAGGTTATCCTTTATTAAATTCTCCTGATGATGATTTTACACTCTTGGTTAGGATGACCAATCTATAGGATACTGAAGGAAAATAACACAAGATATTGGGAAGGGGTGAGGAGTGGGGGAATGGGATAAAAGAAAATGCCATGAAAAAGGCAAATGCACATTATAAAATAGCACCATCAGTGCTGGAAAAATTGGTTAACTACTTGCAGAAAACTTAAGCTAGATCCTTATATATCACCCTGCACCAGAATCAACTCCAAATGGATCAAAGACCTCGAAGTCAAAGCAGATACCCTGAAAACATTACAGGATGGAATAGGAGAAACCCTAGGACTCCTTGGCACAGGCCGAAATTTTCTTAATAGAGACCCAGAAACACATCAAATCAAAGAAAGGTTGGACAGATGGGATCGCATGAAATTGCAGAGCTTCTGCATGGCAAAGGACATAGCTAGAAAGATTAATAGAAAGCCCATGGGTTGGGAGATCTTCACTAGCCTTACAACAGACAAGGGTCTCATATCTAAAATATACCTGGAACTCAAAACATTAAATCCCCCAACAACAAATCTTCAAAGAAACAACTGCCCAATAAATAAGTGGGCTAAAGACTTAAAGAGAAACTTCTCTGAAGAGGAAAGAAGAATGGCCAATAGACACATGAAGAAATGCTCAACCTCCCTAGCCATAAAAGAAATGCAAGTCAAAAGAACATTGAGATACCACCTCACCCCAGTTAGAATGGCTAAAATCAAGAACTCTAATTAAACAACAGATGCTGGAGGGGATATGGACAGAAGGGAGTCTTACTGCATTGTTGGTGGGAGTATAAACTTGTTCAACCACTTTGGAAAGCAGTATGGAGGTTCCTCAAAAGACTCCACATAGAGCTCCCCTATGACCCAGCAATCCCACTTTTGGGCATTTACCCAATGATCACAAACAAGACCACACTAAAGCTACCAGCACGACTATGTTTATTGCAGCCTTATTTACCATAGCTAAGATATGGAGCCAACCCAGATACCCCTCAGTAGATGAATGGATCAAGAAAATGTGGTATATATACACAATGGAATTCTATGCCTCCATCAGAAAGAATGACATTGCCCCATTTGTTAGGAAATGGAAAAACTTGGAAAAAATTATATTAAGTGAAGTAAGCCAGGCCCAAAGAAACATAGGTCCCATGTTTTCCCTTATTTGCAATATCTAGTATATGTATGAGTCAAGCAGAAAAGGTCAGATAAGGTGATGTTAGGAAAATGAACCCTAAGATATGTATTCAAATGTTTTTTTTTTCTTTCATGTGATTGTTTCTAACACATTTATAAGATTATTTCTTTGTTGCTTTGTATGTCCCTCCTCCAAGTATAACCCCTGCTTTCACTGTATTTGATGTCGGTATAATTTGTGGAGGGGAAGGGGAAAAACACGTCGTTTAAATAAGGATATAGGTGGACCCATTGCAACAATGAGAAGTACAAGTTGTTATGTCGAAAACGAACTTTACAGCTTTGGGGGGGTGGGGGGATTGGGGAAGGAGGATGGAAAGGGATGGGAAGGGTAAACAAAGGAGCAAAGGAGGAGGCTACAATGCTTGATAAGAAATGTACTCATTATCTTGCCCATGTAATTGTAACCCCTATGTACAGTATTTTCACAATAAAAAATAAATAATAATTTTTAAAAAAGAAAATTGGTATATATACACAATGGAATTCTATGCTTCCATCAGAAAGAATGACATTGCCCCATTTGTTAGGAAATGGAAAGACTTGGAAAAAATTATATTAAGTGAAGTAAGCCAGGCCCAAAGAAACATAGGTCCCATGATTTCCCTTATTTGCAATAACTAGTATATGTCTGAGTCAAGCAGAAAAGATCAGATAAGTTGATGTTAGGAAAATGAACCCTAAGATATGTATTCAAATGTTTTTTTCTTTCATGCAATTATTTCTAACACATTTATAAGATTATTTCTTTGTTGGTTTGTATGTCCCTCCCCCACGGTATAATCTCTGCTTTCACTGTATTTGATGTTGGTATAATTTGTGGAGGGGAAGGGAAAAAACAAATCGTTTAAATAGGGATACAGGTGGACCCATTGCAACAATGAGACGTACAAGTCGTTATGTCAAAAACGAACTTTACAGCTTTGGGGGGGAGGGTTGGGTAGGGAGACGGGGAGGATGGGATGGGAACGGAAACAAAGGAGAAGGCTACAATGCTTGATAAGAAATGTACTCATTATCTTGCCCATGTAATTGTAACCCCTCTGTACAGTATTTTCACAATAAAAAAAAAGAAAATCTTAAAAAAAAAAAAAAAAGAATGAGGGTTGCTCGGTAGGCAGATTCCTATTCTGATTCCGATGATTCAGGTTTAATCCCAACCTACCACTGGGAAAAGAACACTGGGTGCTTACTTGTACATCCATTCTCCCGTCTCCTTTATGAAATGCTACAACTTTGTATCTAGGAATGTGACATATAAAATACTAATAAAAAGTAAATGTATTTTGAACCATGAGGTAACCATGAGAACTGAAGTGCTATGCTAGGGTGGTGTGCAGAAATTTGGAACTGGCACCCCGAAAGTCACTGCAGTGCTACTGTATCAGCTCCATCTGCTGCTAAGCTTCTTTTAGGTGGAAAAAGAAATAAAAGAACTATACTCTGCAGCATAGTGACTATGGACTTCAGCAAGTTGTTCTCAGCATTTCAGTGTCCACTTCTGTAAGGTCAATAATAATGGTATTAAATAAGATGATATGTGCAAAACACTTAGAGGAGGAATCTCAACATAGTAAGAACCAAGAAGACACATGCGTATGACATTCGAGTATTACAACAGTCAGCTTCAACAACAGAATAGGAACCCAGGACATTCCTCAACAAGCATATTATTTTTTTTAAAGTTTGAGCCATGGCCTCTGAGATGGAATGAGTCATTTAGCTAGTTGAAGAACCTGGCATGTGTCTCTTGGCTGTCCTTTACCCAGATAGTCCATTCGTGGTATGACTAAACACCTTGTTTCCTCACGTAAACAGCTTTGGAAACAAAAAAAAAGCCAAATGTCAGCTCTAGTGGCAGTAATAAAGAAAATATTTTAAACCCTAATAAGGGGGAAAAAATTAAGTTTCTCATTAGAAAACTGACATTGTGGCTATGGTTCTGAGCCATGACGCACATGAACCCCACCAGTGGCTCCAGGCCAAAAACAAGTGATAATTTATAGAGAACATTTGAAGTATGAGCATTTTCAAATGTCCCTTGACATTTTCAGTGACAAATGTTAAGGCCCTGCTATGAGATATGGACCCACAAGCAAAATCCATAGAAAATAAAACAAAAAAGTAAGGCAGGGGAATCAACAAATACAACCTGCAGAATTATGACACCAAACTCATTTGGACCCTAGAAGAGTTCTAAGATATAAGCAACTTGTTTTAATATTCCATTTACTCCCACCTGATTTCTCCTCCCCCAAAGGCTTAAAACAGTTCCTAGTGAATGGGGAATTAACAAGTACACAGAGCCAATCAGAGCAGGGGAAAGGAATGATGAAAGGGAGGAGTCAAGAGGGGGGAATAATTATAATCAGGCATGCCAGTTTCCAGCCTCTGGATGTTACCTCCTGCGAGTTCACTTGGCTCGTGGGCAGTGTTTAAAGAAGCCCTCCTGAAGCAGCAGGAGTGATGGCTCTGTGCTGGATCTCTCCATTTGTTCCTATAGATGCCCTCTTACCTTCTCCACCCTTTCCCCTTGCCCAGAGGTTGACTAATGACCTTTATGTGCAAACTCCTGTGTCCTATAGCTTCTTATTGGGCTCAGCCTTGGCTAACCCCAGCAGAATATCAGGAGAAGAAAGAAGATTAAGATCACAGTACATCGCTGTGGCTCAACTGGTAAGAGTGCTAGCCTTGAGCTGATAGGAGCTCCAGGACAGTGCCCAGGTCCTGAGTTCAAGCCCCACGACTGGCAAAGAAAATAATAATAATAATAAAGATCACAGTACCTATTTCCCCATCCTCACTCTGTGAGATTGCCTTGAATTGTCTGAATCTTTCAACAGAAGCTTACTTACGCCCTTCAGAACTGGAGCATGACTCTTAAGGCTACCTCATGTTTCCTTTTCTTTGAGTCTAAGGTAAGGATGCCAAATTTACTAAGTATGAAGGGAAGCTAGTCAATGAAATTTGACTTTCAGACAGACAATGAATTTGTAATGTAAAGACGTTCGATGTAGTATTTGATTCATACTTACACTAAGAGATTTTTGTCTACTGTATACCTGAATTTTGGATTTGATAATGCATTCCATATTTTATCGGGGGAGGGGGGTGGCTTAGCCTAAGGATACTTTGAGCTGCTGACCTTAAGTTCTTGCAATACTATAAGCATTTCCCTGTACTCAAGCAACCCTATTGACACATATGGCTCTTTGTCTCTAAGTCATCTTCAACTTGTTCCAATTTATGGGTGTCATCTGCCATCCCCGCCTCTGTTAATCCATATCAGGGTTATTTCCTCTGAACCATTTCTCATGTCATTTTTTTTTCTTTTTCTTTACTTTTCTTCTACACCACCACCCCCCACCCCAGTGGTGAATTGACCTACATCCATTGACCTACATCCTTTCCTAGTATAGGAGGGCTAAGGGGATGATAGCAGAGAACCTTCATACCCTGACTTGCTATAACTGCTCCCCATATAGCCAGCCAGAACACACGTGCATCACAAGATGAACGTCAGTTCATACTACTATCACCATTCTACTTGCTACCTTGTGGCAAATAAAGAGACTTGAGTGGCCTTTCCAATATTTTTCTCTCCATGCAAAATATACTAGTGTGAAATACAGCCACATTTTGAACTTCATCTTACATATACACATGCTGAAAAAAACTGGAAATGACAATTAATCTTCATAATATAAAAATGATGTGGAATTTTTTTACTTAAATATATAAATTAAGCTGGGTACTGGTGGCTCACACCTGTAATACTAGCTACTCAGGAGACTGAGATCCAAGGATCATGGTTCAAAGTCAGACGGAGCAGAAAAGTCAGTAAGACTCTTTTCATCAATTAAGCATGCACATGCATGTGCACACATGTGCATGCAATGTGCTTGCACACACACACACAAATACAGAAGTGGAGCTGTGGCTAAAATGGTAAAGCACTAGCCTTGAGCAATAAAGCTCAGGAACTCAGGACCTGAGTTCAAGGTCTAGGCCAGGCAAAACAACACACACACACACATACACACATACACATACGCACACAATTTTACTCTATTTCTTTCTACTTTTTCTAGCATTTAGGATGTTAGAAAACATACAAACAACCAACTCACATGACCCTAAAAGATTTAGGAAAAAGTAGTTCTGTTTTATCTTGCTTCCTGTTCCAGAAAATATGAGCTTTTTGGCCTATCATCAAATAACACCCACTGAAAGAGTTTTAATTGTTAAATGACATAATACCTGGATTAAGATTGCATTTCACACTAGACACAATGTTGAAAATGAACTATATCATTTGTGGGTGGGGATAGGAAGGAAAAAGTGGGAGAGAATGAGAAAAGAAGTACAATGTCCAAAAAGAAATGTACTCATTACCTGACTTACATAACTGTAACTCCTCTGTGCATGAACTTTATAATAATAATAAAAATAATAATAAATTACAGAGAAATTTATTAATTGAAGATTATAATGAGAGGAGCCTGAGGAGAGTGATTTGTGGGTAAATTACTACCACACAGAATTGGAGCTGCAGTAAAAGATATTCTGACTCATTAATAAGTGATTTAACTTGACAAGTGTTGACAGGAATCTAAGAGACTGATAGTGCCCTGGTTTATGGTTAGTGAGGCAGAGTGTTGAATTGAAAAGCAACACTTGACTCCCTTGACCAAGTAAGTGTCTGCCACCCAGAGACCCAGTGAGTCATTAGTTTAGGCATCAAGACAGGCTGTGTGCCTTCCTTACTGATGTATGGTATACAAGGAAAAGAGCAAGAATTGAAAGAGCCAGGATGAACTGGCAAACAGAAATTCACAGATGACTTCCAGCCATGGCTATGGATAAAAAGCTTGGTAATCATCATAACTGTTTTCACAGGCCCACCCCTTTCCAACAAAAAGAACACATAGGCAAATTAAAGTTTTATTACTTTTCTCAGACAGATCAGGGGATGAAGTTGAAGAACAAATGACAACTTCAGATCTACAAAGATGGGTCTTTCAAGGAGACAGAGCCAAGATCTGCTTTCCTGGGACAGAAACTGCTGGAGCCATTAAATTGATAAGAACACAAAAATGATTTGAGTGGCTGTAGGCTGAATGTGTACTAAGATAATTTCCTGGGAATCAAGCTTAAGGGGCTCCCCACACCTTCATGGTCTTTCCTTACAAGGACTCTACCCAGTCCTCATGGTAAAGACGGAAGACAGATACTCTTTAGGTTCTGGGAAGGGAAGATTCATTTGGTGAAAAACAGCAGAGCCCTCTTCAGATCAAAGGCCTACCTTCAATACTTCAAAGGAATAGAATAGAGAAATAAGAGACAGAGCACTGTGAAGGTAACAGTTCCATGACACAGGTCCACTAAAATTCTATGATTTCATTGGAATACTATAGAGAACTCTTTCTCCCCCATACCATGATACCACACAAGTATTACAGCAGGGTATTCCAGCTGAAATAACTAAGACATAGATTCTTCCTAAGGAAGAATTATGGGAGCACAAAAAACCTGCTCACAGAGAAGCCTTATAGTCTGTCTCAAAGAGTCTGTGTCCTATCACCACAGTAGTCGCTAAGGCCAATATCTTCTGTTCAAATTGGAGAAAGTTGATAACTGGTCTTGTTGGTTAACAAACCACCATAATCTTATGGTATCTATCCTTCATGTATCTCCACAGAGGAATCTGATGCTAAGAATATATCACACATGGGGCCGGGAAGGTGGCTCAGTGGTAGAGTGCTTGCCTTGCATGTAAGAGGCCCTGGATTCAATTCCTTAGCACCACATAAACAGAAAAGGCCAAAAAAATGGAATATGTCACACAACAAGTTGTGATGAGCAGAGAGGGAAAAGCAGAGCCAACCCTGGGAAGTGTTATCATTTCTAGCCTCTTGTAAATAAGTCTAAGTTCCCTGGTACATTTTCAGGCACAAAGTTGTTGGCTGTCTAATGACACTAACAGCTTTCTGTAATGTTAGTGGACTTGTTTAAGTAAGTCACTGAAGAGATTTCTTTGCCTCTTTGCAAAGAGGCACCTGAGTCTCAAAAGGAACCTTACAGATTATCAGTATTCTGGACATATATAGGATATAGCTGCGTATGTGAGCAGTATTAAGTCTTTCAACACAGAAGGTTCTAAAGAATCATTTTGAGAATTGCATTAACAAGATACTATTGATTCAACAAAAGTTGCTTGCATTCATGCATTACTCAGAGCAGCTGTCTGATTTGATGCTCCAAGTATGGCAGTAAGTGGTAATCTTAGTGCTCTCAGAATGACAAAAGGACTACTAAAGCCCCTCATAAAAACCTTCAGAAGAAGCTTCTGAGCTTCCTCCACACAATGGTTAACTATATTAGTCAGGATCCTCTTAGGTGCAAGCAACTGAAACACAAACAAGCTTAACAGTGTAGGGAACTGACTGGTTTCTCTTATTGGGAAGTTGGGCCCATTCCATTGTGTTTGTTTGTTTGGGAGAAATGATTGAAACTGAAACACAGCCTTTAAATATAGGTCCGACAGTCCCCACGTGTACTCCTTTTGTCTCTGCTTTTTCTTTGTAAGTAAATCTTCTTTCTCCCTACTCCCTTTTTTTTTTTTAATTTAATTTTATTTTATTTGAGAACATACTGTACAGAGGGGTTACAATTACATGGGCAGGATAATGCATACATTTCTTACCAAGCATTGCAGCCTCCTCCTTTGTTTACCCTTCACCTCCCTTCCCACCCTCCCCCCTCCCACCCACCCAATCATAACCCCCTCCCCCCCCACCACACCTACATTGTAAAGCTCGTTTTTGACATGACATTTTGTACTTCTCATTGTTGCAACAGGTCCACCTGAATCCTTAAACGACTTGTTTGTCCCCATCTCCTCCACAAGTTATACTGACATCAAATATAGTGAAAGCGGGGGTTACACTGTGGGGGAGGGACATACAAAGCAAAAAAGAGATAATCTTATAAATGCGTTAGAAACACATGCATGAAAGAAAAAAAAACATTAAAATACATATTTAAGGGTTCGTTTTCCTAACATCACATTATCTGACCTTTTCCACTTGACTCATACATATACTAGATATTGCAAATAAGGGAAACCATGGGACCTATGTTTCTTTGGGCCTGGCTTACTTCACTTAATATAATTTTTTCCAAGTTTTTCCATTTCCTAACAAATGGGGCAATGTCATTCTTTCTGATGGAGGCATAGAATTCCATTGTGTATATATACCACATTTTCTTGATCCATTCATCTACTGAGGGGCATCTGGGTTGGTTCCATATCTTCGCTATGGTAAATAATGCTGCAATAAACATAGTTGTGCTGGTAGCTTTAGTGTGGTCTTGTTTGTAAACATTTGGGTAAATGCCCAAAAGTGGGATTGCTGGGTCATAGGGGAGTTCTATGTGAAGTCTTTTGAGGAACTTCCATACTGCTTTCCAAAGTGGTTGAACAAGTTTACATTCCCACCAACAATGAAGTAAGGTTCCTTTCTGTCCACATCCCCTCCAGCATCTGTTGTTGTTAGAGTTCTTGATTTTTGCCATTCTAACTGGAGTGAGGTGATATCTCAATGTTGTTTTGATTTGCATTTCTTTTATGGCTAGGGATGTTGAACATTTCTTCATGTGTCTATTGGCCATCCTTCTTTCTTCTTCAGAGAAGTTTCTCTTTAAGTCTTTCGCCCACTTATTTATTGGGCAGTTGTTTCTTTGAGGATTTGTTGTTGGGGGGTTTAATTTTTTGAGTTCCAAGTATATTTTAGATATGAGATCCTTGTCCGTTGTATGGCTAGTAAAGATCTTCTCCCAATCCATGGGCTTTCTATTGATCTTGCTAGCTATGTCATTTGCCATGCAGAAGCTCTGCAACTTTATGCAATCCCATTTGTCCAACCTTTCTTTGATTTGTTGTGTTTCCGGGTCTCTATTCAGAAAATTTGGGCCTGAGCCAAGGAGACCTAGGGTTTCTCCTATTCCATCCTGTAATGTTTTCAGAGTGTCTGCTTTGACTTCAAGGTCTTTGATCCATTTGGAGTTGATTCTGGTGCAGGGTGATATATAAGGATCTAGCTTTAGTTTTCTACATGTAGTTAACCAATTTTGCCAGCACCATTTACTGAAGAGGCTGTCTTTCTTCCATTCTATTGTTTTAGCTCCCTTATCGAAGATTAGATGGCTATAGGCCTGTAGGTTCATTTCTGGGTTTTCAATTCTATTCCATTGGTCCTGAGGTCTGTTCTTATGCCAATAACAAGCTGTTTTGATTACTATGGCTTTATAGTAGAGTTTGAAATTTGGTATTGATATTCCTCCAGCAGTGTTCTTTCCGTTGAGGAGCGTTTTTGCTATTCGGGGTCTTTTATTGTTCCATATGAATTTTTGGATTGCCTCTTCTATTTCCTTGAAGAATGAGGATGGAATTTTGATAGGTATTGCATTGAATTTGTAGATAGCCTTGGGAAGTCCCTACTCCCTTTTTAAAATAAATGTTTCCTTTGATTTGATGAAAAATGGCCATTATAATCTCAATCCCATAATATTCCAGTATTAAAACTCAGCATAAAGGATAAGTTTAGTTCTTCAAAATCTCATCTAATATTTCAGGGAAGCAGTCTGATTTGTCTGTTTGGCAGTGCAGCAAATGCTTACATCAATTACTGTTTCTAAAAGGAGAGTTACAATGGCTGATCATCCCTAGGGCCAAAAATACAGTGAGCAATAGCTCCATTCACATGAGGTGGAATGAAAAGGAACCAGGAACCCTTCACTAGCCACAGGATAGTGGTTACATCATTTGGGGAATGATAAACAAAAATCAACTACTCACCATACTCCACTCCCTGGTTTTCCAGCATGCCCATTTACCTAACACTTGTAACCTCAAAAGACCTGAAGGCCAATCAATTCTCCCTAAAAGAAGGAATCTCAATTTGGCATTTCTGGATCATACACATTGCTCTGACTAGGCCAAGATATAATTTCTCACAACCTAGGACTAACTGACAAAGTTAACTGCACATAACATTCCCAACGTGAAATAGTAGAGGAACAGACTCACAAAAATGGAAACTGACATTTAGTAAGTGGAGGAGAGGAAAGCATACAATAGCAAATGTCACGACCTTCTGGACAGAAACTATAAGCCTCTATGACTTACTGCTGGAAGGGCTCTATGGGAAGACAATCCCATCTCTAGCTCCGCCTCAAGAGGCGCAGATGGAATGCCTTTGAGACAGATAAGCAGGATTACTCTAGGGTCTCTTTAATAGCCTAATACCCTGGCCTGGTTATGGAGTGCTGGGGTTTGCCTTAGGGATGGCGCTATCATAGCACACTTTCTGGATGTCAAAAAGTATACAACCTCCTTCAAATTCTAGTAAAATTTTAATGGCATCCATTCTGGGAAAACTCCTTTAACTTGGAACCAGGGCCAAAAATCTTAACCTGTCACAATTTGTATATCTGTATCCTGATGTTCAAGTTTCTGTCTCTTAGCAACAGATCTTGGGCTTATGCCCATGTTCCTAGTTTCTGTTTTGTGTTTTCAGACTTGGTCCCAGTCTTAGGTTTGTATGAGACAATAGAAATGACAAGGCAAATCTAATCAGCCCCTGGTCCACAGGCTGTATCACCTTGGATGAGAGACACAGAGCAGGAAATGGAAGTGATTGGGAGGCATCTCTTATTCTTTGCCCTTTTCTTATTCCAAATATAATCTCCTATCTTTGTTTATACTAAAATGAAAATAGAACAGATATTTTGACATTTGTAATTACACAAATATATAATTATCTTGGCCTCATTGGGCTTAGTTTTCTAGATATCAAAGGATATGTGTTATTTTATTCTTTCCCCAGTTTTTATTTTTGGACATACTAGGTTTAAACACAGGGCCCAGGGCCTCATGACTTTTTAGGCAGGCACTGTACAGCATGAATGATGCCCCCAGTCATCTTTTGCCTTAGTTATTTTTCAGATATGGTCTGGAAATTTTGCCAGAGCTGATCTCAGACCACAGTTCTCCTGATTTTTGGTTCCTGAACAGCGTATATTACAGGAATGTGCCACCACATCTAGATCTCTTTCTAGGCCTTTAACTCACCAGTCCATCCCCTTCTTTCAGGGCAATACTAAAGACTCCAAAATAAGTCATCCCTCTCCATTATTCTGATGTTCTATTACAATCCCCCAAGTCTCCAAACTTGTAGGCTCATGGTCTAAAATCCCAAAGATAATAATAAGCCAGATTCCGTGCTAGCACCTAATAAAGATTTGATTTTCACAGCCTGAAACAGAGACTCCTTGCAAATCACTGCTTTACCTCAAGGAATTCCACATCATAGAATCTGTCATTGTCATGCTTGCTTGGAGATACCAATTTCTCTGTTGGCCAAACCTGTTTGCCTACAAATGACAGAAATCTAATAATAAGGAGATTAAGCAAAAAGTGAAAGTAGCTGGCATGGCTTGAGTAGAGTAGGCCTCAAGGGAACCTAAAGTAAAATTAAGTTCCTGGGTTTCCACGTTTAAGCTCTGCTTTTCTCCAAGTGTTGCTCTTACTGTCTTTGTGGCAGGTGGTCTCCCTTTCCCTCTGTGGCAGAAATCAAGATCCATGGTACTCAGGCACAGATATTGAACAAAATGAGAAGTGACTTTCTCTAGCCTCCAGTTAGTTCCCTACGAAGGGTCTCTGACTGGTTCTGACTAGTCCTATGCTCAACTCACAGACTCATTCTATTTACAGAGGAATGGGTCACTACAAATTGGCAGGCCTGAATCGTGTATCCTCTCATGGCTGGGGATGAAAGGGGCAGCAATTGTGGCTGATAACCTTATCCTTCACCACTACACAAAACGAGATGGAATCATCCTCCAAAGGCAAGTAGCTCATGTCACTAGGTTATGTCACAGGAGAGGAACACTGACTCCACTACCTTGACTACTGTAAGGCTGAGATTCATAATCTGTTATAACCACTGCCTTGACTAGAAAGCTAATGCTAGGAGTCCACAAAGTACATCACTTCATTTTTGAAAAAAGAAAGCAAAGAAGGGAGAAAGGGAAGGAGAGAGGGAGGGAGGAAGGAAGGAAGGAAGGAAGGAAGGAAGGAAGGAGAGAAAGAGAAAAAGAGAAAGAAGAAAAATAAAAGTGTCAATGTGGACATTTATACATGAAGCAAGAAGGAAAAGATACCATGAGCCATGGGATGTAATGGAGAACAATACCTCCATTACAGCCTATTGTTCCTTGTCTCAGAAATGGCTGTCTTTGAGTGCCTTGCTGTGAAACCACACAGACTGCATGTCAATCCTCACATCTTTCCTCTTTAGACTGCAGTCAATTGGGGAGTGATCTGGAACTAATAGCACTCAAGGCTTCATGTTGAATCTGAGAGGTCTAAGTTAATGAGGTGAAAACATCACTTTGGACACTCTAAATAAGGTTAGCATTTCTGGGAGCACACTTTGATTCAGTAGAATATCACTGGCAAAAGCACAGCCAGAGAGATTCTTTTTATCAGCAAATAGCATGGAACTATGGAACTAACTACCAGGTCCAAGGAATTGGATTGTTGATGTGTCAGGAGAGAATGGCTGTGTCAGGAGAGAGAGTGATGCAGGACTAGAACCTGAGCAGTGCCAGTCTTGAGATCTGCTTTCTTGTAGTTCCTGAAACCTCCTGGAGAGGGCAGGCTTGACGCAAAGGTGACAGGAGGCAAAAGTAGGGAACTGTGGGATATGCCTGGAAGCCATAGTCTAAGCACTCTGTTGTTCTGCTCTAAGGGTTTCAATGAATGCTTTATTGATCACCATTTTGAAATGAAAAAGTATCTTGCATAATGAGCCAGAGAATTTTTATCTCAGTGTATTAGATCGCTTATTTTTTACATGTGATTGGCATCCTTAACTTCATAAAATTGTTTTTTATCATACAGAATATAGAGCATTTAATTTAGTGTATTTCACACACTTTTTTAAATCAATGATTTTCTCTCTAATAAAATCTCACAGGAAATTTCTCGTCTGTAAGATGATGTCATTCATTTAACAAATGTCTATGTTATAAACTGATCTTCACAGATGATGATGATGATGATGATGAATTAAAAGGAAGCAATTCAATTCCATCAGAACCTTTGTCATTGAAACCTAAGTAGAGCCTAGATTTCCAGGGAGCCATCTATAATCTCCCGCAGCAGCCTGTAGTTTTCCCATGGGGCCTGGCAACCATTCAAAGACCAATCTAGACTTACTCTGTCATTTATATGGACAACACTGAGGTCAGGGGGTAAACCAGTCATACAGCATTTCACAGTGTAACCATTAGGATGTTTAACTGTATCTGTTGTTTTTGAGCAAAGAGAATAGCATAGGTTTTCATGTGCACATACACACACACACACACACACACACACACACACACTCACATACACATACACTATTCCTCCTACATCTGTCTTCAAAATTCTTTCCTTTTTAGTGGAGGAACATAATAATATATTCACATTTTAGGGTGCTCTCTTCCACTGTCATTTTGTTTCTGGAAGGAAAGCTGTGGGGGAGGTTGAGAGTTGGCAGAATACAAAAGCAAAAAAATAATCCCTGTGGTGTCACAGAAGTCTTGGCGTGGGGGGTGTGGGAAGTTCAGAAATGTGCTTGTGATCTAATTATCAGGAACGAAAGCGTAAAAGCTGAAAGTCAGGAGAGCAAGTCACCCACTGGGGATGCCACGTGGACAACTCGTGCCCAGGATAGAAGAAGAGTACACAGAAAGAGATGAGCTATACAGGCCATGGGATGACTGAAAAAAAGTGCTTAGTAATAGTTTCTTCATGGATTATATTCTAGTCCTGTCACCTTTGTGATCAAAGAAGCTCTGAGGATATAGCTCCTGCTCAAACTTGAGACCAACCTGTGTTACTGAAATAGAAAATAATATCATTCAAAGTATAAAACTGAAGACTTACCATGTGACAGGTACTCACTGAGCACTGACTAGTAGTTAACAGCTCTGCTGCTCAGTAGTTCTCTGGCTGGAGTGAGAGAAGGACTCAAAAGCAAACAAATACCTCACTGATTCATTCATTTGACCACTGTGTACTCAGTACCTACTCTGAGCCAGGCTCTGAGCCGGACAACTGGAAACATGGGCCATCAACAACAGAAACATTTCCTCAACTCTTGGCAAATACAATATGTGGGGATGGCAGCCAAGAAAATAATTGCACAATTGTAGAACTGCCCATGATACAGGCTATGAATATGAGTCTCAGGAGCCAGGAGGGCCCAAAATAGGGGATTTGATTAGTCACAGAAACCAGGGAAGGCAGGCTTCCTTAGCCAAGATATGCAAAAGGATTAGAGATGAACTGGACAAAGACATGCAACGTTACACATCGTAAAAACCACAATGTTATCTGTCAATTAAAAAAATTAAAAATGCTGAGCACTGGTAGCTCACATTTGTTATCCTAGTTATTCAGGAGACTGAGATCTGAGGATCCACCTTCAAAACTAACCTGGGCAGGAAAGGCCTTGAGATTTTTACTATGATTAACCACCAAAAAGTCAAAAGTAGAGCTGTGGCTCAAAGTGGTAGAAAACTAGCCTTTAGCACAAAAGCTCAAGGTCAATGCCCAGGCCCTGGCCTCAGGCCCAAGGACTGGCACACATGTAAAAAAAGAAAAATATTGAAACAGACCCTCTCCATTAAAAAACCCCAAAGTCAAGCTCTGTATATGATTCCTTATTTTAACTAGATGTTTAATACAAATACATACTTTTAAATAATTGACAGCATAGTCTTGAAAGGTGAAGGCTTCTTTGTCTAGAAGTTGTACTGCAAATTTATATTTGCAAACATATAGGTGCCTTTTTATATAAAAAGAGAGAGAGAGAGAGATGTGAAAGATCCTTGGAGGCAGTTCTGTCCAGATCTGGAGTGATGGGAGGACTCTGGAAATAAGATTGTTCAGGTAGGACAAGACCTATGCAGAAAACTGAAAGTCACATTGAAGTTTTATATATACCCTCTGAGCAACAGATAGCTATAAAACATTTATAAGTGTTACATAAAAAGCACCACTGGGAATAAAGAGAATATAATTCATTCTTCTTAGAAGGTGAGAAAATCTGGAAATGCTACTGGGGAAAGGTGACATTTGGGGAGTAGAAATTTGGTAGTATTGGGTAAAGTCATTCAACACAGTGCCAACAATATGGAAAGGAACCAAGGAAAAGGGAACTTAGCCATGATTTGAAAATGTAGGCAGGACATGCGTATGGCACGTGATGTGAGAAACTAGAGATTCTCCCGAAGAAATATGGAAGAGAGAAAAATTAAAAGGAATAGTGTGAAGGTGAAAACAAATCCACGCGGGTCCATAGAAACGGTGAGCTGGAAATTTCAGTTTTCTTATACCTGCCCCAATTGTCCTCTATCACCACAAACTTTCCTCTACCATCAGAATTAGGTGCTTGCACTCTGCGAATCTGGTTCTGACTCTGGTACTGGGTCTTCAGAATGCCAAGATCTCAGCAAGCTTTATTATCTTTTCTACACCCCAGAGCTACCCTCAGTTCTTTTGCCTTGATCCCAACATTTGGTTATCTAGATTCTTTGTAACCTGTCATTTTCTCACTGCCAAATCTGACCTCTTTCGGTTCTTTAGACTCTTGGGACCCACATGTACTATATGGATATTTTCAGTGCCCTCTCTATTACTTCTCAGCCAATTTCCCTATTTGGTTGTTTCTAGTCCCTTTGGTACTTTCTAATCCATTTTTTCTTGCCATTAAGGTTTCTGCCAAATGGTGCTATGTTCCAAAGAGCTGCAGGGATTCTTTCTACTCTACAAGGATTCCATTGCTATGGCATCTGTCCTATATTAACCCATTCACCTCTAACCTTGGGACAGTCCAAGAATGTGGCACTTGAAACATCCAGATCTTAATTACCACCAGGCATCAGTGCCTCCCCAGCATCCCATGAATAACTGGGTCAAACCAAATAAAAGCAGATGATGGCAAGTATTTTTCCATGTCAGCTTTACGGTTCTGGGAAATCACATTAAGTTGAATACTTTCTTTTTCAAGTAAAATAGGGGCCCTGCTAGAAATTTATGAGATGGTGAAAGTAACATATTTAGTTAGCCCCGAAGGCTAATATTTAGCAAGTGTTTATTAAAGAATTGTGATTATAAAATATCTCAGCAAGGAAAATACATATACCTGTGTTCTTTTATTTCATATTTTTCTTGGATTAGAGTGTATGACAACTGGCTAATGAGCCTAATAAAGAGGAAATGATTTAGATCAGAAGTAGGTAAGCTCTTGCCATGAAGGGCTAGATAGTAATAGAAACTCTGTCATAACTACACAATTCTTCCTACAAAAGTAGGAAACAAATAGGTGTAGTTGTATTCTCATAAACCTTACAGAAACAGGTGACAGACCAATGGGCCATTGTTTGCTGGCCTCTAATGTACTAGATGCTCTTCAACTTGCAATGAGGTCACATCCTGATGAAAAAAACATCATAAGCTGAAAATGTATATTTGATACACCCAACCTACCCAATACCACAGTTTAACAACACAGCATTCTGAAGGATAGAGGTTATTTATCTCTGTGGTTGTGTGACTGCCTGGGTATTGTAGGCCATGGTCCACACATGTAACATTTTGGCTCAGATAGCAGATGGCTTGTGATCAAATAGAATTCTTGTTTGCACTAAAATGTCATTAAATAAAACTATCTGTAAGTATATTAAGTATGTGAAAGATTAAACGCTGATAATCCAAATGGTAGTTTGGTTACCTGTAAAATGAGTTTAAATAAAAGGCATGATCATTTCAGATTACTTAATGTGTGTTCCTTATGATGGCACAAACATAGAAAAGGCCATCAGTCATTTTGCCTCCCCAGAGGACATTTTGATTATCACAGCTTTGGGACCAGAGAGGTGGGTTATTGGGTGGTACTGGCATGAATATGGAGTGAACAGGGATGCTGCTAAACAGCCCACAGTCTATTCAACAGTCTTTCCCTCTCCCCGCTGGAAAGGATATCCAGGCCAAAATGAGGTTGAGAATCATGTTTAGATGGTTTAGAATCATGTTAATCCACAAACTCCTTTCAATTGTTTGCTCCAAGTGATCTCTCTCTCTCTCCTTTCTTCTATCCTTTCTCCCTCTCAATTCTTCACCCCTTCTCTCTTTCCCTTCCCCCTTTCTCCACCTCTTCTTTCTCCTCTTTTTTCTCCTCCTCCTTCTCTTTCTCAACTTGCATAGTATATAATCTAGCCCGTGAGAACACCTCTCTTTTGGTACACCTCAGGTACTCTGATGCACTTAATCTTCTTTCCATGATGGAAGCTTGCCTTTGAAAATCAGATCAAAGTAAAATTAACTAATGTGTTGATTAACCCAGCAAAACAAAAAACAAACCTCTTAAAGTTCATGATTTGTGCAAAGGATTTCCTGGTCAAAGATACACTCTGCAAATAATTTTGAAAAGGACCTTAGAACCTTAGAGTACAATGCAGTAATCCTTCAACCAAATTTAGCCAATCAGCTAATCTCTTTTAGAATCTTCCCCATGAGCATAGTTTCTAACTTTGCCCACCTCACTTCAGAGCAGTGCCAACTGTTAAAAATTTTCTCTATAGTGTGAATCAAGATCTACAAACTTAGTCGGTGACCTGTTTATCTTTGCTCACCTACCTTGGCCCATAATCTAAAGTGAGACTTCTTGTCCTTTCACAACTCACAAAATGGCTCTTGGGCACAGGTCACTCCATCTAGTACGGATTCGAACTCAGAGGTGATTGGCTCAGGGCCAATCCCAGATTCTTATGTCTCACTTCGACTTCTTTCTAGTTCCCTTCACCAAGCAAGAGGTCTTTGTAACATGTAAATATATTCATTAAAAACAGACTTGAATATCTACTAGTTTAAAATCTTTGTGAAACCTTCTTATTCTTTCTTTGCTCCACCTCTCCTATGCTGCCAGCTTTATGTCATACCATTCTTCCTCTTTTTTCCAGCCACCCTGGATTCTCTCAACCCTTTGAGCATGCTCTGCTCTGCTCCAGTTCAGATACTTTGTATGGTTCCTTCCAGTAAAATCGCTGTTTCATTTATTTGCTTACCTCACTTCTACTTATTCTTCATCTTAGCCAGAATTTCTCCAAGAAAGCTTTCCCTGTCTCCCAGATTAGGTATATAACATCAGAACGCATAACCTTCCTTGAATGTTAATAGTGCCCTTTCCTACCAGACTATAAAGCAAACCATGAGTGGGTGTTCAAAAAGAACCTTGCATTTGGGGCTATTACAAACACTTTTGATCTTTTATTTGTAGCCACATGTCACGGACCTAATCTTTTCTCTAAGAAAAGAGTTGACCTGAGCCAACTTTGAAAATAATTCCGGTGTCTCATGATAGCACACAACGCTACATTTATATATCCCAATCAAGGTCATTCTGCCTTTAATATTCCTGTGTGAAGAAGGTGTTGGGCATCTTTTGTGCTCCATCTCATCTTTGAGACCACGCTTCACTCTAGTCATGTGACAGCAAGCATTTGGGGTACCACAGCTGTGTCATATCTGTATCTTTCTCTCCTGAGACACCACAGGAATGTGCAGAACACCTGAGAGCATGCATAGCTTAGAAGCACAAGGATTTAGCACCCTATAGAGGACAACTCCTGGTCAAAGGTTGATGGAATTAGTATATTCTCATCAGCTCTCCTCTTTTGTGCACACTGTTCTGGAATGCATTTCAGTTTTTCTTCTGAATGTCCTGAGGGGATTAGGCCATAGTTGTCTACAGTAATGATCGAGCCAATAATGTGTTCTTAAATTCACATTCCCTCATCTCCCTTTCCCAGTTCCATCACTCAGGCTCTCAAGCATCACTTCCAAAATAAACTACCTGAGCATACGCAGTTCCTGGGCTTTGATGCTGAAGACCTATTCTAAGACAGTATGGACTATTATAAGACAGCAGCTTCTATTTAATCACAAAGCAAATGAATTCCACTTAGTTCCAGGAATCCTAGATATACCCCTGGTATTCCAAATATGTTCACATCCTAAGCTCTTATTTTACCTCAACTTGGCAAAACGGACTTTGATTAAGATAAAGATCTTAATGCAAATTGACTCAGATTATACAAGTGATCCCTAAATATATTTATAAGTTCTTATAAGACAACATCAATAGCAAAAGATTATCATGTGGCGATGGAAGCAGAGACTATGGTGATACATTTTGAAGGTGCAGGAAGAAGCTACAAGCAAAGGAATTCTGGCCACCACTAGATGATGGAAAAATAGAAGAAATGCATTCTCTCCTTAGGCTTACAGAAGGAGCCCTGATTTTTTAACTCAGTGAAACTGACTAATTGGACTTCTTACCTCTTCTGTTGTTTTAAATCACTAATTCTGTGGTGATTTGTTATAGCATTAAGAAGAAGCTAAAATACTACCTCATTCTTTGGATCACCTTTAGCTCCTTGACCATAGTAAAAAGTCAAGCTCTCTACATATCCACTCTGTCCAGCTTAACTCCAGTGCAAATAGCTCCTTACTTGCAAGAAGAGATCAAACATGTTGAGGTTATACAGTAGAGTATGTCTTTTAACAGAAATTACAGTAGCTGTAACATTTATTAACACAAGTGCTTACTGTGTTAAGTTCCATACTAACCACTTCTCTTTATCTCCTGAATCTCCCCAATGATCCCACAATGTTGATTCTTCTGCTATCCAACCTGGTGGGTGCCATCTTTGTGATCTTTTAAGTTCACTCCCTTGCTTCCTGCTCCGCTCTCTTCACTGGGAAGAGGGTCCTTATGGAGTATCTCAATTGGCTAAATTTCTGGTAACAGTTGGGACTGGAGAGTGGGAAGCAAAATTAGAAGATGTGGAATATAGAAGGGCAATTGGGGTCTCCAGCTTTCTCCACACCAGGCTATCACTGATTGAATGCATCCCCTTGTTTTTACCCCTGGAACTACCATCACTTCTTACCTTTGTGGAATCCTGTCCATACTTCTCTAAATAGCCTGCTTAAACATCTCTTTAAAAAATCTGATTTCTACCAGGACTCTGCCTGATCTTTTCTGTTTTGTTTGGTTTCATTTTTTGTTTTATTTTGTTTTTTGGCCAATCCTAGGGCTTGACCTTAGGACTGTCCTGAGTCTCTCTGTGCTCAAGGCTAGCATTATACCATTTGAGCCACAGTACCACTTCTGGCTTTTTCTATTTATGTGGTACTGAGGAATAGAACCCAGGGCTTCATGTAAGCACTCTACCACTAGGCCACATTCCAAGCCCTCTTGTCTGTGTTATACTTAAGAAAACTAAAGCTTGCAGTAACTCAGACATTTCATCCAACTCTAAAATAATCAGTTAAAGAGAATTACAAAGGCTTCAACTGCTTTTGCTGTGGTAAGGACAATTCCTGATGATGTCCCAAATCTAAAAGATAGAATCAAATTCCTTGGTGTTAAATGGTCCTATGATCATTTACTGTGTCTGTGTCTTTATCAGGGCTCTTTGTCCATTAAATGCCATGTTCTCGTTTTGTAGGTACACCCTGATATTTTTAATAATATATGTAAATTTTGTGAAGATGTATTGTTTCCTATCTTGTTTTGATCATCTTGACACCACATTTTCCTGTTACACAAACATTCAGAGTGTGGTTTGTCCTCAGAGACCATGCCAATTGAGAGGAAATGTTTCTGAGAGGTGTCTGAGTTAGATGTGGCCATTTTTTGATGAAGTCTGCAATTCTAACAGCTGTGTCCTAAATTAAGAAGAAAATGGGCATCTCTCCAGAGATGAACAATTCATCAAGAACTTATCTTGCACATAATATAAAACTTTCATAATTCAGCCCTACTAGGAGGTTAGCCATGTTGAAACATGTTGTTTAAAGAAATACAGTTTGATGGGTTTGAAATACAAACAAGAATTAGGTAAATAGAATGAGACCAAGCATAAGTTCCCAGGAAATCTGCTTGAATGAACAGCTAAGAAAGATTTATAATTGGTGTATCAATTATTTCTACAGGAGTGGATATTTTTTATGATGCTTGAGGGTACTTAAAAAGTTTGTTCTCATAAGTAATTTAAACATTCCTCTTGAAATACTGTTTGCACTAGTAATTTATTTAGCAAATTAATCACAGAATCATAACATTTTAGAGCTAACAGGGCCTCAGAGAAAAATCTTATACAACTCTCTTTTTGCAAACAGTTTCTTGGATCACTTTTAGATCTATGCTCCCGGTTCAAGGACTAGTCCTCCACAAACTCTCAATCCAGCTCTAATTCCTGAAACTCCAGCTCTGACACAGATGGTTCCTATTGCTGCCTACAGGGAAAGGTCAAATATGCCATAAGTCTTGTTCTACAACACTCTTCTCACTGGCCACCCAGATAGACCCTCCTTTTAATCTGTTCTTTCCTATGTTTTCCATCAAAACTACATGTCTCCACATCTTATGCTCCTACATATTTCCAATCACTTCTACTATAACCTTGAGAGGAGGAACAACCAATCTTCTAATCTGCATTCTACAACTTTCTCAAATTCCCATTCCACTGGTTTTTGCAAGGACCACTAACAACAAAGCTTAAAATTCTTAGGATCATACCATTTCTAGATAGTAGTTGGAATCTCTTTCTCTCTCTCTCTCTCTCTCTCTCTCTCTCTCTCTGTCTCTCTCTCTGTCTCTCTCTCTCTCTCTCAAATTCTCTTTTAAACTCCTCTCCTTCTTGGTTTCTGTTCACCCTCACCCCTCTGATCATCCTTTTGTAATCAGCTCTTGTTTTATTATCTTCTCTTCCCATCTGTCCCTTTTAAGTTTTTCTTTGCAGTACTTACTGAGGTTTGAAATCAAGGCCTCATGGTCACCAAACAGACACACCCACTTGAGCGATGACCCAGCCCTTTTTGCTTTAGTTATATTTTTTAAAAGAGTCTCACATTTCTGCTTAGGGGTCAACCTGGACCGTGATCCTACTATTTATATCTACTGCATAGCTAGGATGACAGGCATATGCTACCACTACCTAGCTTACTGGGTTGCAATGGGATCTCACTATCTCACTAACACTTTTTTTTTACAAGTACTGGGGCTTGAACTCAGGGCCTAACTGCTGCCCCTGAGCTTCTTTTACTCAAGGATAGTGCTCTATCACTTGAGCCACAGCACCATTCCTGGCTCTTTTTTTGGTAATTTATTGGAGATAAGAGTGTCACAGACTTTCTTGCCTGGCTGGCTTTGAAGCACAACCCACAGATCTCAGCTTCCTGAGTAGCTAGGATTACAGTCATGAGCTATTAGCATGCTGCTTCGCTAACATTATACAAGCTGTCTTTGAACTATGATCCTCCTGAGCAATGCTTTCCAAGTAGCTGGGATTATAAGCAAGAGCTACCAAACCCGGCCCCATTCTTTTTTTTTTGGGGGGGGGGGGGCGGTCCAGTCGTGGGGCCTGAGCTCTGGGCCTGGGCGCTGTCCCTCAGCTCTTCAGCTCAAGGCTAGCACTCTACCACTTGAGCCACAGCGCCACTTCTGGCTTTTTTCCTTTTGCTTATGTGGTGCTGAGGAATCGAACCCAGGGTCTTGAGCATGCAAGGCAAGCACTCTACCACTGAGCCACCTTCCCTGCCCCTGGCCCCATTCTATAAATCTTTATGGGACATTGAAGTCACTCTCCCCCATTTAACAAGTACCCATGGGATTCTCAGATTTTAGTCTCTGGAACACATCTTTCTTTTGAGCTTCTAGTGTCTATAGAACTCTTCTCAATTTCCACAGGTCCTCGAAGCTCAACAAACACAAAACAAAACTATTCTCTGCCTAAATGTGCTCCCCTCTCAAATTTTTCTTTGTAAATGGCAATATAATTCATACTAGTGACCAAGCCAGAAATCATCAGTTAGTAGCTAAATCTATTAATGATTCTCCTCTGTTCCCAAGATAAAAATTCAAACTCCATAGCAGAGAATATAAGAGAAGCTTGCTAAGATCTGGCCACAGCATTTCATAGAGCTCCTGCTGGTCCTCACACGTACTTGAGGTAGATTGGCTCTCCTGTAATCCTGAGAGAAACACTGGCTCAGGCTCCAAGAATCAGTTAACTATTTCACCCTATTCTTTCATTTTGTTTGTTTTGCTTTGCTTTGTTTTTTCCATTCTCCCAAAGATTTAGTCACTCCCCCCATGCATCTATCTATGATACTCATGTAAGTATATTTACTCATTCACCTCTTTTCCTATTCATGATTAAAAGTACCTTCCAATAGGACATTATAAATACTATGGCATACTGTCCACTGCATTGTATATAGACAGAAAAGATGGTCATGAAAAGATTAACAACTACAACAACTAACTTGGTGGACAGATGGATATAACTGAAGTAGATGTTCTTTTTTTTTTTACACAAAGTTGCTACTGCTGTTCCTATTGAGTAATGCTTTCATTCCTAAAGATTCTAAATTCTAAATGCCTATCATCCAGTAGTCCAATGATGCTAAATTCACTTGGGGTCAGGGTTGCAAGAGGACAAGGAGAAATAATGATGACCCAGTCAATTTTTCAAGACAGAAAGATTTTCAATGGTTAAGGAAGTAGTGGGGGGGAAAAAGTATAGAGAGCCAGTTGGAACCAAATCATGAAGATAATTGAATGCTTAGATAAAGAGTTGGGATGTTGGAGACTCATTGTAAGCTTCTAAACAGGAGAGTAGCAGGGCTCCATTGTTCAGGGACAGTAAAAAATAATGGAAATCATATTCTACCAAGACACAGTAAAGCCTCCAGCACAACCATGTTCATTGCAGTACTATTCACTATAGTTAAGGTATGAAATCATCCCAGATTCCCCTCAATAGATGAATTCATCAAGAAAATGTGGTATATATACACAATGGAATTTTATTATCCATTAGAAAGAATGATACTGTATCATTTGTAAAGAAATGGAAAGACTTGGAAAAAATTATGTTAAGTGAAGTAAGTCAGGGCCAAAGAGACAAAGGTGAAATGTTTTCCCTCATATGTGAAAGCTTGAATTAGCTTATAAACTCATAAGTAAATATGTTAGGTTGTATGCAAGTGTATACAAATGTATTAACTGAAATATGGTAGATTCAAGAGAGAACTCAAATAGTGTAATTCCTTAGAAAGGTAAAGTCAAAATTCAACAAAATAAACACCAGGAAACAGGTACTTGAAAGGGGTGGGATAGAGGCAAGGGGAAAGGGGTAAACAAATGAAGAGGAGAAGAGGGGGAGACTGCAGTCAAGCATTCAATGAATATCCTACCAAATTAAGAAGAGGGAGGGGTCGGTATAACCCCTGTTTTCACCATATTTGATGTTAGTATAATTTGGGGAGGGGAAGGGGAAAAACAAATTGTTTAAACAGGGATACAGGTTGACCCATTGCAACAATGAGATGTAAAAGTCGCTATGTCAAAAAGGAACTTTACAATTAAGACGGGGGGGGGGGGGAGAAGTGTAGTAGTGGAGATGGGAAGGAAGGGATGGTAGGGAAAAACAAAGGAGGAGACAACAATGCTTAATGAGAAATGTACTCATTACCTTGTTCATGTAACTGTAACCCCTCTGTACAGTATTCTCACAATAAAAAACATTTAAAAAAAAAAAAGAAGAGTAAGGGAAGGGGTGAGGAGGGGAGGGATGGGTGAGAATGTTGAAAGGATTGACATTGATCAAGATATATTGTATTCATAAACTGGTTTGTTAAATGGCAACTCCTTTGTTTTTTTTTTCTTTTTTTTTTTAAAAATTTTATTTTATTTTATTTGAGAACATACTGTACAGAGGGGTTACAATTACATGGGCAGGATAATGCATACATTTCTTACCAAGCATTGCAGCCTCCTCCTTTGTTTACCCTTCACCTCCCTTCCCAGCCTCCCCCTCCACCCAATCATACCACCCCTCCGCCCCCCCCACACCGACATTGTAAAGCTGGTTTTGACATGACATTTTGTACTTCTCATTGTTGCAACAGGTCCACCTGAACCCTTAAACGACTTGTTTGTCCCCGTCTCCTCCACATGTTATACTGACATCAAATATAGTGAAAGCGGGGGTTACACTGTGGGGGAGGGACATACAAAGCAACAAAGAAATAATCTTATAAATGCGTTAGAAACACATGCATGAAAGAAACAAAAACATTAAAATACATATTTGAGGGTTCGTTTTCCTAACATCACATTATCTGACTTTTTCCGCTTGACTCATACCTATACTAGATATTGCAAATAAGGGAAACCATGGGACCTATGTTTCTTTGGGCCTGGCTTACTTCACTTAATATAATTTTTTCCAAGCCTTTCCATTTCCTAACAAATGGGGCAATGTCATTCTTTCTGATGGAGGCATAGAATTCCATTGTGTATATATACCACATTTTCTTGATCCATTCATCTACTGAGGGGCATCTGGGTTGGTTCCATATCTTAGCTATGGTAAATAATGCTGCAATAAACATAGTTGTGCTGGTAGCTTTAGTGTGGTCTTTTTTGTAAACATTAGGGTAAATGCCCAAAAGTGGGATTGCTGGGTCATAGGGGAGTTCTATGTGAAGTCTTTTGAGGAACCTCCATACTGCTTTCCAAAGTGGTTGAACAAGTTTACATTCCCACCAACAATGAAGTAAGGTTCCTTTCTGTCCACATCCCCTCCAGCATCTGTTGTTGTTAGAGTTCTTGATTTTTGCTGTTCTAACTGGAGTGAGGTAAATGGCAACTCCTTTGTACAACTACTTAAAGATATTTTTTAAGGAAAGAAAGTCATGGGATGGGAAGGTGGCTCAGTGGTAGAGCGCTTGCCTTGCATGCTCAAGGCCCTGGGTTAGATTCCTCAGCACCACATAAGCAAAAAGAAAAAAGTCAGAAGTGGCACTGTGGCTCAAGTGGTAGAGCACTAGCCTTGAGCTAAAGAGCTGAGGGACAGCGCCCAGGCCCAGAGTTCAGGCCCCACGACCGGACCCCCCCAAAAAAGAAAGAAAGAAAGAAAGAAAGAAAGAAAGAAAGAAAGAAAGAAAGAAAGAAAGAAAGAAAGAAAGAAAGAAAGAAAGAAGGAAGGAAAAAGTCATATTCCAGTCCAATATAACCTTGTTTTTCAAGGGAAATTCAAACCTGTAGTCGGGATGAGTGCATGAGGTTAATTGGTCAATTTAAGCCCTAAGTAGGATTTTAAATGCAGTTTTGTAATTTGGAAGTAGACAAATGCAGAACAATTGTAGGAGAAATTAAACTGTGCTAAATAACCAGATTTTAAAATGGGAGATATTCAGAACTATTCCCTCTCTAATGCTTCTTTTGCACTAGATACTTTGCTGAAAGTGAAATGGTTTTATGACTCTTTTTTACATAACAACTCTGTGGTTTCTTTGGCTACTGGGTTCTGGAAAGGGACATCTTTGTGTGCTGCAAATCACAACCTTGTTAGTAGGGAGTAGATAAGGGAAGGATGTAAGCAGGGGAAAACAAACATGCAGGTTTCCCTATCTGATGTTTTAATCTAGTAAGGCTAGACACGTGGGAAGAAACAAGCTGAATGACAGGAAAATGCCAAGGTTCAAAAGAGGGCTTTACACAGGACCAACAGCCCAGTGAAGGATGAATGCTAGAGAAAGGAACGAGGCAAGAGAAAGGAATTATCTCTGCTCATTTCATCTATGCAGAACTAGGATAGAGTCATCCATGACCCCTTACCCCTAGTCCTGTCAAATATCCAGAAGTGAATAATATCTCCAAAGATTCTGCAAGCCATGCCAGTCTTTATTGCTTGTTTGCTTTCAAATCACTTCAAAATCTCAAACCACCGTGATTCCTGAAGTCAGAATCTTGACAGCAATAACTAACAGATATTGCTACAGCAGGCATGTCATCCATGCCAACTACATCTATTTTATATCCTACCCCCTGCCATTTAAATATGTAATATAGTAACTAAAGTATGGTATATGCAGGGGAGAATTTCTGTGAACAAACTAAGTTAAACAAAATGAACACGAGGAAGCTGGAATGTGTGTTGGAGGGGGACAGAAAAATGGAGGAGGAAGGGTGGGTGAGTAGAATCGTAATAGTCAATTACATTTGTGTAAATGAAACTAGGTAAAATTGAGGGGATGGGAAGGGATTGGAGAGAGAGAGGAGAATGATGAGAGACCTTGATCTAGGTGCATTGAACTCACAAACTGACACCTTGAATTGAAATCCCCTTGTACACTCCTTTAGAGTAATAAAAAGTAAGGCTGGGAAGGTGGCTCAGTGGTAGAGTGCTTGCCTCGCATGCATGTGGTCCTGGGTTCGATTCCTCAGCACCACATAAACAGAAAAAGCCAAAAGTGGCACTGTGGCTAAAATGGTAGAGCGCTAGCCTTGAGCTGAAGAGCTGAGGGACAGCGCCCAGGCCCAGAGTTCAAGCCCCACGACTAACAAAAAAAAGAGAAATAAAAAGTAAATTGATAATGAATGGCACTAGAAAAAAATATGGTTTTATCCAGCTTCTCTGAATTCTTGTGTAAAAATTTATAAAAGCAGCTTTCTCGACTATAGATACGTCATACTTTTTTTCTGAGTCATAAATACAAACACAAGAAAATCCCAACATCTAAATTGAAGAGGTAAACTCTTCACTGTTGCCTTTCCAAGTCATGTCTTTTATCACTTTCTTCCAGTAATCAAGAAGATAAGTTATCTACAATACAAAATCAACAAAAGCCTTGGTACTTTATGGAGGAGAAAGGAGGAAGGTGTACTCATGAATAACTCTGACCCAATTGAGAGTTTCTGAATGATTAAGAAACTAGAACTTGACTAAGTCAGAAACTATGTGGTGTATAACAGAAAAATCTTCTAAAGCAAAACAACATTAAACATGCAGATGAAGCAAACAGATGAGAACTATAACTTTATAACTAGGAGCAGAACTCTAAATTGTCCTCATTTGGCTCCTGAACTGCGACACTGAGTACGAAGCAACCAAATGTGTTCTTAGTGAATTTGGGGGCAGGGGGAGGAAAAAAATCTGTATTGCAACAAACAAAATCATCCTATGTTAATAGTTAATAGTGCTTCCATTTCAGCCAAGTGAGGAGGGGTGTAACGCTTGATTTCCCTGCTTTGCTAGGATAAATGGTTTTTAACTTGGGATATTTTTCTAAGGAAAAGAGAACCATCACAATTCCCACGAAAGGAACAGGTAAACATATGAGATGAGTGAGATACTGAATAGAGATCCATTCTCTCTCATAGAAGTAAGACTAATAATAGCAGAAAGTGTTGCCTAGCTATCATTGACTGCTAATTTCCTAAGTATTAGTAGGTTTGAAGTATTTTAAACAGGTAACTTCACTGTCATGTTTTTAATAATCCTCTCTCTATGTTGTAGCATATTTCAACACTTCATTCCTTGCTTATTACCTTAATGACACAAATTACATTAGACATGAAAAAGTAAATTTTCCCTTTAGATAAAATAAATTCAAATTTTTGAAGGATGGCTGACATATCCAGTGAATATCCTATTCCATTTGTATTCTTATTAACACCTCTTGTAAATAATGATTTTGACACAATCTCTGCAGCCCCCACATAAAAACATCCAATCTTATAACATTTTTAGAAGCTACAGAATATCACACGTCTACCATTAACTTCTTTTTGAGCTCTCTGGCCAGTTGGCTTGGGAGTATATCTCTTACTTATTAGTCAAAGGATAAAGGACATCAAATATCACAGGCCCACCCAGTTCATCTGGGAAAACAGACCAGATTAGAAATCAATTTGGAGAAAGTCTGGATGCTTGTGTGTTTATCACCATACTGTTTTACTGTCTTGCTGTTTTCCTACTTAAGGGGGCAGCCATACCAAGTCATGAATAACCATGAATAACATGTTTTGAATCTTTCCTGCCCATTATCTTTTTTTTTTTAAGACTCTTTTTTTTTTTTGCCGGTTGTACTCTGGGCCTGGGTGCTGTGCCTCAGCTCTTCAGCTCAAGACTAGCGCTCTACCACTTGAGCCACAGCGCCACTTGCAGCTTTTTCTGCATATGTGGTGCTGAGGAATCGAACCCAGGGCCTCATGCATGCAAGACAAGTACTCTACCACTGAGCCACCTTCCCAGCCCTCCTGCCCATTATCTTATCATAATGGTAAAAAAAATCTTTGGGCTGACTAACTACATTAATATTAGGCATAGTATATCTATCTATCATTTGGATTTGTTCTTATTCCTTAATTGGACAAAATAATTGGAGAGAGATGCACAGTATTGGAAACCATCTTGGTCAACATCTGTGTAAGAGGCCTACCAAGGTGACAGTGTAGCAGAGCATGGATTAAGAGCCTGGCAGACTGAATATCTTTCTAGATGAGCAGAAAGCAACATGTATACATGTCAGAGTCAAGAGAGATAGCTTTGATTCTCCATGCTGCCACTTCCTGGCTCTGAGATAATTTATTATGTTAGTTATTGCATAATTTATTGACCCTCCTCAAGCAGATTCTTCCTGGGGTGTGAACATTAAATGAGATAACACATGTAAAATGCCAAAAACTCACACTGTTAATTAATGTTAATTATCATCAAAGATCTTTGGTTTTGGACTTTGGGAAATCCCTCCCATGTATTAACCAGAACTCGTTGTTCCCATTCCCATCTCCACTTCCAGAGCAAGGCTCAGAGGATAATGTCCTTTGTTGAGTTGTAGCCAAGGTATCAGTTGTCACTATGCCAAGATGGACCAGGGTCCTGTGCAGTTTACAAACAGTGTTACTTCAGTCTAGAAGATGCTTCTTTGGAGTCCTGAAGCCAGTAGTCAGCTCAATCTCTGTTACTGGGTTTTCCCACCCCAAGAAGCTCTGAATAGACCTCTGGGAAGTATTTTGAATAAATAATAAAAGTTTTATTATTCCCACTTTATGGTTCCCAGGAGCAAGAATGAACCCAGAATGTTGCCTGAACTCCCTCTTAGGCCCTAAACACATTACATTATCATATACATCCCATTCCTTGTAATTGAATCATATTACTTACAGTCACAGATTCCCATTATAAAAATTATTGTCTTAATTTTAACCAACATGCTTACTCCTCAAAATCTAACAAATTTTTCTATGCTACCCAAAATATCCTAGTTCAACACATAGCTCTCTGTGGTAATGCTTGTCCCTTTTCATAGATTATTGACCCAGGGTACTTTCACATTTGGGTACTTTCCACAATTGGGATACATGTTTTCCTCATTTTACAGCCCTTCACCTCTTACCAGCAGACCAACTGCTCTGCAACTGCAACGCTGTAAATCTTTTCCAGGCTATTCTAGAGCTTTCCTGAAAATTCTCTAGTTTCTTGGGACTAGAACTATGGCTCAAATGGTAGAGTCCCTGTCTAGAAAGTGCAAGGCCCAGAGTTTAATCCACAGACTATCTAAAAAAAAGCGGGGGGGAAGGAAAACAATAGAAGAAAATCTATCCTACTTCTTGGTCACTTGATGGGGAACAAAAAAGCCAAATGACATTTCATAACAATTGTTCAGCTTTTGGAGTGCCTACTATGTGACTATGTGACTTTGATTGGGTATCTTAATGCAAATTAACATTTCCAAACTTTTCCTGGAAGTTGTAATAATGTCCATTATACAGTGCTCTTCAGTACAGATGCTCCTCACTAGCATTCAATCCCAAGATGAAAGTTTCAGAAGTTGAAAATGCACTATATACACCTAACCTACACAACAGCCTAGCTTAGCACTGCAATGTGCTATAGAGTAAC
Organism: Dipodomys spectabilis; assembly: GCF_019054845.1. Lineage (NCBI taxonomy): Eukaryota > Metazoa > Chordata > Mammalia > Rodentia > Heteromyidae > Dipodomys > Dipodomys spectabilis. The sequence continues at coordinate 24,231,180 of NW_024870728.1, forward strand.
TCCTTCCTGGAATCTCATGGCTGTGGAGACCATGGCTTCCTGTTCTGCCCAGCATCAGGACAGAGGATCACACTGCCTATTACTACTCTGGGGGAAATCAAAACTTGATATTTAAAGTACACTTGCTATTTTCATCCCATTATAAAGCTGAAAAGTAAATTGAACAATCATAACTTGGGGACAATCTGTATTAAGAGAGATAATATGAATAGCTTGTTGTGGTATTTAGTGCATGTAAGTGGTCAGATATATAGATATAGATATGTATCATTGTTGTTATTAGTGGGCAAAACAAAGATACATAAGGCATATTCCCCACCCTCAAAGAACTTACACAATATTTAGGGTGATAAGATATAAGCATGGTCAATGACAATAATATGAGCAGTATCTTGGTAACATACATGATGCCACTATTTGTTAGAACACCACTATTGTGAAGAACAGAATAATATGGACTGGCATACAACCTGGAAGACTCTAAGTGAGGTTAAAAGATGGTGGGGAAGAGAATTCACATCAAAAAGAGTGATAGACAGGGGAAACGAGGAAAGAGATGGTTAAATAGCTGCACATGCCCAAGAGATACACACTCCTCTCAATTCATCTGTCAAGGCCCAGCTTGACAGACAAATTGTCCTTAAATAGGTTGTAAAGAGGGATGAGCATTCCAGATAGGGAAACATCAATAAATAATCTACTGAGATAGAAAGGTATAAGTGTGAAGACTATCATTGACAGGTTTTAAGAGTCCATGGCAATGTACTTTGCGGCCAGATTATGATGAACATAGAGTGTAAATGGTCACCCTGGGTAGGCATTGGAGGTTTTAGATCACAAAGCTATAAGCACTCAACATGGTAACAGTATATGTTATGGTAAATGCCATATACAGCCAAGAGTGTCACTTACAACAGAAAGGGAATATATTGCTACAATAGTAAAAGTCCAGAGAGGAGGTAGAAAGGGAAGCCAGGACTGAAAGATTCTTGGAAGGAAAAGTACATTCTGATCTAATAGGTTTGGGCAAGGTAGAGTGGAGTTATATGTAAAGAAAAGAAGGCATAGGATACTGTATGTTAGTCCCAAGAAACAGCAAGAATGGGGTATAGTATTATTACTGGTATATAAAGGTTATGTATCTTGTCATTTGTTAGCCACATACCCTCTCTACCCAAGACCCTGTGCTGGGTCATTGCAATCCAGAGATGAACACAACAGCCTCTGCCTGCCAGGAAATAACAGCCTTGTCAGAAGGGAAACTAGATCGGGGAAGAGAGATAAGTAGTTACTCATAAGTTGGTAGATCTGACAAAACTTAAATGTCACCTAGTGTACACCTCACCTGAAACAAACTTTAAAGATGGGAAACTGAAGCCCAAAAGCACTACGTGGTTTCCAAAATTCACACCTCTAGCTACTTTCAGCCCAAAAGGCAATCCCAGAATTCATTGGGCTCACCTGACCACATCATCACCACCCCATGCTCTGTCTTCACTTGGTGATGTGTGTTTAACATTAAATTGTTTATTACCATGGGGCATCATTTTTGGTATCAAACAAGCATTTTTTTTGTATTTCTTCTCCTACTTATTAACTCCTCCAGGACTAAGCATTCCTTTCATATCTCCTTTTGCTTCTATATCTGTATGGGCATTACAACTTACTCATGCACAGGGTTGATCCCTGTCCTGAATAGTTACCTCTTATTCCTAATTGCTATAAAGTTTATGTCTCAGAAAAATCTATTTCCTTGTTCCAAACCCTGACCAGTCTCAGCTCCAGTAGACTTGAGATTAAAGTGCTCTTTTTCTCTTGAACTAAGTATTTTCTCAAAAGGAAGATAAGGTTACTTTGCCTTTCTTCCCATATACAAAGTAGCTTAGCTCAAAATCACTATAAATTCTGAAGAGTCACAGTTGATGACAAAAGAACATTAAAATATTCTTTATAAGATCTCTACAATGTTTTATGAGAATCTCATCCAAATGTTTCTAATTTTGAAATTGAATGTTGCTTGCCATTTTTGACATAGGTTTTCTTATCTTGAAATCATATTTTAAAGCTGTGATGTGTGTGTGTTGTCTATTTAAGATTTCTACAAATAAAAACTGCTTGATGTCTTTCCCTGCTATACATTCTCATGGAAGCAATCACCTCATCCCTAACTTTCAAAAGGAACAAATATAATAATAATAAAATAGTAGTAATAATAATAATAATATACTAAAACTATCAGCATGTAAACTCCAAAACTGAAGTAAAATCTAAAAAGACTGCCTCTCTCTTAAGGAAGTTATCAAAAGGAAAGATGGATCTAGAAAAGTATCTTCTGATTTTGAGTGATCTCCTCAGTGAATTTTTAGAAGCTCCAGGAATTTCACAGAAAGTAGAGAAGTATTTACTGTGGGGTTTTAAGAAATACAAAACGCTGACCACTAGTAGCTCACACCTATAATCCTAACTACTCCGGAGGCTGAGATTTGAGGCTCTTGATTTGAAACCAGCCCAACCAGTCTAATTTGACTCTTACCTTCAACTAACCAGCCAAAATCCACAAGAAGAATCATGGTTCAACTAGGTAGAGCGCTAGACTTGAAAAAGCTAAGTGAGAACACTAGGATCTACATTCAAGCCCAAGTACTGGTGTGCACATACATTCACACTCACATATAGAATACAAAATCTTACCAAAAATATACAGGAAAAGACACAGGGTCATTCTGCAAACCTAAACAGTGGTATCTGCACTCACTGACAGTTGTTCTCTTGCTAGTTCTGTCCAACAGATACCAGAGCAATGAATGAAGAAATGCTCATGCAGTGATGTCTCACATTTAATATCTTAATATTAAGTAATTAATATTTCAATACCACCATGGGGCAAGGTCAATGTTATACCAAAAATGTTTTCCCCAACCTCTGTTTTTACAGTCAGATAGTCCCAAGGCTAGATTAAGGGAATAGACCAAAAGAGCATATTCCAAGAGGTAGATAATAGGATATCTGGAAGCAGTAAGATAAGTACACACAGGGACTCCTCCTGTCTTTTGACAGGATTACTGCAGAAGGTCAGACACACTCAGCCTAAGCAATCATACAACCAGTGTTTTTCTGCTGGCATCATTCATTCTCCAGGTATTTACACTTCCTGCACCTAGTCAAAGCCCTCACAGGGCTCTAAGGTTCCCACATACACTCACTTGAGCAAAATAAACAACTAAACTGTAAGGTGTGGGCTGAAACAAAACAGACTGCTAATGCCAACCTTACCATCCAGTACAGATTTTAAGAGTTGCTGAAAATCAAATTCAGGAGCTTGACCTAAGGTTTTTAAGCAGTCAAGTAGTAGAATTAAAGAGACAGAGGAGAATTCAAACACTAATTTTGTTAATGATGCTATAGGATCCTCTATATTATGTCCAGCCAAACATGGTAGCACTGGCTTGCAGTGCTAGCACACAAATGGCTGAGGCAAGAGGATCATGAGTTCAAGGTCAGACATAGAAAGACATAGCACATAGAAAAACTCTATCTCAAATAAATAAATACATTCATAAACACATAAAGGCTGAAAGTAAATGGAATTGGACATAACTGGGGTCAGAAGCAGTAACCTGTCCCACAACCCCAAGCTGCAGACCAGAATTGCTTTGGCACAATTCTCTCCCTTTCCCCCTGATCAGAGAAGCTAGGGACAAGCAAAGTTATTATAACAAAGAAACAAAGGGTTCAAGGCTAGTAACCACTATGGGAAAGTGAAGAGCTATCAAGAGCATAAGCCAAAAAGCTTGTGATGATTATGAGAATAGAAAAATATACTCATTTTAGGCAAATTTTCAGTGAAAATTATATAACCACATTGTAAACCTTCTTTCAAGCATGTAATTAAAAATGTGTCCTAATCTTATTTTTTCAAAGAAAGTGTCATTTTAGAATTCAAGGTTTGTCTTTTAAAAAAAATAAGATTCTGATGTTAATTTGATCTATAGCAACACTAAATAGCATTTTTTTCAGAAAAGCAAATTATGCTACAAAAGTGCTTAGCAAGAGCTTCTGTTCTGCTCCTTGTGGGGGTGGCACAGTATCTAGAATATAGGCATCACAGCTCACTTTCATTATCTTTGTTGAGCACTATATGGTACCTTTGCTGTACTGGAGTACAAATGGACTCTAAATGGTTCCTACAGCCATTAGTAGTTCATAACACTTTTTCAAGTATACCAGCTTGAGTTGGGTGGGGTACTTGACATGGTAACATTCAGTGTGTATAGACATAGAATTTGCCTTTGATGATGAAGATAATGAAGGCAGGGGAAAACACAAGTGACTTCAAGTAGCCCCAAACTTCAAAAGTTTAAAAACTCAAAGGCTGGTAAATTGAGTTAAAGATCTTTTGTGGGTTGAGCATGACTTAATTAATGCCCCACCCCTGCCTTTAACAATTATCCACTCAAAACAAAAAAGAAATAAATTGAAAGCATGTTTTGGAAATCATATAAATGAAAAGGCTGGGTACATTTGGCCTAAAGAAAAGAGAGTGAAGAGATTCTTGCTAACCACCTTCAAGATTAAAGCATGGCATTGTAAAAGAGTGGTAGGAATGTCCTATTAGGAGTTAAGTAATAGATGGTGTGAGTTGTTTCCATTAAAGGCAAGAAGAAATTGTCTGAAGAGTCAGCAAATAAGAAACATATTTTAGTAAGAACTACTGAACATATACAAGAAACACTCATCTCTGAGTAATTAAAGGATGGCATGGAAGGTAAGAAAATAGATTGCATTTCATTTCAAAGTCAGCATATTAGAGGTTATATCATTTTAGAGGTGTTTCTAGGTTCCATCTGGAAGAAAATTGCTGGATTTTTCCATGTGTACCCAAATTCATCCCAATACATTAAAAGAGAAAGAAATCAAAGATTCTCTGTGACTATTCTTGTAGTCTCTTGATAACTCTATGAACAGTAGAGGATGTGTGGAGGACATGGGTTTAGGGAAGTCTAAGAAAATAGAGGGACAAGGATTTTCAGAGTCAGAGAACAGACTCAAAACCAAGCAAAGAAGTGACACCTAAGTCAAAACATATTTCAAGGATTCAGTCTCTGCTTTCACCACAGTCCTGGCTGGTCTATCTGAGGAGCAAGTACTTCTGGGAACACTGCTTACATGGTAAAGATGGTAGCTACCTGATTTGACTATCCTAATCCATGTCATCTGAGCTCAAGTTTATAGAACTCTCTACCTTTCTATTTCAGGGTGATCATCCCTCACTGAAAAAAATCCCATGAAGACAGAAAGCATAATATTGAGAATTTTTCCAGAAAGCTAGAGTAAAACTAAGCTTTGCTTAGTTTATCAAACAAATGGAAGTAAGAGTGAACAGTCTCACAACAGAAAATTGCCACAGATTATCTAAAGAGTTTTGGAGCTTCAGCTGGTCATCTAAAGGCAGGTTTTGCAAGCCAAGATATCAGTTGAGATTGGGGGTGGGAGGGTTGATGACAAAATAAATTGGTATATAGGTACATAGTGAGGCACGAGTGTTAATGATGGTCCTGATGACAAAGCTGTTAGAAGCACCAAGTATGATGCTGAGTAAACATTGCAACTTGAGATCTCTGTGAGTCAGACTTTGGGACAGGTTAGTATTCAGAAAGGTAATTATTAGAAAGTATCCTTGAGAACATACCTATGGGATAGACAGGGAGGAAGCTGTATTGACCAGCTGTCTTGGGCACATACTCCACAGCCTTAATCAATCCCCACAGGGAGCTCTGAATTTAAATAGCCCATTAGAAATGTTCCACATTGGGTCACTTCATTGGACATAGGCTGCCTGTAGCAGGAAGTAAAATGAGCAAGGCATTGAGCAAGGCACTTTTCTGCAGCTGAGTCATTGCTGCAGGGAATAGCAAAGGCTCTCTCCTAACAGCATTCCCAGCAGCTAAGGGAAGAATTGTCTCCTGGAAAGCCCAGATAGGATAGACCATAAGTCTATCATCCATGAATGTACCTTTTCTGAATAAACAGATGATATCTCTTAGCCTCAGCATTATTTACAAGAGGACTTAAAAAAAATCTATTGTTTGTTCACACTATTGATTAACATAGGATCAAGGAATAAGGTTTCACTGTTCATAACAAGTTTAGCTTCTCTGTTCTTCACACCTGAATTGATCTGGATCGCAGAAAAATACTGCCCTTCCCTGTGAATCAGATGAATTTTCTAACCCCAAATATCCACACCTATCTTCTGCCATTTGGGTATTATGTGTGTGTTTCCCTTATCTCATGGGTATGTCATTAACCTCTCTCCTCTGATAACAGATTCTTTGCCTAAAACCTCAGATACAAGAAATGGTTCAATTTATTTAGGCTAATAATCCCACCTGGGTTGAGATCCTACTATTTGTGCTTCTCTGTATGGATGGAACAGTAAGTGAGTGCCACTGTAACCTGCCATTTTGCTAACCCTGAAGCTTGGGATGACAGGTGCACACCATTGCACTTAGCCATTGGTCAAGATGGAATCTTGTGAACATTTTTCTCCAATAGGCTGGTCTCTAACCATGATCAATCTCTGCTTCCCACATAGGTAGAATTACAGCCTTGAGTAACCATGCCCAGCTCCAAACCTTCCCATTCTAACCTCCCTTGCTAGCCCTTCTAATTCTAGCTCTTCTATGGAAACTAACTATTGCCATAGAAATGATCATGTTATTTAGTTATTGTTCTCTGCTTACTTAAACAGTTAAAACCAATATGCATAAAACATCCTTGACTTCTTTCAATAGCCATTTGTCAGCTAGAAATTCATACCTGATCAGTTCTTGGGACTTTAAACCCATAACGTATTACCTTACTCATGTAACTGTAACCCCTCTGTATGGTATTTTCACAATAAAAAAGACATTAAGATTATACTTTTTGTATTTCTTTCTTTCCTCTAGGTTTATCTGCATTATACATAAGATATAATTTGATATTGTTTGGATTTCAGGGAGAAAAATGGAAACCACACAGCATTTCAATGGACTTGAGTGCAGGGAATAGGGTAAATAGGCACTAAGGGGTTGAAAAGAACAACAGTGAGGTCATACCAGATGGCAACTGCAAGAAGTAGTGGCCACTCCTGGGGCTAGTGAAACCAAGGGGAGATTAGAGTTATTAAGAACCTTGGCTGTGGGCAGCAGGTGCACTGAGCTTGTGATTATTCTTCAGGCCTGGAGCTGGACCCTCATCATGCCAAAATGAGCCTCTGAGGAGGAAGTCTACCAGTTGGTACTGGTGTCTCTGAAGCAGCACAGTTACAGCTGTCTTCTGGGAAGGTGAGTACAAACAGGAAATCAGGGCCATCTGTGCTACCCTGCTCAAAAACTATTGTTGTGGTCAACAAAGCAATGTCCCTCCACCTTGCTCTAGACCTCACAGGGCACAGCTGGCAAAATAAGAGTGTGGTTCAGAAATGTGATTTGCAGAGTTTCAGTCCAAGCATCCCAGGACAGAGACGAGAGGGTAAGAGTTTAGACCTCAAAGATGATAGTTTAACAACCAGCAGGGGTACCATCACCCTTTAAACCAGGTGTCACTAAATCACAACTTGTAAGCCGGATGTTTCCACACATAAAGTGTCAGGAACATAATCTTATACTCATTTGTATACATACTGTTCACTGATGGCTTTCATGCTTCAATGGCAGAGATAGATACGATGAAGATTGTATGGCCCACAAAGCCTAAATATATCTGATCCCTTTCTCCTTTGCCAATATTTGCTTTCAATCTTCAAGGTTGAATAACTTTGTTATTTTGACTTCTAGTTCCTTCACCCATATACAGAATTATCTGCCTAGTTCTATTGAGTATCCCTCTGATCTGCCTTTGTAATTACCTCTCTTTTTGACTGTCTCTTCTTATCTGTCTTCAGTCTGCTAACATGCTAATGCCATATTATCCTTTGGAAATTTTATGTCACTAATAGCTGATTAATACTTTTCCCTATCTTTCTGGTTTTTGTCCTCTGATTTGGAAGAATCAGAAAAATAACATTATATGCTATTCCTGCTTTAAAAACCAATCAGAAATGGACTGTCATTGAGAAGTAAGCAGAGATCAAAATATTAAGTTCATTATCATAAAACCTAAGATGGAAGCAGACACTGGTGGCTCATGCCTATAATATTATAATTCTATAATTCTATCTGCCTATAATTCTATAATTTTAGCTTCTCATAGGCTGAGATCTGAGGATCAAGGTTCAAAGCCAGCCTAGGCAGACAAAACATCAAGGCTCTTGTCTCCTATTAACTAGGAAAGGCCAGAATTGAAGACACGACTTACATGGTAAAATGCCAGCCATAAGCACAAAAGCTGAGGGAGATCTTGAGGCCTGAGTTCAAACCCCAGTACTAGCACGTGCACATACATACTTACACACACACACACACACACACACACACACACACACACACACACTAACGTGGAGCTGTAACTAATTTATGCACTGAAAAAAGAGTATAACGGTCCTACTATCTTCCATTAATATTCCAATTAGACCTTAGGAAATTTCATCTAAGAGAAAAACTTAGATCATCTTAACAAAACACTAGTCAGGATCCCTACCAGACACTGATAGAGAAAATAACAGAGATTAACATCCTAGTTCATGAAACTCTCCAATAGATCAACTCCATCAAATAGATTAACATAAACTAATGGATATCTCCTATCAGTTAGTAGGGACAGAGTAAAAAAAAAAAAAAAAAAGACAGGTCAAAGTCAAGGATCTCACTTCAGGACTCTTACATTTACATTATGACCTTATGATGGGTAGTAGTAGAGTATTGACAAGTCTTGGAGAATATGCTTCACAAGCATCTCTCATGAGCTGAACTGTGAAGTTTATCACCCAATCCTGTAACTATCTGTCACAGGATAGGTGGTCAGCTATTCATCCAATCTTGGTCTTACTTCAAAGGTTGCTTTCTCAATCCACCTGCTTTAGTTTTCTATGGTGATTAGTATTGAGAAACATGAAGTTACTCACAGAAAAAAACTAATCAAATTAGTTCCAAATCTGCAGTGTATCCAATCTCAAAAATTTGATTTCTTTTCTATATCCCTTCCCAAATCATACCCAGTTATATACTGTTCAATACATTTCACAAATGTGTATGCAATATGATTAATAGTACTGCTATACATTGTGCAGCACTAATCAAATAAATTTCCGGCAAAGTTTACATATAAACTTTCTCACATTGTGAAACTCCCCGAAGAAACTGAAGTCCAAAGATTAAATTCACTTGCATGTTAAAGTTCAAATAATTTAACATGCAAAATAATTAACATCCTTAATTCTTCCTTCCCAAATTATTCCACATAGGCTCAGGGACAAGGGCTGAGAGGCTCGGATATCTGGTAGGGTGTGGGTTCCTTCAATTACTACTGAGAAGAGTATAATATCCTTTGTTTCCGACATTAAAAGAATCCAGAAAAGGGGTGGGGGGAGGACAAGATGGCAGAATAAACAACAGGGAACAACCCTGGCTCTCTCTAACTAAACAGATACAGGGCCCTCAAGAGAGAGATACCAAGGAAATTAAAAGCAAACAGATTGACACCAACTATGAAGAAACTATAAGAAGTGCCTACAAGCAGCGAAGAGGAGCCACAGAGAAACCTTCATAGCGCACCTGTGCTGTGATCCCAGGCTCAGACAGCAATATACCTCCAGCTCCGAAACTTTAGATCTGGACTTGAAAAGCGCAGGCCCAGGAACGTGGACCTGGAACTGCCACATTGAGATGAAGCCACCTTCCACCACAGCACTGCTGCTAGGGTCTGATCCGTCACCGGAAGCCGTAAGTACTCACCTGGGACTCCTTCCCCCGGAGACCAGCACAGGTGAGCCAGAAGCCTCTGTCCCAGAACCTTGCTAGAGGAGTGGTGAGCAGCCAGTCATTATTGAAAATGGCTAAGGAGCGCAAGACCATTTCCAGCCCTGCCCGGGGCTAGCCACGCACCTGCGAGCTATGAAAGTTTGGTTGGAGACACCACCCCTACCCCTCCGGTGAGCAATAAACGTCCATCACCAGCGAATGGTGAGAAGCCAATCCGAAAACCATCGCCATCATTGAGAAAGGCTTCGGAAACCAAGCCCAATTTCCAGCCCTGTCCAAGGCTAGCCAAGCACCTGGGAAAGCCCAGCCCCAGCCCCACCTCCATTCCAGGAAAGTCTGCAGAACCTAGCCCCACCCCTCCACGCGCACACTCTCCAGACACCCTGCCCAGCTGGTAGCCACCGGGACCATCACCCAATCTTTTTCTTTTCTTTTTTCTTTTTTTTTTTTTGTGAAAATACCATACAGAGGAGGTTACAGTTTCATGAGCATGGTAATGAGTACATTTCTTATCAAGCATTGTTGCCTCCTCCCTTGTTTCCCCCTCCCATCTCTTCCCATCGCCCCCCCTCACCACCAAGCCCCTCACCACCACTAACAACCTGTATCCCTATTTAAACTATTTGTTTTTTCCCTCCCCTCCCCAAATTATACCAACATCAAATACAGTGAAAACAATAGGGGAGGGACATACAAAGCAACAAAGAAATATCTTATAAATATGTTAGACACAATATCAAGAAAGACAAAACATTTGAGTCCTTAACTTGGGGTTCATTTCGCTTAACATCAACTTATCTGACCATTTCTGTTTGTCTCAGACATATACTAGTTATTGCAAATAAGAGAAAGCATGGGACCTATGTTTCTTTGGGCCTGGCTTACTTCACTTAATATAATTTTTTCCAAGTCTTTCCATTTCCTAACAAATCCATCACCCAGCACTGCTCTGAATGAAACAAGACAAGAGCCAGTGACCCCTGCCCAAACGCTGCTGAGCCATGCCAGGAGCCACAGAGATCCCCAGAGTTCTCAAGAGCAGAGATAAGGGAGAAGGAAAATGTGCTTCAGGACAAGGAGTCTGTCCTGGACACAGCCAGGAGCAGTGAGGAACTACCTCAGGCCAGCAGGGAAAAGGACAGGGGATCTGACCTCCAGTCTGCAGTGAGCAAACCTGCCCAAAACACCAAGTAAACTGAAGGACTGAGAACTTCTGCCCTGCCCCTGTGGTAGCCACCCTCTAAATTACCAGGAGGAGGGCTGCAGAATGCAGAGGGCAACAAAGACAGAAAGATGTCTATCCGCTTAACCTGGCCAACGAATAATGCTCCAGACAGGCTATCCTGAGCATTTTGAATGCAGACTTCTTTTCATTTGTGTTGTTTATATGTGTATTCATTTTTGTTGTTATAATTTTTTTGTTTGAGTTGTACAACACACACACATATATATACACACACATATATATACATGCATATATGTGTGTGTGTGTATATATATATATATGTATGTATATGTACGTTTCTCTCTCCTCTATATTGCCTTTCTCCATTTAAAAGTGTAGTGGTAACTTAGGCTGTTTAGAGTAGGCAACACTAGGGCTTAAGGATTTAGATACAACTTCTATTTTATTCACTTCAGTAGATCACAGGGTTTCTCTTTCTTATTTTTCTCTTCCTGTACACTCATTCCCTGTCTTTCCTCTTCTAACTCCTAAGTAATCTTTAGCCTCTTTCACCCATAGATCACTCTGGATAACTATCCTCTCCATCCTTCCCTTGCCTCAGAATTCTAATTTGGAACCCTGATTGCTAAACTTTAACATTACTTCTCCCCATCATGACTGAATTCTATTCCTACACTGAGTGGTCTTTACAGATTCCAATACAAATAAGTAAATCTCACTGAAAGATTAAATGATCAATTGCCTAGTCAATCGAGAACACAGAAAATAACCTGTTAGAAGAATCTCAGCCTCCCTCAAATCAAAAGCAAAAAGGTCTCCAAGTGGGTAAAACCCATCACAGAAATGCAAGAAATATGAGAAATAAGGAAATAAACACCCACCTTAAACAGCCAGATAATAAAAGAACAGAAAGATCATATTCTAGAAGTAACACAAACTGATAAAAATGATTAATGATAGAAGGTTTTTACAAGACATTTTGTGAGTGCAATGGGACTAACCAAAGATATGGAAGAATTCATAGAAAACACAAACAAAAACCTAATGAAATTCCAAGAGACCTCAAAAAAAGTCCAATTTGAAAAACCACCACTCAAAAGAGATGAATGAAGATAAATAAGTCAATGAGGTAAAGAAGTCAATATAAGACCAAAAAAAGATCTCAAAAAAGAGATAGAAACCCATAAAAATGAACAAACAGGAGGCAGAGAAAAAAATCTAAAGTTTCTACAGCACAGTAGATAGCATAGAAGACAGAGTCTCAGGGCTTGAAGATAGCAAAGATATAACATAGAGAAGAGTTAATATACAGAACAAATCCAAGAAACAAAAAAAATGAGCTTACAAGAACTTCAAGACTCAGTTAGAAGACTTAATTTGCTGGTGAAAACTATTGAGGAAGGAAAAGAGCAGACAAGTAAAGGGATAGGAAGTATATTTAACAGAATTCTAGCAGAAAATTTCCCATTCAAAAATAAAGGCCCATTCAGATACACAAAGCCTTTCAAACACCCAACCACCCACTACTGCATTTTGATCCACACAGATCCAAAGATAACAAGGACAGAATACTTAAAGTGGTCAGAGAGAAAGGACCAATTACTTATAAAGGAAAACTGGTCAGAATAACTACAGCTTTCTCTTATGAAATTCTAAAAACAAGGAGGGATTAACATGATGTATGCCAAGTGTTGAAAGCAGGCATCTACCAACCAGGAATATTGTATCTACCCAAACTTTTCTTCATGACTGATGAGCAATAAAAACATTCCATGGTAAGCAAAAATTAAAACAATTATCTCCACCAAACCAGCACTATACAAGATACTCAAAGATGTCAAGCACACAGAATATCAACATAAACGTGAAATAGGCAGAGAAAACAGACCTTAGCAGATAAACAGATATATTGATAACAGAAGAGAAACAGCTTCTAAATGGAGAATAACGTGACATGAATTACCACATCCTTCTCCGTTGTAATATTTAAAAATCAATGGACTTAGTTCTCCAACTCAAAGATGTAGAGTGGCTGGTTGGTTCTAAAGGCATATGTTGCCTACAAAACACACATCTAACTGACAAAAACAAGTATCTACTCAAGATGGAAGACTGGAATAAAGCCTTTCAAGGAAATGGGCCTCATAAACAGACTGGATAGCAATAGTAATATCAGATAAAGCAGACTTCACATTAACATTAGTAAGAAGAGCCAGAGAAGGACATTATATGTTGATAAAGGAAACTGTCCACCAGGAGGACAATGGGAAAAGAGTAGACCAATGAAGAAGAGAAGGAAGGGAGAATGGAGTCAAGAATACAACGTATGTACTACAAAACTGAGAAAAATAAGGAAAGGGGTGTTACTAATCAAGATGAATTAGATTCATAGACTGCTTTGTTAAATGGAAATTCTTTTGTACAATACGATAATAATAACAATAAACTATATAAAAATTATACAAACAAAAAAGAATCCAAAGACATATCAAGGTTATCTCAGCAGAAGCACAACAGCCATAAACTTAGACAGGAAAATCCCAGTTGGTAGAAAGGTCATCTTTGGCAAAATGATCATGTGAACACAATATTCATCTAAACCCACGTTGATGTGGCTAAGACCATAGCAGTTTATCAATGGTACCAAGAAAAAGTAGTCAGAGAAAAAAAGGATTCAATTTCAGTCCTGCCAGAATAGTCAACTGATATTAGTTATTGAAAGTTCATGACCATGAACTGAAGTCCTGTTTGGAAAATTGTCTTTACAAGACATTATCATATCTGAGGGAAAATCCAAGTGCTTACTGTCTTTTATGTCAGAGCTAAGATATTGAAGACAGTGCTGCCTTCTTAGAAAATACAAAATTTTTCATTGTACCATGCCAACCTCAGGTCTTATTTCCATTTTCCCTTCTACAGTCTTCTCTTTCTCACATCAAGGTGCTATACTAAATGGAGTATCTATTAAGATGGTAATTTCCACACCCTCTTCAGAGCAAGCATGTTTAGTTCTATGACTTGTGGCCCCATGAATCAGGTTACCCACAAAATATAATAACCTACTTCCTACATTTTTCTTCCTCCTCAGCAAATGGCTTCACTGATGGTCCCACAGAGCTCTCCATATTTTCCTCCTAGCTTTCTACTGAAAGCTCAGGACCCTGCCCTGTAGCTTTCAAGAACTTACTGTCTTCTCTCATACCCTGGGAATTCCAGGCTTTGAGCAGCATTCCATTCTGCTCCCTATTTTAGGATATATAGAATAGGATATAGTTCTGGGTTTCATGATTTATCCTGTTCTGTTAATTCTCTCCAAAAGATCTAGATATGATTCTAACTACCAAACTCAAAATTTTAATGCATACTTTCCTTATCACAAGTAAGGCTACTATGATGTTGGACTTAAATATGTGTTCACTTTTACATTCTTTTAGCTTGCTAGCAAAGACTTCTTCTGTTTCTTTGTTTTAAATGAGCCAAAACACTAAGATAAAAAATACTACTGGTAAGTTTGGGATTACTAAATTTCTATGTTCATCTCTGGTCCATTTTCACATACCTAACTTGAATAAGTCCATCTTCTGGAAATTTTCTCTCACTAAAACCAGTTTCTAACCAAAGTCATAATTTGCATCTATTACTGCCTGGTTCCATTTTCATAGACATCACTTTAAAAGGGTCCCCCTTTTATAGACATCACTTTACAAGGATCCCCCTGTGAATCCTAATTTCACCATCTCAGGCATGTTGTAAACTTAGCTGTCTCAAAATTCATCTAGTAATTCTTTCAAAGTTGAATGCTGATATTCTCAGTTCTTTCCTTTTAAATACATCCAGTTTATTTATAGCTACTTACTGTATTTATACTATCTTCCAGGGATAATTTTCTAATAGTCCATGGGCTTCTATTTCAGGGCTTTATTATGGCACCTCTCAAAGTATATTAGCTCCTAGAAACCTCTGGGTAATCATTCTGATTTGTGTTGTGAAAGATTGCTCCTCTTTCTCTTTCAGATCATAAGAGGTCATAGACACAGTCTATGATCTATTATAAATAACATATTTCCTCTGTATAATATCCTACTTAGCAATGACTAAATCTATATCTATCTCCTTTACTCTTCATATGTCTTTGCCTCTTCAGTATTATCATCTCCCAGAATGTCAACATTTTCCTGAAGGAAATATCTTGCCTCTTCCAACTTAATCAGGCTACCTTTCTCCCTAGTCTTCATTTATACATTTGTTTCATTTCAGAAAGAAAGATGAAGAAATTTCTTTTTCAAGCCACCTTCCTTCCTTCTGAATTTCTTAAGAAAATCACATGCCTAGTAGCAGAGTGTTATAGGTGACTTTTAAAAAATTAACTTATGGGGGAGAATGATAAAAGGGATGATGTTGACTGAATTCAATGTATTCATATGCTACTTTGTTGAATGGCAACTTCTTGTGCAACTACTTAAAGATAAACATAATATTATAGATAAAAACTTTAAATGGACTTATTTTAGTCATACAGAGTGGTGGAGGGGATTTTATCATTACATTTTATGCGTGTTTATAATATATTCCAATTGGACCCATCCTTTCTATCTCACTATCCCTTACTCCTGACTTTTTCTTCCCAAAACAATTTCAACAGATTTCATTGTTCCATTTTCCAAGTTGTAACCAATGTATTTTGACCATATTGATCTTCTTCCATCCTCCTTGCTAGCCAAATATCCTCCCACTCAATGAAGACTATTTTTTTCCCCACCCACCTATCAGGAGGAGACTGAGTGTGTGTGTGTGTGTGTGTGTGTGTGTGTGTGTGTGTGTGTGTGTGTGTGTGTGTGTGTGTGTGCGCCCCTCCAAGGGCTTGAACTCAGTGCTGGGCACTGTCCCTGAGATTTTTTACTCAAGTCTAGAGCTCTATCACTTGAGCCACCGCTCCATTATTGGCTTTTTGATGCTTACTTGGAGATAAGAGTCTCATGGACTTTCCTGCTGCTTTGAACTGTGCTCTCAGATCTCAGCCTACTGAGTAGCTAAGGTTACAGGCGTGAGCCACCAAATCCCCGCTAGGAGGGGGCATTTTTAATAGGCATCTTAGTCTGTGATTTTACAATAAGTTTGGTGAAATATTTCTCAACAAAATCATGTGATAAATTAATTTTTATAAGAAAAGCAATTCCTTCTTTTATAAGAGGGTTCATGAAATAATTTACATACCATATATTCACCTATTTTCAGTGTTTAGTTAGGTGACTTTTTTTTTTTACAAATAATTTCAACAAAAGTAAACACCTTTGAAACTATAATATATAATAGTTCTATGATCTCAAAAAAGTTTTGATATTCTGCCTTTATTCATGGTTCCAAGAAATCACTAATTTGCTTTTGGAAATACAGTTTTATTTTTTTCTATAATGTCACAAAATTTCCTTACATATGTATTATTTTTCATATGTACTTTTTCAATGATCCAGAGGTTTTAAGATTCATTTGTATTGTTTCACACATCAATTGTTTGTTTCTTCATATTGCTGAGTAGTATTCCACTACACAGATTTTACTTAATTAGTTTATCTAGCAATTGATAGAATTTTTGTTGTTTTTAGTCCTTAATGATTATGAATAATGCTTATATGAACATTTGTATGAAAGTTTTTATGTAGGCATATGATTTTATTTCTTTGGAGAAGAGCTTTATGAGTAGAATTGCTTTGCTAGGTTACATAGTAAAAGAATGTTTAAGTTTATAATAACTTGCTAAATTGTTTTCCAAAATGGCATTACCATTTGCATTCCCCTTAACCAATATATGAGAGTTCAAGTCACACTATGAAGACCACATCTTAATTTTATCTATACTAGTGAGTGGGTAGTACTATATTACTGTGGTTTTAATTTTAATTGATGGTGACAATTTTTTTCATATGATTATTAGCTATATGTATATCATTTTTGTGAAATGTCTATTAAATCTCGTGTCCATTTTTAATTGGATTGTTTTTTCCTTTTATGGAGTCACAAGAATTATTTATATATTTTGATTTCAAATTCAATGTCAGACATATGAAGTAAAAATACTTGCAGCTAGTCTGTGATTTATCTTTGTGTTTTCTGAACGGTCATTTTTCAAAGACCAAAAACCCAATCTATGAAATGTGATTTGTGATTCTTTGATTTAAAATTTGTGCTTGCTTCAGTTAGCTACTTTGACAGAACTGAGGGTTTCATGCTTATTAAAACACCAAATGTAAAACTTAGTGCCAAAGGGCTTCAATCTTCATGTATTGTTTTACTCAAGTGATTACCCAGTAGCTGTTACCTATCATTCAGTGAAGGGAGAGAGTTATATGTGGGTTAAAGGGTAAAAATGTTATTGTGATGGAATTCTCTATACATGAAATATGAGAAATTGTGCTAATTGTTTCTTCCTGGCCTCTCCTACTTGAAAGGCCTTCAGCAAACACCCATGCTAGTGCAACTTTATTTCCTCAAGCCATATTCCTGCTCTTCTTTAAGGTTCAATTCATATATGGCTTATTAATTGGGATTCCTACCTCTCTCATTTATTTCAGCCTGTCAGCTATCTAACACTTAATTTCTCCAGTAGTATTTTATTTTATCTATTTTTTATCTATTTTCTATTTTATCTATTTTTAGCTATATTATCTATTTTTAACCTCTAATAAGTTTTAACTCCTTGAGGGCATTAATCAAGATTCACATTTTTTACTCCTTATGCACCTTGCATACATTAGATTTTTTTTCCTTGAATAAATGAGGAGATTGGAAGAATGAATAGGAGAAAATGATATATGAAAATATCACATAGAGGCTTATTTGTGTCACAATGAGAATTAGGAATAAAAAGTAATTTTTGTAAGGAAACAGGCTTCAGTTCAAGATAAGGAAAAGCTTACCTATTTGGGGGCAAAATATAGTAATAGAGTGAGTATAAACTAGAAGGAGTCCCTATGAAAGAATGATCTCTCTTGTTCAAGCAAGGTTGTATGGTTCTTTCCAGATTACTGTAGAAGCAATTCTGACATTGACCAGACGTTGTAGTAGGCTAAGTGACACATACATTTCATTCATCTTTGAAATTCCCTTAACAGTCACAATATGACCATGAAGACTTTTCACTGTCTTAGATTTATGTTCATTTCTATCTTCGGTCTTTATTGTCTCAAGGCTGAAGTGTCCCCAAACCACACTGAGTTGTGATGGCATTCTCCCTATTTGTTCCCATATATCTGACTTCCATGTTCCCCAGTATCTTTCAGTTACCCAGAATTCCCCAGAATATTCCATTAACAGTCGAGGTAGCAGCACCAAACATGAGCAGTCTTCATCAGGAAATCATGAAACAGCAGTAATTATTCATGAGAAAATTTTTTATGCATTTTCCATGTACAGCAATCCAAACTAGTAGCTGATACACAGCATGAAGCTGTACTATATTATGACTTTGGTGGTTTGGTAAGCAAAGGATGCCTGCCGTTGTTAGGGTGTAGAGTAAAATATAGATTCTGATAAGTGTAAGTGAGGCTCTGGAACTTTAATGACTGAGAAAAACCACTTCTTTCACTCTCAATACAAAAAGAAACCCTAAGTTGAGGGTTAGTGCTAACAAATTATTTCTTATTTGAATTATGATGATAATTGATTTTTATAGCACTTAGATTTTAGCAAATATAGTGAGTAGTAGATCTGTAAATAAACTCTAAGGATTTAGTCCAGAGTAAAAGGATAAGAACTGAGTCCCAGTACCTAAGTCTCAAAGGATTCAATAGTTATTCAAGGGATAGTTCTGGGTCCTGGTGCTTATTCCCGCACCTATTCACTAAAAACCATGTTTTTTTAGAGCTCAAAAAATTACCTCCCCCACAAAAAATAACAACCCAAACAAACAGCAACCCAATTAATACATGGACTAAAGACTTAAAGAGAGACTTCCCAGAAGAAGTAAGAATGGTCAATGAAGATATGCAAGAGTAGAACTCAAGACTCCTTTACATTCTTCTCCTAAGAGTATTCTCTTTGGTCTCACTGTGTGTGAATGCCTAGAGTCTTCTACAATTTATCATGTCCCTGTGAAAATCAGGTTACTGGCCAGAACTTCTTTTTGTTGTTGTTGTTTTGATCATGGGCCTGAACTCTGGGCCGGGGTACTGTCCCTCAGCTCTTCAGCTCAGGGCTAGCGCTCTACCACTTAAGCCACAGCGCCACTTCCAGCTTTTTCTGCTTATGTGGTGCTGGGGAATCAAACCCAGAGCCTCATACATGCAAGACAAGCATTCTACCACTGAACCACCTTCTCAGCCATGGCCAGAACTTCTTATGCACAGCAAAACCTTGGAGCATATAGATATGTGAAGTTGAATTTGGTGGAATAAAGCAATTGGAGAAGGAAATAAGCAATAATTTTTGGTCAACTTCTACTTACATTGGGAATACAATGGCTTGGGCCATCTACAAAGTTAGACTAAGGATCCATGGAGAGTATATGGTTGAGAAACCCTTGTTTGCTCAATTTCATAAATATTTTTTTCTTTTGACTAGAGTCAATATCTCAAACCTTGCTTTCTTTCATGCATATATAACTGAATAGTCTAGACAGACATCTGGATGGGTTGATTTCTGTAACATTTTGCTTAAAATCCAGAATCCAACGTAATCGTTCCTTTACAGTGTAAGAGTAGCATTGGGCGGGGGAAAGAGGAGCAGGGAACTAATCTAATTATGCCACATCACTCCTATGATTCTCCCAGACTAGTGGGGTATGCTCTTAAAACTTCATTTGGGAAATGTTAGACTAGATCCAAGCTTCAACTGGAAGGCAGTTGGTGATTCCCATATATCTCATGATTTCTCTGCACTAAAAAGACTGCTTCCTAGAAATACCCATTTTTCTTTACCATTACAAGGAATTAAATTCAGACACTATAGCACTTAATGTGTGCCAGGAGATGGAGGAAACTAGAAGATCCCCACCCTGATTTCCATTAGAGGGAAAATTCTGATCCAAAATAATTTAATTAAGTCTAGCCCACTTCCCACATTAAAGCACTACATGTGAATGCCAGCTTCTTTTGGGGTTTTGGCAGGCACTGCCAGATGAGGTGAGAGAAATCCTTTATTTCAGAGTAATGGAGACCCAATGGCACCAAGGGTGGAGCAGGGACTGAATGAGGCAATTGAGGTCTCCCTTAACAGCAGTTCGGACTGTACTGACTCTCAAGTACAGTTTGTCTTCAGGGATTTCTTTTTGAAAATAAATTATCTAGCAAATAAATCACTATAGCTCTTTTTAGTAGTACCAATAGAAAGGACCAGAAACCAATAGCTCATACCTAACTACTAAAGAGACTGAGATCTGACACCAAGGTTCCAAGTTAGCCCACACAGATATATCTGAGAGACTCACCTCCAATTAACCAGAAAAAAAAGCAGCTCAAGTGATAAGGGAGTTTGAATCCTAGAGTTCAAGCCCCAATACAGTACAGAAGTCTTCGAAAGGGGACAATTAACATTGAAAGGGCTACACTCACCACTACCCATCACAGTGAGTTTATATGCCCTGCCCATCTTCCCCCATCACCTGTTCAATAATGAGCAAGTTGCTACAGATAGTCAAGGGGCTGAAGCCTAACGCTCTGCTCAAGACTGTGGGATTCAGAATATGACAACAAGATAGAGAAAGAATCTAAATAAGGTAATTACTGGAGTTTTCTCAAGGAAAAATGTGGTGTCTCATACAAGGAGACCTGGAGAAAGAGGTAGGGATTTCTAAGTATAGAAACCTAGACTGTGGGTATAAGGAAAGATTCATAGCACATTCCTGGTCCCCACCCCCATCACATTTCCAGGTGGCTTTCTTTTGAAATTCAAGTGTAATGTGATAGACAATGTCATTCATTATAAATCAAGCATAGGTTGAGAAGAGCAATACTTCTTAGGATATTTGGCAGAAAGACTGTGTATACTAGAAGCATGCATGTGGGAGGAAGGTGAAGGCAAATATTAGGGGTAAGAGTCTATGGTAGGATGAAGAGTGGCCCTCAAAAGATATTCATGTCCTAATATCTACAAACCAAGATCTGCCATCTACCATATGTGGCCAAAGACCCTTTGCAGATGTGACTATTAAGGACCTTGGGATGGAAGAATTAAATTTGGATTAAAAGGTGGACCCTAAATATATGCACACATCTTGTTATAAAAGTGAGACTGATAGAAGAAAACAATGACTATAGAAAAAAGCAATGACTATAGGTTGACTATAGAGAAAACAATGTGGCTATGAAAGTAGAGGATAGAGTGATGTGACCACAGCCACTAGGAGGTAGAAAAGAGACATGAATATGGATTCTTCTCTACACCTTGACTTGAACTCAGGATATTTGACTTCTGGCCTCCACACTATAAGAGAATAAATGTGTGATGCCGTCAGCCACAAAAATTATGGAGCTATAGTCATTTGGTGTAGCAGCCTCAGGAAACCATGTTGACTGAGGAGAGAGAGAGAGCAAATGCATTAGCTGATTCAAATAGGAAAATGTGGGAGGAGATGAAAGAGGCCTTCAAACTGCTTAGGGTAGGTATTAGAAGGAAACAAAAGAGATGCTTCTCATGCCGTACTGATAACAAGAAAAGGGTATTTCTTTTTTGTAATAAAGTTTTACTCTCCGAATGAAAAACCATCCCTATGTTGGCATGTGCTCAAAAGACTGGGAAAGGATATATTTTTCAGCTGAAATTTATTTCTGATAAACTATAACTTCTTTGAATGTAATGCTGAGTGTGCTTGGAAGTATCTGGATTTTTATATGGGGGATTTTATGGGAATTTACATGACATTTTGAACTACACATGAGATATGTAGCAAGAATTTCTCCTACAGTCTGATATTATTAGAATACTGATAGAAGAGAGATGACGTGTTCATCCGAGGAAATGTGAAACTTTTTAAGACAGTCATCATAAACCCAGAAGAGCAGAAGAGACCTGCAAAGAGAAGTTTCATTGTAAAACTCAGTATGTTTGTTAAAGAGCAATTCCATTATTCTATTTATTAATACTGATGATGAAAGCTTCCTCCACATGAAATCTGAAGTTTCAACTCTGTCTCAACTGACAGATGCCCTTTTCATAGAAAGAACAAGATCAGACATGATGGTTAGTTGAAGGTTTAACCTGACTCTGTCCTCAAAGATCAGCTGAATGCTGCTGCTAGCTTCTTGAAAAGATAGATGATAGACAGAAAGTTAGAATGACAAATGAGAGGAGAGAGAGAGAGAGAGAGAGAGAGAGAGACAGAGACAGAGACAGAGAGAGAGACAGAGAGAGAGAGACAGAGAGAGAGAGACAGAGAACACATAGGAAGCCCAAGGGAGACAGGATAGTGGTTCTGGGTCATGATTAGAGTGCATCTCTGAAATAATAAAAGCCTGAATAGATTTTGAAAGACTGAGGAAGCGTCCACAGGGGCTGGTATCAGGTGTTATTTATAGATGCAATCACAGACTGTCTCACTGCCTTAGATAGAACATATGGCAAGGTGGTAAATAGTTAACATTCATACATTGAATTCATAGGGCACTAATCACCAAGGTAGAGAGAAATAAAATATGGCAGGGAATAAAAGACATCCAAGTATAGTTTGCTTTTTTGTGAAAAGGATTTAGTGAATTCA